>NC_090921.1:847287835-847911585 GCF_040938575.1 Ambystoma mexicanum | reverse complement strand
GAACATCATCCTCTTTGGATGTTAGGAACTGCTGGGGATGCAGTTCCCATTCTCATGGGGCCACCAGTGAGGATTTTGTGGGCAGACAGTTTGTGCTTACACTGGGCATTGTTGCGCATTGCAAACAGAATTAGATACAAGGCTTAGGGCCATTTCAACCCTGTCTCTTTAAACACTTTGGACAATCTCAACTTAAGACCTATTGTGTCCCGTGGCTGGCAGCGTGGGTAGGCTCACTTACTGACCGCTCTGCCACATCTAATCAGAGGCTCAGGTATCACCACCTGACTTCCGTTCCTGCCCCAAAATAGAGATTTCAGTGACACTCGCAAGTGATGGTTCACAGCCTATATCCCCCGTTATGCTACCCATAATGCAGAGTGGTTTTCAGCTTTTTCAGAGACTTGGGTAGGTAAGGGTTGTAAACAAGTCACATTATCAGTAGCAACAACGCCTGTTATAGCTCCTGCACTAGGATAGAAGAGAGTGTGAAATATAAAGCAGGCTCGCAACTGAATTGCACATTTAGCATTTCAAGTTTCAGGGTACGGGTTAAGACAGGACAATTGTGGAGCTCTCATTCAAAATAATTTCTTCACATTCTTACAGAAAACATTCGCCCTAACCCCTAATCCACACTACAATACCCTGACTGGGACAGCGGTCTCATGTTTTCCTAAATCAGTAGGGAAAATTGATGCACTGCTTCTATATTCAAACAAACAGTTCTCCTGGCATCATACTTTCCTTGCTGTATCCTTGGATAATCACAACAGATTTTGGACTTTGTTTTCCGATTTCATATTTCTGTTTTCAGATTTCAGAGACAAACCTTTAGCCCCAACCCATTTCACACAACACTTTACAAGAAATAACGATACACTAACATGTTTACCTGTGTTCACCAACCCATGATTTTCCAGTCGTCTCCTTCTTCAGCACCTGCTCTGCCTGCCCTCCTTGCATCTCCAAGCTCTCCAGCCAGCTCTCCCCTCCGACAAAAACCGTCTCTCCTGGCCCATGGGATTCACCTGGAAGAGCACCCGGCAGTCCTTGGAACTGGCCACACAGCAGCGAGAATACAACATCTAAGGCACCAAACTTGACATGGAAAAATAACCACTTACCATTCTGGTGTATTGGTGAACAATTTATTTAAAAAAGCAATAACAGAACAAAATAAAACAACAACAGTATGAGACTTCGGCACAAGAAAGAACCCCCCTTACTCTGAGCACTGTTCTCTTATACGCAAAGGAACACATGCATTAAATGGAGGGAGTGGTCCAAGGAATCATGCTGAAAGAAAGCCCCACTATGCAAGTCGTTGATACCAGCTGCGTTCTTACATGTTAGATAGTATTATCAGAGAGGACAGCATAGCATGATACTTTTAGTGAAGGTGAATATACACCTCAAAGATTCACACACGCACTGAGGCAGGCGAGAACACTTACATTATGATGACTTCCATCTACTAATGCCAGTTTTCCTAAGAAAGCAGGAACCTAAATTATGCTTATATATGCCAAAAGGGAAACACGTCAGAAGCGAGAGATGTGAAGGCGAGCATAGCTACACTTCTGGTGAACAGCCTTCATTACAACAACATGTGCAGTAAAGCTTAACGCCTCATCTTACATAAGCAAGAAGTAGTGTTTAACATGTCAGTTTGCAGTCTCTGCTCAATATTATAATGCAGTAATGTGCAATTTTTCTATTCCAAATATTTCCCACACCATCGTAGTGTTTTATACTGTTGAATGCCATATTATCTTAAGTAAGTACATGACAACACAACTTACATTCATACCTGCTAGTGGTCAAGTTCTTGTATATTAAGAGATTCCCCTTTATATGACATACATGGATTTAAGAAAATCCTTTGTTTGAGTTACTAAATCTATTTGTCTAATACCTTTTGTTTCATACCACCTAGTGCATGAATGTGCATCTTACCCACCATCAACATTATCATCATCATCAATAAATATTTATTTTGGGAATTGATTTTTCCACAAAAGCACTCAACTCCATAAAAGACATTAAAGGAGGGGAAAAAAAATGAATCCAATAATAAATAAAAATAATTAAGGCAAATGCACACTCAAATAAACATTCTTGTTTAACATATGAGGCAATAAAGTCACCAATAAGCCAAGATGATAGGTCAACTCCAAACGTATCAGTGCAAGTCGACTGCAATAGCTTAAACAAATTGATAACTTCATAATATACATAAAGTATGTAACTAAACATTGAGATGGATACTTAGGTGTTGGACACATTAGAAAGCTCCTGCGTAGGGCCAGTGGCTGAAACATGAAGTGTGGGCCAATAATATGGAGGACATCTGGATTTTTACAATGCCAGCGTTGCAAAGATATATGGTTGCCCTTTAAAATGTATCTCCTTTGCAATGCTACCGAGTCGGACTGAGACCTATTTTTGCATCCCATTGTGGCAGCAGTCTGGTCCTAGGAGCAGGAGTATTGTGCTGTGTTCTACCTCCATCATTCGTAGTGTGTTTATCCATTTCCTCTGAGTGGCTATGGGGCTTCAGCCATTCTTGGAAATTCCAGAGTTGATGCCACTTTCTTCAGGACCTATGGTGCTACTGTTGATTTCGTAGCACATATATTATTCAGGCCATCGTTCAAGGAAAGTTTGTACTGCACCCACACCTCATGTCCAGGCTGATTGCGTAATACAATGTGGCTAAAAGTGGCATTGCCATTTTAAAACAGATGGCATCTGCACAGTGAAATTCTCAGTCTTGGGAGGAATTTCCAAGAATGGCTGAAGCCCCATAGTCCTCTTTGGAGGAATAATGAATGCTGCATTATTCAAGGAGCACATTGTTTGTGGGGTACTGGCCCCACATGTGCAAAAGATGTATGACCAGGACACCCGAAATCTAACAGAAATATTGCACAATGTACAATACAACGCCCAAATATTTGCTCTATACATAAAAACACATTCCAGCATTAATTCTTAATTTTCTTCCTCTTTGGGGTTAATTTCCCACTGGTATGGTAGTAGAAGGCCTATCAAATGAGGCATAACCTTAGTCAAGAACCATTGCTGGATTTCTGTAATGGAACGCCCAGCACCAGAAAAGCTCTCTATCAGCTTGGCTCACATCTCTTGGTCAATGATTATAAGCATTGTGCAGTATAACAAATTTGGCGGGAACAGCAGGTGCAGAAGGTACATAAGGTGAAGTAGCTCAGAAAATGCAGCATCTGGATATCCAGGAATATGAATATTAGCGGCAGTCTGCATCTGCATGTGCCGGTGCCGTCACTAACAGTGCCATGGATAAAGGTAACTTTCTGAAGGAGAATAATCAGAAAATCTTTTGAACATGTGCCCTCCAGAAGCAGAACTATGTCATTGGACCCTACATTAACGATAGATGATTGGCTTTGACACAACAGATGTGACATGCTGCTCTGCATTGCTATAATCATTTTTGCCCCATAGCGTTGGCTGGCTTTTTGGTCTTTATTAAATTGTTCACTTTTTTGTATTTTTTTTTTGTATTGTATTTATTGTATTTATATAGCGTTTTACTCCAAAGCGCTTCACATTACAACAACAAAATACATAGTAGATTATAACAATAGAAGAAATTATAGTACATGAGTCAAACCAACAAAACAGTGACTAGAGCAGTTAGCTTGTAAAGAAAACGACAGGTGAGTGTAATAGGAGAGGAAGCTTCGAGATGTTTAGGGCCAGAGCTTTGGGTTTAGCTCTATGGTGCAGTGCTATGCATGCACTTGCATGCACAGGGCAGACGCATTCCTTGTTAGTTAGGGATGATTGTGGTGGTGGAGTGTTTGGAGGTGTCACATAGTCTATTGGTTGTCTATTGTTACTGTAATTATCTATGTTTGTGATTTATTTTGGGCCTCATTACGACCCTGGCGGAGAACCATGGTGCAATTTGCACCATGGTCCATGGCGCAAAGCTGCCAACTCCGCCATGGGGGTTGGCGGACTTACCGCCCCATTCCGACCTTGGCGGGGCGGTAAGTCCCCAATCCCCATTTACCCTTCCCCATTCCCATTTTTGCCCCATAGGGTATAATGGGAGTGGGGAAGGCGTTAATTACGCCACCGTAAATTACGGTGGCGTAATTAACGACAAGTCCCGTAGCGCCATGGATTTTTCCGCCTGCAAAAAGCAGGCGTAAAAATCACCATGGCGCTACGGGAACTCGTAGTCGGGCGGAAAGGTACGCCATGGTTTACGCCGGCGTAAACCCCTTTCCGCCAGGGTCGTAATGAGGGCCTTTGTCTTTTACAATGTGTTTTACGTTTGCAATGTTGTAATGTTGATCTGTTGACCACTATGAAGCTGCTGGTGGCAGTATAGTGTATGGTTCAAAAATATTATGGCACACAAACAAAATAACTGCCAATTTTGATGCGATTGCCTCCATTTCTAGATATTTGAATTTGGTGTTTCACAAACGTACGTCGTGGTTGCAAACGTCCTTCCCGGCCCAATGTAGAAGTGCAGCAGATAAGGACCTTCAGATTGAGAGGAAGGACACCTGACCTTTCTGTTTCTCTCTCATTCTCCATGGATATTGCCAGACCTCTGCTTGGTTCCGGCAAGTCTGGTCCCTGAAGTCTGATCCTGAGGCTAAATACACATTGCCCAGTTCTGTGCATAGAGGATCCCAACCCCCACAAAAAGATCACCTGCCAGGACCACTCTTCATACCACCAGGTTGCATTCAGATGCAGCTCAGTGACATCAGGGAAGGGTCATTGATGCTATCTGGCGCCCCCTGCAGCTGGCCCAACTATTTGCACATCCTAATAATGGTGATGATAATCAGATCTGATCCAGATGCCAGTAAAATTCTTCCCTACATGCTTTGGATTCCTCAAAGATTTAAATAATTCACTCCTTTTTTCAGAGGTATTGAATAACTACCAACATGTATTTTTCTTGCACTTGGGCAGCCACAGCAAGTGTAATACAAGATAATTAAATATATACCTTTGGACCGCAAGGAATTACACATTTTCTATAAACGAAGATATGTTGAGCACACAGAGACAGATGCCAACTGGCCGAGGCATAGACAGAGAAAACCGGAGAGATTGCAAACAATGTTGTTAATTTTGGGCATGCAACATTATATGCTGGAAAGATAGCTGAGTGGGTTGAGTGCTGACTCCTCCATCTATTTGTGATTTGAAGGTTGCAGGTTTGAATCCAGGCAAGGCCAACAAAGACTTTCATCCTTTTCAGCTCAATAAATGAGTTTGAACTTCGGTTGGGTGATACATTTATGTTCTATGTACACTGTTTTGGAATTAGAAGAATTTTCTTTATTTTTTTTTTAACCTCTTTATTTCAATTTTGAATAATCATACAGGAAAAAACAGAAACAAAATTCAAGTTCAATACCAGTACATCGTATAGATCATATAGCAGTTATAAAAGTCAGAAAACAATCAATATAATTCATGAAATAGAAAAGCAAACAAATCATAAAATACCATTTATCAATCTATACAATTAGTAATTTTCTTTTTTTTTTAAAGTAAAGGAATTGGAGATTTAATCGAATATCGGCTATAAGAAAATTACGTATAGCCGAAAATGTCGATTGGGTCTCCCATTCTGAGCCATTACAGTGAACAAGGGGAGCGAGGGTTGCGGGGGTGTCCCCCACACCCTTGTTCACTCTAATGGCCTCAGGGGTTGCGGGAGTGTCCCCTGCTTCCCGAAAAATAATGTCTAAAAAAAGAAAAAGGACAATGTGGCGCCGGTTCCGGATCACGGAAGTGAAGGGAAGAGGTATCACAGGGAAAAGCGAGATAGCGGCACAGAGCAAAGTGTGCTGCTGATGGGGTAAGTAAAGGGGTGGGTGGGGTGGGTGGGCCCCAGGTGGGTGGGCCCCAGGTGGGTGGGCCCAACAAGGTGGGTGGGCCCGGGTGGGTGGGCCCAACGAGGTGGGTGGGTGGGCCCAACGAGGTGGGTGGGTGGGCCCAACGAGGTGGGTGGGCCCGGGTGGGTGGGCAAAATGATTTATCTGAAGTGGCTGGGAGATGAAAAATCTAAACTTATTTTCGAAAACAAAAAGGTTTCTTTTCCCCCTCAGTCATTTCAGCTTCAAACACATCTCGGTAATCCTACAGCTTTGGCAAAATTACTGTGGCCTAGGTTAGGCGTGTGTGTGTTCTGTTATACACATCTAAATCATCCTGGGCAATTACTTTTTTCTCAGCATTAGGGTAGCCTTTGTTATTTTTTCCCCTCTGTACTGTAGAAGCTTGGGGGTTTATGGTGGCCCTCTATCATATGTGGCAGATGTCGCTTTGACTCTTTCATTGGGGCCTCTCTGTAACACACACCTTGTGATAGCAAATATTGCTCTGTGACTTACTTGATGACCACCTCAGTGCTGCACACAGTAGGCAACATGTATGCTGCTGACCCTAGTATTGTCCCCTCACTGTAGGACTGATCCTCATATTGGCCTTTCAGACCACACACAATATACCACCACTGCTGCTCTAACTCTAACATTTCCCTGTCGGTTTGACACACTCCATTGGTCAGATGCTGCTCAGATCCTCATGTCCCTCAGATGAGTCAGGGGGCCGGGTAGCTAAAATGTCAATGGATCTTAGGGAGCGTTCAACACTCTGCCATTCCACAGACCGCTCAGTGTTCAATCCCTTAGCTTGCAGTCCTTGCACAAACAGTGGGCCATCTTAGGACATCGGACCACTTTTTATGTGGAAGATGTGCCTATGACCAGCATCATGCCCGATGGTTGCCTCACTGACCATCACTTTGGCCACACAATATATTGGGCCTCATTATGAGACCAGCGGTAGCTGTGCTGGTAAAACCCTGCACGGCTGCCGCTGTATCATTTTTTGTTCCGGCGCCCACAAATGGGCAATTACCGGGGCATTATTGCCCCGCCGGACCCGGTAATTGCCCATTCGCAGGCACCGGAATAAAATGCTACCCATTCCCATTTGAGCCCCATAGGGCTCAATGGGAATGGGGAAGTCGGATGCACCGGCACCATCGTGAACGGTGCCGGTGTATCCGACATGCACTAATCGTGGGTGCCGGTACGCCCGCCAGGACAGCCCTGGAGGCCATAATGGCACCCGCGAGCAGAACTCGTAGTTTGCCGGTACGGGAACTACGGTACCGGCAAGCTTACTGGTACCATTGTTCCCGGACTGGCAAACTTGTAATGACCCCCATTGTGTACTAAAAAAGTGTAAATCCATAGTCAGTATGTCTGTTAAGCAAAGTGAACTGTGCTGTAAACTCAATAGTTTGAGATAGTGCCGTTGTTACCGGACCGGCAAACTCATAATTACGCTATCTGACAGCCGCAGGCCTGACCCTCAGAATCCATCCGCAAGGCAAAACAAGGTGCTCATTTTGATTTTCAAAGTGATGCAAGCAGCCGGGCGCCTCCCACACCTATGAACAGGTGTATCACCAACACCTTCCTCTATGGAGGACTTTTTTTTATAACGAAAACCGGAGCACAAAGTAAATTACTATTGGGCACAATCAAAGCAAATGTTTTTGGCAGTGTGATGTTATGGGTCAATGGATTTCTGCAGAGAAATTCGTTGCCTGTATTATAAGCATTGTAGTGTTACATATCGTGCGTTTAACAACATTGTCAGTCGAATGTTCCGCAGGCCCTCTTTGCTTGTACAGCCACTGAGCTCAGGAGCCCATCAGCACAGAGAAAATTGGAGGGGAAGGGAATTGGGAGCCTGCCATGAACCAGCTATCTGATGCTGCTAACACGTATCATTGCTACCCTTTTTTCTTGATAAAGCCTGAGTGTCACCATGTCTATCCTCTTTGATCTTGCCAGGTCACCCCGAGGCAGAGTTCACACAGCGAATGCGCATGTCATGACACTCATAGTTAGCCGGCCAGCGCTATGTCTGAGGTGGACTGACCACTTGACTATTATGGTGCAAGCAGAGTAGTACAGTATGCTTTCAGTTTGACAAAAATCTTTTATTGGAAAGTCACATTTACTCTCCTGCTACCTGCGAGAGTTCCGAAATGTCTTATCAGGCACGTGCTGCCACGCGGAAAGACATGCATCCAGCAGCTATCGACACCGGGGCTGATTTACAGAGATTCAATTAAATTGCCAGATGCCAGCTAATACTTTCCAGTACACACTGCGAGTTCGTGAGTTCCTTTCCTTTCCAGACGTCAAAGGAAGACTCCTATTATTTGCTGCAATACAAACTGCTGTGTAGTGTGCATCTCCCGAATGCATAAAGAATGGACGTTTTACGTCTATTTAATGTCTATGATTGAATTCTCTCATGGCGCTCTTACATGAAAGTGTTTTCTTTCATTCAAATCCGTGATTTTTTCCCTTTTACTTCATCGCCGTCCGTCTAATTTTTCAGCAATACTCGTCATTTTAGGTTATGAATAATAGTTCATCTATCACACTGAATTTATAATGTAAGTCTAAAGAATGTATTTTTAACTAACTATTGGGGAAATAAACGTTTCTGAATGTTATATTGTGTTTCATGTTGTTCCATTTTTAACAGCATTGCCACATAGACTTTTATTGCTATTTTAAATTTTTTTTTTCTTCAGATATTCCTTCATTTAATTAGACCCGGACTGGCATAACATTAAAATGTCATATGTGCTGTTCAAGATGCTCACAATGTTATGGTGCAAGTGCATGTGGTATTTGCTCAGAAAAGCACATTGTTTTGGTAACTTGGCGCCTCAGGTAACATAGCAAATGGAAGCTGCATGCATTCCAAGCGGGATCTGCCACCTTCCACAATCCTACCTTCCAATCAACATATCCGAATGTTGCAAGCAGTTGCTTGCAAAGTGCACCTCTTGGTGTAAACACTCTTAAAGATGACCTTCTGTGTACAGAGCATGCCCACTTCACCAGGTCACTCGGCAGTCTCCTTTTGGACATGTTGGATTCAGGCACGAGTGGCAATTGCTCCCTTTGGTTCTGATGTGTCCTACTCAGAGGTGTCAAGTCTCTCTCATATTGATCTTTTACTTTCGCAGGGTGGACAATTCATCACTGCACTATATAACCTGATTAAAAATAAACTACTAAAGGTGGTATGTCCCATTTCAGTGGTGCATGTTCCAGGGAAAACATTGGTATTGGTCTTGGAGTTTACGACATGCTCATCCTTAAACATTTCCAAAAACACTATTCGAAGAAAATATATCCTCTTGGTTTTGTGCCATTCTTCCTGTGCAATATGGGTGGTTATGCAAAGGCAATTCAATGAATTGTGCATATTTCATCTTGATATGCGCATTTCTGGTGACGTTGCATCCAATTATGTTTGTTAATGAGTCACCCACTTGCTTTTTTAGAACATGACCCCTAACACAAAGGGAGACCAACATCGAGCTTACTGGTTCTTTCCAGTGCTCAGCTCAATCTTAACACAACCAAGAAGGAACCATTTGTTTAATCAACAAATGCACTTTTGCACTAAGGCTGCCTATTTGCCTCTAGAAAAGTCTAACTCTCCTTAATTACTGAGTACTCACCCTAGACAGTGGTGGTGTGCCACCTCTCTAAAACAGGTACATTCAATGATTTTATTAGGGACGAACAGGAGGGCAGAATAAAGTATAGGAGTTCCCTCCTTTTCTTCTCTTTTTAATATATTGTACACTGGGGCATCCAGCAATGCCTGAAGTCTTGCCTGAATAGTGCTGTTTTTCTTCTCCTCCCTGACTCATTTCAAGTAGCTCAATAATATTGGGTTCTTTGAAAAAAGAAAAAAGAACACATGTAAGGGTGTGAGAGTGCTGGCCTAGGGCGAGACAGTACTTTCTATTTTCTATTGCTACCCCTGCTCTAGAGAGGTGGCATGCCACAGTAGCAGTACTTAGTAAATAGGGACAGTTGGACTTTTCTGGAGGCAAATCACAGATCATAGCAACACCCATACATGTCAAACCACTACTGGTATGTTTGTGTAGCACACAATCACATTAATGAGCACCATGATTGTTGAAGAACCCAAGCATACTAGGGATCAGCACAATTGGGATGTCTGGGTATCAAATAGGCATGCCAATAAGCAATCCTGCCAGGTCTTACCACCTTACTACAAAGGCAAAATTAGCACTCCCAAGTCATATTGAACACTAACCCTGAGATATTAGAGCAGGATCCATGCTGTGTTTGGGAAGAGTTCATACATTTGTGAAAATTAACTGAAGCTATTGAGCCGAATTCCTGAAACATTTGAATAGAATCCAACAAAAGTAAGGCACACATTTGTCATGTTTGACCAGCAACCAGGCATAGTGAATACCACCTCTATAAACAATAGTGCTGGCATATTTCAGCAGCGTCCTCTGCCAGTGAATCCTGCTTAAAGGTGGCTAACAACTTTTACAACAACATAACTCTGTGACAATATGTAGGGCTGATGATATTAAGGGGTTAATTTTCTAATGAGAGGTGCAGAAAATTAAGGTGTAAAACTGTTTTTACCCCTTAATTGTCTGCTCTGCATTTTGCAGTTGGATTTCCATAATAATCTTATTATCAACACAGCTAAATCCAAAATCATCTCATTCAACCAGACGAAAAAAGGTGGTTTTCCCAGCAAATTGCAAACATAAAGTTTGACGTAGGCACCACATGACTTACATGGGTGTCTCTCTCTGTAGAAACTCCAGATAATCATTTGGAGTACATTAGATTGGGATAGAAGGCCTCTGCACAATTGAAAAGGCACAATTTGTTCACTACTCTTTAATGCCGGTGATCACATTTTATAAGGCTAAGGAGGTTCCCACTGTGGTATATGGTCTTGAACCTACAGACCTGGTGCAGATTCATAGTTTAGAAAAACTCAAAGGCCTTGTATGAAGGAGGGTCCTTAATTTGCCATCATGTGTGCCCTCCTTGGTTGTTCACTATGAGCTGGGCTTGATGCCCTGTCATGCCCTTGTAAAATGGCGGCTGCAACAGATCTATGTGAAATTACTCCTCCACACCCCACCTTCTCTTTATTTGCTGACCTCAGTCAGGGTAGACCTGTAAAAATAATGAATAACATCATGATAAAATGTGAAGATCTGCTCAGACAATTGGCTGTAACATTTGCACTTTGATTCACAATCAAAGCCTTGCAAATAAATGCTTCGGGGACTGGAGTGGCTTTTGATGAGAGATTATATTTCCGAGTATGATTGGTATTATGATGGAGCTAAAGAGAAGAGACGTATGGTTTACTTTTGCCATATTTAATCAGATTTCCACATTCGAAATGAAGAAATTAGTTTCAGCATTTTTGATTTAACATATTTCCTACACACTAGGTTTTGGGAGCCCGGCCTGGGGTGGTTGCTGATGTTTTCACGACCTTACCCAAGTGGAAACGTTTTGTTCCTTTTTTTGTATTGCTCTTGTTTTTCTGATTTGAAATGCTTACATTTTGATAGATTTGTCTCTTCTACAGAATTCTTTACAACTGAGGAATTGTGGTGTTGCAGTTCAGTAGACAAACAGATTAGGCTCGCTTTCTCAATGTTAAGGTTTACACAGGCAATTGTTCCCACTTTTTAGTAGTCTGATGTTTTATAAGAGGTTGTGCTGTCTGAATTATCGATTTTTCTGTGTTAATTTAAGACTTCAGATGTTGCATGATATATTTATTGTATGAACATTGATGCATTAGAATGTGCATATGTTGTATTAATAATTTCGTTAGTATTTGATTTAGGCATATTTGTGCCTATAATTGTATATTTTGTTCAAGGTTTAATATTTAACCATCACACAATGAAACATATTATAGTGCAACGGTCGCCACACTATACTTAAGTAGAGTATCAAGTGCCACAGGAAACCCAAAATATTAATTGCTAAAAAAGCTTGACTAGTAAAACAAATTTTGCTGAAAGTTTGCCCACAATATTGTATATACAGCCCCAACAGATGAGACATTTTTGGAAAGATCTGTTAAAAATTAAAAAAGTTGTTAAGAAAACAAAAAAAACACAGTTTTGGCTCAGTCATTAATAATGTTCCCATAGAGAAAAAAGTCAGATTTTTGCTCGAGTGCACAGTCCAAACCGCTGGATTGAATTGGACCGGGTATGAAACAACTTGGGCACAAAGCGTTGACTCGATTTACAGGGTTGTTGGAGTCTGGTGTTACTGTGTCTAGTAGTTTTTTAAATATTTGATGGAGAAGGGGATGCCCCTTCTCCCAAAATAATATTGACATCTCCCATAGTGCTTTGTAGCAGAGAGGCTTTTCAGAAATGAAAAAGACGCTATTTTTCTGTTCAATGTTAGTGATAACTGCAGTTATCCCCACGACTACTTGAAAACAAAAAGGCAAATAAATGCCATTTGCAGGAGGAAAAATTAATCAATGGCATTAGGCTAGAGGTGTGGGGGACACCATGTGAAATTGGGGATTTGGAGGGGCCCTAGGGATCATGTTAAGAGCATGAATATTTTCTCATAGCTACAGTTATTCTGCCGAATATTCAGCAGAATAACCACGGCTACAAAAGAAAACGAGATCGAGAATTAAAGTGCATAACAATGAGGGTTGGGGGGCATGGGAGAGGGCAGGGAGGGACACAAGAGTTTAGAAGAGTGGGTGAAGCATGCCAGGAGTGAAAGGGGCCCCTAGGGGTCCCTGACGTCTATGGAAACAAGGCGAGTCACCACACACGATAGATACGCCAGACACGAGGTTGTATTCCCAAAGCTAGGGTTTATTGCAAAGCAAAAAGTCTCAGTTGGCCAACTCGATCTCACGCCCCGCGACGTGTATCTTTAGACCTCGAGGGACGCAAGAAAGTGAATTACGTACATCAGTTACATATATACAAAATGCATATCAAACAATTAGCTATGACATGTTTTACACCCCCTCTTTATTGGGTTTCTTTGAACTTGGTGCGCTGATGGACATCTCCTATAGACAACAGATAACCACACACTTGTGGATTTCTCCCGTCCCCTGCACACCCAAAAGATATTGTAAACACAAACAATTAATTAATGATTTCCATATGTTCAATTCTGTAATTCAAAAATAATGCTTTGCTTGAACCTCTTGTCTTATAAAAAATTCTTTACTCAAAAAAATGTATATATACACACTTATTCATTTATGTTAGACCATACACAATACCAAACTGTTGAATTTCAAATTTTACAATATGTCACTTTGTTGATCATTTCACAATTTGAAATAGACAATATACAGTGTGATGTTTAATTATTCAATAATAACCCCTCTGGGCAATCTTTCATAGAATAACAATACGTTAACTTGTGTCTCTACGCGTTTCGGGGTTTGATGCTCCCCTTCTTCAGGAGTTGTCTATTCCCTTCAAAGGTTCTGTAGTTCCATCTATAATAAACAATTTAAATTGTTAAGTTGTATATATACATTTTTTTTGAGTAAAGAATATTTTATAAGACAAGAGTTACAAACAAAGCGTTATTTTTGAATTACAGAATTGAACATATAGAAATCATTCATTAATTGTTTGTGTTTACAATATCTTTTGGGTGTGCAGGGGATGGGAGGAATCCACAAGTGTGTGGTTATCTGTTGTCTATAGTATATTGTATACAACCTAGTGTCAGGGTTGGTTTTCTCCCCGGCACCCCACTACTAAATTTATACTTTATCAAATTTTAAGGAATAAGAGGAGTGCACTGTGATAAATTGGCTGATGATGGACATCTCCGACAACTATGACACCTTCAAACATCTATTCCAGTATCAATTTGCAATTTGTGAGTACGGAGGCATCTTTCAGTTGTTGAATAGAACACAGCGCTTCTGTTCTTGGAAGCGAGCTACATACGGGGGGAAGGGTTGCATTCCGGACCTTGCTATCTATCAGGTGCTATTCGTGTCCTGCGAGCCGACATGCTCTAGCGGGGCTCAGCAAAGGGGGCCCTAGGAAAATAATAATTCAAGCCTTTAGCTGTATTATTCTAACATATTCTACCATATAACGAGACTGGCTGGCAGCTGCGAAATGATTAAATGCCCTGGCGCTCAGCTTCAAGGCTACATTCGGGAGGGAGCCAGCATTCTTCATGGCGCTGCCTACGTTGTATTTCAACAAACTCTAGTTATCCTCACGGCCCTGTGGCCCTGTCCTTTTTATGTGCAGACAACAATTTTTTACAGTCGAGCAGTGTAAGCAGAAAATATACTGCGAAGCAATAGGAACAGAAAGCAATGAGCAATGGTTAGAAAACAAAATGGCGATTCTGGTTACATCAAAATGGTCGTTCATTGGCAAACTCGAAAACCTATATCTGTCATATTGTGCATGAGACGGTTGGCCCACGGCCACCAAAATATGTTTGTGGTCACAAAGTAGAGGTATCCATTTTTCTAGACTGACAAACCCTCCTTTGGCCATATGCCAAACGTCTCATCTATTTACTGAAACCTCCTCTAGTGATGATGAGTCTGAAGTACTTATGTCTGAATTTTGCATGCTATCGTAAACATCATCGTCTTCATCAATTTCTATTGCCATCAACTCTTTTACGGTTTTCATCTCATTTGGGTCTTGGTCAGCTCGACCATGAGGTTGTTTTTTCTTCGTCATCATATGCATACATCCTTCGTACATCCCTCAGTTACCTCAGCGCAAACTATTGGTAGGCAATGTATGCAACAACAGCACGTTAGGAATATTCCAAACACCACTACTAATATTGAAATCAACTTCCATCCCCAAGAACGTAGTATTCCCCAAAACCAAGATCCTATTCCCCAGCCCCCTTCTTCAGTAGGCAGTTCAGAGCTTAGGACATGCATTTTCTTTATCGCTTCAAAGATCGTAGGGGAATAGTCATCGACATAAACGCAACACGCTGATCCCACTATTTTGCAAATTCCCCCACGATCAACCAGGATCACATCGAGAGCCATTCTATTTTGCAGCGTCATTAACCTGATTCCTCTTTCTTCCAACGTCATGTTAAATAGTATATCTGTTGTTGTGTTTATGTTATTTTTTAATATTCTGGACAGCTGCCTTATATTATAGGAGTTCACCATCTGCCCTAATAATGGAATGAATGATTTTGCTACATCATTTGCTATCAAAACACCCTTGTCAGTCCTTTTGACTCTAGTTCTGGATAGTCTGGCCATGTCTGCTGTTTCTAAGAGGAATACTCCTGGGAAGAGTAGACTAGGTAACATGTACCTCCCCAGTTTCTGGGCAACCAAGGATATGCTTTCTCTCCACATATAAAATAAACTGGATCACCTACACATACTGGTTCTATTTCCCATTTTAATACCACTGCATTCATGCTTCCAGTATATGTTCCGACTGAAATAGAGCCTTTCTTTTTTAGACAAAAAGGGACAGTTCTTGGGCTACAATTCACTGTATAAGATGGGGGATTGCATCTTTGTCTCCTTCTGTTCTTACACAAAACATCATTACAGATGTCTTTTCTGGTGGGGACAATCTATCTCGTCTATTTTGTCGTGATATCTTTCGTGTACTTTGTCCTCGTGGGCTCTGGGGCTATTACTTGTGCTTTATGGAAAATGGAACAACCCACAGGCTTCATTATTATCTCCTCAAACTCATTCATGTTGGTTCTGTCCAATTGACACTTACCACTCTCATTCCATTTCCCATAAAACATTGCACCTAAAGATGCACTACATGCAGAACCTAATGGTAATGGCTGTACATACCACCCTATTCCTTTCCCAGCATGCTGTGTTAAATGGGCACATACCCAGCAATTTGTTTTCTTCAGAATTGCAAGTGTCATGTTCATGATTAATAACAATGTATTATCCCAAAACCTTCCCTGTGTCTTTCTTCCATTGGGGGCAGGGTATAGGTAATCACGTGAAGCGGGCTTTCAGTAGTGGATATATTAATTATTGGTAAAAACATTTCTAATGGGTGTATCGCTTCCACGTATTATAATATTAGGGCTGTCGATATTGGTGCTACCACGCTCATAAAGCACATTATTATTGTCAGTGCCAGCATACAATTCGTTTTACCATGCGTTTTTCTTAAGCTTACAGTCTTTGTAATTGACTCATTCTCAGCAGTCGTGGTGCAGGAGGAGGCTGGAGCCGGTCCCGGCATGTTTCTCATTATCCTTCTTCTTCCTTATCACATTTCGTCGTGGATATCTCTCTTCGTCGCACTTGCTCTGATGTCAATAAGTTCAACGGAATTGTCACAGTTCAGTTCTGCCAGTCCTTAATAGCCTGGATTTGTTTATTCATTTTTAGGCAAGATCACTTGTCCTTTCTCATACTGCTCAGAGGACCTTTGATCAGTTATCTTATTGCCTTAGTACCATGTGCGCCCAGCTTGTCCGCTCTGGTTCCTGACACATGTACTTTTATGATCGCACCGAGGAGCTGCGAGTCTTGAATTGTCCGACTTGCACAATTCTCACGCTTCTCTCTTCTACACCTCTAGTTCCTTCTCCGTCAATGAGCTGCACCAGAGGTTGACATAAACACCAAAAAAGAACCGCGGATCACTTTGTCTTTCGAGGCCGCAAGTTGTATCGCCTTACTCCTGGTATCGTGTGATCCGTGAACAGTGCCGGTGCACTTCCAGAGTCAGCCTGTGGCGCTACTGCAGGTGCTGTTGTGCGCTGCGCCAATGATGCAGATCCATTCTTTGGCGTGCTGGCAAGTGCTGGTGAGCGCCAAAGGGGTACACAATTTGTTTCTGCTGGTATTTGCAAGGCAGATTTCGTGTCGGCCAGCAGTGATGTTGATTCTGCTGGGCAACGTTGGGGCACTCTTTGCCCTTCCCCCTCTTTGGCAATGGTCTCAGGCTTTGTTTCGAGTTTCACTTCTCGTTTTGGCAGATTTGGTGGCTGCTTACTGGCAACAGTTTCTTCCGTTTCTGGGACCGCTGTCTTTTTCCGGTCATCTGGGTAAGGCAAGTCTTTCAGTGAAGTTGGAATGTTCTTGGCATGGGTGGCATGGATCCACGACTTCCTTCCATCCACCCGTATTGCCGTCTGCGTTGCCAAGAGTACTTGATAGGGCCCGCGCCACCTGGGTGCTAACGATGACTTCCTTTCAAAATTCTTTAGCAGCACCCAGTCTCCTGGCTCCAGCGCGTGCCCCGGACCGGTGTATCTTACTGGTATTGCCTCCTGCACCGGCTGATGAATCAAACGCAATTTCTGCATTAAAAGGCCACAATAAGTACTAAGCACAGGATGTTCTACCTCACTAAGTCGTTTTGGCTGTGGTGCGCACCATACATTTGCCGGCCTCCCCATTACGATCTCGTACAGAGAGAGCCCAGTTTTAGCCTGTACAGATGTACGCATGCATAATAGTGCTATTGGTAATGCATCCACCCAACTTAACTTGCTTCCCGCACAAATCTTGCTAATCTTTGATTTAAGAATCCCGTTGTGCCTCTCCACAAGACTGGCAGAACTCAGATGCCTTGAACTATGGAATCTCTTATCAATCTGAAGACCAGCACATATCTGTAACACCACTGCGCCCACAAAATGTGGTCCATTTTCGGACCATAGGACACGGGGCAAGCCAAATCTGGAAAAGTATTCCTTAAGCATTACTTTTGCCGTGCTCATTGCTGTGCAGTCCTTCAAGGGATATGCCTCCACCCACTTACTGAATGCACAGATCACCACTAAGACGTATTTTAAGTTTTGGCATCTCTTCATCTCTATGACATCAAAATGGATCACCTCAAATGGCATAGAGGGTGGGCCAAAACTGCCTATTGGAGTCACTGTTCCCTTTCCTACATTGTGTTGCAAACACGTGATACAGTTCTGCACCAACCTCTCTGCATTCTTTTTTATGTTTACATTCTGCCCTACTGTAGAAAGGTGCTGTATTATTTTTTTCGCACAGATGTGTGCCAATGTGGCTGTGGGCCATTGTGACCATTGCAGTCACATACGAATTTGGCAACATCCAGTTTCTAGTTCCCTTGTCCACCCAACAACCTTCCAAATCTAACTCAGCAGATCCCTCTGCCCACCCTTGTATTTCATCGGCCGTGGGTTCGGCCTGCATTTCTTTGACAGTGGCAACTCCATTTTCTATCATACAGGGTACTTCCTCAGTCTGAACCGTCATCATTTTGGTATTTAAATCAGTGGTAGTTTGTTTCGCAATTCTGTCTGCAAACGCGCTTCCCTCTCCTACTTTGCATGTTACCTTTTTGTGTGCCTCGCATTTCACTATTGCTAGGCATTTTGGAAGCGTGAGTGCAGACAGCAATCGTACAATCAAAGGGCCATGTTGAATTCTGGCGCCATGTAAACGCTCTCTAGGGTAGTGATAGCATATGCAGCACTTGTCGTGCCATCTGGTAATTTAAAACATGAGCCTTCACAAAATAACTCTCCATCTGGCTCTTTCTGTGGGGTATCACTTAAATCAACTCTCCCATTGGTTTCTTCCTCAGTGACCATTATGCAATCGTGGGGGGGTGATTCATCCTCCCCAATTTCTTTTATGGGTAGTGGCATTAATTCAGACACCGAGGAGATTTGTAAAGAAAGCACTGTATTACTACTGTCACACCTAGCGGCACATGGCCATAAAGCTACTTTGAAGAAATTTTAATATAATCGAAAGGAGGTGGCCTATTTAGGCTACCTACTTTCGAAAGAAGGGAGAAGGCTAATGCCAAAACGCATAGAAAGTATTTCTTTTATGCCTATTCCAAAGACACAAAAAGGAGTCAGAGCCATAATAGGCATGGCTTCATATTGCCGACAATGGATTGGTCATTTTGCGATGATTGTAAAACCGATGGTGTATTTGACTAAGAAAGATGCGGTTATGCCGTTACAATGGGATGAGGAATGTCAGAAAGCATTTGACGAATTGAAAACTGCATTATGCTCGGCTCCAGTTTTGGGTATGCAGAATTATGAGAAGATTTTTAGACTGTTTGTGTGTGAAAGTGAAGGATGTGCATTGGCGGTTTTGACACAGGAACACATGCATTGCCCATATACAGGTTGGCACTTTACTTAGTTCTCCTGGTAAAGTTTCGGACATGAATTCTGACACAGGGGCATTGTGTGCCCAAATCGTTAGGAACATTCCGTCTGCCGTGCAATGTATAACGGAACCTAATTTTTTCAACAAATTTAATCCCAACAAGTTCTCCCCACAATTTTCTGTTAAAAGGAAAGGACAATGTTCAGTAAATGGTCCTATTGTAACTGGGACTGGTTTGGACACTGGGTTTATGACTGGTGTACCTGCGAACCCTACGGAAACATTCTTTTGCCCTGACAGTGGTATATCCAGAACCAAGTAGTGGTCTATTGAACACTTCTGCGCTCCTGTATCTACAAGAAAGCGGTGCTCCTCATTCCCGACTCTCATTTCTACGAAGGGTCCTCTCTGATTCACGGGAATAGACACTGGTTCCGACCCCTGTCCTGGGCTGTCCTATTGGGGAAATAACACATCGTCCGATGTGTAATCATTGCTGTTACTGTAATACGTGTTTGGCTGTGTATCGAAAACGTTCTCACTCTTTCCTCTATTTCCCCCACTCTGGTTTCCATACTGTTGGTTTTGCTGTCCCTGGCTCTGGTTAGGGGCATTTTGGTTTTGGCCTTGGTTTTGATTACCTCCATTATTGTGATGCTGCTGCATACTATTCCTATTTGGTCCATTCGCGCCTTGGTGTCCTCTATGCTGTCTCCTCTGACCAGACCCATTTCTATTCTGCAGATGCGGACATTGCGCTCGCCAATGTCCTTCCTCATTACAATATTCACACTGATTTGGTCCCACTGTTCCCCATGCATATTCAAATTACTCCTTCCTTGTGCGTTCCCTCTCCCTCTTTTATGTCCTACTACTTGCTGAAGTAGTATCCGTGTTTTCAGATTTACCCTATGCCTCTCTTCTTTCTCTTTTCCCGCAGTCACTCTGTGCTCATAATATTGGGCCATGTGTAATAATTCGCCCAAAGTTTTTGCTTGCCATGCACTCTCTGATGTCATTATTAGCTGCTGGATTGGAAGTGTTAACCCCCTCATATATTTGTCAACAAATAACCTCTTTCCCGCTTCCAAGCCCACATCCTGCCCACTGAAGTCTGTGAATACTTCTTCAAATCTATTAAAATAATCTGTAGCTAACTCATCCTTGCCTTGTACACATGCAGTCAATGTGTCCCATTGAATTATTTTCTCTGGGACAATTTCTTTTAATTTCTGCACTATACGTGCTGGTAATGCTTCCAGGTTCACTCCTGGTGTCCCTCCAACCGCTTTATTTCTGTCTTCTATTACCAAGTCCGCCCATGTGGCGCCAAAGGCCGTTGCGTCATCTACCTTCTTTATTTGTTTCCATATGTCTGCTGGCAGAATCACCAGGAATATTAGGTCTATATCACCCATGGTAAGCACGGATGATTGCAGGCAGGACTCTATTTCCTTGTAAAACCCTGCAGGATTCTTTCTTATATCAGGAATCATCTGCTTTATGTTGTTCACCTCCTGTCTGGAAAAGGGGACATGCACATATTGGGTGGTGTAATGGGCTGGTGTTACCTGCGCCGCTACATTGCCCACTGTGGGAACCTCTACTTTGGGCACAAAGGTAGGTGGGACCTCTCTCATAGGAAATGCCCCACTTACTGTCCCTCCCCCTTCTCTCAGGTGTAACAATATTCCCAGATCCAGCGATAGGGCTGTTTCTCCTGTCCCTCGCTCTAGTGCTCTTCTATATACTGCCATTATTTAGGGTGGGCTGGCCTTATCATTTTTTATATCTTTATCTAATAAATGTTCAGCCATCGGCTGTAGTGCTTTTCTTTTCATGGGCATGGAATATTCATCAAATATCTCATGTATCTCCATTGTGGGAATACTGGCATCCGACATCCATCTAAACGCTTCTCGTATACATACTTTTAATTTGTCGCCCCTCTGCACTGACGACATTGAATGTCGTCGTTGTATATACGGCTCTACAGTTTCCTTCCTATGTCTCCCGATATCCCTACTCCTGTACCCAGGTGTAGCAAACATTTCAGCATAATCATTATCTAATTAATCTTTATGTTCAAAAAGTCCATATACATGTTCCCTCAATTCTTCATCCCTCTCTCTACAGCATGCTAATGCATTCAAATCTAACAATCGCTGCGTTGGTAATTTCCCTATTAACTGTTTCCATTTCTCCACCAAATATTCACCCATACATTCAAACACTACCTGTCTTTCATTGCTTCTTTGAAAGTAATGGATCGAAGCCAATGCTGCCGTCCCATCATTCCCGTCTATATACATCTCTGCCTGTTGCTGCAATTCCACCTTCCTTTCTTTGCTGATCTCACTGCGAGTTACCCTCGTGCATCCCCGTTGTTCAGTCCCGCCTCTTGCCCCCGTGGTTTCAACTTCAACCCCGGGAGGAACGGACGGTACCGAGTCTGTTTCTGAGGCGGGAGGTGCGGATGGGACAATGGGAACAGGGAGTGTCTGTTGTGGGCTTGGTTGGCTAATAGGAAGTGCTACGTGCGCAGTCTGTGGCTGTGGGAGGGCTTCAGCTACCGGAGGGAGAGCTCGGGCTACGGGCGGGGTTTGGGCAATAGCTACTGACGTGTCTGGCCTCACGTCTGATCTTGGGCCTTGTTTTGTATGGGTCAATATGTTTTCTATCAATTCATCTGCTATGTGTAATTCTCGTTGTGGATATATTTTTTCTATATTCAACTGGTCCCGCCTACCTGCCCTTCTTAAACTCTCAGTCCACTCCTCCTCTTCTTTCTCTTCCGCTACTTCACCTTTCGATTTATGCCTGCGCTCATGCTTCGCTCTGCTTTTAAATCGGAGCATCGATTCCCTTCTCCAATCTTTAATAGTCTCAAATGCTGCAGGACGCGCTTTCTTTCTTATCAACACCCTTTCCAAGTTACCTATTCTCGCTATCTCAAAACTACCATTAATCGGCCACTGATGGTCTTGTTGCTTTCTGGTTTGCCTATGCCAAGTCTCAAAGAATATTATCGCACCCACTCCATACTTCATATACATCTCATATGCCGGCGTTCCCCCAGATGGTACAATTTGGCCATCTTCCAAAGATTGTCTACCACAGCGGAAAAACCCTGCTAAGGTTGACAATACCCCAGGAATGTTTCAACCTTCCCCCTGGTTAATCAACCTTACCTAGGGCGTTTGATTTTGCAAAGTCAACTCTCAACCAATATCAGGATTACTTTGAATCGGGGAATGACTCACCTGATAGATCAAGTCGTCTGTATACTGACGCACCAAATGACGTTGTGTCTGCGTTTCTTGGCTTCTGCCTCATTTCGGGACCCTCACCTCCTTGTTCTCTAGCCAGGCACGTCGATCAGGGATCAGATGTGTGCAGATCTGCAAAGGAGTCTCTCATCACTTCTACAGGGCGTCCCGAACACCTCTTGATCCCGGGTCGATGGTCCCGTCCTCGCCGTTCTCCGCCTTAGTCAATTACAACATTATGCAATGGAACAAGTGGGGGAGGGTCCCTATTCGGGCGCCATCTTGAAAGGGGCCCCAAGGGGTCCCTGACGTCTATGGAAACAAGGCGAGTCACCACACAAAATAGATACGCCAGACACGAGGTTGTATTCCCTAAGATAGGGGTTATTGCAAAGCAAAAAGTCTCAGTTGGCCAACTCGGTCTCACGCCCCACCACGTGTATCTCTAGACCCCGAGGGACGCAAGAGAGTGAATTACGTACATCAGTTACATATATACAAAATGCATATCAAACAATCAGATATGACATGTTTAACACCCCCCTTTTATTGGGTTTCTTTGAACTTGGTGTGATGATGGACATCTCCGACAACTATGACACCTTCAAACATCTATTCTAGTATGAATTTGCAATTTGTGAGTGCGGAGGCATCTTTCAGCTGTTGAATAGGACACAGCGCTTCTGTTCTTGGAAGCGAGCTACATACGGGGGGAAGAGTTGCATTCCGGACCTTGCTATCTATCAGGTGCTATTCATGTCCTGGGAGCCGACACGCTCTAGCAGGGCTCAGAAAAGGGGGGCCGTAAGAAAAGCATAATTCAAGCCTTTAGCTGTATTATTCTAACATATTCTACCATATAACGAGACTGGTTGACAGCTGCAAAATGATTAAATGCCCTGGCGCTCAGCTTCAAGGCTACATTCGGGAGGGAGCCGGGCATTCTTCCTGGCGCTGCCTACATTGTATTTCAACGAACTCTTGTTATCCTCACGGCCCTGCGGCTTTGTCCTTTTTACGTGCAGACAACAATGTGTTACAGTCGAGCAGTGTAAGCAGAAAATATACTGCGAAGCAATAGGAACAGAAAGCAATGAGCAATGGTTGGAAAACAAAATGGCGATTCTTGTTACATCAAAATGGTCGTTCATTGGCAAACTCGAAAACTTATATTCTGTCATATCGTGCATGAGACGGTTGGGCCACGGCCACCAAAATACGTTTGTGGTCACAAAGTAGAGGTATCCATTTTTCTAGACTGACAGGAGGATAGTGGTACCTGGTCAGTGTCTGGGAGAGCAGGGCATTTTTTTGTAACAGTTTTCACCGATAACCACTGCCATTGGTTCTAGCCTTGAACCTTTGTCGATATATGCAGATTCTTTTTCAAGACCGTATGTACGAAATATGCTGTCTTTTGTTTAAGATACAACAATTATCAATAGCCTTGTGACCCTAACTATTCATGAGAATGCCATTTTAGTAACACTTGATGTAGAGGTGCTATATACCAGTATTCCCAAGATGGTGAGCATAGAATTGATGCACCACTACCTAGAGAAAAGAGAAAGTCCAGCTGTACCATCTCTGGGATTTACTTTCTGTGTGATGGTGCTTTCTATAATCAATGCCACGTAACCAGCATGGGAGCAATCTTTGCCCCCGACATAGCAAATCTCTGTGTGGCCCACCTCCAGTCACAGAAGGTATATAATGAGAACAATCCTTATGCCAAGCACATGTTTACCCGGAATTATTATAGTGACAATGTTTTTGTGGTATCGAAAGGGTCCCCAGACACTTTGAAGGCCTTTTTGATATGGCTTAATGATCAGGACGATATCAAGCAAGACTGTGTGCTGGCGTGTTCCTGATTTGGCTTTCTGGGAGTTGGAAACACCACAACAAACTCTGAACTGGGTCCATATCTATGTGAGGCTGGAGTACAACCCTACACTCACCAACTAAGCAAGCAATTCCTTGGAGGTAAAGGGTAGGATAGTTCTCCCTACACTACAATAGGGGTACCAGCGAATTTAACGTGGTGAAGAGACAGTACCAGGCACTGAAATGGGGTACCAGACTGGAAGGCAGAAGAGCAAGAAGATGAGGCAAGGTACCGGCAGGTTAGGCAACAAGAAGCCTGAGGGGGCTCAGGCAAGGAGGAGGAGAACAAGCAAAGAAGCTACAAGACAAAGACCAAGAGCTGCAAAGAAACACCCAAAGTGGATGCACAGAGAAAAAGGAGAGAAAGGAGTGAAGCAAGGCAACAAGGAAGTTGAAATGCAGTGATTAACTAAAGCTTCCTGCTTTTGTACTCATGTCCGAGAACAAGGCTCTTAGTCTCCAATTACCAGGCAACCCTGTGCGTGCAGTCAAGCGCCTGCATGGGAACACCCACAGTGTGGCTGACATCGCCGTTGCCAGGAGGAACATGGTGGCGCTGTGCTGCACCGAGCCACCGGGACTGTGCCATCCTTTGTGCCCACATGGGGCCAGGTAGCACCTGAGTGGCGGCTCTAGAGCTGGAGAAGTCATGCAGCCGAGGAGCCACTGAACAACCCTGCATGCGCCACTGAGGTAAGCAAAATTGAATGGTACAGCCACCACGTACTCCAGCCATATTGGGAGGACCGGGAGGTACATGGAGGCATGGAGGCATGACAGTTGAATTAATACATTTCACAATGTCCTTTGACATGAATAAGATGTCTTTCTAGATTTGGAGATTTACAAAAGAGTAGGAAGTAGGGTGGGTACTACAGATTAGAACACGTTATTGGCATATGGAATCTTCTACACTCATTACGACCCAGGTGCTAATGGGTTAATGGCGCCATAAACGGCTGCGGCGCCGTTAAGATATTAGCACCTAATTACGAGGTCCCTTTGCGGGACCCGACCTTAATGGCTGGTTTTACCAGCCGCTAAAATAGGGACCCGCAAAGGGACCTTGGTGCTAAGTATGGTGCCGCAATTTGCAGCACCGTACTTAGCGCCTTCCCCATTCCCATTGGGCCCTATGGGGCAAAAATGGGAATGGGGAAGGGCCATGGCGGCATGGGGATTTACCGCCCCGCCAACCTTGGAATGGGGTGGTAATTCCCCACTCCGCCGTGGTGGACACTGGCATGGACCATGGTGCATACCACCATGGTCCTCCGCCAGGGTCGTAATGAGGCCCTTTGAGTCTTAGGGCCTCATTACATGGACGGCGGTAAGGGTTAACGGTCACTGTTAATGGTACCGGTGACCATTAACCCTTACCGCCGTACTACGAGGTCCCTTTGCGGGTTGGAGACTTTAACGCCTGCTTTTTGCAGGCGTTAAAAACCAACCCGCAAAGGGACCAGGGAGCTAATTACGGTACCACAATTTGCGGTGCCGTAATTAGCACCTTCCCCATTCCCATTATGCCCTATGGGGCAAAAATGGGAATGGGGAAGGGCAATGGGGGAAGGGGGAATTACTGCCCCACCAACCTTGGAATAGGGTGGTAATTCCCCTTTCCTCCAAGGCGGTGCCGGTATTTTACTGGCATGGACCGGCTAATAGCACCTTGGTCCACCGCTGTCCGTGTAATGAGGCCCTAAAAGAGAATCTTTCTTAGGGGCATTTTTTGGGATTTCGCCATAACTGTACTGCCATGTCTGATTTAGACACTCATAGCAACACCTTGAGCACAATATTAAAACAACCGGGCTATCCAGCTCATGTAACACGGAGGACCCGTAAAAGAGCACATAGTATGGATAGAAAGACTTGTCTTGTTAGACAAGCAAAAGTAACAGCAGATAAGATAGACTGCGTGACCTCTTTCAGCCCCATTAGCCATGCCCTCAGAGGGGTGATGCTCCAGAATTGAAACATAGGGCCTCATCACGAGTTGGGCAGTATCACGGCTGTAATACTACTGGGATGCTACCGAACGCTAATAGTGCTACAGCAACTTGGTCCAGCGCAATTTGCTGCGTGGGGGCAGTAAATCTCCCTTCCCCATTGGGTTCATAGGACAAAATAGGATTGGGGAGCGCTATTACTGCTGCCAGTAATTGCGCCAGCGGTAATATTGCTTAAAAAATCCTAAACATTTTAATTTTTACCTCCAGCAAAAAAGCTGGAGGTAAAATGCCATTTTCCACCCAATTCTTCATTTGGCCAGCCCTTAAATTCAGTGGTAATACAATTACCACAGCATTGAAGGGCTCAGACCAAACTCCTGATGAAGCCCATAATAAAATCGGCATACTTTAATCTGGAGAAACCTCGTTTTGCTTTCAAATGCCCCATAAATGTGAAAGATAGATTGGTCCATACCTACACAGAACAACAGAAAATGCAGACATCTGTTCAGGCAACTTTATGGTCATTACCACCCGTGACTGCTGTGGGATGTTTTTACCCATGCATCCAAGCCCTACCATAAAACTGTGCAGTACTGGCATGGAAAACTTCATGATGGCCAGAACTCCCCAGAGAGTGCACAGGGAAAACATGAAGAATAGGCTGCCACCCATTTTGCCTATGTTGTGACCACAGGAGGGCACTGCCTAAAACCACCATTGGGCTACACACACAGTAGCCTGAAACCATTGGGAATGGCAATGCTGATTGCCAAAAAGCAACTCAGAACTCTGGGGAATTCATTTTCTTAATCCCAAAAATGGTTGCATTACCAGTACTCACCACTATCAGAAAGCCAGCGTTTTAAAACCACCAGACTTTTGTGTAAAACTGAACAAATGAAACAAAACCAGACCAAGGAAAGACTTGCTAAGAGGTGGATACAATGTAAAACTATATTCTGAAATGACTTGAAGGAAGTAATTATTTAATGTATATGTAAAAATTGTCAGTTTGATTTGAATGTAGAAAACTGGGAACAAAAAGTGACATTTAGTTGAAACCTGGCTTAATGAAACTGGATTCTGCCTGACAACTACCCCCGACAGGAGTTGAAACTGGATCAATAGCTGTGTTCCCAGGCCTAGCTGCATCCTGCTACCTCTCTGATTAGATTAGGGGAGGGGCAACTGCAGGAAACTGAACAATGGACACAGGCTAATGTTATATTGGGGGGGCGTAAAGTGGCTTCCTCTTGGGAGAAACTGGGGGGCAGTTGTGCTTCTGTGAACGAGCTGGCTTGGGGGAAGTGGATAAACCAGTTATTCCACCATGTGATGTGGGAAGCCACAACCCTTTTGACCAGGGCATAATTTAAAAAAAGATGGATAATTCATAGTACGGACTTGTCAGAATTATATAAGTAATACCATTATTCTTGTGATTTTTCGGTGCACATTTTAAGAGGTGTTAGGACCCTGTGGTGTATTCTGGGGGGTTGCTAGTGGAAAATAGGGTCTTACTCCAAATGTCTGCATGTTAAAAATCGGACACTTCATCAATTAATGTCCATACTCCTTGTGCACATGAGTGTAATTTTGGGTAAATGTCCGATATTGCAAAACCAGTTAAAAAGCGCAAAATGTTGTCATTTTTTAATGCAAGCCCCCAGGAAGATCAGAGGCGGACAAGCATGGACCATAAGGAATATATAATGTGTACATGTAATTTCAACAAATTGTGTATCTGGGAAAGATGTATTTGAATCAAATATAGATTTGTGGGCAAACTGACCAGGGGAGGATCCTCTGACCCATAAACAGACCTCATCATGATGACAATCCATTTCCTTCCCCAATCATGGGAGAGTGGAGAATTGGGCCAATGACAAGTAGAGAGGGGCAGGCTTAGCTAAGCCCAGGCACTCACCCATTTTCAAAACACATAAAAAGAGTCTGCTGGGACAGGTAGAGACATTCAATTCCATTTGCTGCGGAGCATGCTGACCGACGACTTCACATCCAGAGATCCAGACTTCAAATCCATCAATCTCCAGAACCTGTAGCAGAAATTAACTCCAGAATTTGTAGCAGAGAGGCCTGAATCCACCAGCTGAATCCTCTTCAGCAGGCCTCAAAACTAACCAAACTATTCAACAGCCGGGCGAGCTGTTTGAAGTTTTGCCGAGAATTTTTGCAAGAACCTGTAGCAGTACCCAGAAAGCAGTGTTACATCCAGAATCCAGAGAGGCTAGACCAGCAGAGCAGAGCTGACCCAGATCGCTGTGAGCAGAACCGGTGCCTGATTGACCCGCCGAGCAGACAGGACCTCAGCCGGACGTGTTGACCAGATCCGTGACGAGGCCTAGTTCAAATTTATATTGTGAGTACCTAGCAGAACTGTGCAGAACCAATCTCTTAGTTAAAATAATCTAATCCAAACTATTTTAACCTGAGTAGAACTGCCTCCTAGAAATCGTGTCATCTGTCATTTTTAAAGCTGCACAACTGTCACCTGTCAATTCTGCAGCTGCAAGCTGTCACCTGTCATTTTGATTTTACTTTAAATCCGAAAAACTACCTAGAACCTAGAACCGACTTCCTACTCCCTATACTTTTCCCGTAATCGTGAGACACGCACTCGGGAAAATTTACCGCGATTTGCAATTTGGCCCGATTTCTTCATCTGTAGAAATCAGCAGCTTTTCGCTTCTCTTTGCTAAAATTCATTTGCAATCTTCTAATCATTCATAGAGTATTGTTAAAGTGAGCCTGAACTAATATAAAGTAGCCATCACCTACCCTGAACCTCTAGAGGGAATTAAAAGCAATTTTAGCACCTTTTCACTTCCTTGCAAACCACATTAAAGTAATTCGCCTGTGTTTAAAACTCATCCCTGTTTTCCCTAAGCTTGCTGGGAGAACTGGAACTGTGTATTGCATTATAAGTGTGATTTGTTGGGATTCTTGAAGACTGTGTGCTCTCCTTCCATTTCTGTTATTGCATAGGGGGGGAGTGAATTGTCAAAAGAAAAAGTTATCATATTACCTTTTGCTAAAATCATAACAAGTTATTTCTGTACTGCATTTTATTCCAACTTGCGTTTCCTTGAACCATATCAAGCATTCTTTCCCACCTTGTTCTTCTGGTCCTATTCATAGTTACCTCTTGCTGATTACTGCTCATATTCACAAGTGTAATATCCATTATCAATTTATTTATAGAAGTGTGATATATATATATATATATATATATATATATATATATATATATATATATATATAGTTTACATTTTCAAATAAACCTTTTAATTTACAAAACAAACCTACTTCTTGGCTAAGAGGGGGGTGTTATACAAGGGTTGTCATCCAGAGTACTGAACTGGATATAAAAATACATCAATAAGGGTTTTCCTCAGCATCCCAGACTAGGCATTGACTTAGCTGTAGTGTTGATTGAATATCGCTTAGACTGCCCACTTCAGATGTGGAAAATGTTCAGTGTGTTCAATGAAAAAAGATCTTAAAGAGATAAACCTTTTGGTTTGAATTGGAAATGTTGCTCTTTTACCAACTGTCTAACAAAGTGGGCCATTTATTATGGCATTAAATGCCCGTGTGGACTCATTTACGTTGGTAAAACAAAAAGCGAAATCGGCCAATGCATCTGTGAACACCGCTCGTGTATTAAGAATCAGGTGGCAGAAAATCACACAAACACACAGACATATTTTGGTACATTATCCAAACCATAAGGTGTCCCGTACGGGGTGGGGACCGAGACAAACGGAACAAAAATTAATATATAGACTGGACTCAGAGAATAAGGGACTTAATACATCAATTGAGTGGAATCTGTTCCTACATTAAGCATGTATTTTACCTTGGATTAAGGAAACATTTTATGGTACTTATGTGATGGTAGCAGGTCTCTTGCACTGACTGCATTCATTGTACTACTTTACTGTATTATTGTCTTGATCCACCAATTATATTCTCCAACATATGTGTTTTGGAGGAAAATAAAATATCGATACCCTCCATAGTGCCTCACCTGAGGTATCAGTGGAGCCATCAGAGAATCAACATAAAGTTTGATAAAGAAGAACAAACCGATACATTAATTCTGTAAAAATCTTAACAACAAATAACATCACTATGGATACCGTATGATCAGGTTACATATTTTGTAAATATGACATTTAATATAACAGAGCAGCAACACTCCCTTTTGTCTCACTCCAGGGCCCAATCCAAGATGGTGCCCATCAATGTTCCCTCTAAGCTGTGCGCATGTGCGCTTGCCCAGCTTCCTCTGGCTGCCGCTCAGAAGATTTTTAGCAGCGCACACAGACAATTCTCACATATTCAAAAAGATTTAATAAGGCACAAGCCACAGCAATTACATGAAATGTTCTTTCTCTTAAAATAAGCAACTAGTCTTGATATTCTGCTAATTTGCACACCACTACTATGCACCTAAAATCCCTAACAGGAAAATACAACACAAGAGGTTAAAAACTAATATGGAAAACTGGCTCCATGAACAGAAGAATCTAACCAAGATATGCCTGCACACACACTAACCAAAAGTGTTCCCTACCCACCCACGACTCCTAAACCTGCCTCTACCAGACTTTTATCTTATGACTAACTTCTGCCCCACAGTACATTAAGATAGTACCGGACATCCTTGACTCTTCCTCTCTTGGCACTGCGAAAGGTTGGCAGACGTGTACATAGATGCACTCGTTTTATATTTGTTGTAACATGAATGACATTCACGCGCCAGAATTTCTGTTACTGATTGCGCCTTACCAAAAGCATCACCCACACTATATAACCTAACTACCAGCTCAAATATCGGATACTGACTTTCAGCAAGCAGGCTACCTGGATGTGTTACCAAATCCCTTACTTCCTCTTCTTTGTACATATATCACGCAAGTGCCTTGAAGCGGCCCCTTGTAATTTAACACATTATAAAACTCAAATATGAATTTGCCCTCTAAGGAATTTGAAAAGACAAATGTGATGCTCAGCATCTCCTACTTTAGCATTACTAACATTACCCTATAAGTAATGGGTATGGACGATTCCTGGGATGTCTCTTCCATAGTATCAGGGCACTGGATATTCAGAAAGAATGCCTTTCACACAATCTGCATCGTTTCCAAGTGTTCAGAGTTCGGTTGGGCATAAACCTTCACACATTATATGGTAACTCACTTGAATACAAAAATAGTTTCACTGAGCACTTGTGTAATCCTACACAATGAAATAAGTGGTGGAGGGGTATGTTGCAAACAATCTTGAATGCACTGCAAAAGAATTGTTGTGTACATGCAGAGTCATGACATTCTTAAAATGACATGATATGTTGAGGCATTTAAATATGCCTTTGCTTGCAAAGTATTGTGGGTCTGCAAATATCCTAGTGAGTGTTTACTGCTACAATCCCTCACTTTTTCCAGTGTTCTATTAACTAGTGTTGGAAGCTAGCACAGGGGCCGTGAAAGGGTATTGGTGGAAGCATCACTCCTTGTGGGTGACGAACAAAGCAGCACATTTCAAAGACCAAGTCAGACGTTTCGGCAGTACACTGAAGGAAATGTGTTGCGTGTTTGCTAAAGGATAGGAAATTCTAGTACCCATCAGACAAAAGCACCTCCTTTTTCTTTCTAGGCTCACCTGCTAAGGGCTTTTCAATATAACCATGTTTTCTATGTGTACAGTCTCTAGCATCTCCTTGTTATTTTACTGATCACAAAGAATTTCAGAAGAGGGATGCATAGTTACAGAAGAAGGCACTAAATCAGTTGTATCTCTGATGAATTGATGCAATTAACTTAAAAGGCATATATGTGTGATTTTCTGCAACAGGGCTCCATAATAAACCTCTGCAAGTCTCTTGTTTAATGTTATCTAGGCTGTGATGCAGAAGGGTGGGCAAAACTATACAATTTATTATGTGCCCTGTCATTGCACTCGCTATGTCAGTGGTACAAGCAGGGCTCTGATCAGATTTTGCTCCCTATTTGGAGTCAAATGATTTTTCAGGGAGCAAAAAAGTAATTAGCTTTGCCAATAGGGATACTTGCTGCTTATTAAAAGATGTTCTTTTCCCATAAAATTCCTTTTGAGATTGGGCATTAATATTAATAGAGTTCCTTCCTTCCTATGGCACTGCTCTGCTGGTCACTAATTCGAAAACATATCAGTGGAGCTTTGTGGGTTGAAGCAATAATATGTTCATTGTTTCTCATTTTTATAAGGCACATTTTCCCTTTTTAGGGATTAAAAATGCATAATCTCTTAGCTCTAAGGCTGGTGTTATTACTACCCACAGGAGAACGTAATGTGGATAGTAAGCAGATGCAGAAGAATGTTCGATCATTATATTCTAAGCTGCAGTTATTTTGATGCAATTATCACCCTTACACAAATTATTGGAAGTATGTTCTTCTGGCCCTTGAATTACTTAATTAAAGTGGCACTTGAACTCCAGCATGTTTTTGACACATTGCTTTTAATTGCAATTAATCCATCGGCAAATGTATTCTGTCTGATTTTCTTGACAGCCACATCAGTTATCACAAAAGATTTTTGAGGGCCACAAATGCCAGGGACATCGTTCGCAGCAGTAACAGTCAGACAAGCCAGCCTATTGAAGGAGTGGTACCCACCTACCCCAACCCACCACCAGGAGCCAACCTACCTAACGGTCAATGAACAATAACACACCAGACTTGATAAAGACGGTGTCCAGTCAACTGGTCGACAACAAACTGGTCGACTGCAATTTGGTCGACACCATTTGGTCGAATGCCAAATGGTCGAATTTTTTTTTTTTATATATATATATATATGTGTTTTGTGGGTTTTCGTGTGGGGAAAAAAAATAAAAAAGAAAAAAAAGGGGGTTGGGGGGAGACCCCCCCAAAAAAAAACAAAAAATGGGTAAAAAAAAAAATTCGACCATTTGGCGTTCGACCAAATGGTGTCGACCAAATTGTCTGTCGACCAAATGTTTTCGACCATTTCACTGGTAACCGATAAAGACTCCTTGGGTCAAAACACATGTCGGCTGACCACGAGATTATCGCATCAAGAGTAAAATTCCCTTTTTTAAAAATCAGAATACAAAGAAACATTTATTTAAGAATAAATATTGTTTGCGCAAGATATCTGGGAACACAACATAGAGATTTTTGTGTTTTGTAACTCACATGAGTGATTTCCAGTGTCATAAAACATACAGGACCTCATGAAGACTTGGTGCAGTATACTAGCGTAAATCCACCAGAATACAACCCAAACAAATTACTGTTACAGCCACTTGGTCCAGAGGAAATTCCACCGGATTACAACTGGTGGTGGCGTTGTAGTTCCCCATTCATATTGAGTCCGTATTGAGTCCATTGGATTCAATGTGGCTTTTTTGCAGAATTACTGCAGCGGAAATTCCAACGATTCTGGCGCTCAGTTGTAGGATTTACTTCCAGGATTTTCCTGGAGGCAAATCTTCCACTCCAGGCCCGAAATCGTAATTTGGAGTAGTGGTAAAGTTGGCGTTAATGGAGTTACCACCAACTTTACCATTTACCACCAAACTCCTAATGAGGCTGACATTTCTCTCTGCGAAAAATGTTCTTTTGCAAGGTACTGTGGCAGATATTGAAGTCTTGGACTGGTTGATGAGTCTTCTGTATAATCACATATGACATTTTATTTTAGCCTATGTGTTTGGAAAAAGTGTAAGATTGTTAAAGAATTGCAGTGGCTGGGAAGAAGAAATTCCTTTCCAAACTCTCTTCTGCGACGGTAGCTCACAAAGTGACTTCCCTCATTAGTCAGTTGCGCACATGGAAAATAATGTGCGCACAACAGCCAACCGGTTCCGCACATGGAGAAAAATAATTAGAGGGAACATTGGTGCCCATGGTGTCGATCACGTGGAAATTATGCAGCGTGATCAGTTTACGAAACTATGAGCAGTCCCGCGATTACTCACAAGTAGTATCCAGTGTGCAGAGATGCCGGTGGTGATCTTCCACTTTCTGGTGAATCTTTATGTGATAAGCAGATACCACCCGGCACGAAAGTCTGTTTCATTCTGGTCAGCATGCACATATTTTTTAGAAAAAGGCAACTAGAATGTGTGCCCTTCTAATTAGCGTTAGATACTAAAAATGTTGGGGCACATGAACGGTCATACGTTGGGCTTAAAGAGTATGCTCATGGGGGGTGCTATGGAATTTCCTTTGTCCCCACATCTAACAACATAATGATATACCTGTATAGATGGAATAGTTGCTATTAGTTTACAGATTAGATGGAGTAGTAGCATGTATGGTCAGTCGTTTGGCGTTAGTGTTTGCAATGATATGCTGGTATTAGCAAACTATAATGAGAGAGATACCATTTGCTTTACATAGATACTCAAGTTACAGTCATGTGTGGGAAATCACAAACAGTGTATGAAAATAGAGAATAGGTGGAAACATCTCCAGGTGCAGAATACTCGGATTGGAGTTTTCCTTGCTAATGGAAATCCCAAATGGCAAGGTAATATAAAGAATCTATATGCTTTTGTCCAGTTGGCAAGTTAACAGAAATAAGAAAGTTATATAGAAGTCTTCCATTATTACTATTCTTTTTGAAGAAATGACTGAATACAAGAGATTATTGTTGCGTTAAGAAGTGATTAGCCTAAGACACGTTGAATAAATAGAAGGTTGGTGGCTAGTTATGGATATTGGTATGGGGTTGAGCATGTTTAAACTCCCTGTTGTCAGAGGTGTTAAGAGTTATGTTTATGTTACAGTGTATAACTGGAGGAGTTTGTCAAGATTGCTGAATTACATCTGCATTGACTTCAAGTTGGTTGTCCCAATGAAGGCTTTCTGTGATCAATCAATCAGGGCGCTGATTATAGGGACAGCCCTCCAATAGCCAGAAACACAGTGTGTTGATTTATGGTCTGACATATTTTTTGACAAGTCAGCTTTCTTTCATTTACGTGATAGTTTTGCCCCATGTGTGAAAACTTGGAGAAGGGATCTGATAGATATATGTTATGTTATGTTATGTTATGTTATGTTATGTTATGTTATGTTATGTTATGTTATGTTATGTTATGTTATGTTATGTTATGTTATATTACTCAGGTTTATAATGTGCATGTACCCCTGAAGGCATCTTGGCGCGAGGATAGTCACAGTGATCCAACATCAATCTAGGGGCCTAATGAAAGAACATTGGGCCTCATTACGAGGTAGGTGGTAAGGGATTACCAGCACCGGTAAGGACACCGGTGCTGGTAATCCCTTACCACCCTATTCCGAGGTCCCTTAGCGGGTCCCTTCCTTAATGCCTGGTTTTACTAGAGCTAATAACGGTACCGCAAATTGCGGTACCGTTATTAGCTCCATCCCCATTCCCATTGAGCCCTATGGGGGCTAGAATGGGAATGGGGAATAGTTCCCGGAATGGGGACTTACCGGGTCCTCCAAGGTTGGAATGACCCGGTAAGTCCCTATTTCTAGCACAATGGCTACCTACCTCGTAATGAGGCCCATAGTTTTTAATAAGCGACGGAAGTGCAGGTGGTTCTTGGTCAGCCTCAAAGTTAAAGGGAGACCATTCCATAACTTACTAGCGGCCACCAGAAAGTCTCGACCGCCCACTCTTTGAAGACAAAATCAGGCGACAACGACCTGACAGTCACTTCTTGTCCAATGAGAGCAGTCAGGAATATAAGGAGTGAATTTATCCCACAAAAAATCAGCACCAGCCTGGTAGTATGCCTGGTGAACAAGACAGAGAGATTTAAAGGCTATTCTTTATTTCACTGGGAGCCAGTGCAAAGAACGTAACACTGGGCTAATGTGGGAACCATAAGGGGTGGCTGTGGCTGTCCGAGCAGCCAGGTTCTACAGCAGTTTCAACTGGGCCTGGTAGGGAGCATTACAATAGTCCAGCCTGCTGGAAATAAGAGAAGCCACAACTGGAGGGCGAAGAAAAGGAGGAAGAAAGGGCAGTATCTTCCGAAGGACCCTCAGCAAGAAGTGGACAGTCTGGCACGCTGTACTCACCTATGACACCATGCAGAGAAGCAGAGAGATAGTCCCAAGATTTTTTACTACTGTCACGGGAATAGGAAAGTCACCTAGTGAGGATGTCTGAATGCCGACGATCAAGAGCAGGATTCAGAGGAGGCGCCCACTGCCAGGACCTCAGTCTTGTCCCGGTTGTGTTTGAGCCAATTGGTGCCCACCCACTCCCCCATGGCTGCCAGGCAGTCACACAGACGGGACGACACCTCTTCCCGGTCCCAATCTAAACGGACTGGGATCTGCGTGCTGTCCACGTATGAGTAGCACCTGAAGCTGTGAGAGCAGATAAGGTCAACCAAAGGCATCAGATAGATGTTAAATAACATCAGGGACAAGGCAGAGCCCTGGGGGACGCCACAGAAAAGAGAATAGAGAGAAAATGAGGTAAAGATACTGATTGGCCCTGATTGGTCAGAAACGAGGTAAACTACTCTGGGACAGCACCTGAGATGCCGAAAGAGGCCAAGCGGGATAGGAGTATGGGGTGGTTGACAGTGTCGAAGGCCACTGATCGCTCGAGCAGAATTAGGGCCCCTACACCACCTCCATCAACCAGCCTGGCCATATCATCCATTACAGAAACTAGAACACTTCCGGTACCTCTCCCGGGGCGAAAACCCAACTGAAGGGGGTCAAGCACAGAGGAGGACTTAAGAAACCTGAAAAGAAGTGGAGATATCAATGCCAAAAGAAGCTTCATAAAGAAGGGAAGTAGTGAGATAGGGCAGAAATTGGACAGAACAGAGGCATCCAGTGACACCTTCTTTAAAAGAGGGACCATGATAGCTTGTTTAAGTTCTTTAGGGATCACACCAGAGTAACAAGAATGATTTACCACCAGGGTCACCAGAGGAATAATGACAGGCAAGAGATCTTTAAGAATAAATAAAGAAATGGGGTCAGATGGTGCTACCGATTTCAGGTGAGTGATGGTTTTCAATACGACATCATCAGAGAATACAGGGAAGGCAGCCCAGCCAGAGGGCTCGAATGGGGTAATGGCCCAGTAGCCCAAGTTATCATCCTGAGAGAAACAAGGGTGGATAACGAGGGCTCCAGGGCATTACCCACCATTCCAGCATTTGAAATGGGGAATGAAGGCTATTAGTATCCTGGGTTGCCAAAGTGTAGCGTCCCGTTGTACAAAGGAAAATCATTTCCCAAGATGGGCACCATGGAAAGGGAAGTGGGGTTTTGTGTGGAGCCCTGCTTCCCTTTCCATGGTGGCATGCAGGAGCCGAGAGGAAGGAGCAGCGGCGGCAGGAAGTGCCGTCGAAGCAGAGATACAGTAAGTTGGGAGGCGGGAGGGTGAGAAAATAATGAATGGATCAGAGGGTGGGGGAAGATGGCAGCGGTGGGTGCCATCAGTCAGGTGGGATGGAACGCAGACTTTCACCGGCGGTTGAAGCCCACGCTCCTCTCTACCTGATTGGCTGGCTCCCCCGCCAGGGTGCTAATAGCACTTGTGTGCTGTTGGTTTCCCTGCATGCAGTGTGTTTTCTACTTTTGCAACACAATGGGCCTCATTATGTGGTAGGAGGTAGCCATGGTGCTATTAGAACTATGGCTACCCCCTTACCGCATTTCGGGGCTTGGTTCCCGAAATAGGGACTTACCGGGTCATTCCAACCTTGGATGCTACCTGAACATAACACTTTGACAATGGCATTGCAGCCTGCATTTATCAGGTAACAAATACAGCTGGATCTAATAGGAATCCATTTACGGTATGCTTGCATGAACATCTCATGCAGGCAAAATCAAAGATCTTTTTCAGACGGAGCAGGAAGGATGACGAGGAAACAGATTCCCCATCCCGGCTCCCACTCTATGTGCAAAACCTTTCCAAAATGACCCAGAGCACTAAACCAATGCATAAACTACTTTAATCCTTGGTTGGTCAACTTGTTTTACTGACGTGGGCTACAAATGGAGATGCATTATAGGGCCTCATTACGAGTATGGAGGTAGCCATGCCCTAAATAAGAAAGATTAGGAATACCAATAATGTGTCTTTCTGGAATTCTATACAATAATTGCTAGACTCATTAAAGGTTTATTTCAGGCACACTTCAGGGGGTGCGTCACTGATTTAAATGCCTCAACTCAGCCTTTTATCCTTCTGAGTTCGATAAATGAGTACCAACACAGGTTGGGTGATATTAGGTGTGTAATTTTTCGATATAGAGTGCTTAAGCATAAGTGCTACTTGCATTCACAGTCATTTGGTAGTATGGGCCTATACACACTGATCTTAATGATACATATGGCGATCCATTCTTGTATGAAATGTACATCACATTATAGTGATATCGTAACCATATTTTTCGTAGTGTAAAATGCTGTGATGCCACTTCCTGTTTTGTCAATGGGTGAAAAGTTGTGTTCCATCACTTCCTGCGATATCACTTTGGGGTTTGGTCAAATAACATCACTTCCTGTGATGTCACCAGGCGTCAAGGGTCGTGTGATGTCACTTCCGCTACCCCTGCCATTTTGGTGAAATGACATTCCTGGAAGAGTGAGAGGTGAACGGAGTTTATTGCTATGGGAAAGGTCTACAGAGAAATGTGAAGAATGTACAACAGGTAGTGGAGACCAAAAAGGCTGAGGTAACATCTTTTTATCTATTTCAGGGAGACTGACACACCTCAACATGCTCAGAGGAACTTGGCATCTTCTCGAGCATACATACCTGTGACCAATCTGCCTCAAGGGTTATGGAGTGATAGGTGTAAGGACTCTGTCTTGGACATAGTCAGTAAATCATGCTCTTTTGGTGAAGCTAGTAGGGGAAAGGTGAGCAGATATGCACTCGAATTTATTGAAATTGAAAGACTTCTCAACAGGTGGGTGCCTCGTCAATGTTTCCCTTGGAAATGATCAGTTGCATTTCAATCAGAGCATGATGTTGCCACTAGTTCCCACCCATGTTTGCGCCTTAGGAAAACTGGCCTATTGGTAAATCTCTCCATTACACTATAGGCCAGTGTGCCTCAACAAGTAAGGAATGATGGATGTGTGTACAGAAAGAAATAGCATGCTCTGAAACGACTGGTGTTGTGGGGTGTATGGTTGAAGTCATAGGAAAAGCTATAGGTATTCACCACCTCTAGTCTGGTGGGAAGCAGGAGGTGTAAAGGAATGTGGAATAACACAAGGGGCAATGTAGGCACTTCCCAACTAGAAAGTGCGCCCTTAGACTCCTTAGGTTTGAGCATAATCATTCACATGTCAGACTTTGTCACGTGCGATTCATCCTTCTCCAACCCTATCAGTTCCTCTGAGGGACCGTTCACTTCAGAAGTACAAGAAGGATAATGTGTTTTAGGGTGCAAGTAATGAGGTTTCTGAAGGTTTCGTTTATGCCCTCTCTGTGCAACCAGAGCGCACAACATCTGGGGCGATAGAAATGGACTACCCCGATGGAAGCACTGAGATCAAGTCAGTCCTGTGGGCTATTCAGGATGTATTAATCTTGGGGAGGGCAAAGGGTCAATGCACAATGAACAATATACGAGGCAGGCTTGGCTGTTGAGCCACATGCAGGAATAGCAGGCGTCCAACAAACCATCTGCATTCTCAATATGGCTGTCAACTCAAAACCATTCCGTGAGACGGACATGGGCTACAAGGCAGCAGAAAACCTGCAAAATTGTGACGAGTACTTTGCTGTGCAGGCAGTGGTCTTAGGGGATCACTGCCTGCTCCACTGATGCCAGTTAATGCTGTGTGCCCAGTAGTAGCATTCCTGCATGGAGCGCTTCCACTAACACAATTGGTTATCTACATTCTTGGGCATGTGTGGGACCATGCAGTACTTGGACGAATGGTCAGAAATCTTTGCTGCATTTCCATGTGAGGTGCAAGGAAGTAGGGAAACTCTCAAGGGGCTGTAATGCATGTGTAAAGCAAAATGGAAAGTGCAATTCTCCACGCCCATTTTGTTCACTCCAATTAACTATTTACTTTTGCAAAGCATGCCTCCTTTGGAAGGGCTGGCTTTGCTTGTGCGACAACCTTTCTTATACCTGAGCCCTGTTTTTTTTTTTTTTTGTTAATGCATTTTTTTCTGGCTCTAAATAAGGCTGAAGCGTTGAGGAAAACGAAGAGAAAATGAAACATTCAGTTAGTATTGACAAAATATGTGGTATTCATCCAAGTACTACATATGCTATTCAGTAAACCCGTAGTATCAAGTGCTTCTAATGAGGAGACCGTTTGCTGATAGGCTCATAACACTACTTCATGAGGATGACCACTGACCCTGTAGCATATCTCAAAATGATGACTATTTTAGCACCTCCCCGGTCAATCCTATGTCATTTTAGAAAGTATATTTGCAATAAGGTGCTATAAAATGCAACGTTTAGACATGTGTTTGCAATGATTTGTCGAAGGGGAAGTTGGAATCCTCCAAGGACCTGGTGGGAGGGGCATGTCAAATGTGGCTCGTGCTCTCTTAGACACGATTTACAATCTCTACGATTTCAAATAAAAGTATGCCAGTTATCAGACTTTGAAAACAACTGTCAAAATGTGTATGTCTACTCAATACACTACACCCCAAATGTTGTCGAAGAACAAAGTATATGTTCACAATTAAAAGCAACCTTTGTAAGTTCCCATGTTATTTTTCCGCCATCTCTTTTCGTAGCTGAGTAAAGAGATCTCAACCTTGTGTTGTCTATCCAATTATCCACAGAGGAAACATAACCCATTAATTATTAGCAGATACCGCCTGAATTATGCAGGCTAAATAAGTCATGGAATGTCATTTGTTGCCATTAACAAGTCCACTTGTGATCTAAAATGTATTTAATTAAAATAATAGATATTATCCCGTGACGTGTGGTGACATTTATGACTTCATTTACCTAACATGGGATTTATTGCCAGTGCTTCATTTGATAGAGGCCACAAATAATGGCCATGAAACTGCCACAAGATGGACACAAGATCACATTAATGAAATTAGTCCATGCAGGACACTGATAAATTAAGACTTCTCAAAGCACCAGAAAACGCACAGAGGGACTCGCCCTAATGCAGATGCTTTAGTTGGGTATGGTTGATTCTAAGTAAAAGAGCTTTCTTTTTTAACACTGTATTTATATTCTAAATACACGTATCCTGACAAATAACCACAATACTATGGGAATAGGTACAGAGACCTTTTTCAAAATGGCAAGAAACATTTGAACACACTGTTATATATAGTTGATGTCGGTAAAGAGAGAGCTGTTAAAGAGTTTTTGACAATGATAGATGCCTTCTAAAATGAACAAGTGTACCTTGCGGAATGGATGACTAAACGTACATTTCGGAAATCGGATCAACGTTAAAATAACGATAATGTGACAGGGTCACAAAACATCAATTTATTTTTTATTTGAATTGTGTCATAGTTAATTGAAGAAAATGCAGGGGGAGACCCCCACAATCCCCCAACATCCCCTCACTTTTACTCCAACTCAACACACCCTCTATGTTTTCGAAAAACTGTGATACAATTCTATTAAAAAATGCATTGTTTTGTGACTCGCTGTGTTCGTCGTCGTTATTTTGGTACAATGCCTCGGAATTTTCAGAACACCATTTAATGGGGCAGCCAACTGGATTCAATAAAGCACTGCCCCCGTTTGAAAGCCCTTGCTCACTAAACGTTTAAAAAAACAGACACATTCTTGAAGCAGGAAAACATTCAATTTCTTTGCAGGGGGTAGACATGGTGGCGCAGCAGGGGAAGCGAGCTGCCGAAAGGGTCTACCATCCATAGTTAGTAAACAATGGTATGATATTGTTCAAATCTGTAGAAGCTATCATCTCCATTAGTGCAGATTACATTGCCCAAAACGTCTATTGACTGCAGCTGCCACAGGTATGTTTTTTTCAGTTTTAACTCAGGGTTGTCATTGGAGAATAGCTCAGGCGCAAGGCGTTTGTCTTGGAAGTTAGACATGTTGACTCCCAGTCCCATGCTTACAGGCTATTATCTGGCTTGAAGTGTGATATACTGGCCAAAGGGCCTGATTTACAAACACATTTTCAAGGGGACTTTCCCACGTTAAACGCTTTTTGTATTTCAAGCGTTAGGTTTTTTAGTTATGTTTTGTTATTTATGTAGTGTGATGCAAGACTGATGTCTAGGAATATTTGTGCATGTGATGGCAATGCATGGTAGCACAGAAAATATTTTATTTAACTTTCCCCAAAAGTCTCTATACATTCAAGACTCTTCTCAGTTATGAAAGGGGCTTACCACCGGGTGCACACTAATGTGTATGCATCATTGCTGTCACCTTGTGGTGAGTTAAAAAAGCAGCGAGCTAAATGACAGGATTGTCATAGATGTCACAGGAGAGGTCCCACCAGTCAGTGATGCTGCTGACATGTTAAAGGATCTTGTTTCCTTCTGGCAAACATACTAGCAGGTCAGGTTGGCCACTCTTGAACTGCAACGCATGTTAAGGGGCCTTTGTTTTGAGGACAGAATTGTTGTTTCTGAAAATATAGCATGTGCATGAAATTGTTACTAGTGTGGTTTGTTTGAATCGAAAATGTGCATAGCCAGCCTGCTGGGAATAGGCCTACTATAAACATTCCATATGAATGAGTGGTGACACAGGATGCGATGTGGTTGATGTTACAGTTTCACACTTAGCTCACTCCAGGGGTACCCTCATGCTACAATTGTGTTTTGTATTTACGAGTTTTAACAAGGCAAGAGGTCTAGAACATGACCACAGGGAAAGACTGGTTTGACGGTTTATTGCATGTGTCCTCGTGGCCTCATACAATATGCATACGAAGTTATACGCCAGTTGGTGCAAAAAGCTATTTCGAATTTACACTATGGTCATCTTTAATCCACTGTCACACATTTTCTACAAGAAGATCCACAGATTATCTTGTAAAACGTGATGTCATGAAAAAATATGATTTTAGCAATTCCAGAATCATTTAGTGGTAGATTAAAATGTTATCAATGTGATTGTGTTATATAGATCTGTGCAAATTTGGCACAAAAATTAACATACACCACAGCATGTTGTGAATATTACATGTATCATTTCTGCAGATTAAGGGGGAGGGCTACATTCATAATATGTGTATATATGGACGACACCTTCCTCTACTGCACAGCGGTCAAGCGCAGCAAGAAAGGGCTTGTTGTGCCGCAAGTGTGCCCAATTTAAGCCCGCCTGTGCCGGTCCAGGCCAAGGACGGGCTGCACGGCGAGAAGGGGCTAGCCCTATCCCTTTCTGCAGAACTTAGTCTATTTCCCTGCTGGCTGGATACCTGATCAACCAAGCACACCTAAACCTAGCGAGGTGTGTGGACCTATTCTATCCATCTCCTTGTTAAACAATAGGTCCCTTCCTGCCCATGCATCATCGATTCACAATCTCATGGACAGACGTTCCGCCAACCTGCTTTTTTTAACTGAAACCTGGCTGAATGACTCATCAGTGCTGGTATGTATCCCAGCCCTTCCCTCTGATTACAAAATCTTGCGCTTGGACAGGACCTCTCTGCATCGTGGTGGGGGCCTAGCAACCATCTATGAATCATCGTTCAAGGCTACGATTCTACTACTCACCAGCACAGTGTCTATGGAGGCGCTACTGGTGAGAGTTTCGATCTCTGCTTCCTGTTCTGGGCACTTCCTGCTTGTCTATAGGCCACTGGGCCTGCCTATGTCTTTTCTGATATCTTTCCTAGATTTGGTTGCTGACTTAGATTCTCGCTTTGCCTCTGTAATTATTCTTGGTGATTTCAATCTTAAATTCTGCTGCCCTCTGTTGCCGGCACCCGCTCTATTCTTTGACGGTATTACGGATCTTGTATTTCAGCAGCTGGTTAATGTGCCTACGAACCCCTTGGGCAATACATTTTATCTTGTATTTGTGATGCTGGAAATGCATTGGAGGGACATGGCCTCCATGTCCTTGTCCTGTACTCCCTTATCATGTGTGTTCTGTGTTGTTTTCTGCACAGGAGTCCATGTGCGACTCCTGTCAGTGCAGCTCTTCCTCTTTTTGGTTGTGGTAAACAGAGATCCTTGGGACACCCTTATGGCACCCATGGGAGGGGGTACAACCCTGTAACCCTAGTGTATGTTTTTGGGCACCTGTGTGTGGCCCAAAGAGCACAGTATGGACTGGTGGCAGCTCCATGCTGAATTTGACAGGTGCTCTGAGTATCCTATTTTTTTGGATACCCAGGCCCTTCCATATGAATCAGTGGATTCCTGATAGAAGGCAACTTCGTTTCTTTTGCTTGTTATCTGGTTTTCCCAAAGCCCTGACTCTGTCCCTTCCCCTAACTGGCTGTTGGTTGGAAGAACCATATATGGTATTGTGGGGAAGCCCAGGTCAGACTGGCTGGAGCCTTCCCAGTGACTGTATGTTGTGGTTACACCCTTGTGGTGGGACCTGGGTGAATGAAGCGTGTGACCAATATGCATTCCATTATGGGTGTCTGGTATTTCTGTGTGTGACACAAAGAATGAGACAGGCCTGCCCGAAACTGACAAGAATGCAATGTGATGTGCTGAAAGGCTGGGTGTTGCCCCAATCCACATTTCTTGTTATGGGTGACTTGGTGTGTAAGTGGTTTCAAACCAGCACTCCAACTAAGTTAATGCCTAGCTGTAATGCCCAGCTATAACCCTTATTTATATATTTTTATGTCAAAAGTTATTTTATTTCTGGATGATGTACCCTTATATCACGCCCCTCTCTTTGAATCCCCCCCGGTCTCCTGAACCAAGGAGTAGGTTTGTTTTGCAAGTTAAAAGATTTATTTGATGGATTGAACAATATATATATCACACTTTTATGAATATGAATAATATCTAAATATCACACTTATTATTATTTCTACAATGATCAGCAATGGGTAGTATTACAATAATCAACAATCTCTTTAATCAATTAGGAGTAGGAATAGGAAGAATAATGTAGCAGAGAATAAAACTTTTTGTCGGTTCAATGAAATGCAATGATCTGAAATTAATGCAACACAGAAATGAAAATTGATATAAATTCAATCAAAGACAATGTAATCACTCTTGCCCCCTGATACTACTCACTCCCCCCAATATTCAATATGAAGAGATGGAATGAGGGGGCACAGGTTTCAGGAATAACAATCAACAACTGCAGTTTCAATCCCGATTCCCCCAGCAAGCTTAGAGAACAGGAATGATTTTAAAAACAGGTTAAATGCTTTTAAACGTGGTTTGAAATTAATGGGAAAAAATGCTAAAATTACTTTAATTTGCTAAATTGATTCAGCACTAGTGGGAGTTGCTTTGAATAGGTCCAGGTAAACACTAGCAATGATGATTGAATGATTGGCGTCTAGTAAGGGTTCTTAGTCAGAAGCAGCCAAAACAGCACAGCCAGGCTGTTAAATTGGTTAGGCCCCATGGAAGTTTAGGGGTTAAAATCAGGTTGCAAGATTTTAAAGACCCGCTGAGAAGGGTTCAGCTTTTTTGGTTGGGCCTCTGCTTCAGGGTTCTGGAGTCTGGATAGTTCTGGAGTCTGGATAGTTCTAGAGTTTGGATAGTTCTGGAGTCTGGATTCTCCTTCAGAGCGCTTCGCCGGTAGAACAATGATGGGTGACGGTAGATCTGTGATGGGTGAATGTGTGTGTGTGTTTTGTCTGTCCTCAGCAGTCCCTATTTATATATTTTCCAAGGGGTGCGGAGGCTAATTATACTATGCCCAACCCTCTAAGAATCTGATAGGTCAGAGAATTCCCTCTCCCCTGATTTGAGAAGGGAACAGTGTGTCATGATGTGTCATCATGTGTCAGAGTGACACTGTGTTTATTGTCCAGAGAAAAATCCTCCCCTTTGTTTCTATCCAGAAAATCTATTTTTCCTAAAAAACATATTTCCAATATGCCCAACTTGTTAATAATACATATTTACATTACAGATTAACTAAGGTACATTTCTGTCAAAGCCTCATCTTCCTACGAGTTTTGGTTCACAAATGACAGTTTTTCGCACTTTTGGGCGGTTACTCAGTGTCAATTCTGTGCCAATTTTTTTACATGCATGCACATAGCATCTGGGCATATCCCTGTAAATGTTCATATTCCTAACATAATCACATAAACTAGAATATGAACATTTTTGTGGTTCAGTCTCTGAATATCGCACAGATTCCTGATTAGTTTTAAACTGTGAGCGAACTTTTCATTTTAATAACCTATAAATTCCATATTTTTATCAATTCAGTACAATTTGCTATAAGTCTTTTTCTAAAATATATTTTCTGTGTTTTCTGAATCCACAAACGGTTTGTCTCTGCCTCCAATGTCTTGGCTGGGCCAGAGAGTCACATGAGCTTGTCTTCCTGGGCAGTTGGATTCTGTCACACCCGAATTAGCATTTTCTTTCAGTTCAAGAAGCCCATTGTCTCTTTACCAGAGCAGAAGAGCAAGTCTCCTCCTCTTCTCGTTAGCATCCAAATGAGAGATCCTCTCCTTTTGGTGGGAAGGAAAAGGGTGGTGTGTTCTCAGTGGGGGAAAACCTCTTTGAAGTTTTAGCTGAATCAGGTTACCTTACAGTAAATTGTGACATTGTTCCTTGTTAAAATTAAAGTTACAAATTTAAAATAAGCAAACATATCCTCAATTCCAGTCTTTTTCAACATGAAAATTAATAGTGGCAACCTATATTGCATTTGATGGAAGTCTCTTATTTCCCCACACTTAGATTTTGAGATACAAGTTTAGCATGACAGGTTTAGAGATCGCCAGCTTCTGACACAGGCGAGTAGCGGTATTGCGCCTATTTTCAAAAACAATTTCCAAGCAAACATCTTTAAATGTGGATTTCCTTCTGATAAATGTACTTCTGCTGACATTACATTTATGTGGATTCTTGAAGTAGAATGGTGTTTAACACCCAACAAGGAAGTTTGATCTTTTGTGTGGTTTGTGAACATGATTTTTGCAAATTTGACAACCAAGAAAAACGGATTTCCAAACAGCTCTGTGTTTCTTTTGCAATCAGCATTGCTTTTTCAAGTAGTTTCAGGCTACTCTGTGGGTAGCCCAGTGGTGGGTTTTGGCAGTGGTCTCCTGTGTTACCAATGACATATGCAAAAGTGGATTGGCGGAATATTTTTCAGGTTTTTCCTGTGCACTTTTGGGTGATTTTATCGTGCATAATGCTTTCCAGCTGCCATTCTGATGTTCCTGATGCAAGCAGCGCACAGGAATGTTGCAGGGCCTGGACTAGTGGGTTAAAACATCCCACAAGCCCCCCCTCTTGCGATTTGCCGTGGTCGTCCATCAATGAGAATTCGCAAGACTGGGATGTCAGTTTCATCTCTTCTGATTCCTCAAATGGCAAAGTTCATCATATTTTCCTCCATCATCGGTGGATCCATCGGTTGTCCTCGCCAGTCCTGATGTGAGTATTGAACGATACTCCGGGCCACTCGGACCTTTCCTCCCGGTCCCCGGGTAGTCCTTCTTGGTTTTAGTCTCCATGGTTTCCAATCCTAGGATGACAAAGCAAAAACATATTTGTAGACATTTCCCCACCACTATTAATGTAGTGGGGCAGACACATACATTTTGATAAATCAGGACACATTTTTGTATTGCAAATCATGGACGATATATGGAGTATTTTGTAGTTGGAGTTTTATGGAGCTGGAGTGGCCCCCTATGGGGTTCCAGAAGACTCCTCCAGTTGCTGCAGAGTGTGGCTAGGATGGAAGCACTTTAGTTGGTTAATATGGACCCACTTATCTTCCCCCTCTGCCAAACTGCCTTTGGGGATGCGGATTTTGTAGGTGACTAGTGAGATTTTGTCTACAATTTCAAAAGGACCCCTCCAGGTAGGCAAAAATGTGCGCTGTTTGGCCTGGTTCCTTTGGAAATTTTATAAGTAGACCCGGTCTCCTACATTGTATTATTTACTGGTAGTCTTTAAGTCATAGTGGGTCTTCATATTGTCGGCGGATCTTTCTAGATTTCGCTCAGCATAGGCAAAAGCATGTTGAAGGTGTTTTCTTAGATTTATAACATACACATGAGTTGTAGAGGCATTGATCAATGTCTGCTCTTGGGTTCTGTAGAGCAGATGCTGGGGAAGCACCATCCTTTGTCCAGTCATCAGCTCAAACGGTGAAATTTTAGTTGCAGATGAAGGGGTAGATCTGATGGCCATTAGGACAAGAGGTAATCGAATATCCCAACTTGGCCCAGATTCTGTGGCCCAGAATCTGCCACAAACTGTTTTAATATGTTCACAATTGTTATGTTGTATCAATCCACTGCACCACTAGAGGCTAGCCGGTAAGTAATATGTAGCTTCCTTTTAACCCCAAGTATCTCCCACATCTTTGTCATTACTTCGCTGGTGAAATGGCTACCTCGGTCTGACTCGGTCCTTTGGGGTAGTCCAAAACGTGAAAAGATGTGGTTGATCATCAGGGCAGCTGCTGTTTCTGCCTTGCAGTTTGGGGCCGGGAGACATTCCACCCATTTAGTAAACAAGCATGTCACGGTCAACATGTACTTGTTCCCCCCAGAGGAGCGAATCACGGGCCCGATAAAATCGACTTGCAAATCTGACCATGGCAGTGTCATCCCCCTCTTTTAGTGAGGCGCACGGTGTGTGAGGGATGTTGGCTGAAATTGTGCACACACAAGACACACCTTCAAATATTGGTTGAGGTCCTGCCCCATGTGTGGCCAGTATGCAACCTCTCTTAAAATTTCAAGTGTTGTATGAAACCCCCTATGACCGGCTGTGGCCGCATCATGGACATGACTTAACATCAGGCTTCGGAATGAGGTAGGAACCATCCACTGATCATCGCCAGCTAGGGATCTCCTTACCAACAAGGGATTTGGACATTTTATTGGACATTCCATTTTCAACACTCTGAGGTTCTCTTTCGCAATGTAATCGGTATCCATCAGGAGAAAGTTCACAGGGTCTTCAATGTGTTGATAAAACTTAACAATTATTGGATCCCCTTTTTGAGCCGTAATCAAATCAGCATCTGGGGTCTCCTTCCTCCATTGTGCAGTTGGGAGTTCATTGTGAGCATTTGTCTGGGACCTAGTGATAGCAGTGTCCTGGATCTCCCCAAACAGGGACACGATCTCAATTAGATCCCCTTGAATGGCCCTGGTTTTGGCGAACTGATCAGCTAAGTCATTTCCAGTTTTGTCTGGTCCCTCTACTTTGGAATGACCCTTGATCTTTTTCCAGTAGATGGTCATCCCATTCGAGGTGACCAGATCATCAATATTTTGAATTAATTTCCCGTGTATCAAGGGTTTATTATTAGCACATAACATGCCTCTGGTTTTCCAATTAACCAGGTGCTCCACAAACCCGTTCCGTACATAATCTGAATCTGTGATTATGACCAGTTCGTGGAGTTGATGTTGGACAGCAGTGAGGATGGCTCGATGCACAGCCATCAACTCTGCCACTTGACTACTCCGGGGACCAATCTTGTACCCAGCGGAGGGTTCTGGGGTCTCATTCACCAATGCATTCCCTACGCCGGCCATAAGTTCTTTTTCCCTGTTGTTGTCAACATGGTAAGAGCATCCATCCACATAGACAGTGAGCATTCCCTAACACTTGTCTTCTTCAAAGACTTTGTGTGGGGAATTGGTGTATGCCTCAATGTTGTCCTTGATTTTTAGACTTTCGTCCGCGAGACAGTTTTCTCTGACACAATCATGCAAGTCAGCCAGACCTTGCGCGAGGTGACTCTTCTTGTTTTGACCATATCTGACCTCCACAGGAAAGCCTTGCATTGACAGAATCCATCCAGGAAGTAATTCAGAAATTACTTACATTTCCAGCCCGGATTCTGTCACTTTGGAGATATTGCAGAGGCTGGTGTGGAGTCTCCACTATGATGTGTTCCCCTTGGATAAATGGGTGGTAATTCTTCAATGCCCACACCGTTGCCAGGAGTGCCTTCTCACAGTTGTTGAATTTTTCCTCCACAGAGGATAAAGTTTTACTTCCATAGGAGATTACTTTATTGACGTTGTCATGCTTTTGGTATAATACTGCAGTCAAGCATGTATTAGAGAACCCTGTCTCCAAGAAGAACTCCTTGTTTCTGACAAGGTAAGCTAGGCAAGGCGCTTGTGAGAGGCTTCTTATGAGTTGTCTTACAGCCTCGGCTTGTTCTGGACCCCATTCCCACTTGACCCCCCCTTCAAAAGATGAATCAGGGGTCTTGTGATCTCTGCGTAGCCCTCAATAAACTTTCTACTGTAATTAGTCAGTCCAAGGAGGCTCCTTATTTCCCGCAGTGTTGTGGGGTCTTTCCATTTCTGGAGTGCTTCCACTTTCTTTTCCTGGGGAGAGAGATCCTGAGGAGTAATCTCATTCCCCAAGAAATTTACACGGGTTCTACACCACTGTGCCTTTTGAAAGGAAAGTTTTGCTCCGGCGGCCCTCAACTGTGTCAGAACATAACAGATCTCCACTATGTGTTCCTCCACAGTTGAGCTTTTGATGAGGACATCATCTACATAAGCCAGGTTACCCCTCTCACCCAGGTCGGGCATGGCCTTATGTAGAAAAATGTTGAATTCATTGCCGGAGTTGATGTATCCGAAGGGAGTCCAGGTACATGTGTACTGCTGGCCCCCAAAGGTAAAGGCCAGCTTGTATTGGTCCTCCCTACTGACAGGTACAGTCCAGTATCCATTGGTCAGGTCTATTGCAGTGAATACCTGTGACCCCTGGATCTGGGCCAGCCCTTGGTCAATGTAGGGAAGAGGCCATCGGGAAGTATGGACCCGTTTGTTGAGCTCCCTAAGATTGGCACAGAGTGTCTCCACTGGCCATTTGGCTTCAATATCCCCAGCACCGGATTATTGAAGGTGCTGTGGACTGGGCGGATTATCCCACGGGACTCAAGGTTCTTAATTATTTCAGTAAGGGACTCCATTGATGTGAGAGGAAAGCGATATTGCTTCACAAACACTGGAGTCATGCCAGGGTCCGTGGGAATTGTTGTTGTGTGGATGTCGGTGCGACCACAGTCATATGAGTCCACCGCAAAGAGATCTTGAAAATCCAAGAAAACTTGTTTCAACTTTTGCTTCTGCTCCAGAGACTCACAGCTAGGTTGACTCTCTCTTCAACCATCTGCATGAAGCCTGGAAAGACTTCTGGTTTCGCTATCTCAGCGGCCTCCTCCAGCTGGGTGGAGAAGTCCCTGATCAAAGTGCTGATTTGGACTGGTGGCTTCAGGTGGGGAAGGCAGTCCTCGCGGACTTGGAAAATCACCTCATCGGTCCTAAAGTTACAGGTCACATCTTCCTTGCCATAAGTGCAGGAAGTGTACACCAGGAAGTTCCCCCCATGCCGGGTAAAGACCCTGTCTGGTGTTGTGTTGTCATCACTGTCAAAACAGTCCTTGGGGGTTGGTCCTAGCAGTTAATTTCCTAAATCTATGGAAAAATGTCGGTCATCAACCGCCATTCCAATAATGGTGCCTGCGGCTAGAGTGATACTCTTTAAGTCGCTGTTATCCACTTCTATAGGTATGCTGTCATATTCTATGTTGACTAATGGTATTGGGTTTACCCCCAACCCTTGCTGTTGGAGAGACGCATTTAGATGAATATAGGCATCAGGGTTTTTCAATTTATGTCCTCTTTTAACTTTCACTTCCAGGGAGAATTGCCGGGTCCTTTCTGGGATGGTGACTTCCTCTCCAATCTGAATTTTAACTGCATAAGGCAGCAGTTGAGCTGACCTAAATGCTTTCTCTGGGTCATCAAAGCCCATGGGATTATCCGCTAATCGGGACCAAGAATTGAAGTTTATTAGGTCCAAACTAATGGCAAAGCGATTGAGAATGTCACTGCCTAAGTAAAAGTGGCAGTGACGTCTCGTACGACCCAACAATTATGGACTATGCTCTTGTTGCCTATGGAGATTTTGAGCATACACCTGCTTGGCAGGAGATGTTTGGAATTGGGTGTTTCCAGATCCATTTCCCATTTGTCTATGAGTCTAAATTTGGGAATGGCTGGATCTTTTGGGAGTTGGCGGAACATGGCTTAGCTGATGAAGCTCTTACCGTTGTTCACACACACTCGGGCGAGAACAGAGTCCTTCCCTTCATTTAACTGAATAGGGATTAACAACTGCTCTCCAATTTGCAGAATATCAGCCAGGCTGTGAGCTTTCTGGACTATCGGAGTGGGAATGTCTGATTATGGATTGGTAAAGAATTTCAGAGTGTTTCCTTCCAGTGTGGAATGCTACCTTAAACTGGAAGGAAGGTTGATTTTCAGAAATAGAGAGGACCCCCATCACCAGTCTGTTGCCCTACTGCTATTACTGTCACATCTGGAATTTGATTGTTTTGGAAGTGAAATTCTACTTGATCAGATTTTTGTTCACCAAGTGGCATGTGCCGTTTAAACTAACATGGTTGACACTCTGTTTTAATTTTATGGGTCGGCTAGTCTGGGTCCAGAGGACCTTTTTTACGCAATCTGTTGGGGGTGACATCCTTCGCAGAAGGTCATTCCCTAGTAAACAAGGGGTGCCCTCTGGAGTCACAACTATGACCGGGTGCTTCACCTTGTGTCGCCCAATTTTAATGTCCAAATCCGCAGTCCCCTCGACAGGAATTTCCTTCCCGTCAAAGTTATGAAGTTGTCCAGGAAGCGTGGTGAGAGGAATTTGGTATTTCTCCCCCCTTCCTGAATTCAGTTTATCAAAGGCCTTTTTGGACAGAAGGGTAGCTTGAGATCGAGTGTCCACCAGTGCCAAAATTGTACCCTGCCCCTGTACTTGAACCGGGGCATAGTATCTTCCCTCCTTCTCCGCAAGGGGGCACAGATAATGTACATTTTTGGACAACTGGTGGGTTAATGTTCTAGTTTTGGACACGGATAGGGAGGTGATTTGGGCATAATTCTGTGGGGAGTCTTGGGAGTCTGAAAGAAAAAGGTGGCAACTAGAGATGGGAGACGTTTTCAGTTCCCCTGGTTCCGGTTCTGGGCCGCCCCCCGCCCCGTTTTTGGAGTAAGTCACCAGGATGGGTTTGAACCAGGGGATTTTCATGTTGTTGGTTCTGGGGTTGGATGATGGGCGGCGCTAGCTCAGTCCCCACATCTACCCAGTCTGGATTTGAATCCTTTGGGACCCATTTTTCCTGGGGAGGAGTTCCCTCATCTCTGAAGGAGTAGCTCTTTTTCCCAGGATTCCCAGAGGATCCCTCTCCTTCAAATTGGAAGACTCGTACCTCCTCCTCAAAATGGGTCTGTTTGGGTTCTTTGTTTCTCCTACCCCCCCTCTGCTCCTTGGGTGGCAGACTTTCAGGGTCAGGAGATTTTGGTTCCAGTTCCTGGGTTTCCAGGGGCTTTTTACAAGTGGGGAAAGAAGCTTCCTCCAAGGCTTTACACCCCCCTTCCCCTTGTGCTTCCTCCCTGGGAACCGGTGGGTTGTCGGGGTACTGCCCCGTCATTGTTCTGGAGCACCAGGTCCAGAGTTTGAGGCATTCTGTGCCGGCATGCTCATAAGAGGGTTCTGTTGAGCCCTCAGCATGCGACCCAGATCCTGTGCCATTTTTTGGACCTGGCGCTCTAGCTGTGATACCCGCTCAGGCTGATTCGGGGTTTTCATTTCTCCCCTGGGCTGATCCCAGGAAGGGTAGTTATCCTTCCTCTGATAATACCCGGGTTTGGAAGATTTGGGTACCCCTCCACCCTTGGCCTCCCCTCTCCTGGATTAGGTTGTCTGGGCTCTGGAAATTGTGGAAAGAAGGATGGATTGTTCTGCGGTCGATAATTTTGTGGACACCTGGGGAAAAGGTTCTGCCCAGGGTTTGGGGAATTTCTGCCCTCCTGGGGGAAGTGAGGAGGGAAGTTCCCTGGGTTAGGTGCTGTTTGGTTGGATCCCCCCCTTGGGCTGGAGGAGTCCACACAGGATGGGTCTGTTCCGCTTGTAGCGGGGATGTATATAGTCAGGGGAGTGAGGGATCCCATTTGTGGGACTACCTCCTTGGCTCCCTGTCTGTGACAGGGCCCTCTGGGCTTGAGATTATTCTGCTGTGCAGGCGGGTTTTTAGGCCCCCCATCTCCAAATCAAAAATGGGGGCAACCTTTACCTCTACCACCTTAGCAGTAGCAGGGGTGTTGGTTGGTTTGGGGCTGTTTGCATTATTTTTGTTTTCTATGGGCTTTTGCACCACATAGATTCGGGTGGCCTGTTAAATGACCCAGTCTAGTGATCTTTTCTCACTAGCTGGGTCACAATGTACTTTGGGAGAATATTGAAAAAAGTATTGACAAATTCTTTGCTGTCCGTGCGCACCCTTCTGGTAGTCTGCACAAAGGCACGCTTTAATTCCTGCACAAATTCTTGTGGGGCCTGATCCTCCCCACACTGTACCTTGTAGGCTGCCTTGCGAGACTCTTGGGGATTTCTGTGTACAGAAAAATGCTTCAAGATGGCCGCCCTATATGTGGACCATCTAGAATGATTTTGGTCCTCCAGACCCGCAAAGAAGCTGGAGTATTCTGGTGAGAAGGTCCATTTCACATACTGAATGCAGCTACTGCTTACTTAAAGTTTCCATCATCTGCTCAAAGAGGTCTAAGTGCTCCCAAACTGAATATTTGGTGTTCTTATGTTAAGGCGTGATGACGTTCCTTATCACCTTGATTTGCTTTAAGGGGTCCTTCAGCAAGGCCCTTTTGGCCTTATTGGCCTTCTTGGTTGGGTAACCCTGGTCCAATCCTCATCTGACTCAGAGGCAATGCTCCCAGAGATGCCCATCTGGTCTTCTAGCTTCTCCCGGATTCTGCGAGCCTGGGAATGGCTGGCAGAATGTGGGGACCTAGTCTCCTGTGTCCTGGGGCGCTCAGAGGAGTCTTCTGATTCTTCCTTGCTCCCAGGATTTGATGGGTACCACCCCCACTGTCCTAGCTGGGCAGAGGTTTTCGGGATGCCCTTAGTGGGGCTACCCTCATGGAGTTCCCCACTAAATTTCACAGTACTTGGGTACCCATATCCAGATGCCCGCCCATCCATTCCTGGGAGGTACTGGTCTATGAACCCCATACTTCCGATTGGTTTGAAATCTGCCATCCCAGTGGCCCTGGGCTCATGTGCGCCAGTGGACATGGGGGTGGCAGAGTCCAGGGACTGTGAGAGATGAAGGTCTCTGGTATTAGGGTTCCTGAGGTTATGCTCAGGTGTTTCCCTTTCCCAGCGAACCTCATCTATATCAGCCCCTGCTCCCTGTTGCCATGCAAGAACCTGAGCTTTCTGTTCCTCAATCACGGCCTTACTAGTCTCTATCAGTCTCTCTTGCATGGTTACCTGCCTGTGGAGCCTGTCATTGTTCTCACAGAGAGCCTCATTTTCTCTCTGTGCTTCCTGGGTGGTTTTTGAGTACTGGGCGAGTCTTTGCTGCAGGAGGGTTACCTCTTGAGTCTTGTCCCTACTGCCCTGCTCCTTCCTTGCCAGAGCATCTTCCACCCTCCTGGTGTGCTCTAACACCCTCTCATACTCTTTTTGGAGGTCACCCAGTCCCTGGAGGGCCAGGTGATTTTCTTCCAGTTTCCCTTTTAAGTGACAGACTTCCGCCAGGTCGTCCATCAGTCTTTGAAGTGCGCCAGCTTTCTAGCGCTCTTCATCAAACTCTGCCTGGGCACCTAGTTCTTTCAAAATCAATGTATTGCTCTCCTCTTTATCTAATTGGCTTTGCAGGGTGACTACCTGATCTGCGCATGCACTGTTGAAATTGATCTGTTGCTCCAGCTTTTTCTGGCTCTGCAGTAGGGAGTCTGAAGTTTCTTGGTACTCCTTCAGCAATGCCATAATTCTGGTATCATGGTCTGCCTTCTCCTGCTGCAGGATACCCATGTCCTCTTTTATTCTGATTAAGTACTGCCTGCTTTCATTTTTGGACTCCTGGCTCCTCTGCAGCCTCTGCTCAGAAGAGTCCACATCAGTTTGGACCTTTTCTAATGCCATCAGTTGCCTACTTGCCAGATCTTGGCCTTCAGCATATTTATCCTGCATGGCTCCAATAGATAAATATAGATATGCCGCTATCTTGTCAATCTTATTTTGCTCATCCTTTGCCTTAGGGGTCATATATAGTTCACTAAGGGGCACATGTAAGGGACCCTGATCTTTCCAGGGATCTAACCCTGTTGCAGTGATCTGTTGTGTGATTGCCTGCAACCACACATTCTGATCCTGCTCTGTCCATTCACCTCTCACAAATAACTTATGTAAAAGGTGTTCTCTACCCATATTGATGTCTACCAATGTCGCCATTCTGGAAATATTAATTTCCTTCCTGACTTACAGAAGTTTATTTCATTTTTGCAAAACAGACCGTTTCCTTAGAGCGTTCCCTTTTGAGGGGTGCTTTTACAATGTAACACAGCGTGGCAGCCCAACAAGATTTATGTATCATGTCAGTTAGAACACTGTATTACGCTGTAGAAGTGGTAGAACTAATCCAGAAATCCTGCGACGAGCCAATGCCAACTAAGTCAATGCCTAGCTGTAATGCTCAGCTAGAACCCTTATTTATATATTTTTATGTCAAAAGTTATTTTATTTCTGGATGATGTACCCTTATATCACGCCCCTCTCTTTGAATTCCCCGTCGGTCTCAATGAACCAAGGAGTAGGTTTGTTTTGCAAGTTAAAAGATTTATTTGATGGATTGAACAATGTACATATATCACACTTTTATGAATATGAATAATATCTAAATATCACACTTATTATTATTTCTACAATGATCAGCAATGGGTAGTATTGTAATAATCAACAATCTCTTTAATCAATTAGGAGTAGGAATAGGAAGAATAATGTAGCAGAGAATAAAACTTTGTGTGGGTTCAATGAAATGCAATGATCTGAAATTAATGCAACACAGAAATGAAAATTGATATGAATTCAATCAAAGACAATGTAATCACTCTTGCCCCCTGATACTACTCACTCCCCCCAATATGCAATATGAAGAGATGGAATGAGGGCGCACAGGTTTCAGGAATAACAATCAACAACTTCAGTTTCAATCCCGATTCCCCCCAGCAAGCTTAGAGAACAGGAAGGATTTTAAAAACAGGTCAAATGCTTTTAAATGTGGTTTGAAATGAATGGGAAAAAATGCTAAAATGACTTTAATTCGCTAAATTGATTCAGCACTAGTGAGAATTGCTTTGAATAAATCCAGGTAAACACTAGCAATGATGTTTGAACGATTGTCAGATTGAAAACGAAATTCAGAGGTTGAATGCAAGAAATAGCTGTTTTTACATGTGGTGAAATTGAGCCAAATGCAAGATCGTGGCAAACTTTTCAGCGCACAAAAAAAAGCGATTACAGAAAAACTATGAGGAATTAGTTAGCTTCAAAATGACATTTAAATTTCGTTCCTAGCATGTACGGTTCAGAAGTTAAAGAGGTTTTAGTAAAAGTCGATTTTTCTCAAAAAGGGTCAAGATTTTCCAAATGGGATTGCGCTTTTGAAAATGTACCAACAAGGATGGGCTTATTCTAAGGGGCTATGAAGATGCAAGATACCCAACAGACAGCCACCAGAGCAGCGGGGCCTCCGCTCCAACTTTTGTCTGCCAGGACACTTGACTTTCTTCAGAAAAATATCAGCGCAAAGATGATTATCACTACAATTATCACAGGATTATATGGATGGGAGAAGGATTTCAGGATGGACAAAGGAGATTCTACAATGCAGTTATGGATATGTTGGAATGGGTTGGGTTGGATTACTTAATATTAAGAAGTTGGTTATGGACAGTTCTACGCTAAATACTCACAACTATGGTTAGGAATGGGCCCGTAAGAGATCTGGTCAAAGGTTTGGCTGGAATTCACTCACCACCAGACAGGTCTCAGGCACTTGGTTCTGCTTTCAGCAAGCACTCTGGTCTGCACAGCCTCTTGGACTGGATCTGACAGGTTGGTTCTGCGAACAGCTCTTCTCTACTGGTCTGGATCTCAGGGTTCTAGCAAGGGTTCTTAGCCAGAAGCAGCCAAAACAGCACAGCCAGACTGTTGAATTGGTTAGGCCCCATGGAAGTTTAGGGGTTAAAATCAGGTTGCAAGATTTCAAAGGCCCACTGAGAAGGGTTCAGCTTTTTGGGTTGGGCCTCTGCTTCAGGGTTCTGGAGTCTGGATAGTTCTGGAGTCTGGATAGTTCTGGATCTGGATTCTCCTTCAGAGCACTTCGCCGGTAGATCAGTGATGGGTGAATGTGTGTTTGTTTTTTATCTGTCCTCAGCAGTCCCTATTTATATATTTTCCAAGGGGTGGGGAGGCTGATTATACTATGCCCAACCCTCTAAGAATTTGATAGGTCAGAGAATTCCCTCTCCCCTGATTTGAGAAGGGAACAGTGTGTCATGATGTGCCATGATGTGTCAGAGTGACACTGTGTTTATGGTCCAGAGAAAAATCCTCCCCTTTGTGTCTACCCAGAAAATCTATTTTTCCTAAAAAACATATTTCCAATATGCCCAACTTGTTAATAATACATATTCACATTACAGATTAACTAAGGTACGTTTCTGTCAAAGCCTCATCTTCCTACGAGTTTTGGTTCACAAATGACAGTTTTTCATGCTTTTGGGCGGTTACTCAGTGTCAATGCGGTACCATTTTTTTTCATACATGCACATACCATCTGGGCATATCCCTGTGAATTTTCATATTCCTGACATAATCACAATAGCTAGAATATGAACATTTTCGTGGTTCAGTCTCTGAATATCGCACGGATTCAAGATTAGTTTTAAACTGTGAGCAAACTTTTAATTTTAATAACCTATAAATTCCATATTTTTATAAATTCAGTACAATTTGCTATAAGTCTTTTTCTCAAACATATTTTCTGTGCTTTCTGAATCCACAAACGGTTTGTCTCCACCTCCAAGGTCTTGGCTGGGCCAGAGAGTCACATGGGCTTGTCTTCCTGGGCAGTTGGTTTCTGTCACACCCGAATTAGCATTTTCTTTCAGTTCAAGAAGCCCATTGTCTCTTTACCAGAGCAGCAGAGCAAGTCTCCTCCTCTTCTCATCAGCATCCAAATGAGAGATCCTATCCTTTTGGTGGGAAGGAAAAGGGTGGTGTGTTCTCAGTGGGGGAAAACCTCTTTGAAGTTTTAGCTGAATCAGGTTACCTTACAGTAAAGTGTGACATTGTTCCTTGTTAAAAGTAAAGTTACAAATGTAAAATAAGCAAACATATCCTCAATTCCAGTCTTTTTCAAATTGAAAATTAATAGTGGCAACCTATATTGCATTTGATGGAAGTCTCTTCTTTCCCCACACTTAGATTTTGAGACACAAGTTTAACATGACAGGTTTAGAGATCGCCAGCTTCTGACACAGGCGAGTAGGGGTATTGCGCCTATTTTCAACATTTTTTCCCAAGCAAACATCTTTAAATGTGGATTTCCTTCTGATAAATGTACTTCTGCTGACATTATATTTATGTGGATTCTTGAAGTAGAATGATGTTTAACACCCAACAAGGAGGTTGGATCTTTTGTGTGGTTTGTGAACCATGATTTTTGCAAATTTGGCAACCAAGAAAAATGGATTTCCAAACAGCTCTGTGTTTCTTTTGCAATCAGCATTGCTTTTTCAAGTAGTTTCAGGCTACTCTGTAGGTAGCCCAGTGGTGGGTTTTGGCAGTGGTCTCCTGTGTTACCACTGACATAGGCAAAAGTGGATTGGCGGCATATTTTTCAGGTTTTTCCTGCGCACTTCTGGGTGATTTTAGCTTGCATAATGCTTTCCAGCAGCCATTCTTATGTTCCTGATGCAAGCAGCGCACAGGAATGTTGCAGGGCCTGGACTAGTGGGTTAAAACATCCCACAGGTGGAAGTGAATGGCCTGAATGCACTGTGAACCTGATTGGCTGCCAGCCTGCATGAATTCCCTTCTGACTGATTGACTGACTGAGCTTGGCTCAGCAGTGTGAAGGAGGGACAGATGTATATATTTGGGGACCTCTCACTTACCAAATTGTTCAGACGCTGAAGTTGAAACTTGAAGTTGCTTTTTCTTGAAGCCCAGCTGGAAGAAGGTTTGCTGCTGCTCTCCATTGACGAAATCCAAAAACTGTCATGTCTGTCACGGACTAATCCAAGAGAGGACCTGTTTAGGAGACCTCTGTCCGAGCTACCAGGGAACATCTTGCAGAAGCTGATCTACATCAAGGCACCCTGTAAGTCACTCCCAAAAGGCTGGACACCAAGGCCGTCGACGTCCATCACCGTCAACCGGGGTTCAGAGGATTTACCTGTTTTTGACCAGGAAACAAGACTATTTAAACATATATGGACTGGGCTTGTTAATACACTTTGTTACAGGTTGCCCAGGTGGGGGGGATCCTCACATAGAACTGTGTTTTAGTAGCAAGAGAACCATTTTTCCATTGTTTAACCTAACTTGTCTTCCTTCCTATGTCCTATGCTGATACATATTACTGTTGGATTTGTATGTCATTAGAAACTGTTAGCAGTTGGTACATTTTAAAGGTGTCAATAGTTAAGTGTGGTATCACATAGACATTGTATATATTTGCCATTTTAGATTTGCCAAAGTACAAAGTGTTTTATTAATGGTGTATATATATATATATATGTATATATATATATTGAACCTTATATTTATATAAGGAAGTGTGTTAGCACATAACATAGTGTGTGGACATTCCTTTGTGGGGGCTTGGGGACTACACTGTACTTAAGAACCAGCCTGCATCACCTCCTGAGAGCCTATGCCTTGGTTGCTTATCCATTCTACCATATAGAGAATCTTGTCTGGTGTTCTATGTGCTTCTACTCTGCCATATAGAGAGCAGGAGTACAGATAACGCCCCTACAGTCTTTACAGTTTTTACAAAAGACCCTTCTCCTCTCAACCTTTTGGTTGAGCCTGTGCTCTGGTCTGATCACTTCCTGGTATCCTTCTCACTTAAGCTTCCCTGTCCTCATCTTGGGTCTTGTCTCCCTAAAATTACTCCCCGGAATTGGTGCAGAGCGAACCTTGCCTCTTTGAAGGCCAAAGTGGTCAAAGACTATCTACAGGCTTCTCATGTTGATCTTGAGTACCTTACCAAATCCCTCTTGACAGCAGCCAGCCTTGTTGTTCCTTCCATTCCTACCACCCAGCGTAATCAACCGTCAGAACCTTGGTTTTCTGACGATCTTAGGGCTGCCTGTCTTTGGCTTTGCCAGGCTGAACACGGCTGGCGGCGCTCCTATGGGACTGAGGAAAGACTTGAGTATATGAAGTGTGCAAACCTTTACCATACCTTAATTAAGGAGTTGAAATGTTTATTCTTCACTCAAAAAGTTGATCAGGCTCTCAATCACTTTCGGGAGCACTTCTCTGTCGTGATATAACTATCTTCGGCTGCTGAGTGCTCTGCATCAGTAGTACCAACTCAAGAGCTCTGTGACTCATTCTTGCTCTTTTCTATCACAAAAATGTAAACTATTTGTTTAAAGATCAGCTCCATTGCCTCCTTGTGCCCTGGGCAGATATTTGATACTACAGAACCCGGGCAGGTGTGGTCTTCCTTCCCAGTGTATACCACTGATGTGGTCATCAAGGCCAATACCCAGCTAAAATCTGCAGCTTGCTCTAACCATATTACCCTATCCTTTATTAGGGATATTGCCCCAGCCCTTATCACCCGGATTAAGCAAGCTGTTAATGTTTCTTTCCAGACTGGCCACTTACCTGCTGAATTGAAACATGAAGATGTCATTCTCTGGTTGGAAAAGCCCTCCCTTGATCCTGCTGTTCCGGCTAACCTTCACCCCATTTCACTCCTCCCTTTCTTTATGAATTGTTGGAGGCTCTGATCTCTCCTCTTCTGTCCTCCTTTTTGGAGACTGACAGTCTTCTAGACCCCTTCCAGTCCAGCTTTCATCCTGGGCGGGGGACTGAGAGTGTGCTGGTCTCGGTTCAGGACAATCTGATCAGGCTGGCTGCCAGTGGCGGGATGGGAGCACTGATTTCATTGGATCTCTCTGCTGCCTTCGACACTGTCGACCAGCCCACTCTAATATTTTGCATGGTTAAGATTGGCCTGGCAGGTTCAGCTCTTGCCTGGTTCACTTCCTTTCTGACGTAACATAGTCAGACGCTTTCTCTTCCCCCCTTCCTCTCGGCCTTGTTTTCCATCATTTGTGGTGTCCCCCAGGGCTCTGACTTGTCACCAATGTTGTTCAACATTTATATGCAGCTTCTTCTGATCCTCATCCGCTCCTTCTGCTTCCGATGCTATGCCTATGCTGACGGCACCCAGATCCTTGTATTGTATTGTATTGTATTGTATTGTATTGTATTGTATTGTATCAAGTATTATAGAGCGCAACAAGACGAAGACGGCATCAAGGTGCCAATGCAGAGAGTGTGGCTGTGCGTCAGGAACTAGCACAGGATGTTTTTACCTGTTTCCGAAAGGAACCAAAATCAGGAATGCCACATATCTGAAGAGGAATGGCATTCCACATCCAAGGGGCAACCACAGAGAAAGATCTTCCTCCCGCTCAATCCCGTTGAAATCGGGGATGACCAGCAAATACTGATTGGCTGATCGAAGAGACCTGGTTTGTTGGTAGGGTATGAGTCTAGATTGGAGGAACTCAGCCCTAGTATGGTGAATAGCACGATGAGCAATGCACAACATTTTGAACTTTACTCAGCTCCTAACAGGTCATAAGAGTAAGCCATTTTAGGGGTATTTAGGGCAAGCCTAGCCATAGAGTTTTGAAGAATCTGGAGACGTTGAAGCAAAAACTCTGGTTGGCCAAGATAAATGCTGTTAAAATAATCAATTGATCCCATGCTGGAGGTGGTCACAATTTCTTATCTAGAGTAACTAGGGAGGAAAGGGAGGACCTTCTTAAGCAGTTTGAGCTTAACAACGCCTGTTTGGCAAACTGTGGAGATTTGGGCCACTATGGATCCAGACGGTTCAGGGCATGGACCAAAGGACGTAGGAAAGTATTCAAAGGTCCAAGATTGCCTAACAGAAATGGGACAAACAACTAGGATCTCTGTTTTTTCTCTGTTAAGCTTCAGGCAGTTGTTGGCCATCCAGCTCCCAAATGCAAAAGTACAATCCTTCAATTTTTGGGGAGGATCCTCCATAGGCACATTTAGGCGAAAGAGAATCTGCGTATCATTGGCTTACAAAAAAAAGGGCACCCTGTGACTAGCAATTAGTTTGGCCAGAGCCAGCATATAAAGGTTACACAGCAGGGGGGAAAGGGTGGAGCCTTGAGGGACCCCACACTCAAACACAGTAGCAGGGAGTTGAAAGGAGGAAGAGAAACTGTTTGGAGTCGGTTAGAGAGAAAAGAGGAGAACCTTTTAGAGGGATGCCGAAATTCCAGCATCAACAAGGCACTGGAGAAGCCTCTGATGATCAATAGTTTCAAAGGCCACAGAGAGGTCAAGAGATGTGTGTCTAGATCTTGACCAGGCTGCTTGTGGTCACATCTTAGTATCTGCCTGGCGGCCGTCGGGAATTGGATGAGTCAGAATTAGCTAAAGCTTAATGGTAACAAGACGGAGGTTCTTGTGGTTGGCGACCCCCCCCTTTCCTTCACTGTGAACCCCGGTCTTCTGGCCCCTGGAACTGGTTATCTTTCTGGAACCGGTGGCGACAATCAGGAACCTGGGTGTTGTTTTCTCTGCCATACTTTCTATGAGTGCCCAGGTGGCAGCTGTCTGCAAAGCTGGTCACTACAATCTGAGCATTCTTAGGAAGGTCCTTCCTCTGCTCCGCTCAAAGGTTTGATCACCAGTGGTCGCTGCCCTGACATTAAGTTGCATTGATTATTGTAATCTGCTCTATCTTGCCCAGCCTTAGAGCCTGATCCATCGGCTTCAGCTATTACAGAACGTGGTGGATTGGGTAGCCATGAATATTCCTTATGGGAATCATATAATGCTGTTTCTTTCCTCCCTTCACCAGCTGCTGGTGGCAAAGCAAATTGAATTCAAGTATCTTTGCCTGGTGCATCGGATGGTCTTGGTGCTAGTTATCTTCAGGACACATTTTTCCATTACCAGCCAACTTGTGCTCTTCGCTCTGGCTCGGCCTGTCTGCTTACTGTGACTGAGCTGTATGATGGTGCATTTCGAAGGAGCCATACATAATCTTTTCAATATGGTGAAGGGAAAGGTAGAGGTGTGGCTATGTGGTGAATTGTAAGTACATAATCCTCAAATTGTTGAGTCTGACTAGTGCTTTTTTAATGTGCCACGTGTATACAGGATTCTTCAGAGTGCAATATGGCTTCTTTGGGCACTGATGCTGATCCCTGCCCCAATCCTATTTCACTGTCTCCTAGAATCCTACCCGAGCCAGTTGAATGAGAAGAGGGTACACTATAAAAAACTCAAATTGTTTCAGCACTCAATGATCCATAAAGATTAGAGGACATGATGGCACAGACTTCATGATAACATCTTGGACATGATTTAAAACACTTCTGAGGAGTGTACTGTGAACCCCTTGTGAACCTGTTTCAATTGAGGTACCTCTGTAAAACTAGAACAAAGAACAAGAGAGAAGGGAAGAATATATATCCAGAATAACAAATTTGAGGTACATTCTTGGTGGGGCTGGGAGGCGAATAAACAGTCTTTGAGTGACTTTGTAGTTATTAAGAGAAGAAGAATAATGCATACTGGCCTCCTCAAGTGAATAGTGGACTCAGTCGTTGTGCATGTCACAACCCTTGGTGCCATGTGGAGACCCTCATATAGATTTCTAGCTGCTCTGTATGACACTTGAAGAAGTGGGAGTATGCATGGATGGAGATCTCCTTTAGGACAGCGGTCTGGGCAAGTCTGACATCTCACAACCAAAGGTAGTAATATTCCTTTAACTGAAGAGAACATTGTTGTAGTTTGTCCTACATGTCTAACTTGTATATATATATATATATATTATAGTGTGGCAGTCGACACACTATAGTTAAGTTGCGTTTCAAGTGTTAGGGAGTTTGACAAAAGTCCACCTTTGGTAGGACTTTAGAAGACTCACACTTGGGACACAGGGCTCCAACTCTTAGTATGAGGCTGAACCACACAGGTCTTGTTGGTAGAAATGGTTGAGCAGGCAGGCTTATTTTATTAGGGACGATGGGCTGTTGAGAGGTACAAAGAACTCAGAGTATACACTAGGCAAAAGGAACACTAATACACCAAAGTTATATAAAGTAATGGTTTATTTTATGTATACATAAAGGTAAAGGTGAATCTTCAGAAAAGAAAGTACTTTAACACACAATGGGCCTCATTACAAGTATGGAGGTAGCCATGCCACTTTTAGCGGCATGGCTACCCCCATACCGGGTATCGGGACAAGGTTCCAGAAATAGGGAATTACTGGGCCATGCCGACTTTGGCAGGCCCGGTAATTCTCATTCCCTGGACCCGGACCCGGTACATCCCCATTCCCATTGAGCCCCGATAGGGCTCAATGGGAATGGGGAGGATGCTAACAACGGGCCCGTTAATGACGGGCCCGTTGCTAGCATCCTGGTCTGCTAGCGGGTCCCGCTAAGGATGCCTGGTCTGACCAGTCATCCTTAGCGGGAACTGCTGCAGACCTCATAATGTGGCGGCCCGGAATGTACGGTGCCAGTCCCTTACTGCCAACGTACATTCCGTGGATACCTTCCTCGTAATGAGGCCCAATGAGTAAAAGACAATGCAATATTCACAGTAAGTCACACACTTTTGTAATACTTTGAGAATGGCAGTATGCAATTCAAAAAGGTAAGTACAATACTTGTGTAATAATTGTGTCAGGTAAGAATGAATGGAACATAACCAACATAAAGCAGGTAAAAACTTTTTCAACCTTTGTAACACTTTTCTCAGTGGCCTAACACATTAGAAGTCCATTCCTATCTAGTTATCAATGTCTCAGAGTCAGATTGGGGGAGGAGGCTGACAGGCAAGGTACAAGCTTGAGAAATTCAGTAGTTCCAGACGAGACTTCTGTAACAAGTTAATAAAGCTTTTCTGCTGTAACATCGGTTAAGGACTTCGGAGAAGGCTCCCTGAAGGCACACAGGCCTGTGCAAATGTGAATGGGTGAACTCCCAAGCACACAAATCACTACACAGCAACACAGGAGCAGCAAAGCAACTCTAGGTAAGTTCTATCAGAAGTCTCACTGTACCTTGAATGTGAAGAAGAGGATGCAGCACAATGCCCCCACGATGCAGCAGCAGCAGACCCGGTCACCAAATTCTTGGTCAGGCAGATGAAAGAGGGGACACTGTACTGGATCTCGCAGCAGCAGTCAAGGCCCCCGGCAAAGGATTCTTCATGGTTCTGGGATCTTGGCACCCTTTTCAATGCACCAGTGGAGAATGGCTATCTCCGGGTCACTACATCTTGCTGTCTTGGTCCAGCACTCTGTGGAGGGGACTCAAGGAGTGGAATCTTGCCTCTAAAGCTATGGAAGGAATCCACCATAGGTTTGGGAGGATTCGATCTTCGGAAGGCACTGCACTGCACAACAGCCAGAGGTCGTAGGGTATTGGCAGTTTGCAGCTGCTGAAGGTCACAGTTTCCTGTGGGATTGCTCAAAATGTAGGTTGTCTTTAGACAAATTGGTCCCACCAGTCTAAGGGAGAGAGTTGTCCTTTTCAGGGCTCTCCTGACGCTTGGAAATAAGGGGTCAGACAGCAGTGATTATTCAAAAGTCATCTCCGTTCAACTGGAAGTGTCTGCTGGCATCTCTCTGCTTATTTTTTGTTAATTATTAGATTCCAGTCGTCAGCTTGTCCTCAGCCTCACGATCCATGCCTCTTATGCAGGAACCCATCCAATCAGCACCCATGCACCATTCAAACTGTGGGTGGTGGCAGTCCTTTCAGGACAGCCTGCCTCCCAGTTGGAACTGGTTCCAGGCAGGCACAGCAGAAGGTAAAGAACTGCAGAGTTGTGTAGTCCTCCTCTGTTTCCTGTCCTCACAGACAGATTGGCACCTTGGCGGGCATCACAAAGGGATCCCGCCAAAGACAAAACTCAAACCAGGACCTACCCCACTCTGCACAGCAGAAGAAAGACCAAGAAAGGACAAGCCATCTTGAATTGATGAACAAAGAACACTGTCACTATTTTGAGTCAATGGTGATCCTTCTGTGCAATACCGTGGCCCATTAGGGAAATAATAGGAAATGAAAAGGGAAGCCCAAAGGGCTCCCAGCAACACTGCACAGAAGATGTTGTGTGCTTCAAAAGTTAAAGACAGATGCCACAAAACGTGGAGGAAAGCATGACTCCAAGAAAAAGGTATAAAAATAAATATAAAGGGTTCCCAATGATAGGGTAAAAGAATGAGTGAGTGTGGAAAAAGGTTCCCACTCACAAGAAGAATTGACAAAAAACAAGTGCTGGGGGACTCACATGTGAAGGGGATTCCACCTAAAAATGAAAAATCTACCTAACATCAAGTACCATAGGAAACCTGAAATTCAATTGCTAATAACTTTTGAGTAGAATGGCGGATTTGGCTGAGATTTTGCAGACAAAATTGTACTAATCACGCCCCTCAAACCCCTACCTCCCCACAATACATTTTGTTTTTGCCTTAATAAGGAAGCAGTCAGCTGAATTTAGGGGGGATACCATCACTCTCTCTAGACATAACCATTGGGGTCATCATTATAACATTCATTGGTAAACCACAAGTGAGTCTGTTTTAAAACAAAAGCAATATGATATGTCCAAACATCAGGAAATCCAACTCCACCCATTTCCAGTGATAGTTTAAGTTTATGAAGCGATGATCTGTGTTTCTTTTTCTTCCAGAGGAATTTGGTTAAACAGGAGTCAATGGCTTTGAAGAAATAAGAAGGAAGAGAGACTGGTAACATATATACAAGGTATAGGATAATGGGTGTCATCATAATTTTAATGGATTCTATCCTACCCCACCATGAGAGGTAAAGAGGGGACCAGGAGTCAGTTATTTCCTGTATTCTCAATAAAAGGGAAGTGGTGTTATGTTCAATAATGTCTTTGATGGAAGAGGAAATGTGGATGCCAAGGTACTTGAAGCCAATAGGACACCATTTCATACCCGTAGTTAATATATGATGTTTGGTTCAGTGTACATTAAGGGGGAGGATCTCCGATTGTCTGTTCTCAATTTATATCCTGATATGGCTGAGAATTCATAGATTCTATTTATGATGTATGGTAAGGAAGAACTGGGATCTTAAAGCAATAATAATATATCATAAGCATATGCCGCGAACTTGATTTGTACATTACTACAATGTATGCCCTTAATGTTGGTATTATGTCTTATTCTCTCCAAAAATGGTTCTAGTGCTAGAATAAATAGGAAAGGAGAAAGGGGGCATCCTTAATGAGTGCCTCTAAAAAGGGGGAAAAATGGGGATATATGTCCGTTAATACAAATGGAGGTCATGGGATTAGAGTAGAGCACTTTTACCATATTCAGGAAAGGGGCTTCCAAACCATGCCATTTGTGGGCTTCAAACATAAATTTCCATTCGACTCAGTCGAATGCTTTCTCAGCATCAAGGGCGACCGCAGCATATGGATCATTGGAGCTACGAATGTGATCTATGGAATTTAAAATTAACCTTATATTGGAGGAAGAAAGTTGTCCTTTGATCTAGCCAGCTTGATCTTGATTTACTAGTCTGAGCATTGCTAATACAAGTCTATTGGCTAGTATCTTTGCAAAGATTTTGCAATCTGTGTTAATGAGGGAGATGGGTCTGTAGCTTTGGGGGGGGGGTTCAGGATCTTTACCGGGCTTGGGGAATACCATAAGCATTGCCTCTAAAAATGATCCTTGCACTTCAGCATTTAGAATGAATTGAGAAAACAGCTCATTGAGATATTTGTGAAATGTGCATAAAAATCACTAGAAATGCCATCTGGTCCAGGAGCTTTACTCTGCTTTTCCTCTTCTTCCCCCAGAAGATCACTGTTTCCCAAGCTCTGGTTCTCTCTAGGTTGGACTATTGTAACAGCCTCTTTCTAAATCTACCTTCCTCTACTCTCTGCCCTCTGCAACTAATCGAGAACAGGACTGTGAGACTTGTCCTTCACCTCAAGACCTGGGATTGTATCTCTCCAGCTCCAAAATCTCTCCATTTGCTCCCAGTGGATGCAAGGATTGAAATTCAAAATCCTCTGCATTGTCCACAAGGCTTTTTGGGGCCTGGGTCCAAAACACCTTCAGCTATCCCTACGCAAATACCTCCCCTCTCAAGCTCTTTGCTCCTCTACCTCTAACTCCCTCAGGGTCAGTCACTTTTCAAAGAAATGAGCTTGGGGTAGATCTCTTTCTACGGCTGGGGCCTCCCTCTTTAACAGCCTCCCTTCCACTCTAAAACCTGAGGAGAACCATCAACGGTTCCAGAAGCACCCCAAGACCTTCCTCTTTGCTTCTGCCTTTGCTCCCTCTCTCCCTTGCTGATCTGTTCTCTCTTGACACTGTGCACCTGGCCACCCTCTGTCTTCCCGGCCCAGGTTCCTGCTCAGCCTACCACCCTCCCACACTGCCTCTGGGCCACCCCTTGCACTGGGGTCTGTATCTGTACCCATACAGTCCTCCCCTTTTTCTTCCTGCACTTATCAGACCTACCCTGTCTGCTGCCTTAAACCTAGCACTTGCCACTTGCTGGCTACAAAACCACTGTTTGTTGCCTTTATTATGTATTTATTTATTATTATTTATCTCTTTCTCCTTTGCTCTGCACTTTCCACTTCTCCCTCTTCCATGCACTTTTCCCCTCCCCCTCTCCCATGCACTTGCACAATCTCAATGTCACTGGGCCCAGTAAGATCGTTGTTTTGTTCTCCCCTCTTCCCCTCCCTTGCTTTGTCTCGCTCTGAAAAACCAGGGTACGAGCGTGATAGAAATAAAATATCAATATCAATATAACAATCCCAGTTGTTAGGGACTGAGGTTTCTTGACTTCAATTTTCTGAGAAGTAATAATTATGTTGTTGTATAATATAGGAAGTAAAAGTCTCATCTTTAAGCAGAGCTCAGGTAAATCTCCATCTTCTAGGAATCCATGACTTTTGTGGAGAGGATAATTACAGATGGACAGGAGAGTGATCCAATATTGCTATACAATCAATCTTGGCATGTGTAAAACAACTCGGAAGAGGATTGAAGATTACTATGTAATCTAATCTAGATAGGGCTTTGTGAGTATTAGAAAAGAAAGTGAATTCGGATTCTGTGGGGTGAATGATAACGCCATAAATCTATAACACCTAGTTCTGAAATAAAGTTAGTAAATTGTCTATGGGATTTTGTGGATTTGTAACGAACACTGTACTTTCTATCTAGATATGGATCTACAATCTCGTTACAATCCCCACATATGATCAAATTATTGGGGTTGGAGAGGAAGACATAGTTCTTGAGATTTGACCAAAGGGAAGGATCTGAAGAGGTAGGTTTGTATACATTAAGAACGGTAAATTCAGTAGATTCCACAAGGAGGTTGACCATTACCCATCTGTCCAGATCCTCTGATTCATTTTCTATTATTTGACAATTAAACCTCTTATTAATTAAGATTATGACGCCATTCTTCTTCCCATTGGCTGCACTTGAGAAGACTTGAGCAACCCAATAACGCTTGAGTTTGGCGGCTTCAGCATTGAAAACGTGAGACTCTTGAATTCATGCAATGGAGGGTTTGGTTCTGTTTAGGTGAGAGATAACCTTCTGCCTCTTTACCGGGTTGTGTAACCCTTTAACATTCCACGTGTTGCATTGAATTCAAGGTACCATAATAATACCGAACAAGACTTGCGTGTCTAGATGCATACCTGGTGTACAAGACAAATTAAGAATTGTAATAAGCCAAAATATATAGATTATCAATTGAGGAAAAGTGAATATCATAGAAACACTCAGCAGTGACATATTAGGAAGGAAACCAAAAGGGAAAAGGGAGACTAACATAATCAGCATGAAAAACATCAAACTTGAGAAAAGGAAAACTTGAACAGTGGTTGTGGCTAACATGAAGCAGCCACGCTAGTTCATGCTGAGCAAAAAGAAGAAAATGGGGAGGAAGAGCCTCTGGGAAGACGGCTAACCTAGCACCCGCTCTGAAAAATAAGATTCATATAGAGGATCAGTGATAAATATGACAACTTGAGTATTAGAACATTAGGTAGATGGTCGAGACGTGTCCATAACTTCTTTGCTCTCATTTCGGATAATGTTCCTTAAAGTAAGAGGGTCTTGAAATGAAGATGTGTGCCCATTGAGGGTCACTTTAAGGATAGCCGGATGTATAATGTCGTATCTTGCATTAAGTTGTTTAAGAACAGGTCTAATGGCGAGGAGTTCTTTCCTTCTAGCTTCAGTGGCATTTGCTACATCCTGGGTGATGAAAAGTTTTCTACCAATCAATGTAAGATGTTTTAAAATTTAGACTTTTTCCATTATCATAAACATGTAAATATAGTCTAATATTGCAAAAATCCTTGTTCTGGATGAGCTGTTATTGGAGCCACTGGAGAAATACTAGAGACAAGTGGCCCAATTCAATGAGCCCTTTGGATATTCAGCTTAATTGATGATGGAATTTCCAAAGGCTTCACTAGAAGAGTATTGACGAAAGAGATTGGATCCTCACCTTCAGCACCTTCCTGAAGACCAAGTAAGTTTTTCCTCCTGTTACCATTTTCAAGGTTTTCGGTGTGCTTATGTAGGGATTTAACAGTGCTTTCAAGTTCTTGGACTGTTCCTGTAATGTCTTCAGCGTTGCTTACCCTTTGTTCAACTTCCGAGATTCTTGCCTCAAAAGCAGTCCACTTGTTATCTATTTGCTGTAGTTTTGTATTAGTTGCCTCTATAAAAGGCTTCAAGGCTCTGATTTTGGTGAGTATGGCTTGCATGGTATCATCTGATGTATCTTCTTCAGGTGTCAGCCATTCACTCTTAGGCCTCTTGTTTAGAGTGGAGATTGATGTCTTTTTGACTTGATTTTTCTTAGACGTCATCATGAAAATGGCTGGTATAATGTTTCATTTCACTATTTGTTTGAGCAGAAAGCACCTTGTCCGTGAATTGTGAGGAAAGCGTTACTTGTATGTGTATTACTTACACAAGGGTACATTTCTTTATTCCTGAGATTGCAGCACGTGTTTCCCAAGTGCTTTGATATGATGGTACTCAAACCCCAGACTTTTGCTTTTAAGTTCCTGAAAGCTTCTAGTTATTATGTAGAAAGTACCAACGAAGAACTACATGGTACATTGCACACTTTTAAGCATAGGCACGTCTTTATTTTATCACAACCTCTCAGGCTTGTATTACTTCCTTACATGGGAGCTACAGCACCTTATAATTCTAAACCGGAAGTAAAGGGTGTAAAATATTATTAAGTAATCTCAGTAATCAAGTAGCAGAAACAGATCAAAAAGTCTGACATTCTTAAATTCGCGTTAACCATCAGATGGCTAGGTGCTTGTCTGTAAAGCTTTGAAAGGAAGCAGCTGCTTAATTGATTATAGCATTTATGATTCTTATGTGCTATTACATGAGGAGACAGTTCTTAATATATGTAATTATGATAAGAATAGGAGGGAGACATCTTGACTTCTAGGAAGTTGGCATGACAAATTTGCTGTACCTTTAAATTTAGTGCTAATAAAAACATGTACTGTAATTTCCCAAGAATTGGCGTTTAAATACTCCTGGCCCTTAAAATTAATTGAAGGAACATCTTTGGGGGTATATAAGCGGTGCCGGGCCGTGTTGTGTATAAAATACGTGACCCGTTGTGTTAGCGAGTCCTCTCGCTTTCGCGTACCTGACCAGCTGATTAGAATGTCGGAGATCGCGTCACAGGACTTCCCGGCTTGGCAGGCCCATCCTTACTCATACGTGTCTTACCTCATTCAAGCATGACACTGGGTAGAAGTGCCCCATGGACAACCAGGGATGCAGAGGAAGGGTGGTATGTTTTAAAAGTAGATTCCACACGCCATAATGCTTATGTGAGATAAAAGAAGATTTCGGAGCGGGAGCTCGCTCGTCACGAGGCCATCCTGAAATGGCGCTTAGCCACGCCCCCATAAGCTTCCCATTAAAGCAACATTCTTGGAAAGGGACATTATGAGACAACTTTTTGCTTGTAAGAAAGCTGCCTGTGTCTTTGATTAACACCAGGCAGGCAAGTACACAGTAAGTGCCGGTTTAGCAGTGACAGCCGGTTGTGATTTCTCTTCCTGATATCAGGGCTTTTTCCTCAACAGACCTGAGGCAGACTCCTGCCAGGCTTAAAAGAGGAAGCCCCATGCATTTTGCGCACATCGCAAGTGCGCAGTAATTAGAGTTTTAGCAGTGGCAGCTGGTTGTGCTTTCTCTTCATGATACCAATCCTTTTCCCCCATTGGACTTGAGGCAGACTCCTCCCATTCAAAGGGAAGGCTTAAAACAGGAATCCCCAAGCATTGCACATGCTTCGCAGGTACACAATAAGTGTAGTTTTAGCAGTTTGATCGGTTTGAGAAGTCAGATTGTACCCAGCATGGTTTTACATTAAGGCATGCCTGCAAACCATGGTTAACACCAGTTATGAAGCTCAGCTCGAAGGAGACAAACTGTTAATAGTGGAGCTTGAAGAAGAATGCCGATCGTAAGTTACCAACTGCTTTGAAGGATTCTGTTATAGAAAATGCTTGCAAACCGAAGGTTAGTGCTGGCAATGCCCCACCTTTCGTGGTTGAGAATAGTATGACAAAGCCTGACTCTGAGGTTCACTCACTCGCTCTCTTGCATAAGCTCGTTGTACACAGAAATTGGAGGAAGACCTCCTGCAGCCACCTCAATTACCATTGGTCAGCAACTCTCTGTACAATTGTGTGAAATGTATTGAACTTTTTGCTACCACATCCAGTTATTTCCGCAATTGAAATAATGTTTTACAACTTCTTCATTGTCTGCCACAGTTACATTCCGTTACTATAAAAGACCTCTCGCTCCTTGAACTTCGGACATCAGCGAGTGATGTAAATTGGTCCTCGATTCCTTCGATATTGTAATGTATTGTAGTAGTGCCTTTTCCCATTTGTATGGCCTCTACACACTTTGTGGTAGGAACGCTCTTGGGGACAATAGTCCAGGTATGGGAACGTTTCTAAGAGGAAACTTAATATGTGTGTGTGTATTTGGCCGAGACTAGGACTTAGGAGGGATGAAGAGGCTCCAGTAAGCAGCTCAAGAGATCAGGCACGTGGGTGCTGAAGTTGGTCACAACAGAGCACTAATGGAGTAGACTCTATGTGTACTCAGCAGACTGAATTTGTTGTAGGTTGTCACTGTATTCTAATATCAGAAGTGTTGAGGGAAGTCTGCTGTTTCAGTGTGAAGTTTATGTGACCATCTAGACCGAATTTGTCATAATCGCAGATGAATTCTAGAGTGTGTGGGTGGAAAGCCATGATTGCAGTGGATGTCCACCGATGTGGTGCATTTATACATACTGTAAACTCGGATATAGTTTATCTTTGTTGTTACTGTCAGATTTTCTGGACCTACGGGCAGGCTACCCCTACGTCTGCCAGGGCAATAGTCTAGTTGTCCTAGAGCATCTTCTAAGTGGGACAGACATGCTACCATGGAAAAGCCAGGCAAATGGAATTCTCTGAGCACAATAAATAATGAATTAAATAGACGTACCTACTACATGTCTTCTCTGTTCCACAGATGCTAACCAAGGTATTTTAATAATCATGATATAAAGGGTACCTGCCTGTAACTACTGTGCATTCCTTTGGCTAACCTTAAGCAGTTGTAAGTGCAGTGGGGTTACTAACAATTATCTTGGGGTATCATGGGCGAGCAGAACCTTGCAGGGGTAATGCTTGAAGTGAACTGCATGTGCTTTGCTCTAGTTGCAGTGCCAGGCCATCCACAAATATCCGGGCTCAGCCCCATGGCTTGTCCCTTCAGGTGTTGTAGGTGGGCTAATATCAAATTGACAGGTCCAGCACCAAGGCCCTGGAGCAGTGGCAAGCCATATTGCCATGTTAAAGCACTGAAGGGGCACTCCGTACTCATCATCTTTGTGCAACCAGCACTCTGTCCTAAAAGGCTTAAGGCACACTGGTCCGGATTTCATTTATGACCTATTACACATCCCTCCCCCCAGAACATGTCAATTTAAGTGCATGATGTTTCATATCCCCAAATCCATCTTAGTGCATCACCAATCATACCCCCTAAAATCCAAGTAAGACCACCTCATTTGCTACATCCAGTAATCCATTTAATTGAGGTTTTGTAGTGCTTTGGAAAGCCCCTTTGATATTAGATAAGCCAGGATCTATCGGTACATGTGTTCAAGGTGTTTACCCGTGGCTTGAGTTTGGACGTGACCCCAGTGATCAAAGTTCCCACCTTTTGTTCTGTGGTAGGGAATAGCCAAGTTTTGAGGTACTTTCTGAAAGCGAGGTGGTTGTGAATGTGGTGGATGTGGAGAGGGAGAGGGATCCAGATGGTAGGAGCATGGATGGAGAAAGAGGATACCCACCCCCAATCTAGAGGTGTTGCAATGGGAGATACTGAAGAGAAGAGCAGCGCCAGATCTGAGGTTCCTGGTGGGTTGATAGCATATGAGTTTATCCTGGAGGAATTTGGGACCGGAGTTGTGGAGGGCATGGTAAGTGATGCACATGACTTTAAAGGTAGACCGTCGACCAATAGGGAGCCAATGTAGAACTGTGAGGGTGGGGCTAATATGTTCTCTAGGTGGGAGGCCAATGAAGAGACTTGCAGCAGTGTTTAGGATTAATTGGAGCTTCCTGTGCTTGAAAGCCGGGTAGCCAACGTAAAGGCAGTTTGCATAGTCTATGCAGGAGATGATGCTGGCGAGGATGGCTAAGATTCAGTGTGGGTAGGTGAGGTACAGGAAGATTCACCTGAGGATGCGTAGGTGGAAGAAAACATGTTCTGGACATAGAGTTGATCTGTTGGGTGAGGGATAGATTTGAGTCCAAAGTGCATCCAAGGTTTTTCACAGGAGTAGAAGTTGTGGTGGGGGGGCTAGAGATGGAGGCCAGGGGATTTGTTGGTGGAGGAGAGCAGTTTTGCTGCATACTAGGATTTCGGTTTTACCAGGGTTGAGGAGGAGGTACTTGGTCGTCATCCAACATCACCCGTTATTGTTGATCTTTCAATATCTTTTTTTCAGGATTTCTTGCATATCAGTTACAAATTAATAAAATGTCCATATAATAATACGCCTTCCAATGTCAAAGCGAAAGAAAGACCTTGTGAGTTCTAATAATACCACCAAGGAAGTCAAAACTGTTGTACAAAAGATATTTTTGGCATGGTGGGTCCATTAGCTGATCGATCTAATGTTAATTGCTTCCATTATTTGAATATATACTTTGATAATGTGGCTTGACCCCCTTCTATTTCTTCAAAATCATTTATGGCTATTACATGGAACACCAGAGGTTTTAACTCTTTTATCACTAAACCACAGAGGTCAATTGCTTTTGCTACAATCTAATTATTTTTCTGTACATGAAACATAGCTTACCCAGCCTTTCCAACTTGACAGTTTTTGTATTGTTCAGAGACTTGCCAAGAAGAAACTTCATGGCAGGCCCTTTGGTGACCCTATCATTTGAGCAAGAAGTAACTTGTGTTTAAAGGAGCCTTCCCCTCATATAACACATTATGTTGTATTAGCAGCTGTTTTAACTACCTGCTATACGTTTCCTTTATGATCCATATTAATTGTCAACATTTATGACCCTCCAGTTGGCTCCTGAACATATAATATGACAAATTGCGTTGAACAGATTTTAACTGAATGTTTACATGTTCATCCACACTCCCAATATCTTATTTTTGGAGATTTAAATTTTCAGCATCAATTTTCTGCTGGTTGTGAGTGAGAAGCAATTTTAGACATTCACTCTTCGATAACTAAAAGAAACCAGCAAAGTAGTTTCTCTTGATGCTGGCTTTTTTAATGGCTTTCTTCTATTTCTGCTAAAAGGTGATGTTCACATTTGGAGGGCTTTGGGCTATTACAATTATACCCATGCTACCATTCTTTGACAGAGCCTAATTATACCTTTTTCTTGGATAGATTATAATTTTTTGACCAATCCTCTGTTTAAATATGTGACAGCTTTTAAGATCATCCAGAACAACCTTAGTGATCATGCTGTTTTGAAATGTTTCAGGCTCAAGTTTCTGATTCAGCTCAATATGAACAACTCCTGCAGTATTCATTTGCGTGGTAATAGAGTCATTTGGACAGAGATGAATGTTGATATATTTAATACTGATCTGGCAAGGCAACTTTAATTTGAATACACAAAGTGTTCCTTTAAGTTGACTAACTACTATGATCAATGAGACTTTCAAACTTGTCTCTCATTTACAGAAAGAAATGTATGAAATATGTATTGCTGCTAGTCCGGTGGAAGCCCACAGGCTAGCTGTGAAAATGAAAATGAGGTATAAAATACATAAGGGCTCTGTTGCCATGGCACAAAGGCAGATTATATTTAATGCCCTTCTTTCGCAAGATACTCGTGCTTTTTGGTAAATTAATGATCAACATATGTCTTCACGGACTGGCTCCTAGATACCTAGTGCAAAGGATCTCCAAACATACAGCATCCAGACCCTCCAGTTCTGCCTATGCCAACCGTATCACAGTTCCTCACACTCGTAGAGGGCAAGCTCGGAGGATCAAGTTTCCCAACAATGGCTGCTACCCTCTAGAACAACCTCCCAGATCAGATCAATCTATTCTCATTCTGTCTTCCGCACAGCTTTAAAAACTAGGCTCTTTGTCTGAAAGGGCTTATCCCTATGAGCCCTACTTTGCATATGTTACTTCTCATCAACCACTGACTATGACACACTATGCTATGCAGAATTCTGTACTATGTAATATAACCATGTAAGCAACTGCCTTGAAGCTTTATTCTTGGGCCGCTTATTGTAACCCTCAAGCAAGCCTTCTTAAGTAGCCATTATAGCGCCTCCATGCCTGTGGGCTGCAGTGCGCTCTACAAATCCAAAATAAATAAATGACTGATTATGCGAACAAACAGGAAACTAATCCTCTTTCTGAAACAACTTGGAGCCATTTTGTTTATGACCTATATTTTGAAGATGGCCATCCTACTGAAGAGATGCCTTGTTCGAAGATGACCTTTAACGAGGCTGGTCTTAATTTTACGATTGAGGATATCTTAATTATTATAAATATGTTGAAACCATCTCGGGCCCCGGGGCCTGATGGGATTGTCAATATTGTTATTAACAAACCCGCTTTTTCAGGGCTGGAATAATCTACCTAATGTTTGCCCAGGTTATGACAGCTAGTCCTGTTCCAGAGGGTTGCAAGAAGTCAATACTTATCCCAATTTTTAGAAAGGGGTCGTGTGAGACTCCTTCCAACTATCGCCTTTTGGAAATGGTTGACACATTTTCCAAAATCACCTGGATTAGTCAACGGAAAATAATTAAGAACCAACAAACTGGCTTTCGAAAAGGGGTCAGTAGTATGACTAATCTTTGGTGCTTGCTCTTTCTAATTCCATCAACATTGAGTACTACGGGTATGTCACTTTATATTTGCTTTATTGACTATGTGGGAGCATTCAATACTGTCAATCGAAAATAATTGTGGCACAAGCTTGAAAACTGGATATTTGATTTTTCTGTTTTACACTTAATTAAAGCTCTTTATTCTGATACTTCATTGCTCTTAAAACTAAACCAGGAGGGACGGCTTACTTATCACAAATTATGGACAGGGGTGTGTTTTAGCATCAGTCCTTAATAATCTCTATATTTCTGATTTGGATGCCACGCTACAACAATGCCACAACTTTTCACCTCGTATTGGGCAACAATCTATTACCTGGCTCTCATATGCGGATGACACTATTATTTTAGACCTCACCCCCATTGGCTTGCAGCGTAGCCTTCATGGTTTTCAACAATACTCCATGAATAATAATTTAATGATCAACCTTAAAAGGAATCAGATTGTGGTGAATAAGGCCTGTAGGAAAAAGAGTCCTAATTTCATCTGGAAAATTGATGATCCTCCATTAGAGATTGTAAAGAAATATATTTATTTCAGAGTTCCATTCTATGACTCTCTAAACTCTACATGTCTTGCTAATGATGCTAGCACTATGGTTTTAAAAAGATTGTGTTCCATTAAAGCCTTTGTTTCATCTAGTGGTGGGTACTCAATGGAGGAGTTGTAGAGGATTTAAAAATCCAGCATTGTTCCTAGTACTTTATATGCTTAGAGGCCTTTTTAGGAAAAGAGGTAAAATGGTTTAACACATTGGAAGGAAAGCTTTGGCATTCAGCATTAGCATTAATAAGTTCTACCCATATTGAAGCTATCTGCAGGGTACTGGGCTTAACCACTTTACTTACTCGTTGAAAGATAGCCTTCAGCTCCTTATTTAGAAAAATGCTGGCAGAAAAGAACAATCAAGACTCCTTTTATTGTAATTTTCAAGGTATGTGAATTTCCAGGGTATGTGCATTAGAAGTGGAAACATTGTGCCATCTTTTAACCTTTTGCACTTTTTTAAACAAATATGTATAAGAATGGCTATGGTAAGTTTATTTATAAGTAACATGACGAGTATTCAAATGGATCAGTTTTGGTCCTCTTAATACTCGCCATATGTATCACTTATTATCACTGCAGCATTTTATATTTGGACGGAATTGGAAAATACAATTTTTCTTCAGGTTTATATACTGAGATTGTTTATTAACGTATGGATTTAATGAATTGTAATATTTGTTTTTGTCTTTTGTATTTTTGTGCTACTATGCTTTATATGGTGCCGGTGCTTCAGTGAATTATCTGCCAGTAGAAGTCTGAACTACCATAAGGTCAGGCCTGCCGGTTGTTCACAGCCCCTACTGGCAAATACAGAGTGAGCTGTTCTGGAAAAGATGGTTGAGTTTAAGCCGCAATGGTGCCTTGTTGCGCTTATACAGAGTGTACATTTTTCCAACCATGTAGAAAAAGTGTGGCACTTTACTGCAATAAAACACTTAGATACTTAACGGAACATTGTAAATAACAAAATTTGAGTCAGTGAAATGTAGACCCTTACTATGGATAAAGCAATAATAACACCATTCCATGCAAATAGAGTGGAGCAGATTGTGAGAAAGCCAGAAAAAGAGCACCAGTTCTTACATTACCTGGAAAACATTGTCAAGCTTTCAAAGAGAGCTTAATGCATTCATCTGTAATTTCATAAACCAAAATGACGTGTGTTTTTTAAATGAAGCATCATACTGTACAAGGCAAACTAACTTGCAGGGCATTTCTTTCAGAACAAGTAAATAATGTTAAATATAAGTTAAAACTAAACCTTTTGTATGGCAGATTGATAGTCAGGTAATTCCAGTTGTAAAGGAGTTGACGTACTTGGGCTCAAAGATCAGTGTTTACCCATCAAAGGGGGAGCTTGTTAACAGCTTGGACAATAAGATCTTGAATCTGGGCTCCCAAATGATCAAGATCCATATGAAATTCTGCAAGTTATTTAGTCTCCCTCTAATAAAATACTATATGGGTAAAGTTTTCCCGACCCTACTTTTCGGCCTTCAATGTAATATCTCTAGTTTTGATCTTGACTGGGAAAGAATTGACTCCAAAATATGGAAGAAAACATTGATTCTTCCTAGTTTGGTGCCAATGGTATCTATTCGGTACAAATTGGGTTTAATGTCTCTCCTGGCCTGGATCAAATTGAGATGGATCTTGTTGTATAGACTCATCATAGATCCTCCTGATAAATCACTTTATGAAGATGTGACAATGCAATTAAAGAAAGGTGACAATAATTTTCTCAAAGGTCTAAGAGGCAGGTGCATTAAGAATTTAGAGAAAGCAGGCACTGACTTAGCAACTCCAATCCAAAATCCTCTAAAAGTAAAAGATTGTATTCAAACCTGGGACTGGATTAGAACGATCGACAAGATGAGGACAATGGGCCTCATTATGACCCAGGCAGTAAGGGGTTACCGGTACTGGTAAGGGCACTGGTGCCAGTAATCCCTTAGCGCCCAATTACGAGGTCCCTTTGCGGGTCCCTACCATAATGGCTGGTTTCACCAGCCGTCAAGGAAGGGACCCGCAAAGGGACCTTGGAGGTAATTACGGTACCGCAATTTGCAGTACCATAATTACCGCCTTCCCCATTCCCATTGAGCCCTATGGGGCAAAAATGGGAATGGGGAAGGGCCAATGGTGAATGGGGAATTACCGCCCCTCCAACCTTGGAATGGGGAGGTAATTCCGCCATTCACCATGGCGGATTCCGGCGTCAACCATGGCACTAATGGCGCCATTGGTTAACCCCTGTGTCCTAATGGCCCCCAATGAAATTAGCCTGTTCGTTCTCACTGCTGGATAAGCCGAGATCATTCCTGCCTACTTACCTAGGAAAATCTCCTGACCCAAAAGTCAGGGTGGCTTTTCTAAGATTTAGATTGAATATAGTCCAGGCGCTTGACATTTTGCATGTTAGAGACAGGAATGTCTATCCAACTGATATTTGTCAGAATTGTGAGATGAATGAAAAATAAACATTGAAGCATCTACTGTCAGCCTGTGCAAAGATTCATTCAAAATTTGAGTCTTTGGATTCTGGAATGTTTTGGGCGAGATCAGCTTCAGGCAATGAAGTGTTCTTGATGGTGGAGGTGGTCAAGATACTAAAAGTTTTAAATCTAATTGACAATTATTATATACAGTGAGAAGGATGGACGACTAGCTTGTATCTGGTTTTAAACTTGTTTTTCAATTTCTGTATTCTGTTCCTTCATTTTCTTTCTTTTTTTGAGTATTTTAGCTGACTGTTTAATCTTGTTAAATCATTTGTTATTTGCTCTTGACCTTTTTTCTTTCACTTTTTCATAGTTTTACTGTGTAAAAAGTCAAGATTTTATTTTGGCTATATCACAATAAATAAATAAATACATAAAAATAAAAATGTTAAATATAAAAGTGATGCATTTATGAATGCAAACAGAAGTCTATTGAAAATGTATTCAATATTTAAGTTGTACACAGGGAATATTTTTCTGTTATTCTTGATGCTGTGATAGATCCTATGGACTCACTAATTCCCGGCCTAAAGTCTTCTCCCAGGTGGCCATTGAAAGGCAGATGCTTTCTGAATCTGACCTTTGGGGTGATGTTTGTTGGGAGGATCACCTGACAGGAGAAACATCTCAGGGGAATGAGACACTGTATTTGTTTGTTTTGTTTGTTTGTTTTATTCACTTTTTATGCGCGCCAGACCCAAGGGTAGCAGGGCGCAGTGGCAAGAAAATACGAAACTTACAGTTTACATCATGGCAAAATGTACATTAAGATTACATTGGGTAGACAGATCAGGCATACAGTAATTACAGCAAGAATACAGGTTCAAGGGGTCAAGATACCCATAGGAAGTAGGAACCCCCAGTCAACAAAGGTCAGTCGAGGTAAGGAGTTGAATAACTTTTTTCCTGAAACAACAGTAGGGCATGTCTGCTCTCAGGTCTTGTGGTAGAGAATTCCAAGTTTTAGCCGCCTTTACTGGGAAACTGTTTCCTCCAATAGTGTTGAGTCTAAAGTTCGGTATTGTCAAACAGTTGAAGTTACCAGCTCTGGTGGGTCTAAGAGATGTTCTCCTATGGAGTTTGTCAGACAAGTAGCTAGGGGCAGAGTTATTGAGGGCTTTGTGGGTCAAGGATAGCATCTTGAGTTTTATTTTGTTCTCTGTAGACAGCCAGTTGTGATGTCGTCTGGTGGACGAGATATGGGACCTTTTGTTAATGCCTAGTGCTGCTCTCAGGGCATTATTTTGTAGTGTTTGTAGTCTCTGGGTTATGTTTTTATTAGCTCCAGTGTATAGAGCATTACAATAATCTACTCTGGAAAGAATTAGGGCTCTGGACAGGATTAGACAACTCTTGTTGGAGAGGAAAGGTTTACCGGCTCTAATCAGTTTGCACGTGTAGGCCGTGGAGGAGGCAAGGGATTTTAGCTGTTTATCAAAAAATAGGGTAGAATCAAGATAGAATCCCAGGGTTTTTACATCCTTGGATACTTGGATGATATTCCCGTCTATGTTGAAGGAGCCAAAAATCCTGTCCTAGTTTTTTGATATTGGCTCGGGTACCTAAGATGATCAACTCTGTCTTATCATCATTTAGACAAAGGCCGTGAGTGGCCATCCATGCCTGGATGATAAGGTATACCTTGTTCACCAATTTCGTGTCCTTAGCATGATCCCCAGAAAGCGGGAGGAGGATCTGTGTATCATCTGCGTAGTTAGTGTAGGTGATACCAAGATGATCCAGATCGTCAAACAGGGGCTTGGTGAAAATGTTGTATAGAGTTGGGGATACGCAGGAGCCCTGAGGGACACCACACGAGATCGGGGTGGGATCTGCCTCCGCGGAGGGAGAGAAGACTCGCATCGTTCTCTCGCTCAGGAAAGACTTGATCCATCCAATGGCTTCTGCCGAGAAATGAGCGGCGGAGTCCAGGTGGCTACAGAGGACTCTATGATCCACCAAATCAAAGGCCGCTGAGAGGTCCAGGAGTAGTAGGAGTACTGTTCTCCCTTTGTCTCTTAACTCATCGATTTGGGACTTCAAGTCTATGAGGGCAGTTTCTGTTCCTTGTAGGGGTCGGAAGCCCGATTGTCTTTCTCCTAATAAGTTGTGTAGTTCCAGGTGCCTTTGAATTTGGATATAGGCGGCTTTATCCAGAATCTTAAGGAGAAACGGTACCGTCGTGATAGGGCGGTAGTTAGTAGGGGTGAGAGGGTCTAATGTCTGCTTCTTTAGGAGAGGGAGAACCCAGGACTGTTTAAGGTTGGCCGGGATCGTACCTGAAGCGAAGGATGCGTTGATCAGTTTGGCAATAAAGGGGGATAATTCTCTGGCAGTGTCTTTTATCAGCTGTGCTGGGCAGATGTCACCTTTACAGTTTGAAGGTTTAAGCGACAGGATACATTTTTCTACTTCCAGGGTGGTCATTTTGGAGAAGTGGAAGGTGTTACTATGCACCAATGAGTTCTTGGTATGAGGCGGATCCTGAATTTTGAGTGCATTTTCTTTTTGCTTGATTTTATTTTGGAGTGTGATGATTTTATTGGTGAGTGCTTGCTGGATATCCGTACACCAAGGTTTGTCCTTGGTACAGGTGTCCTGAATGGCAATGGGGGACTCAAGTTCCTTTAGAATCGAGAAGAGCTCTTTCATACTGGAGTTGGATTTCGCTATGTGGTCATCATATGAATTACGTTTTGCCTGGCAGACTTCTTTTTTATACAATGAGGAGAGAGTGGAAAGTTTGGCTTTGTTGTCAGCTGATGGGCAAAGCCTCCAAGCGGTTTCACTCTTTCTTTTTAAGATACGTAGATCTTTTAACTGTGGAGTAAACCATTTGTTTAGATGAGCTTTTGGTTTACTCGGTCTAAGTTTGAGAGGGGCCACTTTGTCTAAGGTAGTGAGCATGATAGTGTTAAATTCTTGAACTAGGATGCTGGGGTTTAGGTTCTCTGATAGCGCATTAAGGGTTGGTAATATAGCTGGGATTACTTTCTCTAGGGTGATGCATTTTTTATTTCTGGTTAAGCAAGGAGGTGCTGGTGGAAGGGCCGTGGGGTTGGGTCTGGCGGTAACTAAATCAAAGGACACCAGGGAATGGTCTGTCCAAGGTAGGGGCATTATGGATGAGATAGTGGTTGTACAGTTACAGTCAGCTATCCAGTCCAAGGTTCTTCCCTTCAGGTGCGTAGGCTTATCAACTCTTTGAGTTAAGCCGAGTGAGTGAATAGAATTGGCTACCAGTGTAGCATTAGTATCTGTAGTGTCATGGAGGCCTAGGTTAAAGTCCCCAAGAAGGAGCGATTGAGAGCAAGGTTTAAGGTTATTTGTAAGTAGGTTGTGGAGGTCATCTTCGAAAGTGCCTAATGGGCCAGGTGGTCTATATAGGAGGTGAATGATAAGGGTTTGGTTATTATTTAGTTGGAGTTTAGCCGATAGCGTCTCACAAGAATGAATCGATTGGGTGGGTACTAGTCTAAGAGAGAGGCTTATTTTAGAGATTATCGCAATGCCGCCACCTCTAGCTCCTACTCGGTCATGTCTAACTATCGTGTAGCCATCAGGGATGGCTAGCATGAGCGCTGGTCCTGCTGCATTATGTAGCCAGGTCTCAGTGATAGCGAGAAAATCAAGGTTGCCTTCTATTATTATGTCGGCAATGTCTAGGGCATGGGCAACAAACGATCTCACGTTGAGGAGTGCTCCCACAATAGTTGGGGTCTTAGTGACCTCTATGGCTTAAAGAGGTGGGGTAGTAGACATATTAGGTGTATTTAAGATATTGCATTGAATTGGATTAGGTTGTAAGGGTTGTCCAGTATAACGCGGTTTACCAGTTTGCTTGAGATTAGTTTTGATATTGCTAGAGGGCAAGGATCTGCGGGTGGGTTCATGCAATTTCGAGAGTCTAGCACGGAGTCTGAACTTCCTACAGGGAGTGTCGCATGGGTGCGATATCACAAGGGGCTCATGACTCGGGCATACATAGGAGTCAGGAAGGTTAGTGTTGGGGTGTACTGTGGGCTTAAGAGGTGGCAAGGAGTTAAATGCGTTGGAATCAGGCATGGTGAGTAGTTGTAGGATAGTCCTCAGTAAGGTTGTATAAATAGCTGGTAGATACATAATTGTATGGAGGTAACCTATCTAAGGTAACACGTTAGTAATTACAGACTAGGCAGTGCAGGCAATCAATGGCTCAAGGAGGCAATACTCAGGTGTGACAGGCTAGGCAGTGCAGGCAATTAATGACTCAAAGAGGCAGTACTCAGGTGTGACAGGCTAGGCAGTGCCGGCAACTAATGCCTCAAAGAGGCAGTACTCAGGTGTGACAGGCTAGGCAGTGCAGGCAATCAATGGCTCAAGGAGGCAATACTCAGGTGTGACAGGCTAGGCAGTGCAGGCAATTAATGACTCAAAGAGGCAGTAATCAGGTGTGACAGGCTAGGCAGTGCAGGCAATCAATGGCTCAAGGAGGCAATACTCAGGTGTGATAGGCTAGGCAGTGCAGGCAATTAATGGCTCAAGGAGGCAATACTCCTCTAGGAAAGGTGACTGTGTAATACCAAAGAGTCTAATGCTTGTTGTAAAAACCATCTCGCTGTGTCACAAAATAAATGGGGTTAAAAGCACTCATGAGATCATAGGCTTTAAAAGAAACAAAAGACCATTCAAAGCCCCAGAGACGTATAAAACTACAGACCTCCATTATACCCAAACATACAGTGAAAAGGAATTTATGGAAAATAACAACCTAAAAGAATTACCTTTCCACTTCAATCAGGTTTAGTGACTAATCCTTACCATATTCCGTTAAAGAATGCTGTAAAGAACGAATATAAGTGTAGAAGTGAAATTCAGACTGCAAACCTAACTTTGTCATTAGGGGCTTGATATGATATGAATTGTCATTTATAGCGCGCCTGTACACAAGTTTTTCTAGGCGTGATTTCAAGTCCCATAATCCTCTAAATACTGGGACAAGGAAGAAGACTGAAAAGGTGTAGTATTATAGGAGTGGTAAAATCATTAATGGAAATGACCCACACCTGAGGTAGACTTAGAGGCTTAAAAGGCCCCCTCAGATGCAGGCCTTGAAGGAGAGAAAAGGAGAGAAACACAGCAGGAAGCAGAAGCAACGTGGTTGACAGCGCAAGCAAAAGCTGGAGGAGACAGTAGATGCCAGGACCATTGCGTGGCACAGAGCAATTGCCGGTCCTGAGAGGGTCTGTGCCTCTTGAGTCCTGAAGAGCAGAGGTCGCACAGCAGGAAGCGTTCAAGAGGGAAACTTGCCCTCTGGCGACCTACTCTGCAGAGACTGCACAGCGGAAAGCAAAGGCATGGGACTCTTTCCCATCCCTAACGTCGTCTCAGGTGGCTTGCGTGCACCCGAGGGCCTCGACATCTCTGGTGGCTGGCCTGCACCAGAGGATCTCAGGAGTGACGAGGGCTCCATTAGCAGGTGGCACAGGTGGCAGTGAACTGAAATAAGAGGTTTTCTGAATCATGAGAAGCCACAAGAAGAGAAATTCTGCAAGAGGAAGAGAAGAGCACATATTACCTGGTGAGTTCACAGCCTTTGCGTGACCCCGGAGCGCTCCTTCCCCACTCATGTATGCCAGGCAGGCGTTCAACTAGTGAGAGATGCTTGCGTGTGAATGAAAGTGACTTGAAAAGCACTTTTGAATCTTGTGCTGCTGAAATAAAGCAAAAGCAGCACTTGCAAGTGAGAGAGATTTTCCAAGTAATTTTGAATACAAACAAACAGCAGCGTAACTGTATGATAAGAAAACCAGAAGTCTGTAATATTACAAGTGTGATTGTATGGAAACACCAGCAAAATAAAGGGGCAACATTGTTAAAAGTGAAAACCTACAAGCATTTCCCAAGCCAAGAGAGAGCCAAACCAACCCAGTTACAATCTAGAAGATATTACCAACAGTGGCAGGAAGCTGTTGGAACACTTCTTGCTCACATGTTACACAGTCCATGGTAAAGGCTGGTATAAACTCATATTATCTTAGTCAAGTGAAGAGAAGTAAAAGACCCTTCCCCTATCAGGCATTGGTTACTTGTGTATTGGGGATTTAAGAATGACACGAAATCTGACCCTCTGAGAAAAGAGATCCAGAAGAAGAGGAGCATTATTTTCAGAAGCATGTCAAAGAGCACTAAAGGTAATCTTGTTTGCCCTGAATAGTTGTTGGGAATTTCTTTTTGAGGTTGTAATTTATTGAACAATTTATTGAAAAAAGATTCTGTTGACAAGTTAAAGCTGCTAACGGCATTTGTGCTAAATCATCCTTACCAAGACAATTTGTGTTGCTATTTATGAACTGAAGAATTGTCAAAGGAAGGGAAAAAAACCTTCTATTTACTGAGCTGGAATTTTCTGTTGACAGGTTGAAGCTACACCAAATTGATTTGGAACTATCTGTTGACAAATTGAAGCTACACCAAACTGAGTTGGAACTTTCTATTGACAAATTGAAGCGTAAACAAACTGTGGTTTAACATTGTTGCCAATCAGGATGTCCTTGTTTTCTTTTCTTGAACTGCGAGACAGAATGACATTTGAACCTGGGGAAGGGGAATTTACCCAGGTTACAAAGGGAGACTGTGGTGATATTGCAAATTCAATCATTATTATTTATTTAGAACTGCTATGTATTTCCTTGTTTATTTGTTGTATGTATAAGTGTGAGGGACAGATAACCTTTGTTGGTGGGCATATGCTATTATTCAGATTCCTTGAACAGATGGGTCAAGGCATATAAGTCATGTGCATAGTCATATGCATATACAAGATCAACAAGCCTGTTTATCTCCTGATGGTCGAACTAATCACCTGGGACTTAAATCCTTACCCCCATCAGAAATATAGGAGTGTTTCCTTTTGTTTATTTTAGGTAGTGAACTCCTCATCAGGGTAGGGATAGTGAGGCATTCATCCAACCTTATTTTATTATAAAAATATAATTTGTTGAGAAATCTTTACAATCTTTACAAAGTTTTACGCCTCACATTTCTGACCCCTCAAAATGGCTAGATTGATGTTATAATGTAGCTTTGCAAATGCTAGTTTTGCTGATTCCTCCAGGGAACGTGACAACAAGCTCAAATTTCTGTTTAGCCCTGCCAATATTTCTGATGAGTGGCAAGGCTTTAAGTCCCAGGTGATTAGCTAGACCATTGGGAGATAAACAGACTTATTTTTCTTGCACCAAATAAAAACATTCAAATTACAAAGACCCATCTGTTCAAGGCCTATGAATAATGGGAAACCCCCACTCACATGGGCCCAGTTCAAATATTCTTAGAAAAATAGTGGACAACATTCCAGGGGACCCAACTCATTTGTCCTCTGAAGAGATGCCATTTGGTCTAAGCAGATGACATGGGGCTTCGTCCTCCAGGCCCAGTGTTTGAAAAGCAGCCAATTGCACTTATAGTGTCAGCTTGACATAAGATCACCCAATAAAATAAACCAGTGGTCCAATTATTGGGAGAACAAACATAGGATTGTTTGTCAGCTACTCATATCCATCATCGACTGTACATTTCCCAAAGGGCCTCTGATAGCTGTTCACATGGTTTATTGTATTCATGCATTTAAGCAGAATATTTGATATAACTCCACAATAATATCACTTAAGGCCAAAACAAACTGCGTGATTCTCCTCTACAAAACAAGCCTAAACATGATATATACCTTTATTAATAATTGATAGAATTATAAATATTAACAGCTAAGACATATTTCAACCCACAAATTCATGCCACATGTCCCTGGATTCTTGTGTGTCATAAGAGTCTAGAAATCCATATTTCTTCACTGTGTCATGATGTTATGAGGGAACATGGAATAAATATGATTTTGAGTCCAAGATTGTGCAGAACACAGCCCTGACATTTTTTGAAATATGATCAGCCTATGAAATTCAGGAGTGTATTTCCTGGGAGTCTTAGTCTCTTAAGCAAGTCAAGGGAGGGTTCATCCAATAAAAAGGTTGGATGTCACAATGATATAGTGTGCGAACATTATACATTATATAGGCTGAAATGTTTAAGGGGGCATATCCATGACCTGAAGCTGATTTTACCAGTAGCAGACCTGGATTTCTAGAGGAAGAAAGATTGCAGAAGGGTCATAGCTTAATGGGGTATTATTTGAAAACTCTAAGGATCCTTGCTGGCTCTGTGCCTTAGAAAATCCCTCAAAATTGAATTTGAGTTATCGGCCCTCTTGAACTATTTATCTTCAAAGCCCCAGGAATGGGTGGACTGGGATGGATCGCAACTAGGTGGGGCTCATTCCAAACAGGATGCTTAACATTTTAGAACGAAATGCACATTGCTTTCCTACTATATGTAAAGCGAAGTGAAAGCTAATTTATCGCAGAACACAATTTCCCTGTTTACAGAGTGCAGTGGCTGATAAAGGATCACAAACAGAATAGGAACAGGTAGTTGTAACTTGTTAGTGTGTATTATATTCTGCTTTCACTGTCTTCAAAGCTGAGTAAAATTGCATTTCAGTAAGAACAAATAGCATTTTACCATTGCTGTATGTGCAGTGTAGGACAGATAGCTTTTCCCGGTGTGTACGTATACAGTGTGTAGTCTTTTTAAATAGCTAAATAAATGAACATTGCAGTTTCCACAGGCGTAGTTTGACAATGGATTTGTGAGAGGGTGAACAAATTCCACATTTTCAAGACTGATTGGTAATTTGAGACCTGTGAAAACCTAGTCATTTAAAAAGACAGATTCTGATGTAAGGTAGTTTATCATTTCTGTTTCCCTAGAACAGATACAATTTCAAATGAACAGTACAATTTCACTAATGAAATTGGGCTTCATTCCGAGATTGGTGGTAGTCATGGCGCTATTTAAAAAATTATATATTTTTGTCTTTAAGTTCTTTTATTTCTGAATGATGTACCCTTATATCATGCCACTCTCTTTGAATCCTCCCCCCCCCCGGTCTCACTGAACCAAGAAGCAGGTTTTTTGCAAAGTTATAATATTTATTTTAAGAAATTGAACAATATATATATCACACTTTTATGAATTGTGAACAATATCTAGATATCACACTATTAATATTTATACAATGATCACCATGGGTGATATCAAAACCATCAACAATCTCTTTAATCAGAATGAGTATGGATAAGAAAAATAATGCAGCATGGAATAATACTTGATATGGATAGGAAAACAATGCAGCATAAAATAATACTTGATATGGGTTCAATCTATTGCAATGTCACTCTTTCCCCCTCATACTACCCAATTCCCCCTAATATGCAAGATGAAGAGATGGAAGGAGAAAACACAAGTTTCAGGAATAAACAATCTCAACCAATGCAGTTTCAATCCCAGTCCCCCCCCCCAGCAAGCAGAGAGAAACAGGAATGATTTCAAAACAGTTCAAATGCTTTTGAATGTGGTTTGTAATGAATGGGAAAAACACTGAAAAATTGATTTAATTCTCTAAATTGGATTCAAAACTAGTGGGAGACGCTTTGGATACTTTCAGGTGAACACTGGCAATGATGATTGACTAGCTAGGAGATTGAAAACGGAATTCTGAGGTCAGATGCAAAGAATAGCTGTTTTACACGTGATGAAGTTGAGCCAAATGCAAATTCGCAGCAAACTTTTCAGCGCGCGAGAAACGCGATTACAGAATAGCTACTTCGGAATGCAGTTTTGGGTTTGTTTGAAAGCTGAAGATGTTAGCTTCAATTTGACACTTACATTTCTAGCATGTACGGTATGGAAGTTACAGAGGTTTTAGTCGAGGTCGATTTTTCTCAGAAAGAGTCAAGATTTACAAATGAAAGATGCCCTTTTGACATTACAAACAATAATTTCTTTACACTAGGGAGTCTATGAAGCCACAAGCTACATGACAGCAAAGCCACCGATCCAGTGACACCCCCGGATTGTTTCTACCTGCCGAGATACTTGTCTTTCTCAGCAAATATATTAGCGCAAAGATGATATCACTATAATTAACAAAGGACTGTATGGATGAGGGAAAGATTCAGAAAAGACTAAAGAGATTATATAATGCAGTTCTGGATATGATAGAATGGTTTTGGATTGGATTACTTAAGGACAAGATATTGGCTATGGACAATTCTATGCTAGATTCTCACAACTATGGTTTGAAATAGGTCCGTCAAAGATCTGGTCAAGGGTTTTGGACTGGAATTCTGCTAGCCCACCAGACAGGATTCCGGGCTTGGTTCTGCATGCAGCATAGCACTCGGGACACTGCACAGCCTCTGGAATGGATCTGATGGGTTGGCTCTGGGTTGCAGTTATCAGGTTACAGCTCTGCTCTACTGGTATGGATCTCTGGGTTCTAGCAAGAGTTCTTGGCAAGAAGCAGAAAAAGCACAGCCCGGCTGTTCTATTGGTTTTGTTGTGTTCTCCTTGGAAGTCTGGGGTTAAAATCAGGTTTCAAGATTTTAAAGGCCAGCTGAAAAGGGTTCAGCTTTGGAATTGGGCCTTCTGCTTTCAGAATTCTGGAGTCTTGGATCTGGGTTTTTCCTGCGCCAGTAAATCAGTTGATGGATGAATCTGTGTGTCTCTAGGTCCTAAACTGTCCCTAGTTATATATTTACCTAAGGGGTGAATAGGCTACATTATACTAGGCACCCCCTCTAGGAATCCTATTGGTTAGGGTCTTTCCCCTCTCCTGATTTGAGAAGGAAATCTAGTGTCATAGTGATGCTGTATTTTACAATCCAGGGAGTACCTCCCCTTTGTTCAGTACAGTAAATCTATTTTTCACATAAATCATGTTTACAATATCACCAATTTGTTAATAATACATATTCACATCACAGCTTTAGTAGAGCATGTATCTGTCTGAGTCCCAACCCACTGAGAGCTTCGGTTCAAAATTGAAAGTTTTTCGTGCTTATGATTGGGTACCCAGTGTCAGATCTGTCCACATTTTTCTCCATACATGCGCATGGCATCTGGGCATAATCCTGTTAAATTTCATATTCCTAGCATTATCACAATTATTACAACATCAAAATTCCGGTAGTCCTGTCTCTGAACATTGCATAGAGTTCAGAGTAGTTTCAAACGGTGAGCAGCATTTTCATATTAACAACCTATAAATTACAGATTTTTACAAGTTTTGCACAGTTCTCTATGAGTCTTTTTTCAAAAAGATATTTCCTTGTGATTTAAGATACACAAATCTGTCTGATCCCACCTCCATGGTTTTGCTGGGCCCAGAGCAGTCCAGGGCTCTCTTCCTGCTGGCAGTTGTTTCTGTTGACACCTGAATTTGCATTCCCTTTCTGTCCAGGAAGCCTATTGTCTCTCCCAGAGAAGCAGAGCAAAATCCCCTCCTTCTTTCAGTAGCATCTAAATAATAGTTCCTGGGCAGAGAGCAAAAGGAAGGCACACTTTGTTGGCGCAAACTGTGGAATGTGCCTTTGAAGTCCAGTGTGGCTGGCCTCAGTTCACTGTAAAACACTTTGTTCAAAATTGTCTTTTGCTAAACTAAATGTTACATTTTCAACAAGTATACACACAGATCTCTTAATTCCAGTCTTTTTCAAACATAGAGATTGAATTGTAGCAACCTATATTGCTTTTGATGGCAAGTCTCTTCTTTTCCACAATTTGATCTTAATGTACAAGTTTAAACTATAGTGTCAGTAAATGACAGCTCTGACATAGGTGAGCGGCGGTATTGCGCCCATATTTTGACAGGTTTTTCCAGGCAAGCACCTTTTTGAATGGGGATATTTTTGTGATGAAATGTGCTTCTCCTGACATTGTGCTTATGGGTATTCCTTATATAATGTGATGATGAACACCCCACAAGGATGTTGGATCTTCTCTGCTGTTTGAGAATCATTATTTTGCAAATTTAACAGCGAACAAAAAACGGAGCACTTCTGGGTTTTCCTAGCAAGGCCGCACTGCCCTTTCAAGTCGTTCCATTTCACTCTGTGGGCAGCCCAATGACAGGTTTTGGCAGTGTGGTCTCCTGTTTACCAATGACATAGGCAAAATAGATGGCGTCCTATTTTTCCGGTTCCCTTGCACACTTCTCAGAGATTTTTAGCGCACATCAGGCTTTTTGGCAGCCATTCTGTTGTTTCTGATGAAAGCAGCACACAGTGATGTTGCAGGGCAGAGCCGAGTGGGTCAGAACATCCCACAAGCCCCCACTTGCGATTTGCCGTTGATGTCCATCAATGGGAAGTGGCAAGACTGGGATGATCTGTCTCTTTTCTTTTGGTTCCAAAAAAATGGCAAAGTTCATCATCTTTGCTTCCATTAGGGGTGGATCGACCAGTTCTCCTCGCCCAGTCCTGATGTTAGTATGGAGCGATGCCCCGGGCCCGTTGGATCTATGCTTCTGGTCCCTGGGTGGTCCTCCTTGGTTTAGTGTCCCTGGTTTCCAATTCTAGGATGACAAAGCAGAAACATATTTGTAGACATTTCCCCACCACTATTGATGTAGTGGGGCGGACACATACATTTTGACAAATCAGGACACATTTTTCTATTTGTAATTTATTGACTATATAGATGGAATATTTTATAGTGGGATTCTAGGGAGCTGGAGTGACCCCCTTTGGGTTCCAAAAGACTCCTCCAGTTGCTGCAGAGTGTGCCTAGGATGGCAAGACTTTAGTTGGTTAATATGGACCCACTTATCTTCCCCTTCTGCAAACTGCCTTTGGTGATGCGGATTTTGTAGGCGACTGGTGAGATTTTGTCTACAATTTCAAAAGGACCCCTCCAGGTAGGCAAAAATGTGCGTTGTTTGGCCTGGTTCCTTTGGTAATTGTATAAGTAGACCCGGTCTCCTACATGGTATTCTTTTCTAGTAGTCTTTAAGTCGTAGTGGGTCTTCATGCTGTCTGCAGATCTTTCTAGATTTCGCTGAGCATAAGCAAAAGCATGTTGAAGGTGTTTTCTTAGATTTTCAACATAATCATGAGTTGTGGAGGCATTGATCAATGTCTGCTCTTGGGTTCTGCAGAGCAGATGCTGGGGATGCACCATCCTGCGTCCAGTCATCAGCTCAAATGGTGACATTTTAGTTGCAGATGAAGGTGTAGATATGATGGCTATTAGGACAAGAGGTAATCAACTATCCCAACTTGGCCCAGAATCTGCCACAAACCTTTTTAATATGCTCACAATTGTTTTATTGTATCTCTCAACTGAACCACTAGAGGCTGGCTGGTAGGCAATGTGTAATTTCCTTTTCACCCCAAGTATCTCCCACACCTCTGTCATTACTTCGCTTAGAAAGTGGCTACCTCGGTCTGACTCGATCCTTTGGGGTAGTCCAAAACGCGAGAAGATGTGGTTGATCATCAGGGCAGCTGCTGTTTCTGCCTTGCAGTTTGGGGCCGGAAGACATTCTACCCACTTAGTAAACAAGCATGTCACGGTCAACATGTACTTATTTCCCCTAGCAGAGCGAATCGCGGGCCCGATATAATTGACTTGTAAATCTGACGAAGGCAGTGTCATCCCTCTCTTTTGGAGAGGCGCACAGTGTGTGAGGGATGTTGGATGAAACTGTGCACACACAAGACACCCCTTCAAGTATTGGTCGAGGTCCTGCCCCATGTGTGACCAGTATGCAACCTCTCTTAAGATTTCAAGTGTTGTATGAAACCCCCTATGACCGGCTGTGGCAGCATCATGGGCGTGACTTAACATCAGGCTTCGGAATGAGGTAGGGACTACCCACTGATCATGGCCAGCTAGGGATCTCCTCACCAACAAACCGTCTTGGATTCGGAACATTTTTGGACATTTCATCAACACTCTGAGGTCTTCTTTTCCAATGTAATCGGTATCCGTCAGGGGAAAGTTCTCAGGGTCCTCAATGTGTTGATAAAACTTACCAATTATTGGATCCCCTTTTTGAGCTGTAATCAAATCAGCATCTGGGGTCTCCTTACTCCATTGTGCAGTTGAGCGTTCATTGTGAGCATTTGTCTGGGACCTAGTGATAGCAGTGACCTGGATCTCCCCCAACAGGGACTCGATCTCTAGTAGATCCCCTTGAATGGCTCTGGTTTTGGCCAGCTGATCAGCTAGGTCATTTCGAGTTTTGTCTGGTCCCTCTACTTTAGAATGACCCTTGATCTTTTTCCAGTAGATGGTCATCCCATTCGAGGTGACCAGATCATCAATGTTTTGAATTAATTTCCCATGTTTCAAGGGTTAATAATTAGCACATTGCATGTCTCTGGTTTTCCAGTTAACCAGGTGCTACACGAACCCGTTCCGTACATAATCCGAATCTGTGATTATGACCAGTTTGTGGAGTTGGTGTTGGACAGCATTGAGGATGGCTTGATGCACAGCCATCAACTCTGCCACTTGACTTATTCGGGGACCAATCTTGTAAACAGCGGAGGGTTCTGGGCTCTAATTCACCCATGCATTCCCTACACCGGCCACAAGTTCTTTTTCCCCGTTGTTGTCAACATGGTAAGAGCATCCATCCACATAGACAGTGGGCATTCCCTCACACTTGTCTTCTTCAAAGACTTTGTGTGGGGAATTGAGGAATGCCTCCATGTTGTTCTTGAATTTTAGACTTTCGTCCTTGGGACAGTTTTCTCTGGCACAATCATGCAAGTGGGCCAGACCTTGCGCGAGGGGACTCTTCTTGTTTTGGCCATATCTGACCTCCACAGGAAAGCCTTGAATTGACAGAATCCAGGAAGTAATTCAGGAATTACTCATATTTATGGCCTGGATTCTGTCCCTTTGGAGATATTGTAGAGGCTGGTGTGGAGTCTCCACTATGATGTGTTCCCCCTGGATGAACGGGCGATAATTCTTCAATGCCCACACTGTTGCCAGGAGTGCCTTCTCACAATCGGTGAATTTTTCCTCCACAGAGGATAAAGTTTTAATCGCATAGGAGATTACTTTTTTGACCTTGTCATGCTTTTGGTATAATACTGCAGTCAAGCATGTATTTGAGAACCCTGTCTCCAAGAGGAACTCCTTGTTTTTGAGAGGGTAAGCTAGGCAAGGTGCTTGTGAGAGGCTTCTTTTGAGATTTTTTACTGCCTCGGCTTGTTCTGCACCCCACTCCCACTTGACCCCCCATCAAAAGATGAACCAGGGGTCTTGTGATCTCTGCGTAGTCCTCAATGAACTTTCTACTGTAATTAGTCCAAGGAGGCTCCTTAGTTCCCTCAGAGTTGTGGGGTCTTTTAATTTCTGGAGTGCTTCCACTTTCTTTTCCTGAGGACAGAGACCCTGAGGAATAATCTCATGCCCCAAGAAATTGACATGGGTCATACACCAATGTGCCTTTTGAAAGGAGAGTTTTGCTCTGGCAGCCCTCAACTGTGTCAGAACATAACGGATCTCCACTATGTGTTCTCCCACAGTTGAGCTTTTGATGATAACATCATCTACATAAGCCAGGTTACCCCTTTCACCCAGATCGGACATGGCCTTATGTAGAAAAATGTTGAATTAATCGCCGGAGTTGATGTATCTGAAGGGAGTCCGGGTCCATGTGTACTGCTGCCCCCTCAAGGTAAAGGCCAGATTGTATTTCTCCACCCTACTGACAGGTACAGTCCAGTATCCATTGGTCAGGTCTATTGCAGTGAATACCTGTGACCCCTGGATCTGGGCCAGCCCTTGGTCAATATAGGGAAGAGGCCATCGGGAAGTATGGACCCATTTGTTGGGCTCCCTAAGGTCGGCGCAGAGTCTCCACTGGCCGTTTGGATTCAAAATCCCCAGCAACGGATTATTGAAGGTGCTGTGGACTGGACGGATTATCCCACGGGACTTAAGGTTCTTAATGATTTCAATAAGGGACTCCATTGATGCGAGAGGCAAGTGATATTGCTTCACAAACACTGGAGTCATGCCAGGGTCTGTGGGATGTTTTTATCCACGCATCCAAGCCCTACCTCAAAACTGTGCAGTACTGACATGGAAAACATCATGATGGCCAGAGATTCCCAGAAAATGCCCAGGGAAGTGCATGAAGAATAGGCTGCCACCCATTTTGCCGATGTTATGGGCACAGAAGGGCACTGCCTAAAACCACCATTGGACTACCCACAGAGTAGCCTGAAACCATTGGGAATGGCAATGCTGATTGCCAAAAGCAACCTAGAATTGTGGGGAATTCATTTTCTTAAATCCCAAAAATGGGTGCATTACCAGCACTCACCACTATCAGAAAGCCGGCGTTTTAAAACAACACCAGACTTTTTTCTTTTTATGTAAAACTGAATAAATGAACCCAAAGCAGGCCAAAGAAAGACTTACTGAGAGGTGGATCCAATGTAAAGTTATATTCTGAAGTGACTTGAAGGTTTATAACAAGACTGGCTGAGCTGTGGATTTCAGCAGTTTAAGTAAATTTGGACTGAAAGACACTAAAAATCTAAATGTTTAAAAGAAATGAGTGACCTACTTTTGAGTGTCACATAGGTTGCAATTGTTTAAATGTCATAGTTTTAAACTTAGAATCAGAATTCTAGCTGCATATGTAAAAATGGTTAGTTTTATTTGAATGCAGAAAACGGGGTAACTAAAAGTGACATTAGCTGGGTCCTGGCTTAAGGAACTGAATTCTGCCCACCAGATACCCCCGATAGGAGTTGAGACTTGCACAACTGCTGTGTTCCCAGGCCTAGCTGCCTTTTGCTGTTCCCACCAAAAGGGATATGACACTTATCTGATTGGATTACCAAGGGACTGCTAGAGACTAAACATAGGAACCAGGCAGAGGGTTTATTTAAGTGGCCATAAATGGCTTCCTCTTGAACAATGGGCCTTCCAGGGCCCAGGCAAATGTTTTATTATGGGGGCCGTAAATGTGGCTTCCTCCTGGAAGGAAAGGGGAGGAGCACTGCATGTGAGAGCAAGCTGGCTTGGCAGAAACTGGGAGGGGGAGAAACTGGAGACAGAGGCTGAGCTTGAAGAAAGTGGAAAGACTGGTTTCTGTACCATGTGACCTGAAAAGACACACCCCTGTAGCCAGAATATGATTTTAGAAAAAGATGAACAACTCATAGTACGGACTTGTCATAATTATTTAAATGATACCATAATTCTTGTGATTTTTCTGCCCACATTTTAAGAGGTTTTTAGAACCGGTGGCATGATCTGGGGGCAAGCTAGCAGTTAAGAGGGTATTACTTAAAATGTATGGATGTTAAAAGTCTGATACTTCATCAATTAATGCCTGCATGCCTTGCACACATTTGGGTAAATTTGAGTAAGAATCTGATATTGGTAACCTGACCAAAAAGTGAAATATGTTGCCATTTCTCAATGCAAGCTCTCAGGAAGAGCAGATTTGGACAGGGTATACCTCCTGTGATATGTGATGGGTGCATGTAATTTTAAACAAATGTGTACCTGTGCAAATATGTCTTTTGGGTCAAAATATAGATTGTGTGTAATTTGACAGGGGTGGGTTCTCTGTACCATAAACAGACCTCATCATGATGACACTTCATTTCATTCCCCCAATCAAGGGGAAGAGGATGAAGTGGCCAATGACAAGTGGAGAGGGGTAGGGCCTAGGAAGCTAGCCTCTCCACCCATTTTCAAAACACATAAAAGCAGACAGTCAGGACAGATAGGGACATTCAATTCCATTTGCTGCGGAGCATGCTGCCGGACCATACCACATCCAGAGATCCAGACTTCAAATCCATCAATCTCCAGAGAAAGCTGTGCAGAAAGATCCAGAAGCAGTGCTGTACCCAGAGAGAGCAGAGCTGACCCAGACCACTGTTAGCAGAACCAGAGAGCTGACCCAGATCACTGTGAAGTGCCGAGACCAGACCACAGTCCAGTCTAAAACCTGACCAGATCCGTGGCGAGGCCCATTCTATTTCTAAATATATTGTGAGTACCTAGCAGAACTGTGCAGAACCAATCTCTTAGTTAAAATAATATAATTCAATCTATTTTAATCTAAGTAGAACTGCCTCCTAACTGTCACCTGTCATTTTGTAAAGCTGTCACCTGTCACTTCTAGTTGCTAGCTGTCACTTGTCACTTTGAACTTTAAAATTTCAAATCTGAAAAACGACCTTTACCATATCGCTCATATCTCCGTGACCGTTTGTCTTAGAGACTTGCAGTAACTTTCCTCTGAAAGCTGGGAATCTTGGCTTTTCAACGAACCTAGAACCGCATTCCTATTCCATACACTATTGCCGCAATCGCGAAAAACGCACTCGTGAATTTTGCCGCGATTTGCAAATTTCTCCACGTGTGAAAACAGCAGTTTCCTTGCTTTCCTTGCTAAAAATTTGTTTGCCTCTTAAGAACCATCCCTGAATCATTGCTAGAGTGAGCCTGGACTAATATTAACTAGATACCACTCACCCTGAACCTCTAGAGGGAATTAAAAGCATTTTAGCATATTTTTCACTTCATTGCCAGCACATATAAAAGCATTTTGGGCCTGTGTTTCAAACTTCTGTAGTCTAAGCTTGCTGGGGTGAACTGAATTACATTTGATTGCATTTCTGAGAACTGTGTGCTTTCCTTCCATTTCCTTGCATTGCATAAAGGGGGGGAGGGGATTGCCAGAGAAAAGTGATTACATTGTTTTGTTGAAATCATATTGAGTATTTTCTGTACTGCATTTCATTCATTCAACCTTGCATTTCCTTGAACCCTATAAAGCATTCTCTACCACATTATTCTTCTGTCCCTATTTACCAGTGTTGCTATCTTATCCATCCTATCACCACTCATCATTGATTATAAAGAAGTGTGCTAGTGCCGGACTATCCATTATTGATTACTGCTCAGATTAAGTGTGATATTCAATTATTAATTTATTATAAAGCGTGATATATATATATATATATTGTTTAAATTATCAAATAAACCTTTAAACTTGCAAAACAGAACTACTTCTTGGCTCAGTGGGGTCAGGGGGATTCCAAGAGAGGGGTGTTATATAGGGGTAGTCATCCAGAATGCATGAACTGGACATAAAGATATATCAATAAGGGTTTTCATTCAGTATTCTAGACTAGGCGTTGACTTAGCTGTAGTGTTGAATTGAATCCTCTTACAGGTCCGTGGGAATTGTTGTTGTGTGGATGTCGGTGCGACCACAGTCATATGAGTCCACCGCAAAGAGATCTTGAAAATCCAAGAAAACTTGTTTCAATTTTTGCTTCTGCTCCTGAGTCTCACAGGCATCGCTAGGTTGACTCTCTCTTCAACCATCTTCATGAAACCTGGAAAGACTTCTGGTTTTGCTATCTCAACGGCCTCCTCCAGCTGGGTGGAGAAGTCCCTGGTCAAAGTGATGATTTGGACTGGTGGCTTCTGGTGGGAAAGGCAGCCCTCATGGACCTGGAAAATCACCTCATCCCTCCTGAAGTCACAGGTCACATCCTCCTTACCATAAGGGCAGGAAGTGTACACCAGGAAGTTCCCCCCATGCCGGGTAAAGATCCTGTCTGGTGTTGTGTTGTCATCACTATCACTGTCAAATCAGTCCTTGGGGATTGGTCCTAACAGTTCATTGCCTAAATCTATGGAACATGTCGGTCATCAACCGCCATTTCAATAATGGTGCCTGCGGCTAGAGTGATACTCTTTAAGTCGCTGTTATCCACCTCTATTGGAATGGTGTCATGTTCTATATTTACTAGTGGTGTTGGGTTTACCCCCAACCCTTGCTGTTGGAAGTAAGCATTTAGATGAATATAGGCATCAGGGTTTTTCAATTTCTGTCCTCTTTTAACTTTACTTTCACTTCCAGGGAGAATTGTTGGATCCTTTCTGGGATAGTGACTTCCTCTCCAATCTGAATTTCAACTGCATAAGGCAGCAATTGAGCTGACCTAAATGCTTTCTCTGGGTCATCAAAGCCCATGGGAATATCTGCTAATGGGGACCAAGCTTTGAAGTTTATTAGGTCCAAACTAATGGCAAAGCGATTGAGAATGTCACTACCTAAGTAAAAGGCGGCAGTGACATCTCGCACGACCCAATAATTATGGACTATGCTCTTGTTGCCTATGGAGATTTTGAGCATACACCTGCTTGGCAGGAAATGTTTGGAATTGGGTGTTTCCAGATCCATTTCCCATTTGTCGATCAGTCTAAATGTGGGAATTGCAGGATCTTTTGGGAGTTTGCGGAACATGGCTTTGCTGATGAAGCTCTTACCGTTGTTCACACACACTCGGGCGAGAACAGAGTCCTTCCCTTCATTTAACTGAACAGGGATGAACAACTGCTCTCCACTTTGCTGAATATCAGCCAGGCTCTGAGCTGATTTCTCATCTTTCTGGACGATAGGAGTGGGAATGTCTGATTGTGGATTGGTAAAGAATTTCAGAGTGTTTCCTTCCAGTGTGGAATGCCACCTTAGACTGGAAGGAAGGTTGATTTTCAGAAATAGAGAGGACCCCCCATCACCAGTTTGTTGTCCTACTGCTATTACTGTCACTTCTGGGATTTGGTTATTATGGAAGTGAAATTCTACTTGGTCAGATTTTTGTTCAACCATGTGGCAGGTGCCGTTTAAACTAACATGGTTGACACTCTGTTTTAATTTTATTGGTCGGCTAGTCTGGGTCCAGAGGTCCTTGTTTACACAATCTATTAGGGGCGGCAACCTTCGCAGGAGGTCATTCCCTAGTAAATAAGGGGTGCCATTTGGAGTCACAACATTGACCGGGTGCTTCACCTTCTGTCACCCAATTTTAATATCCAAATTCCCGGGCCCCTCGATGGGAATTTCCTTCCCGTCAAAGTTCTGAAGTTGTCCAGGAAGAGGGGTGAGAGGAATCTGGTACTTCTACCCCCTTCCCGAATACAGTTTATCAAAGGCCTTTTTGGACAGAAGGGTAGCTTGGGATCCAGTGTCCACCAGTGCCAAAATCGTACCCTGCCCCTGTATTTGGACCGGAGCATAAAATCTTCCCTCCTTCTCCTCAAGGGGGCACAGATAATGTACATTTTTGGACAACTGGTGGGTTAGTTTTCTAGTTTTGGACACTGATAGGGAAGAGATTAGGGCAGCACTCTGTTTGGAGTCTAGGAAATCTGAAAAGAAAAGGTGACAACTAAATATGGGAAAAGTTCTGGTTTCCCCTGGTTCCAGTTCTGGGCCGCCCCCCCTTTTTGGAGGCACTCACCAGGATGGGTTTGAACCAGGAGCTTTTCATGTTGTTGGTTCTGGGGTTGGATGATGGGCGGCGCTAGCTCAGTCCCCACATCTACCCAGTCTGGATTTGGATCTTTTGGGACCCATTTATCTTTGGGAGGAGTTCCCCCATCTCTGAAGGAGAAGATCCTTTTCTCAGGATCCTATGAGGATCCCTCTCTTTCAAATTGGAAGATTTGTACCTCCTCCTCAAAATGGGTCTGTTAGGGTTCTTTGCTTCTCCTACCCCCCCCCCCTCTGCTCCTTGGGTGGCAGACTTTCAGGGGCAGGTGATTTTGGTTCCAGTTCCTTGGTTTCCAGGGGCTTTTTACAAGTGGGGAAGGAAGCTTCCTCCAAGGCACCCCCCTTCCCCTTGTGCCTCCTCCCTGCGAACCAGTGGGTTGTCGGGGTTCTGCCCCGTCATTGCTCTGGAGCACCAGGTCCTGAGTTTGAGGCATTCTTCACTGGCATGCTCATCTGAGGGTTCTGTTGAGCCCTCAGCATGTGACCCAGATCCTGTGCCATGTTTTGGACCTGGCGCTCTAGACACCCGCTCAGGCTGATAAGGGGTTCTCATTTCTCCCCTGGGCTGATCCCGGGAAGGGTAGCTATCCCTTCTCTGAAAATACCCCGGGTTTGGAAAATTTGGGTAACCCTCCACCCTTGGCCTCCCCTCTCCCGGATTAGGTTGTCTGGGCTCAGGAAAGTGGGGAAAGAAGGATGGATTGTTTTGGCGTTGAAAGCTTTGCGGGTTCCTGGGGAAGAAGTTCTGTCCAGGATTTGGGGAATTCCTGCCCTCCTGGGGGAAGTGAGGAGGGAAGTTTCCTAGGTTAGCTGCTGTTTGGTTGGATCCCCCCCTTGGGATGGAGGAGTCCACACATAGTTTCCATCATCTGCTCAAAAGAGCTCTAAGTGCTCCCAAACAGAATATTTAGTGTTCTTATGATAGGGCGTAATGACGCTCCTTATCACTTTGATTTGCTTTAGGGGGTCCTTGAGCAAGGCCATTTTTGCCTTATTGGCCTTCTTGGTTCGGGTAACCCTGGTCCACTCCTCCTCTGACTCAGAGGCGCTGCTCCCAGAGGTGCCCGTCTGGTCTTCTAGGCTCTCCTGGATTCTGCAAGCCTGGGAATGGCTGGCAGAATGTGGGGACCTAGTCTCCTGTGTCCTGTGGCACTCAGAGGCATCTTCTGATTCCTCCTTGCTCCCAGTTTGTGATGGGTACCCCCCACTGTCCTAGCTGGGCAGAGGTTTTCAGGATGCCCTTAGTGGGCCTACTGTCATGAAGCTCCCAACAAAATGTTACCGTACTAGGTAACCCATACCCAGAGGCCCGCCCATCAATTCCTGGGAGGTGCTGGTCCATAAGCCCCATATTTCTGATTGGATTGAAATCTGCCACCCCCGTGGCCCTTGGCTCATGTGCGCCAGTGGACATGGGGGTGGCAGAGTGCAGAGATTGGAAGAGATGAAGGCCTCTGGTACTAGGGTTCCTGAGGTTATGCTCAGGTGTTTCCCTTTCCCAGCGAACCTCATCTCTGTCAGCCCCTGCTCCCTGTTGCCATGCAAGAATCTGAGCTTTCTGTTCTTCAATCAAGGCCTTGCTAGTTTCTATCAATCTCACTTACATGGCTACCTGTCTGTGGAGCCTGTCATTGTTCTCACAGAGAGCCTAATTTTCTCTCTGTGCTTCATGTGTTGTTTTAGAGTACTGGGCCAGTCTTTGCTGCAGGAGGGTTACCTCCTGAGTCCTATCCATACTGGCCTGGTCCTTCCTTGCTAGAGCCTCTGCCACCCTCCTGGTGTGCTCTAACAATTTTTGATGGTCTTTTTGGAGGTCACCCAGTCCCTGAAGGGCCAGGTGATTTTCTTCCAGCTTCTCTGTTAAATAGCAGACTTCCTGGCCTAAGGTGTCCCTTTCCTGTGCAAGAGCCTGCCTCTGTGCCACCAGGTCGTCCCTCTGTCTTTGAAGCGCACCAGCTTTCTGGCGCTCTTCATCAAATTCTGTTTGGGTGTCCAGGTCTTTCACGATTAATTTATTGCTCTCTTCTTTTTCTCTATCTAGGTGGATTTGCAGGGTGACTACCTGCTCTGCGCATGCCCTGTTGAAATGTATTTGTTGCTCCAGCTTTTTCTGGCTCTGCAGTAGGGAGTCCAATCTTTCTTGGTACTCCTTATGCAGGGACAGCATTCTGGTATTCTGGTCTGCCTTTTCCTGCTGCAGGATACCCATGTCCTCTTTTATTTTGGTTAGGTACTGCCTACCTTAATTTTCTGATTCCTGGCTCCTCTGTAGCCTCTGCACAGAAGAGTACAGATCAGTTTCGGTCTTTTCTAATGCCTGCAGTTGCCTGTTTTCCAGATCTTGGCACTCGGCATATTTATACTGTATTGCTCCAATATATAGGTATAGATATGCCGCTATTTTGGCAATCTTGTTTTGCTCTTCCTTTGCCTTAGGGCCATATATAAAGTTCACTCAGGGCCATATGTAATGGTACCTGATCTTGCCATATGTCTAACCCTGTTACAGTGATCTGTCTTGTGATTGCCTGCAACCACACATTCTGATCCTGCTCTGTCCATTCACCCCTTACAAATAATTTATGCAATAGGTGCTCTTTAGCCATATTCATCTCTACTAAAGTTGCCATTCTGGAAATATTAATTTCCTTCCTGATTTACAGAAGTTTATTTTATTTTTGAAAAACAGACCAATTCCTTAGAGCGTTCCTATTGAGGGGTTCTTCTCACGGTGTAACACAGCGTGGTAGCCCAATAGGGTTTGTGTACCCTGTTAGTTAGCACACTGTATTAGACTTTCACAAGTAGCATAACTAATTCAGAAGTCCCGCGACGAGCCCCCAATCTTGTAAGTGATTTCAACCCAGCACTCCACCTAAGTCAATGCATAGCGTGTGATGCACGGCTGGAACCCTTAATTATATATTTTTGTCTATAAGTTCTTTTATTTCTGAATGATGTACCCTTATATCACGCCCCTCTCTTTGAATCCCCCCCGGTCTCACTGAACCAAGAAGCAGGTTGTTTTGCAAAGTTAAAATATTTATTTTAAGAAATTGAACAAGATATAGATCACACTTTTCTGAATTTTGAACAATATATAGATATCACGCTATTAATATTTATACAATGATCACCATGGGTGATATCACAACCATCAACAATCTCTTTAATCAGAATGAGTATGGATAAGAAAAATAATGCAGCATGGAATAATACTTGAGATGGTTAGAAAAACAATGCAGCATAAAATAATACTTGATATGGGTTCAATCAATTGCAATGTCACTCTTTCCCCCTGATACTACCCAATTCCCCCTATTATGCAAGATGAAGAGATGGAAGGAGAGAACAAAGGTTTAAGGAATAAACAATCTCAACCAATGCAGTTTCAATCCCAGTCCCCTCACCCCCACCAGCAAGCAGAGTGAAACAGGAATGATTTCAAAACAGTTCAAATGCTTTTGAATGTGGTTTGTAATTAATGGGAAAAACACTGAAAAAATGATTTAATTCTCTAAATTGGATTCAAAACTAGTGGGAGCCGCTTTGGATAGTTTTAGGAGAACAGTAGCAATGATGATTGACTAACTAGCAGATTGAAAACGGAATTCTGAGGTCAGATGCAAAGAATAGCTGTTTTACACGTGATGAAGTTGAGCCAAATGCAAATTCACGGCAAACTTTTCAGCGCACGAGAAATGCGATTACAGAAAAACTAAAAGGAGTTGGAATGTGGTTTTGGGTTTGTTTGCAAGCTGAAGATGTTAGCTTCAATTTGACACTTACATTTCTAGCACGTATGGTATGGAAGTTACAGAGGTTTTAGTCGAGGTCGATTTTTCTCAGAAATAGTCAAGATTTACAAATGAAAGATGCCCTTTTGAAATTACAAACAAGAATTTCTTTACACTAGGGAGTCTATGAATCCACAAGCTGCACGACAGCACAGCCACCGATCCAGTGACGCCCCCGGATGGTTTCTACCTGCCGAGACGCTTGTCTTTCTCAGCAAATGTATTAGCGCAAAGATGATAATATCACTATAATTAACAAAGAACTATATGGATGAGGGAAAGATTCAGAAAAGACAAAAGAGATTTTACAATGCAGTTCTGGACATGATAGAATGGTTTTGGATTGGATTACTTAAGGACAAGATATTGGCTATGGACAATTCTATGCTAGATACTCACAACTATGGTTTGAAATAGGTCCGTCAAAGATCTGGTGAAGGGTTTTGGACTGGAATTCTGCTAGACCACCGGACAGGATTCCGGGCTTGGTTCTGCACGCAACACGGCACTCGGGACACTGCACGGCCTCTGGAATGGATCTGACGGGTTGTTTCTGGGTTGCAGCTATCAGGTACAGCTCTGCTCTACTGGTATGGATCTCTGGGTTCTAGCAAGAGTTCTTGGCAAGAAGCAGAAACAGCACAGCCCGGCTGTTCCATTGGTTTTGTTGTGTTCCCCTTGGAACTCTGGGGTTAAAATCAGGTTTCAAGATTTTAAAGGCCAGCTGAGAAGGGTTCAGCTTTGGAATTGGGCCTTCGGCTTTCAGAATTCTGGAGTCTTGGATCTGGGTTTTTCCTGCAGAGTGCTTCGCCAGTAAATCAGTTGATGGATGAATTTGTGTGTCTCTAGGTCCTAAACTGTCCCTATTTATGCATTTCCCTAAGGAGTGGGTAGGCTACATTATACTAGGCACCCCCTCTAGGAATCCTATTGGTTAGGGTCTTTCCCCTCTCCTGATTTGAGAAGGAGATCTAGTGTCATGGTGATGCTGTATTTTTCAATCCAGGGAGTACCTCCACTTTATTTCAGTACAGTAAATCTATTTTTCACATGAATCATATTTACTATATCACCAATTTGTTAATAATACATATTCACATCACAGCTTTAGGAGTGCAGGTATCCGTCCGAGTCCCAACTCAGTAAGAGCTTTGGTTCAAAATTGACCATTTTTTTTTATTTTGGTATGGTACCCAATGTCAGATCTGTCCACATTTTACTCCATACATGCGCATGGCATCTGGGCATAATCTTGTGAAATGTCATATTCCTAGCATTATCACTATTGCTACATCACAATTTTGGTAGTCCTGTCTCTGAACATCGCACAGAGTTCAGAGTAGTTTCAAATGGTGAGCAGCATTTTCATATTAACAACCTATAAATTACAGATTTTTACAAGTTTTGCACAGTTCTCTATGAGTCTTTTTTCAAAAAGATATTTCCTTGTGATTTAAGATACAAAAATCTGTCTGATTCCACCTCCATGGTTTTGCTGGGCCCAGAGAAGTCCAGGGCTCTCTTCCTGCTGGCAGTTGTTTCTGTTGACACCTGAATTTGCATTCCCTTTCAGTCCAGGAAGCCTATTGTCTCTCCCAGAGAAGCAGAGCAAAATCCCCTCCTTCTTTCATTAACATCTAAATGATAGTTCCTGGGCAGAGAGCAAAAGGAAGGCACCCTTTGTTGGAGCAAACTGTGGAATGTGCCTTTGAAGTCCAGTGTGGCTGGCCTCAGTTCACTGTAAAACACTTTGTTCAAAATAGTCTTTTGCTAAACTAAATCTTACATTTTCAACAAGTATACACATAGATCTCTTAATTCCATTCTTTTTCAAACATAGAGATTGAATTGTAGCGACCTATATGTCTTTTGATGGCAAGTCTCTTCTTTTCCACAATTTGATTTTAATGTACAAGTTTAAACTACAGTATCAGTAAATGTCAGCTCTGACACATGCGAGGGGTGGTACTGCACCCAGATTCTGACAGGTTTTTCCAGGCAAGCACCTTTTTGAATGGGGATATTTTTGTGATGAAATGTGCTTCTCCTGACATTGTGCTTATGGGGATTCCTTATATAAGGTGATGATGAACACCCCACAAGGGTGTTGGATATTCTCTGCTGTTTGAGAATCATTATTTTGCAAATTTAATAATCAAGAAAAAATGGATTTTAGAGCACTTCTGGGTTTTCCTGGCAATGCCGCACTGCCTTTTGAAGTAGTTCCATTTCACTCTGTGGGCAGCCCAATGACATGTTTTGGCAGTGTGGTCTCCTGTTTTACCACTGACATAGGCAAAATAGATGGTGGCCTATTTTTCCAGTTCCCTTGCGCACTTCTCAGAGATTTTTAGCACACATCGGGCTTTTTGGGCGGCCATTCTGTTGTTTCTGATGAAAGCAGCAGACAATGATGTTGAAGGGCAGAGCCTAGTGGGTCAGAACATCCCACAGAGTGACACACAAGATGCAAATGTGCTTTTGTCAGCTGTCGTGCAAGTTGGGCAAATCAGAGGTGCTTGAATACAAATTAACATGCAACATACATTAACATGTTGGCAGCTACATACGTCTCATTGTGATAGGCACTGCCAAGGTGTACTCATTGGGATTCCCCATGTCTTTTGTCAAAAACTGAATTTACTAGGGGCCACCTAGTTAAACTTGCTAATTCTTATTACAGCATATACCCCTGATGAATGCTGAATTCCCATTTTTCCGATACCTTCAGGTCTGCATGCCGAATTTCAACTGCTGTACATATCTTTATTTCAGAGGTATTGGTAAGGTGCTGCTTTTAAGCATGTGCTATTATATTTTGATCGCGTTCATAATATCTCCTCATGTCATCTGGTCTTCTCCTTTCTTTCCTTCTTTCTCAGACCCAACTAGGCCCTTAATGACAGCAATCACTGATTTTGATAGCAAGACTGATCTACCCGTAGGGTAGTTCTTTTCAATTACCTGTCCATGTAGGACAAGGCATTCTTTTCAGTGCTCAATTCTCCTCACTCAAGGTGCTTATTATTCACCTTGTGCCACGCAATAAAAGTTTGGTATTACGCTTGCAGGCACTTGCATGGTTCTTGTTCACTGCTCCCAGTCTCACGAATTGTTAGGTTGCTGGTTCTATTTCTTCCAGCTTTGCCTTTCTCACTTCAGCACTGAGGTTTTCATACATGATCAGTCAAGCACACACCCGGGGACAATGTCTCATTCTCTGATGCACTATTAATGTGGCTCACAGGGCACAAGAATGTAACCCCAGGTGGGTCCTCGTGGTGGTCACGTATAATCAATCCGTATTGGAGATGAATTGCAATCAGTATTTAATCGCTTGACCTACTGTTTCTTTCTCCCCCTTGTACCCGATGCCCACTGATTTTGTATGCACTGATGGTATATTCAAAATGTGTTCTTCCTTTTTTGTTTTTCAGGTATTGTGATAAATTGTATCTCATTATTTATTGCGATATGACAGGTAGTAAAATGTTATTTTTGGGGCTCACTTTTCGGGTGATTTACAATTTGCTATAATTGTTAACTGAGTTATTGTAACAGCCTTGAAAAAGACCTGTACTATGGTCGAAACACGTGCCGGCAGTCCTTTGTAAATGCATTAATTTACACATGCAGTTTCACCTGCATTGAGGTCTTCATTTTTTAATACTCCAGTCTGATGACCCATTACACTAAACTTTTTTGCTCACAACACCTTTTCCATGTGCATAGTTGTCTCTGGTATTTGGTTACTTTTCATTACTTGTGAAACAATCCATACATTGTTGTAGTAAAGAATGCAAGGTAAAGGAGGTCCACAAACGTAAAATTTCAAACCTTTGCTTACAGGAGGGTGCACATATCTTGAGAGTGGGATGGGGGAGAGCAGCCACTTTGCAATCTGCTTAATGGGTCTATGCAGGTTACCCGGCTTGCAGTTTATTCATTTCTGTTACATTGTCTTACCTTACTTTCTTGGAGGTTCTGACACATTCCCCCACATTGCCTATCCCCTTCCTCTGCATATCCTCCTAACCCTTCTCCCACAAACTCTTTTTTTTTCTTTATCAATGTTACTGAATTTCATTTTAAAGTATCTCCCGCCCAATAAGAAAGTATGCCAAACCATCAAAAGCAAGTCCCTCACTGGAATCCCAAAAGTGTGCTCCAACCTATATCTTCGACAAGATGGAGTGATCGATCAATGAGAGTCTGGCAAAAGAAGGGAGACCCCTTCAACCCAGACAAGGGCTGCCAATTGACATCCTCTCATTCCCCATGTAAAAGAAAGCCTATTGCCATTATTGGCTCGAACATAGGACTGACTTATACGATGGTGGTTTCTCTGTTCCACAATCTAGATAAGAAACAAGGGGCATGTGCGTCACAACCAGAAAGAATGGCACAAGATGAGGATCCGCAAAGCAAGAGCAAACAGACACACCGGCATTGAGGCCCCAGAGGACATGAGAACAAGGAGTCTCAGAGGGGGGTTAAATAGCGTGAAATCATTGAAGCCCTGGAATGATTCCTAATAAGCCAAGGTATCAGCCAAAGGACAAATGCTTGCACAAGACAAGAGATGAAATCCGCCCGTGGTGCATTGTGCCAGGCATGAAAACCCAGCAGGAGTAAAAAATGCTGCCATCAAACCTGACCAAAATAATTCCAAATAAGGGAGCACCATATTTTTATATGACAGGCCATCGAGGAAACACATGTATGAACTGTCCCATTCCGAGTGCGTGTGTGTTCTGGAAAAGCCCTCTACCATCACATGCAAATAATAAAACGCAGCATTTGGTCCATGACAGAAGAAACCTTGCCATTGCCCATATGGGGGAAACCCCCAAGACTGAACCATATGAAGCTCTAACAAACGGTTATAGCCTCTATCTGCATTACTGGTATGCTGTGGTCTGTGATGGTCATGCTGAAGGTTGTAAACATCCCGAAGAAGTGTCTACTTTGATGTTGTCATCTAAGTTAGATTGTACTGTAGTCGATATAGGGTAAAAAAAAATCGTTCATATCATCGAGGAAAACTAAGAACTAAAGACACGAAATGCATCCATAAAACCACCTTCCCTGCCCCCATACGCAAAATAAACTGGGTGTGTGGGGTCAAATCCAGTGAATGTATGCATAGGACATATCAAAAGTCCAAAGCCTAGATGCAAATGCAAAACCAAAAAGTACGGGCCTTAGTCAAACTTTAGCCACCTTCAAATCTGCGGCAGCACTATGAAAGAGAGTTGCACAGAAAAAGAGGAGGTCATGTAAGGTAGAATCTATCGAATGTCCTCAAAGAAGGAGTGGAACTTAAAAACACCAATCATAGGGCACCAAACACCAACCGAAATGGCACACAGTGAGGGGAAGTGGGTGAAACAGAAGATCATTTGAACCCTAAAGCAGAGCCCTACTGCAGCACACAGTTCTGTGCAAAGGAGCATGCAAGCTTGATGGAGTCTCCCACCCATAGCCCACCCCTCCCACACACACAATCATTTTTCAAGCTCTTTAACTAGATGGCCAAACGGTCCTGCAACCTCTGGCCTGTCCCAAGGAGAACGCTGGTGTCACCTATTCCACTTCGGAACAATGTACTTACCAGGCGCGCATAATCTTGCAATAGTTTCTCTCATGAGTGAATACAAAGTATGAAATGCGCGAGATGTTCATATTTGTTTTCCTAACACCAGAGGTCAGGCGGCCATACAACATGTAAATACAATTTTAAAAAATGAATTAAACACTCACTGTAAGGGGATTCAATTCAACACTACAGCTAAGTCAGCGCCTAGTCTATAATACTGAATGAAAACCCTTATTGATATATCTTTAGGTCCAGTTCATGCGTTCTGGATGACTACCCCTATATAACACCCCTCTCTTGGAATCCCCCTGACCCCACTGAGCCAAGAAGTAGTTCTGTTTTGCAAGTTTAAAAGGTTTATTTGATAATTTAAAAGAGATATATATATCACGCTTTATAATAAATTAATAATTGAATAGCACACTGAATCTGATATGATAAAGATCAACAACGGAGAATCTGGCACTAGCACACTTCTTATAATCAATAAGGAGTTGAGATGAAATGGATAAGGTAGCACACTGGTAAATAGGAACAAAAGTATAATGTGGTAGAGGATGCTTTATGTAAGCTCAGGTGGATGCAATATTCAATGAATGCAGTACAGAAAATACTCAATAGGATTTCAACCAAACAATGTAATCACTTTTCTCTGACTATTCACTCCCCCCCTCCTTATGCAATGCAAGGAAATGGAAGGAAGCACACAGTTCTCAGAAATGCAATCAATGTAATCAGTTCAATCCAGCAAGCTTAGACAACAGAAAACAGATAGGAGTTTTGAAATCACAGGCCCAAATTGCTTTGATATGTGCTGGCAATGAATTAAAAAAATATGCTAAACGCTTTTAATTCCCTTACAGAGGTTCAGGGTGAGTGGTATCTAGTTAATATTAGTCCAGGCTCACACTAGCAATGATGCAGGGATAGTTAGCAGGTTAAACAAATTTCTGGCAAATGGAAAGCAAACAGCAGCAGTTTTTACATGTGAAAAAATTGCAAATCGCGGTAAAATTCGCGGATGCGTGTTCCGCGATTGCGGTAAAACTATAAGGGGTAGGAATGCGGTTCTTGGTGCGATTCAAAGCTACGATTCTAAGCTATCAGAGGAAAGTTACTGCAAGTCTCTAGCCCAAACGGTCGCGGAGATATGAGCGATTTAATAAAGGTCGTTTTTGGGTTTGCAAATTTCAAAAGCTCAAAATGACAAGTGCAGCTTGCAACTAGAAATGACAGGTGACAGCTAGGAGGCAGTTCTACTTAGGTTAAATAGATTGAATTAGATGAATTTAAACTAAGAGATTGGTTCTACACAGTTCTGCTGGGTACTCACACTATATTCTTGAATTAAATGGGCCTCATCACGGATCTGGTCAGGGTTTTAGACTGGACTCTGGTCTGGTCTGGTCTGGCCTCTGCACTTCACAGTGATCTGGGTCAGCTCTCTCTGCTGGTCTGGGTCTCTCTGGGTACAGCACTGCTTTCTCTCTGGTCTGGTCTCTTAGTTCTGGATAGATTGAAGTCTCTAGTTTGGCTCTCTGGAGGTTGATGGAGGTAAAGTATGGATTTTTCCGGCAGAGCTTCCAGCGGCAGATGGATTTTGAAGGTTCCTATCTGTCCTGTCTGTCTGCTTTTATGTGTTTAGAATGTGGGTGTGTTCTAGCATCACTGACCCTACCTCTCTCTCAGCTTCTAATTGGTCAAACTTCCATTTATCATTTGATTGGGGAATGAACTGTGAGTCAGAGTGATGTCATTTTACAGCCTGCAGAAAGTCCACTCCTCCTGTCAACTTACACACAAATCTAGATTTGAAACAAATACATATTTGCAGAGGTACATATTGTTTTAAAATCATATGCACCCATCATGCATTACAGGAGGTATCCCCTGTTCAAACTCTGCTCTTCCTGGGAGCTTGCATTCAGAACTGGCACATATTTCACTTTTTAACTGATTTTGCAATTTCTGACATGGACCCAACTTTACATACATGTGTGCAGGGAGTAGGGACATTAACTGATGAAGTTTCAGATTTTTAACATGCATACATTTAGAGTTATATCCACTTTTCCGCTGACACCCCCCTGAACACGCCACCGGGTCGAAAAACCTCTTAAAATGTGGGCAGAAAAATCACAAGAATTATGGTGTCATTTATAAAATTTTCACATGTCCGCTCTATGAGTTATTCATCTTTTTAAAGTTATGTTCTGGCTCCAAAGGGGTGTGGTTTACCCTCAGCACAAGGTTGAATTTCTGGTTCTTTCCAGTTCTGCCAAGCCAGCTTGCTCTCACAGGCAGTGCTCCTCCCAGCTCCTGCCAAGAGGAAGCTACAATTTACGACTGCGGTAATAAAAACCTTTGCCTGAGTGAAGAGGGCTTTGTTCACTCTCTTGCAGAGCACAGATAATTCAATTATCAGATAGATGGCATATCCTTAGTGTGGGCAGCAAAAGGAAGGTTGGCCTGGGAACACAGCTGTGACTCAAGTTTCCCTTCTGATGGGGGTAGTTGCCAGGCAGAATTCAGTTCCTTAAGCCAGGTTTCAGATAAAATGTCACTTTTTGTTCCCCAGTTCCTGCATTCAAATAAAACTAAACATTTTCACATATGCAGCTAGAAGGCTGATTCTAAGTTTAAAACTATGACATTTAAACAATTGCAACCTATGTGATACTCAAAAGTAGGTCACTCAGTCAATTTAAACATTTTCGATTTTAGTGTCTTTAAATCCAGTGCAACTTAAACTGCTGACTCCATAGCAGTTTTGTTATAAGCATTGTTTTGGGCTCTTCATTTCCCAGATTTTGTAGGCACACAACACTCCATTCTACCAAATGTCTGCTGGTGTCCAGTGAGTTTTTAGATGTGTTGCAATGTTTAAAATAGACAGTTTGAGCCTGCCTTCAGAGAAACACAGGGTGGTTTTAAACTGCCGGCTTTTGGATAGTGGTGAGTACTGGTACTGCACCCATTTTTGGGATTTAAGAAAATGAATTCCCAACAGTTATGGGTTTGCTTTTGGCAATCAGCATTGCCACTCCCAATGGTTTCAGACTACTGTGCGGGTAGTCCAATGGTGGTTTTAAAGCGCTTTGAAGCTAACCGGCGCTACTGTTTTTCCTTTGGCAACCCATTTCCCTCATGGCAACCCAGCCTTTCATTCTCGCACTGGTGGGTGGCAAGTGAGGCAACCATTTTAGTGTGCGCACAAACTGCGCAGCTTTCCTGGATTTCAGCGCACATGTGGGTTTTCCGCCATCTTGAATTTTCTAAGCCCACAGCACCAAATGTTGCAGCATGATAGCTTAAACGTGGGTCAGGACACCCAACATCACACACCAACAGTCTGATTCCACTAGCATTGTTCATGTTTGCAAAGCACCAGGCACTGAACAGGCTATTAAAACAGAGCCTCTGATTTGCCCGCACAAGAGTCTTCCCTGATTCAAAGAAGCATTTTAGAATGGCGCAATCCCATTGGAAAACGCTCTGCGAATCAGGAAGTGGTCTGTGACAGGCAAGCGCTAATCTGGTGAAAACGTCTCAAAGGAACTACCAGCACATCGCCATGGCTCAACATAAACAATGTGGCTACTCGTATCAGGATATCGAGTTTAAATTAAACAGTTTAAGAATCCAATTTTACCCCAGGTGTGTACAGGCAGGGGCGTTGCTAGGGGGGGGGCTAAGGGGGCTATAGCCCCTGATCTTTTGGTTGTAGCCCCGGATAGAATCACAGGAGCTACAACTAAGAGGCTAGCTACCCCCCAACCCCAACCTTTCCGACAGGTCTTTTCCAGACCTAGCAACTCCCCTGTGTACAGGAGTATCCGTACTCTGGCTCCAGATTGTCGCTTTTGCTTTTCGGCGCCTCTTGGTTATACACAGCCCAGCTGGCATTTTCCTGCCATCTATCGGATAAGGTGGTGTCTCTTGCATCATACTGTACACCCCACAGCATTCCTGGCCATTCATAAAGGCGAGCCTCCCACACATGCCCAATAGTGCAAAGAAATACACAGTCAACTTGTTGCCCTGCAGAAATTACTGGCGCTAATCAGAAGAAAGTGCCAATTAAAAGAGGCAACTCATTCAAAAGGTTTCTAGAGCAGTATTTTCTGGGATAAAAAGATGAAAAAAAATTATAAAACAGAGAATATTACAGACGATAATTTTGTCACGCTCAACTTTATCTTTTTTGCTATCTATTCACCTCACTAAGATTTAGATCAAAAACTACAGTCTATTAAATTTCGAATATAAAATTCGCACGGTCTATTAAATCACAATGTAAAAAAAAAACACAAAGTCTTCCGCGGTGATATTGTGGTGCGCTGTGTGTGTGCTGTGATACTTTTTGTCTCCTACACTTTTACCTGCGACCTTCTTCTGCGATATCCCCCTCCCTCAAGGTTAAGTGCTTTGATCGCTGATGTTTTACATTTAAACCGATGCCCTTGAAGAAGGCACACCGGGAAGGTTCACACAATTTGCTGATGGCACTAAATTGGAAAGCACAGGGGGCAAGTCACTTTCATGACTAGGTATTGCCGTGCCAAAGAAAGGGTGCCTTCTGCTCGTGATTAATGCATGCATGTGGGCACGGCGGAGTAAAGGGATTAACTGCCGAAATTATAACAGGTTAGGACTCGGGGCTGGCCGCTGGCAAGTGAAATGTGACACTGGCAAAATGTGAAGTCCGTTGATGAGCAATTATAAGTACACGCTCCTGAGAATGATGTCGGCAAGAGAAAATTCGGCTAGAAAGCGAAACCCACCATTTTAAAAGCGTCCTTAAGCGCGAAGTATAAAAGGCTTTGTTCAGCAATTGCAGGACGTACAATAACTGCTATTATTTTTTTTACAACGAAGCGCTTTACAAAAGCGATATGCAAGGCGCCCAGATACCCTCGGCTTTGGTGCGCTATACAAATGAAAAAATACATGAATAAATAAATACATTAATATATTAGTGATCTATAAGAAAGGGGGTTCATTTTACATAAAGAGAAGGGTCGTGTAAACTTATTTTTCTCTCTTCAAATAATGTTGATTTTTTGTAATTTATGCGATAAATTACTCCATCAAAAATTATAACGTTAAAAGAATATTTCCAGTCAAGGAGGAGGGTCATGATTAACAGAGGAACGAGACCGAAGCGCAAGTTCCTTTTAAAGGTCATGCGCTGCAGGTGAATTTTAATATGTGTCCATACACTTTCACACCCTTTTAATGCATGGCCTCTTTCTTATTGTAATGTGAAATCTTTTACAGTTGCAGATACATATGATCAAATTAGAATCTGGATTAAAAATGACAATAATAATACTGATAATAAATTCTAATGTGGTGCAGAAAAAAGATTAAGCAGTTTAGTAAAATGCATCTAAAAACCCTTTTCTTTTTGGGCTTTCAAGTAAGCAATAACATGTGGAATCTTGCTCTCATGTGTTAACTCCAGCAGTGCACAACAAATAATACCACCAAAAACAGTTTCCTATCAGTTAATGGCTGTACAGTGTTGAAGAAAGCTAATTTACATGAAATATTTTGAAAAGCTTGCCTTTACTCAAATTAAATGCTGCATGACTGCTGGGCTTCTGCTTTGTGCTGGGCAGTGTGAGGTCAGAACTAAAGCCTAATAAGAGAGCAGTGGTGATGTTATTTTCCTATTACAGGTAAGTAATGATGTCACAACTAGTCTGTAATATATGTGATGACTTAGCCGGTTCCGCGTGTTATAAATATATTGTAAGTCACTGAGGGGTTATTTAACCAAAAGGAGGAACAAGACCAAAAGCTGAATTTATTCATAAGGTCCTGAAACTCTGAAGCAACTTGCAAAATACTGTTTTATAATCGGTAGGGGTTTGTTTATACTTTATAATACACAGCCATAAACTTCCATCCCATTTAATATCTGGCCTATTGCTTAATGCAAGAGATCTTCAAGTTGCTAATACATATAATCAATGTACAATCTGTTTGGATTGAGACAAGTGTAAAACTGAAGTTTAATAACTGATTAGAGAATAAGAGGCCTCCGTGGCATATGGGGATCTTCTCCCACAATGCTGTATCTTGGCTGAAAAGGAGCCATTTACAGGGAGGATATCTCAGCACAATGTCATGGCTAGCAACTGTATGTAATAACTAGGGTGCTGCTTTTTGGGGTTTAATGGCAGCCCCATGAAAAAAGGAAAATGCGTTTGGCTGACTGGGGCCTAAAGATGCAGAAATACTGTCCTAGAATTTTAAAGCACACTTTCGACTGGCAGACTGAAAGGCCAGCAGTTCATTTCAACTGCAAAACTATGAAAACGCTGGTTCATGTGCTAAAATACAGAGACCATGGAACTATGTGCATTCTGCAGCTTGGCACAAGGAACATTGTAAATAGGAAACTACACTGAAGAAGGGAATTCAACTGCCAAACAACAAAATGTTGACTTCAGAGGAAGAGAAGTACAAACATTAAATGGGCCTTGTTCGAGTGACTAGGCCTATGGCCTGAACGTACTTTCAATTACATATGACGGATGCCTAAAGAGCAGCTTTGCTAACACAGAGCGCTGCCATAGAAATGAAAACAATTTCATGTGGGATTGAAAGACACTGTCAGTGAAGCTGCCATGAGACCATGTGCAATTTAAATACAAGTAGTAATCTATAGATGGACTATGATGACATAATGAAGTTATTAGCAAGCATGCTTTGCAGATGTAACACAAATGGAACAGATTGAAAGACTGAAATGGGCATTAGGAAGAAGAATGTTAATGGTTTAATTGCAGGCAGAATAAACAAAGAGGCAGATGACCCAGACCACATGTTAAGTTTGAAGAATTGATATGTAATGTGAAACTGAAGTAAACTATGCATATATGCCTAGAAATTGTCATAGGTGTACCTAGAGAATCATACTTTGTCCATTATCTTTGGAACCATGACAATTACAATCATGGGACACATAGCTTATGGGAAGACTGTGTGAACCCAAGCTGCAACCTAAAATGTGTTTCTAGCTTCCCAGAAAATGCCACAAAGCAGTTTTAGGAGATAGTAGCTTAATGAATTATTGAACTGTATGTTTTGAGTAATGCCGACATGGGACTCATTTCATAAAGGCTGGCATGATAAGATTAATGCAAATACATATATATATATATATATATATATATATATATATATATATATATATTGTTAGGTTTAGTTAGTAATTAGAGAAATATGTCACATTGTAGTTTTTAAGTGCAAAACTGAAATGTGTGGAAATGGAAATTCTGGTGGGTGGATTGATCTCTACCAGAATTTGAGCTGGGTAACTGAAGGAACCAATCAAAGAAAATGGACTAGGCATGGGTTGCGGGGATGAAAAATAGTTGTCCAATCCCAATTAAGAGCCAATGAGCTGGCATCTCATAATTTAGACATTCTTGTAGGAGTGGTAAAAGATGTATAAGGTGTTGCACAATGGGAGGAGAGAAGTGTCTGATATTATCTGAGTGGGACTATTGAAAGATTTCTGGAGAACAAAGATTGCCTAATAGGTGGAAAACCAGGGATAGACATAAGCTGGAACACATACAAGGAGAGGCCAGTCTAAGGGGATTATAACTGTAGGTATCCATGACTGAACCTGGAGACGCCATCTGACCAGCTACCTGTCTTTTATTCATTTTTATATTTAATTTAAGGGCATTTGGAAGAACTATGTTGACCTTTTACACTTTTAAAATAGGAAACAGTACATCCAAAAACAAACAAAACCGGCAGTTCATAAAATATAGCTAAAACTCAGATATTGCGTAAAATGTTTATAAAACATGCTTAAAATTAAGATTGCATTCCCACATTTACTTCTTCAATTCTTGTCTTGATTATTATTAATATACTGATACCTTAACAGAGCTCGTAAAAGTTATTTATTTTTATGCTCAGTTAATAAGTTAAGCTTTTCCACCGCCCATTGACAGATGTAATAGGCATCTGCTGCAGTCACCAATGACTAAAGATCATGTTCCAGAATTGGTCTGTCGAATATGACCTAAAATTTGTATATCTCTTTTCTTATTCCCTTGTGAGTGTGGAGCAATTAGTGAAGATGTGTCTCTGTGACTCCACTTGTATAGAGCACACTCTGCACCAACGTTGGGCACATGGTATGACAGACCAGGACCCTGTGTTTTCTAACATAGGGAGTATGTTTAGACACAGAGAAATAATGAATCTAGTCAAGGCAAGAGTACTAAAAATAGTTAAATAATTATTTGGGGATGCAGCAGAAAAGCCCTGGTGCAAGAATGTTACATATCTCCGCGATGTGGCTAAATAGTTCACTGCTTGCGAAATATCATGATATCTGGTATTCTGCTCCAGTTTAGAAAGGTGGAAGTCCAAACATGATGCAGGGAGTGTGTATATCCAAATTTCCCCAAAATGTTGTAACACCATGTGTTCCAGGGCCTGGTACCAGCTGGTTTTAGAAAATAGGTTAGAGTGGGGGATAGCAAGACTCACAGGGTCACTTCCTGCAGTCCACTATACTGAAAACTTGCCCACAATTTGCATGCCACTACTTTCCATGGGCGAAAGGAGAGATGGGAGCCCAAGTTCCAGGCATATAGCTTCGACTGGTACAATTACTGGTAGACCCAGCAGGGAGCACAACATTTTTGCATCTAATTTGGGTAATTAGCTTTATAGGGCAAGCTTCCAAAGAATATAATACACTAGGCATAATTGACTGCCTGTAGAATTTAATATTTGCCTCCACGTGAAAGACCAAAGAAATATTGAGGCTTAGTACCACAAATGAAATACACCAATCACGGGCTGATCTTTTATTACTGTACAGTTTACAAAGCAAAACAGATAGCTATCTGGCTCCCAACACCTCGCAGTGTGTACCAGCAGACACAATGAGTAGTGAGAGTGCTGGACATCTAAACACAGACATAGTTATACTATTTTAGCAATATTGTCCAGCCTCTCTCCAAGTTAATAATTTGCGGGCTAGACTTTGTGCCTAGTTCACATGACAGATGTTACAATATTATACATAGGATTAAACAAGTTTACATGTCAATGAAAGTACAATGTGGCTGTAGGTTCTCCAATCCACGGTAATCCTTACTACAAGAATCGCTACAATGCAGTTCAGCCAGAACATAGATCTTTGTTTGCTTTCCATTGTCTCTTTGTGTATACGAGGATGAGACTTGTGAGTGCAGTCAACACTTGAATGGCAGTTCATATGAAGCACAAGGTTTCTTTGCATAAGTTAACAGTTGGCTCCCGGTCAACCTAAACATTAACTAATAAACTTTAACTAAACTCAAAGGTCGTTCGGCTCGACTGCAAGTCGAAAACACAGTCCACCATTTTAGAACATGGAACATGAGTCAAAATCAAAATGGCGGATGAGTCTTAAAATGGCAGCGAAGTTAACCCAAAATCGGAACTTTGCTAATGCTGTTTTCTGCATAACACAAATGGGTTTAGGCCAATATTCATAATAACAAGGCACTATATGGTTACGGTGTAACACACGGAGCGTCCCCCATGCAAGTCAATAATCTTTTTACTTGCCTACCATTTCTTCCAAGCCTTTCTAGAGACCCCATCCAAAAGATGTGTTGGAGTCATTTTTACTCTAATACCCATTCCGAGGTATTTGTATTCCTAGATTTTTTTCCAGAATGACCCCCCCCAAGATTCCATTTAAAAGGCAGTGCCCCTTATGCCCCTCTTCCCACAGTCATAACCTTTGTTTTGGAATGGTTAGATCTCAGGCCATGCTCAGATGCAAATGCGTTTAAAGCCTCCAATGAGCGTTGTAGGCCGAGAGCCGTACCGTCCAGAGTAACTGTATCATCCACATATTTTCAAGGAGTTGGGTATCATTCCTGTTTCACATATGTGGAGGAAGAGACATTGTAACAGGGAACCCCAAAAAAGGGGATTGTTCTTTATAACCGCATTACAAAGTCCATCCGAATATATGGCCCTCAAGGCCTTCATCTTTATTATTATGCCCTCAATATCAGCTCTTACCTGTTTTTTCCATATGAGATGATTCAAGAGCCCTGAGGTGGTGTCTTTACCCTGAGCATGAAACCCAGAGATGTTTTATGTAAGAAAACATGTCCAACCAAACCAAGTCTTGTGGTTATCTGTTTGATTTAATATCTTCCCATTATTGATTGGGTGGGCAGACCAAGTATATCCTTAACATTTAAACTAAATATAAATGAATTAACTCCCCTACAGCCAACCTCCATAGGCTGACTTTGTTGAAATTTGAAATCAACAACATTGCTTTCAGTGTGAATAAAAATATAGTCTGTTAAAGTAATTGGGTACTCCTATTTCTCATTGCCAACTCCAAATTTCCCTGATCGGAGGGCGGCATAAAATATGAAATTCCCAGCTTGTCCCCATTCTTAAGACCCTGTATTAAAGCAGAGGGTATCACTCAGTATCTGAAATTGCTTTTGCAAATAGAAAACGATTGCATATTTTTTTAAATAGACTTCATGTCTAGTGCCAAGCGTATGATCTGGTCATGTTTCAAGTTTCTACATGTTATTAAAAGTGAACCTCACGCAAAGTATTTTGTGCAGTTAAATAGTTCCGTCAAATCCAGGGTGCTGCACAATTTTGTGCATTAAGGGCCCGATTTATGGAATGATCTGTGCGGAAAATAAGGTACTTGAGCGCACAACTTTGTGCAAATCCGCCTTTTGTTTGATTCATGGAATCAAATGCGCTGTACTTTTCCTGGACTTGTGTGGAGTTTGCGCTGGCTCAGCACGTCTGTGCATGCTGTTGAGCGTCTTGCGCGAGACTCTGAGCAGAGCGTGGCTTGTGCAGAGGGCTGGGAAGGGGGCGGAATACCAAAAAAGGGGAAGAATTTGTGAAAAAGTGGGTGTTTCGAGGGACAGCCTGCAGGCAGTCCCTTGCACACCCACAATTGCGGGGTACTAGATGTATTAATGAATTAGATTGTGAAATATCTGGTCTGGGAAATTGCCACGCAAGTCCTTCATACGATCTGCCACCCGAAAGCAGGCATAAGTACACTTAGGGGTGCTTGTAAGCAGTGTAGCTGGGTACAGAAATATTTTACAGGGGTTTGCACACAGATTTCCTGAGTTATTGCAGAGTTACGAATTTTCATACGCATGTTGTCGGGTGCCAGATACAGTTACAAGGGACCCCGTGCAGGGTCCCAGAGTCACAGGCCTGCTTACGGGGACTCCGTGCACTGTTTGAAGGGTGTGTGTATTCGCGCCCTGCGGAGCTCGCAAAGGTAGCTGTTCTGGCTGCTTATGCTTTGCGTGTGGGCATGTCGGGGGCTGTTCTGGGCTCAACTTGCAAACACGGTTACTTTGTGCTGTAAATTCCATGAATATGCGGGGCATGCATTTTTCTTTCTGTGCGCAGGCTCACACAGTGTCCTTCTCGGCGTGCAGCCCTTGCAGGGTTTTAGCACACTTTTCCATGAATCAGGCCCTAAAAGTATTTTGTGAGTGACCCAGGCATTTGAAGTAGCCCATAGACCCGTTAATGTATGGAACCTGGAAGGAAATAACAAATGAAGGAATTTGTACATGTTATGGGGTGAAAGAGTCTGTGATGTGTGTTTTCTTATAACAATTACTGTTTTCTAGTTCCGTCTAAAGGGAATTGATAAGAAAGAAAAGCTTTTGGGCAACGAGGGAGGTGGCGTGATTTGTGATCTTGTACAACTATTAATGTTCCTATTCATTAATAAAAATATACTCTTTCTGCACACCGGCCTGATTCTTGGCTTATCTATGGCACAGGGGTGAGGGATCTACATGGTTCTATATGAGTCACAGAAAAGGCTAGATTGAATTACATCACAGGTATATTGGTGCAGCGCTTTTGTTTGAGGGTGTGGGGACTAAACTCCCTGCAGTAATTGTTGTCCATAAATATATCTAATTACGTAAAATGTCAGGGTTGCAGCCATGATCTCCTTTGAATGCACAGTGCGGAAAGTGTATTGTTTTCTATGTGTGTTTCCTTTGTACACATGGATGTAGACCAAACAAGTATCTCCTAACCAGGACTAATGTCTGGCAGAGGAACTCCCAGGACCCCCATTGGTAATTTGCATATTTAAGTAAGTTTGGGTCTCACCCTAAGTTACTAGGGGAATCCAGACGTGGACCCCTTGCTCACTATTCTTAGTGAGGCACAGCTCCTCCCTACTGATGAGGTCCAACCAGACCGAAACACGTGTCTGGGGATGCTGTTGGTACTCTTGTTCAGAGGAGAATTCCCTAGCATTTCGGTGCTGGACTGCCCCAAGGCAGGACAAAGACTGATATGTTTGGGATATTTCTTCTCTGTGAAAGATAGTGAGCTAAAGACTTTGGGTAAGTCTCTCCTAACCAGGACTAATGTCTGGCAGAGGGACTCCCAGGACCCCCATTGGTAATGACCATACAAGTATATACATGTAACGTTATAATATAATATGCTTGATTATATTATTGAGGTGGCGATGTAGTGTATCGAATTGCTGCTACTTTTGATTTTTGTATTTGAATCATTCTGGCTTAAGCATAGAATGCAAAAGAAGACCATGCGTGGTAATAATCACGTTTCCCTGATCAAGCAGGAAATACAACTGAGTCGGTTAAATACATATCAGCACTGTAATTCCAGACATGTATAATGATCAAAAACATAATCATTTATTCTCTGCAGAACATAATATCTAGTGTACTCTTCAAAACAATAATGCCAACATTCCTGAGAGCGATTTAGAAGGGATGTCACTATGAATGTTTGGTCACATTCTTGCGGCCCCGCAGATGTCCAGAGCCATGTTCACTGTGTGCTTTTTTGCCTTTGTTTAAAGAGGAGCTTTTTACTTTCAAAAGCGAATTGGGAAACGAAAGCGGTGCAGCTCCAGCAGTCGCACTTGAACTGTGTTTGGTTTCTCCCTATGGTGCCAAGTCTTCAACCTCTGAGCTAGTGGTCTTAAGAACAATGCCTGGAGAACCAAAGAGGAAGCAGGGGTAGAACTTGCTACCCCTGGTTATCCCCCAATGAGGTCTATGCACAAGTATATTTTACGTTGCCCACCTCAGGTGTCTAGTCAGTTCTTAACGGCGCAGCACTATGTAGAAGTGTCAGGAAAGGCTGTCACAGCAACAGATTTGGGGATTTTACCATCAGTCTCTGATAGACAGATTTGCTGTTATCGAGTCTTGACTTTACTGCAGGTGTGTGCGGAAATCACGGAAAAGAAAAGACTGGCTGCCTAAGGCTAGACACGGTGACCACGATCAACGGGGGTTTGACTGACAGATCTGTGTCAAAAGACATCTATGCTTTGCAGCTGTTCTGTGTGAGTGGTAGCGCGAGGGGGGGTCGGGAGGGGGTTATCCAAACAGGGCACTCAAAGAGAAAGGCAATGAAAATGCCGTGGGGACAACAGGCCCATCGACAAGACGTGTTTGGAATACTGGTCACGGATGGAAGGATTGTCACAGTGCAGCAAACAGCAATGCAGCCCTTCTGGTGCAGGGGAGTTCATTCACTCGGGGGGCTCCCAGATTGGCTCACAGCCAGTGGGTTTCTCTGAGTAATAAGAGTATTGTGTGTTATGTCATGACAGGAAAGGCAATAGTTATTCAAGTTTCACCATATTGGGGACAGATGGTTAGGAAAGAGAAGAGCCATTGAACCAGATTCCAAAATTAGTTTTAACATGATAGAGAAAGACAGCTGGACCGCTGGCATTGAAATCATGAAAGGGGTTAAAGAGAATCAAGGCATAGGCATTGAGCTATTTTCTTCGTGCGATCAGTCCTTTGCAAATGTGTAATGAGGTACTGCATATTCACTGCCACAATTCGCTCCATGTCTTCAATACACTCACCAACATATTCAGGAACAGAGTGTGTTTCTTGGGCACAGTTCACCGCTGGTTCCCCCCTTACCTCTTGCACTGGCACCAAGCTGTTGAGATGGGCAACCTCAGGTCAGATTGCTGCCTGCTCACCTGCAGAGTCCCACAAGACTAAATGCTCTCCCCAGCGATCTTTAATCTGTACAGGGAGCTTTTGAGATCACTTCTCAATGACAACAACATTTCTTACCACCAATATGCAAATAATGTCAAATTATACTTAAAATACAATGGAAACCACCACATCCCACACTACAGGAGTTGCCTCACCCCCATCAATGCAGGGATGGCAAGCACATCTCTGAAGCTCAGTCCCAAAAAAAACCATTAGTACTACTCGTGGACCCATCTAAGGTAAATCTATTCAAGAGTGAATGAATGAGATGCACCTTTTCAGCTTCACATCTCACATGGCCCAACTGCACAAACAGCCTTCTTTCCTTACAACAGCTTAGCAACAAAAAGTCACAAACTTCTAGGTACCTGCAAACCCTCCTCCTGAAGATAAATCCCTTCCTTTCACCCCAGAACATCAGAATCACAGTGCAGGCCCTTGTTATCTCCCACATCCATTAGGGAAATGCCCTCCTCACCGGCATTCCACCTGGCCCCATTTAGGACTCCCCCAAAAGCCACTGCACAACTCATGAGAGCAAACAAGAGATCCATCCATATGTCTCCCATCATAACGAAGAATCACTGACTTCCCATCCTAGCCAGAATATTTAGAACTGGCTGAACTACCTATAAGGCACCCACTGCATGCATACTTGCCTACCAAGCTGCAAAACTCTGTAACTAAGGGAGGCCACCATCTTCCATGAGCTAGGACATCGCTAGGCTCAAGAAGAATCTGGCATGAAAGGACAAACAACAGGAAACAGGCATTCTGTTTGCTACCACCGTGCCTACTGGAAAACCAACCCGGTGGCAATCAGGGCTTCGCAAATGCTCGTTCGGTTCCGGAAGAAACTAAAGACCTTACTTTTCCTTCAAGACCTCGGTGCAAACTAGGCTCCTTGAATTCCTGCAACAAAATCCAACACCATGGCTGGAACATCCCTTGCCAAAAGATGTGACCTCCCTTCTTTATCTTCTATGCTATCCTCAAAGAAATGTACAGGGCACTGTGGCTTCCTACCTAAAAATACAAAATACAAAAAAGGACAAATTCGTATTGATGCATAGAGAATACTGTAAGGGTATGCTTGAAAGTATATGGGTAGAGGACACACAGAGGGCTGCAGGCAGGTGATAGCGGTTGGGGATGAAAAGACAAACTCCTGTCTTGATTAATGTGTTGGTGGTTCCAAAACTTGGCTCCCATTGAAGATATATCACTGTGTGTTTCGCAGTCTAACATCCTAACTGCATGTGCAACAGTGATTCCCTCCCATGCATTCTTTTGCCGCCAAGGAGGATACAAATTGTGTTCGCCTTTTAATACCCTATAAAATACCTTGAAAGGTGGCCACTAGTGAGCAATTCTTCTATTTTGTCTGCCATTATTTTTTATTAAAAATCCTCTCCAACACCTGAAGGCCACAAACGCAGCAAGTCACTGAGCAGCTCCTCTGACATTATTCCCACACTTTCCAAGGCCAGTGGTGATCAACTTCAGAAAACAACGCTGATTACACGTGTCTGTGTTTCTCTCCAATCATCTAATTATAATCGCTTACTTCATGTTGCAATGCCTTAAGTAGTAGATATTCCAAAGAATAAATCTATCAAACAAAGACACACTGTATTGAGGGACCAGCTGCATAAATAAATAGGTGCATTGCTGATTAACTTAAATAATAGAAGCCTGAGCGGGCTAGATGGGCCGGCTTAACTCCGCACTATGAAGGTTAAACAAGGAGTGGCAAAGAGGAGAGGGGTCAGTATGAAGATTTCAGGGAGTGCTAGTGAAGGAATGTTGGAGTTCTCAGCTGGAACAGGAAAGCAAACATGATCTCGCCTCTCAAGAGATGCCCATCCACATCAGCTGTGATTCGATGCAACAAGTACAGCTAAAAGCAATATAACAGCTGTAATTGCTCCCTCTAGTGGGGCCGAATAACATGAGCAGAGAAGCCCTAGATCAGAGGAAGCCGCAATCTCACATTAATGTCACATGCAGCAAATACAGCAGAAAGCAACTGAAAACACAGGCGGAGTTGTATAATCCAGGCCGGCTTCACAACATGAAGACATGAGGATCTTGGGGGTCTGTTGCATCACCTATACGACTGTGGTATTGGCCATACAACGTTGCAGATCTCCAGTGGTTTGAAGCACGCACAGCCAGGATGTTTCCTAAATGTGTCATGTCTGGTTTTATACTTAAACTATCTCTGCAGCTACACCACTTGCGTGTAATTCCCTCTCTATGTCAATCCATCTTTATTCATTCCTTTCTCTTTTTTATTTTTTTTATTTTTCAGGAGATGTTTAAATTACTATTGTCCATGATTATTTAAAATAAAATATCTTGATGAAATTATTAAGTGTCCCAATACCATCGGGTCATTTTAAAATTAAAATTAAAAAAGCATACATTAGAGCGGCACACGCCCCAACCACAGGAGCACAGACAAAGGATTTGTTTGTGTGTTCTGGTTTAGAAAAACGCTTTTACAACCTTTAAAGTACAATACAAAAGAATAAAGTAAAAAGAAATACAAACTATTAAAAAATAATATTACAAAGTATTACAAAGAAAAAAGAAAACAAGCACAAGATTTGCAGATAACGAGCATCGTATAGCCTTACAATTTAACAAGAGCAATTCTGCTCTCAATTTCCTCAAAATCCCCAAAAGAAATCTGCACCAAGCTAGCATCAACAAGACATTCTTGCCCCACATAAGGCGAGACCAAATCATATCCCCTACAAAGCCAGTTCCCACTGGAGTCTTATCCTTAAAGTGACGCACCCTGTTGTGGTTAAAAGTAGGTCAAACGGTGACCAAGTGTCTTTATGACTCTGGGGTATCCACTCCTCCACAGAGCCATTAACCCCCCAATTACTGTAAAATTTCCGGGAGCCTATACTTTCCAGGGTAAGCATCTGGATTAGGCAAAAGCAAAGGTACATGTTATGCATTTTATTTCAAGGGAAGAGTTGTAAGTACCTGGGCAGTTTGCCTTTTTTATCGAGAATTTGGCATATTCATTGTATGTGCTGTAAACACTCAGTTGGTCTATGGTTTCTAGCTAGTCCTGCCTGGATAGTTTCTGGTTAGTGGTGGTGGGGCGTGTTGTAAGTTCATGTTCACTTGTACTGATATGATCGAAGAGTTTTGTCATTTTATTCTTGAGGACATTAATGGTTTCTGTGGGTCTATCCACCATGATTTTCCTCAGGTCAATATACAACGATCTCCGGGAAGGAGAAATTATCGTTGCATAGCTTGACAACTGTCTCCATAAAAATTTTGCATGCAAAGAAGTTAATCCAAGGTGTCTGAGGATAGCATTGGAAACTGCCATAGATAGACCAAGTGTTTGCTTCCATATCTGTCCCTGTATCTTGTTTAGGAAAGGTCCCAAGTCCATTGTAGACATATCCAACATGTAGAGCAAAATCGGTTCTATTTTTGCCAAGTACTACTTTAATAATGTAGTGATGGTAACATTACAAAACTGAGCATGAAGCCTCTTAAGCTGGGACACAGGAGGCCTTGTCTCTTAAAGATTGTTTCCAGCCAGCCATTGAATTGGCATTGGAGAGATTATAACCCAAATATCTTATAGAAGACATTCTATTGATTGTATGGTACCGATTTCCCATTATATGGCCTTGGCCTTTTTCCTAGTTGTGAAGATGACAAATTTAGTATTTTCTCCATTGACCAGTAGAATATTGGTACAGTCATAGTGGAAAAACAAGGCAAGCATTTGCTGATAACCAATGGCGGTCTTATCGAAGAAGGCCAGTTCGTCAGCAAAGGCCATCCAGTTTAACGTTAGGTGACCCAAATTCACTGGGAAGATGTTGCTATTGCCCCATAGAAGGTTGATGTCTCTAGCAAATGATATATTTCTAAGAACATTGGGAGAATTAGGGGCAGGGCAGAAGTCCCGGTCCACCTGGATCTCTGTAGGTTGTAAAACCACCTGCATCACACTCCCCCTTGACAAAAGATTCAGTACTTTTTGTGTTTTGTGCTCGACCATGGAACATTTTCCGTGCATTGTCCTGGACAAGATCCTTGATATCGTCATAGAGGCGTAACAGAGACTCCAACACTAAATGAAGGGCCGGCATAGAAGCCGCCCCCAAGAAGTCCATGTGAGACAGGATATTCAATGTCTCCTATATTGTACATTCTTTGGGGTAAAGTTGTCTGTGGCTGCACAGGTATCAGGGTGTATTAGCACATTGAGCTGTAGTGAAGCCCCCTCCTCTGGGTGGCTAGAGGCATCGTTTCTAGGTCCACATTGATCAGTGATGGCAGACAAGTCTGCATTGCTTGTTAAATCACCATGTCAATACAGAGTCTTAGGAAAAAGTCATCCAAAATAATGGACTCTCCCGTCGTGTGAAAAAATCGTTGCTACTTGACCCTCAGTCATTATTTGCATTTGTTGTTTGTAAAGTCCCCAAGGACATGTTTTGCCCCACATTTGATCCCTCCACTACTTCCATGATTGGAAGAATAGAAATTAGTTCAGACTGAATGTTTTTGCATTTTTTAAAATGAATATCAATTACTTCCATCTCAAACAGTTGGCAAAAGGAAGTGATCTTTATTTGTTTTGAGGTTTTTTGTATGGAAGGAACAATTTCTGCCGTGGCACATTATTTTACTGCTGCTTCATTAGTATGAGCTGCTGCCAAAGTCGTGGGGGTTTGCATAGAAACATCCTCCCGTTTTTTTAAATGTTTCCTCCATTGCCGCCATTTGTTAGGACTGATTTTCTATACTCTGGCCTGGTGGCAGATATATAGAAGGATAACCTATATTGTGACATGGACACCTCTGGGGAGCTGTAGCCAAACCAGTTCAGGTAGCAGTGACAGGCGATCTAGGCTAAATTCTTCAGAGGTGGTGAGCTTGTAAATAGTCCACAATGAGGGCACACAATTGGAATCACAGTTTACACTTAGCCAGGATGTATAAAAATACAATTATTAGTTATTGGCCAAAACACACTATAGGAAAATAACTACTAGCAAGTAGAGGTATCACACAACACTGATAAAAATAGATACGTATATACATTTACTTATTATAGGGCATAATACATATCACAAACTCCTGCAAAGAATAGGTAAGATTAGTATATGCACTCAATGTCCACAGAGAATGATCCCTAACTTAAACTGTCCAGTCCTAAATTGTCTGGGGTCTTTTGCCAAGTAGTTCAGGTAAATGTTCCACAGAATCTTTGAAGCAGGAAAAAGTGCAGGTATGGTCTCTAGGGTCCAGTGAATGGTTCTTATGGTTAGAGTACATGGTAAACTAGCTAACAGAAGTAGCCCCAACTTTCAGAAGTCTTGTGCAAGCAAGCAATAGCAAAGCCAAAAGTGTTAGAATAAAGGTTTATTATAAGCCCATTGATTTATAATGAGAGTATTGGGGTAGGTAAGAAGCTCTGTAACTTACCCCCGTAGTCTGATTCTTACCCAGAGTTGGCAGGACAAAGGAAGAGCATCTGCGGTTACTTTTCCCGCTAAAAGTCAAAGTACTCAATTTGCAGGGGTTGCAGGTTCTAGTTGATCTCCGGTTGGTGTCTTTCGCTGTTGCAAAGGCTCTCGAGTGAAGAATGCATCAAAACTCTATGTAGGACCCCTCTCAGGACTGGCCTTGGGTAGGGTAATCAATTTTGGATGGTGGTCACCACAGCACGGCCACGCAAAGGGGCTCAACTGCCGCAGTCAGACTTTCCCTCCTATCTCGGGTCCCCTTCATGCTAGGACGCCGACATTTCACAGAGGTTAGTCTCGTAGGGCCAGCTGAGGATCCCCAAACTCAGAACGGTGATGCTGGCAGCACGGTAAGTCAAATTCGGAGCTGGTCAGCCACAGGACGATCCTGGGACACTTACGAAGGTTCTTCATTGCAGGGTACTCAACAGACATCAGGAATGGATGTTCTCTCCACTCCAAGGGTCACAGCTCCTTTGCAGGACTGCTAAAGATCTTAAGCAAGATGGTATCAGGTAATAAAATTGCGGCAAAAATGTCACTGGTAAAAAGAATCACGCCCGTTCTTTGACCCAGTAAATATGTACCCCATTATACCATTTAAAGGGAGAGAGGGTGGTGGGGGTGTACCCTGATCCCCTTAAATGGTATAACGGGTCCTGGGTTGCGGGGGTGTCCCCTGCATCCTTTACATGATTGTGGCGGCAAAACCACAGCATTTTTGCCGCAATATTTTGTATACACAGCCTTTTTTGCTGCGATTTTAAGACATGGAACCAGCAAGATAGGGCTCCTCCATGACAGCAGCAGAAATTTATAGCCAGGCCTTCTTCCGACAGGTCTGCGGTTTCTTTGCAGGTCTCACAGCTGGATAGGTTTCTTGGCTCTTTCAGGTTTCTCCATGATCTCTGAAGAATGGGTGCAGGGGGCCTCTTCTTATCCTAAAAGCCAGTTAAGAGACGAAACTCACACTATCCAATAGCAGGTTTTAAGAAGGATTTCTGAACTCTGACCTGGAGGGGCAGAGGTTCAGAAGGCCAACCTACTTTCTTGGAACAGGGTAACCTCTGGACAAGCCAGACCAATCAGGGTAGCTATGGCAGGCAGTCAAGACTAAGTCTCAGGAGGGGAGAGGATGACTGAAGGACAGCAATGAGCACACAGAGCAAGGACACTTACAAATTACTCCAGACAGGTGTTATATTAAAAATATAGACACATTTATTACACAGCCTTTGTAACATAGACCATAGCAAAAGAATCGCAGTAACACTAAGTAAACCATTACATCACACTCAATACAATATAAATACAAGACCATGGGGGTCTAAAGGGGTGACTGCACGAAATATGTCGACAACCTAGAGGGGAAGGAAACAGGCAGTGCAGGTTGTTGTTAGGCCCAGTTTAACATAACTAATACACCTAACTAAGAGGCAGTCCAAGCCCTACGAAGAGATGAGCCTTCTGCTCAATAGTACATCCACGCGCTTGTGCCAATGTCCGGGATAGGGTCTCTTCAAGGGTCTCTAGCAGCTCAGGAAGGTGGATGAGGTGATACAGAACAAGTTCCCACTATTCAAGAAGGACCTCCACTTGAAGGCAGAGGCAGTTCGAGAATGCGGGATGGAGTCGCTATTTTGCAATAGCTGTGGAAAGGAGAGGGGCCCGCAGGGGCCACTCTTGCATAAAAATGGATTCTTGCGCTAGGGGCCACCAGTTGGGGTAAGGATTACTCATCGGTCCCCGATGCAAGCACACCCAAACTTCGCCAGTTCAGTCCACTTCGCTGGCAGGTTCGAATGTGGCAAAAAGGACGTCACGGCACCTTTTAATTCCTAAGATACAGCGCTGATTCCCAAACGGGACAGTGGCGATTTCTCCACTCCGGATGGAGGTATCGGCCCAGTTTCACTGCTGCAGGCTTCAGGGGCCAGAGGGTCACAAATGCAGCGAACTTGCACAGGTCAATGCCACGGCAGGGCAACAAGTTAACTGTGTTTACTCCGGTCCTGGCTCACTCGTCTCACTTCAGACCTGGGAACTCCAAGTGTACAAAATTCGGTGTGAGGGTGCCGTGGACAAAGAGCTAGCAATTTCGAGGGCCTCCTTGAAACGGCGGCGGTGACAGAGCAAATCAACTGGGTAAGCTGGTCAGTCCACTGGTTGGCCCAGGGACCCTTCCGAGAAAGCTTACTTGCAGGGTTTGATAAAGGTGCAGAGAATAGTTGGTCCCACTATTCCAAAGGGTTGAAGTGTCTTTGCAGACCTTCAAGGACGACCGGATGGAGAGGGGTCCCACGGGACGACAGCGGGCTCAGGGTGCCAAACCTTCCAGCGAGTCACCAGCGGTTCCTCGACTCAGCTTCGTAGTTGCAGGATACTTGGATCCTATACTTTGTTCGGTGAGAACTCAGGAGATCGACCTGGTAGTGGTGTTTTCAGCCTCCTGTTATCCAAAGTTCCCTTCGCGCCAAAACGGAGAGGACCCAATGGGAAATCTGCTCACAAACACACACTCCATATGTGGACCAATCACGGACCACAGAGGTCCCAGGCATTCATGGCACTCCACACTCTCTGACACCCAGGATGTGTATTGGAATCAGACATTCCAGCCCACATCCTGGAGGCACATACACAAGGCATGCAGAAGCCCGCCAAAGCATTGGGATTTGCGGGAAAGTGCATGACCAAATAAGGACTGCCCGGGTCAACTCGACCTGGGGAAGGTGAAGGGGCAAGATGGCCAAAGGACAGAACAATGAACCTCGTGGTATGGCCATTTTGGAGCCAGGTCACCTATTCGTGCCAAACACGGTTAATACGGTTAACATGGCAGGAACGGGTTACAAATAATGTGAAAAGATAGCTGCCACCAGTTCTGTCCATGACACATCTGCACAGTTCATAAAGAGTCCAGTGAGAGTATATAGGGCCTTTGGAAATGACTAGAGACCCAAGTGTGCTGTTTGGTAAGATACATTGCACACTTGCTACATGTTGCACAAAAGTTGCAATAAGAGGAAAGGACTAAGGGAAACAAAGTCTCTCAGTACTGACTGTCTTAAGGGCATGTCAGTTTCCCCATAAAAAGTGAGTGAAAGCCCAGAGGAGTGCAGCTGAAGGCTGTGCTTATCTGGCAAAGTCAGTCAATGGTGTCTAAACAGCAGCAAAAAGCTTGGGGGTTGACACATGGAGGGAAAATTACATACAATTATGAAATCTTTCCTAACACAGTACTAGCACACACACACACCACAGCAGTGCTCCAGTCAGGACCACTGGGGTGAACATTCATGCATACCACTAAGACACACTGAAACCAGTTTGTGAATTGGGAACAGACAGTCCCAGCCCACATTCTGCCAGCAAACACACACATCCCTCCAGGAGCCCACCAAAAGCTTCTGCTTTCCCAAGCACTGGAAGTCCTTATAAGGATTTTCGTGGCCTCTCATGCCAAGTAGAAGGCTAAAGAACAATATGGCAAAAGGACAAGCGAAAAATCTTGTGGCACCGCCATGTTTCACCAGTAGCCACGGTTAGTAGCCAAATGCGGTAAATGTAGTAAGGCTAAAATGAAAAGGCGCAAAAGTGGGAAAAAGTCACTGCTGCCACCAGCTTATCCTTTTAGCATAGCTAAGGTAACCAAAAATCCACTGCGTGTTAGTCTAGGGCAAAACAAAAATGTATCCCATTCTACTGTAGTGCATCATTGTACAATGATAAAAAGTTACCTCAAGTGATACAAAAGTAACCAAAAGTAGTAACAGAGTAATACGACTAAGGAAAACAATGTTTCCCAGTACTGACAGCCTGACTCCAAAAAGTACAGTTAGATGAAAAAATAAAAGCAAAAGGTTTGGAGCTTCCATAAAGATGGAAGGAAAGATGCAGTAAAGAGAAATCTTTCCTAACACCATTGCTTCCAATAAACAGGCTATAGGCAAGAGAACCAACTGTAAAGTCACACGATCGCAAGCAAGGCACATACTAGCATAATGTTCTTTAGTCGGCCCGACCATTGCTTCCAATAAACAGGCTATAGGCAAGAGAACCAACTGTAAAGTCACACGATCGCAAGCAAGGCACATACTAGCATAATGTCCTTTAGTCGGCCCGACCATTGCTTCCAATAAACAGGCTATAGGCAAGAGAACCAACTGTAAAGTCACACGATCGCAAGCAAGGCACATACTAGCATAATGTCCTTTAGTCGGCCCGACCATTGCTTCCAATAAACAGGCTATAGGCAAGAGAACCAACTGTAAAGTCACACGATCGCAAGCAAGGCACATACTAGCATAATGTTCTTTAGTCGGCCCGACCATTGCTTCCAATAAACAGGCTATAGGCAAGAGAACCAACTGTAAAGTCACACGATCGCAAGCAAGGCACATATAGCATAATGTCCTTTAGTCGGCCCGACCGGCCCAGTATTAGATGTAGAATCAGACGAATGCAAGCTAAGCTCTTACTGGCTTGATAGTGCTAGTTTCTCCTTGGATGGCTTCTTTCGTTAAACCGTCGGCCCGACCGGCCAGGTATTAGCAACAGCCGACCCGTGAGGGCAATACTCATGGAGCACAGGCACACTGCCAAGAGGCTACAGGCACAGGGATTTAAAAAGGGATTGACTCACAGTCGAGGCAGAGAGCACAGGAATATAGAAATGCGTAGCACAGTTACATGCCAAAGCGACCTTAACAGCCACCTGACCCTCACAGATCTAATATGGCTCCCCTGCATGAAAAGAGATCTCCCCGGGAACCAACACCGTTATAACCATTGACACCTGCAAAGCAATGTTCTTTATTTAGTAAATAGTGCTGATAATTTTAGAAACACGTTGATGGTAACTTGGATGAGTACATATATCATAATCTCCATGTCTCCACGTATGCATTAAGTTCCATGCAATGCTAGTGCTGGCGTCACACGATGCTGAAGAGTGGAGCATAAAAGCTGCGTCTGCCTCCCCATCTGCTCTGTGTGTCAGCACTATGCATCCCTTCTGCACTGAATGTTCATATGGGCAAAGAGGCTGGATTTGACATGAACATCCACCTGGTTTTTGCGCCAGAAAAACCCACTCAGAAACAATCACACATTATGTAAACGTTGTTTGTCATGAAAAGACATGAGTGGCATTTATGATTGATTTCTTGAATGAGTTTCAAACTGGATGAAAAACTGGCCTGTCCATTTTTCCATGATTAAAGGCATCCTTTAGTACAATTTATGTGAGATTGCTGTCAAATTGATTCCCTGTTAAAGGTAAGGCACGTGGGTGCTGTTAGTCAAATAATACAGCCTTTAACACCACAACAACTGAGAGACATGTACCAACCATCATAAACCTTTGCAACCTGTAAACATTGTTTGGCAAAAGGCAATACATAACAACATACCACAATAAAGCATTACATTGCATAGATGACAGAGAGTGGGAGCGAAGGTCCACAGAGATGATCGCTCTCTCTCTCTCTCTCTCTCTCTCTCTGTCTCTCTCTGTCTCTCTCTCTCTTTCTCTCTCTCATCTCCCTCTTTCTCTCTCGTGCATCCCCTCTTTCTCTCTGTCTTTGTATATCCCTTAATCAATTTACTCATTTCTCTCTCACTTCATCTCTCTGAATCTGTCTGTTTGTCCATCTCTTCTCTCTCTCTCTCTCTCTCTCTCTCTCTCCTTCTCTCCCTCTCTCTCTCTCAGGCTTACCCTTTCTCTCTGTCTTCATATATCCCTAATTTACTCATTTCTCACTCACTTCATCTCTCTGTATCTGTTTGCCTCTTCTCTCTCTCCTCTCTCTCTTGCCCTCTCTCTTCCTCTCTCTCTCTCTCTCTCTCTCTCTCACACTATCACTCCAAATTAGGTATATTGAAAGAAATTGATCCTGATGTTCTAAAATATTGATTGTACTAAATTACAATTTGGTTTGCAGAGGAAGGGAGGGTTCCACAAGGTAGTGCAACTGGGAACGCCCTCCATATCTCTAAGTGCTTTGCTACGGTTTCTTGGCGGCATAGGCATATCGTTTAAAAGAAATGGCTCACGGGATATGAACAATGCATATAATGTCGCTGCATATAATGTCCCTCCATTCTTCCCTCTCATATCACCTGTTGTACATCAGTGTCATCCATGCTGCACTCCTTTGGTGTGTCATTGCACAGGGGACAACCCCATGACCCCTGTTTAAAACACATTTTCTTTTGTATGTGAGGGACTTCCCTGCTCTATTCAGAAATGGGCACACTTTGACTTCCTGAGAGGCCCTTCTTCTTTCCCCCAGTGCCCCGATGTGGGGAGTCACCCACTGCTATTGTAAATGACAACTGCAAAATTACCTTCAATGGAAAGGAGACCAACCGAAGCACCCACCGAAGTATCACCCACTCCCATGATGCCTCTTGGGAATTTACCTTAAGGGCAAAGTCCATCTATCATGCACTCACCACGCAATCAGGTATGGGGGCACGTCCCTGGCCATTTGACCTGCAAATCTTCAAGATATTTGGGGTTTGAGCTTCCAAGAAAAGGTTTGGCTCCATGTTAGCCGTGTTTTAAAATAATACACAATGCACTTTTTGATACCTTGTATTTGACTAACTGGAAACATAATGCAGAGATGCAACACTGCATTAGCTTTCAAATTCCCATAGATGCCTTCAACAGATGGGTTCAAAGCGAAACGACTGGAAAAGAAGCACCCACTGGTCAATTCATTCTCAAAGCAAGAAATAGGCTCGCATGGTATCAGTGGAAGTCTGCAAGAGGATAGAGATTTAGCAGGATTTATGCCTGCCACGTGAAGTTGCAAAGTGTAGGAAGCTTAGCTTAAAGGCCTGCATATGGGTCCTCATTACGCATTTGGTGGTACTGAAGTTAACAAATATACCTTCAATTTTTGCACTCCTCGTTATTAGGAGTTGCAAATCCAACAGGAGATCATACCCATCACTCCCAAACACTATGAACCTCTCGCACCCACACACACTGTTGCACATTATGAAAACGTATACTTTTGTTGGCCGGCCATCCGGCCGATAATTGAAGACTGCGATCAGCTCTTGCCTTCCCTGAACATGCTGGCTGATTTCTGCGTTTGCATTTAAGGCTTCAGCTGATTCTTCTTTCTTTCTGTGGTGCTGCAGAACCACTAATTGAGCCTTCAATAGGGATACCCACTATTTTGTTTTTTCCATTTTTTTGCAATGACTGTCACGGGATAGTCCTACAGTGACTGGTCATCCAGCAGAAAGGGCACACTGTCATAACTGCTGAACCCATATGCATGCATTAGTAATGGCCGAAACCCAAACCCTCTCCCATAATGGTAGGCTCACAACTTGTATCAAGTGTTGGCAATAAAAAGCCGTAGGATTTTATTGTACAGATATGGGTTATGGCAATAACAATATCACATATCCTGATGGTATCATACTTTTGGGCACCGGGTCCTGAGGTTACCCCCTCGGACCTGTGCTGCCTTCTTGTATCCCACGACTTGTTGTGGGCACCGTACAGTGCCTTGTACTTCTTTTTGTTCTTCTCCCCTTTTTGTAGGGTGGGCGGGTTCTGTGGTAAAGAAGCAAGAAGATTTGGAATACACTGAGTAAACAGTGAACCTCCTGTTTGCTTGGGTCCCCGTTCAGGGTCCACAAACAGATTGCGTTTACTCTGAGCATGCTGCTCTCATTTATAGGACCCAGGGAGGCCCTGGGTCTTTGTTGTGTATGTGGTGAGGGCTGCTGTTGTCGCAGCCCCCGGCCGGATAGCCGACTGTCTGACCCCCTGGTGGGGGCACTCTTTTGAACCTGGGCCCTGCCTTACGGTTGTTTTCCTTATGGCGCTTAGCACCTTGCTGTTTGGGGAAGGGTGAGATGACTGTTCGCACCTTACCCTTCTGTGGCTTTTGTGCTGCAGAGACTACATGTCTCCGTAACTGGGGGGAGGAGAGGAGCAGGCTCGGGGGGTTGGGGCTGCCCCTCTCCCAGCTGCCTATGATAACAGCAGTTACCCTGTCTCGCTTGTGGGATGCCCATGCAGCATTGCCCAGTGCATTGGCGCTAGTGTTAGCGATTGTTGAAGCTTGAGGCTTGTAGAACAACTTCACTTGTGGAACCAATGTTGATCTGTTTTTGTGAGTCCTTGGACCCCCTTATCTGCCAATTCAGATGTGGGTTTCAGCCAATGGGCATTTTTAGTCAGAGGGATTCAGTACGGGGTTGCTGGTAAATCCCGCCGGTAGGCGGCTGGTTACCAGCAACCACATAACACCCTTAACGCCACCTGATATCCCGGTGCCACTGGGATATCACAAGCGTTAACGGTTAATCTCCATTTCCATGGAGTCCTATAGGACTCCATGGAAATGGGGTCCTTGAAGCACTGGCACTGTTGCAAATGGTGCCGTTGCTTCAGTGAGAGACATGCCGGTAGGGGCCTGAAAATCCATCAGGTCAGGCCCCTACCGGCATTCTCGTAGCATGGTGTTCCGGAAAGGGTACCGGTACGTTGCTACCAGCACCCTTATTTCCAGACCACCATAATTAGACTGAGGCCCAGAGTATCTTGTACTGGTTTCTGAAGAACTGTATTCAAACATTTGATTCTTCCTGCTATGTGGGTTGTGGATGTCAGTTGGACAACAAGTGCTTTCCTATTCAATTCCTGCAGGCTCCAGCACTTCCTGCACTTGCTGTACCACTGCACCATCATTAACTTAATGGGCAGGCTATTGTGGACCCACGTTTCCTCCCACATAATGGTGTGTTCAATTAGCTTTTTCTGCATGGCTGCTCCAAGATGTTTGCTGGTATTAAATCCAGGACTGCTAGGGGCAGAGGAGGTGCTAGGGAGAAAGAAAACAAACACACAGCATGATAATGTGAAATGGTTTTGGAAGAGGATTCCCTTTCAGTCATTGATGATAAGTATCTCTTTGAAATTTGATGAAGGTTTCCTGGGAGATTGAATTCACTGAACGGTTGGTTTTATCAGGCTGTGCAACTGAGGCCAAAGCAGGGGAACCCAGTGTATAATGTGTAGGGTTGTTTGCAAGGGCTGAGACGTAAGACTTATTTCTGAGCACCAGAGCTTACTTTCTCAGCCTTATTTTATTTATTATGAGCTGTTTTGGCTACTTTATTGTTTTAACTGTCAGGCAAACACAGTAGTACAACAAACAACAACAGTGTGCATGTGTCTCTGGCTCCCTGGCCTGCTCCTTTTCAATCATGAACCTGATGATTGACGCAGGTGTTCCTGTGCTAGGTATCCATTTCAAGAACAACAATAAGGTGGAAGGTGACAGTGCTGGGTACTCATGCTAGCCATTCCTCCAGTCAGCCTGCATTACATTGGTGCTGTGCTGCTTCTGTAATAAATGGTGGCACTGCCGCCACGGGTGGTGGACTCAGGAATGAGCTCTGGGCAGCAGCCAAGAGCCAACATACTAGTTCAGCTGGCAGGTGGCCATGAATACGTGTCAGGGCTCATGGTGTGACAGACATATGGCACATACAGTTTTGACTAGGCTGCATCTCTGCCGGCGGGGGCACCCAGGAGGTAAATACACACCCTTGTTAGGCTACGAGATGCGCTTTCACTTTTAGTATGCAGACGGCCTTAACCACACCTAACATAACTGCAATCATTGCTACACAGTTGCCAGTATCATAAGCCAGGAGGAGGGGCAATCAGCAGAGGGGACAAGAGGCTAGTCACCAGACAGCAGCAACACCACAAGTGCAAGTGCAGGAATCAGGCCACCTCCGAGGAGTACCTGGGCAGGGTGCTGACCTATACAAGAAGTTCTTGTTGCATTGTTTCACAGGCAACTTCATCAGTTCATTAATCATGTTGTCTGCATTTATCCGCCACTTCACTATAGAAAGAAAGCAGTTCTGCTCAGTTTTCTGGGGACATACCACCAACATGTTTCACTATGGGATCAGAGGAAAGTAATAAGGAGGATATCTTTTAAGAAGTAGTTAATCATGCACTGTCTTCTTTCAAGACACAACTACAACGTCACTTTATTTTGATGTTGATAGGTATTTTAAGTTGCACTTCTGCCATGCCATCACCACCAATGAGCCAGCGGCAGTTGCAGCTGCAACCACAGATATATTTACCCTGTGGAGAGCAGTAGTGGTGGTTGCAGTGATGAGCAGGGAGATGCACCCGTGTGTTAGACAATATTTGGGCCTGACAAATCTGTTTTTTTCTTTTTAGCACTGGGCCACACCCAAGACAAATGTAATGGAAAACCAAAAAACGAATTAGTGTAAAAACAATATAAATGTGTTATTCAATAGTCCTGTGATGTTCTTGCCTCAACGAATTCCCGCAATAAAGATCACATATACACTGTGCCCACATTACAAAGACCTCCAAGGCTCATACAACAAATACTGTTTTTATATGGGGCAGAGGCATGAAGGTGACACATTGAACAGCAAAGTTATACAAATAAATAAAGTTATGTACCCTGGGTCTTGAGAAAAACCTTGTTCTCTTTAGGGCACAGCACCACTTATTTGGCCTTTGACTAGACGTTTTGCTTTACCTTCTCAGGTCTTTTCCTTTTCAAGGTAGGCACTTAATGTCCCAGCATTGGTCTATTGGGGGAATATAGTCTGTGGCTATGTCTGTAATATCATGTGTGAGTGACGTAAGTTGTGGAATGTCTGGAACATTGTATCCTGAGTGTTCCCCTGTAGTCAGTTGCTGTTAGCCTGGGTGGTGGGCAAAAGTAGGTTTAACCTATGTCTCCTATCCTACTTTTGTACCAGTGGACTTACTTCAAAAAAGAACTTAACTGGAACTCACTGTCTCGGCTTTCGGTCTTCCATGGAACTCATCTGTCCAGAATTCAACCTATCTGGTGACAAGTCTGCTTCTTCTGAACTCCTGTGGAGGTTCTACACTTTGTAAAGCTTTGATGGGGGGTGCATCAAGCTTCAGAGCTCAACCCCCCCCCCCACTAGAGATCATCCCACCACGCAGGGCAATGTTGGCACATCCAGCGTGGTATTGGTTCATCCAGAAAGCTTAGTGTTTGCTATCCTTTCCTTCCTTTTACCAGGATTGTTGAGTCTGCATTGATGTGCATGGAGTGGGCAACAAGACATGTTTTGGGGCATTGCCAATGAGCAGACATAGACTGTTTCCAGGGTGAATGAGTGACCCCCAGTGCCATACCACGAACCATGGTACCAGCACAATGTAGTGGTGTGCTGTCATTGAGGCAAGTTGAAAGTAGCAATACCATGGAGTGGTGCCTGACTACATCAGAGCAGGAGCGTATCAAGAGGGGCCCCAGCGTGTTGTCATTGAACTTCAGGAGATCCTCTCTGGTTTCCACCCCTGCAAAACTGATGATGTCAGAGATGGATCACTGTGAACATAAGGGCCATATGCCTCACCCACAAGTGAGAGCTCCAAATAGTGGGAGCATCAGGGGGCCCTATCACCCTCATGCTGAAGGCCCTTGGCAAAGAGGTCATTACAACCATGATCTGCAAAGGAGCTAAGGCGTACACAGTGCTGATGGAAGGTCTTCCACAAGTACCTTAAGACATAATGGTGCAATAATAATTTCCTGCCCAGAAGTAGAAAGTAGGGGCACATGTGGGGCAGACAGCATTTACTCGGATAGTGTGGTTGTGACAGTCAGTCCTTCTTCTGTACTGTTGTAAGTACTTCAAAGAGTCAGGTTTCATTATTCCTATAACTGTCTAACCTTTGGATACGTGTGGTTGATGGAGTTGAGAGGAATTGCCATCTGGCAAGGATGTGGAAGCCCTGGCTTTCTTGATTTTTATTTATGAATACAATTATGCCTTTAATTCCACCCCACAAAGAGTAACTTGCTAACCAGGACCCCTTTTCATTTACTCCATATCAAAAGCATAGTGTACACCTGTGCCCAGCTAAATCAGTAGCCTTTTTTGCAGTGCATTATCTCTGATGGCACATAGCAGGTTCATGTCACAGGTTCCCTCTTGGCAACTGCAGTGACATCCAAGTTCCTGCAGCACGGGGGTTGCATTTAAAAATGGTATACCTATGAAAAATGCTATTCTGGTGTCTCCTTGAACTGTGAAAATAAGCCATACCTGAGTTTGAGGTATGGTATAGCAGCTAGCATCTGTCATAAGTATCCAAGCCACATCAATTTCATATCACATATGTGTCAGCCCTGTGAGCCCAGCTCAGCTGCAGACGGGTCATGTGTATTCCCCCCAGCCAGGCAGTCTGTGCTGCTACCAATTGGAATGTAGCCCTGGGGGTTGCCTCTGGTTGATACTTTGAGATGGCAGGCAACACCCTCTCCAGTGAGATGCCTACCCCACAGGAAGCAGTCTTTGGAACAGGAATCAAAGGAAACACCCTTCAGAAAAGTCTAACCTCACACCAGGGTGCTACATACCAAAATAGCCTTTGATGCTATTGATAAGGGAAGGAGGTGGGATTAGTGTAGAACAAGGGAGCTCAGACAAGCTGGGAGAAGGTTCCACTATCTTATCTCTCTGTACATCTCATCCTCCCTGTCCCGCCACTTCCTTTAACACAAAGCTATATGGGTGTGATGTCAGAAGGCAAAGTCCACTTGTTCCAAGAACAGAGATGCACTGTTAGAGCAGGCTTGCTTTTGTTCAATCACCTGTAAACAATTCCCTCTAAAAAGAAGGGGTCTCCCACTCCTTCTTAAAATTATCTCTGGACTTCAACCCTAGAAGAAGATTTTGTTTGGGTCCTGCTCCTTTCTAAAGTCCTTCAGTTGTGAGTTGAAGAGACGCAGTCCAAGGCAGAGGCAGCATCTGTTCCATAACCATCCCCAGGGCATATTGGGTTAGCCTGCCGTTGGATCAAGCCCTTCCACTCTGCCAGCCACACTAGTACCCAGGGCCACACCATTCTGAAGACTCCTATAGGTGTGTGCCAGCTTCCCCCACGTTTGGGAGCACAGGAACCAGGACTACTAATGCTCCTGAATCCCTGGAGTGGGCCTCACAACTCCTGACATCCAAGACAGCCATGGTTTCTGACCTTTCACTGCTGAACCGCTGCAAGCTGTTGTCCAAGCACATTTGACCCTGTTTGAATCACCAGGACCCTCCAGAGCTGCCTTTGGCAATCACAGACCATCAAACTGAAGTACTGCACAGTCAAAGAAGTTTGCCACTGCACCATGCCAGATGAAGCGAATCATTGCCACAGCTCAAACAAAGAAGTGCATTGCTGTCTTCAGCGTTCATTCATTCCCAGCTTGAATATTGCAGTAGTCTGCTGGTCGGTACCACCGCTCTAAACACCCGGGCCCTTCAAGTTACACAGAATAATGCAGTATGCACCATCTTTCAGCGCTCTCGTCGGACACATATCTCAACTTTCAGGAAAGCCTCACACTGGCTCCCGTAAGGCAAAGAATATCACATAAGGCCGTCACTTTGGCTCACAGGTGCTTATCTCTCTCATGTCCTGTATACCTATCGGATAGGATTAAGAGCAAGAAATCCACTAGAAATCTTCAGTCATCTGTAGCACCCACACTTGTTCAGCCAAATTTAAACTGGTTCGGTTTGGTGGCACAAAGTTTGATGTCCAGGCCCACTTTTCTGGAACCCCCTTCCTTTCTCTATACACCTTATTGAGGACTACCTGCCCAATAAGAAAGGCTATTAAGACTCACCTTTTCAATCTAAGTCCTGATTAAGGTACTCCTGTCTCTCCTGCATTTCTCCTTGACTTCTTCTGCGTGTTTGTGCGTCATGTCTGGTTCTGTTTGCACCCTGAGGCCCACAGGCATGTAGCACGGTATAAAAATGAAAATAAATAAAAAATAAATATAAATATTACGGCACAACCCGAACCTCCAATCGAACTTTCAGCCTCTTCATCAGCGATTGAGTCAACGATCGAACTGAACCTGCTGTGACCTTTCGAGCACAGCCTCGAACTGACTCACCTTGTGCATCCTGACATCAGCTGGTCAGACGTCGAACCTCCACCATCTGATCGAACCTAGTGATTACCATGATCCACATTGCTCAAGCTTCGCTTTGAACTGCAGCAACTTTCAGTTTGACCCACACCCTACGTCTGCTTGGCATTTGGACAACAGAAACTGCCGCATTCATGCCCGGATCGAACCACCTGCACAGTGCTAAGAAGCCTGGATCACCGCTGTCGAACAGCTGAGGCACAGCAGAGGAATATTGCCTGACAACTGCCCCCCAAGTCAATGTTTTGGCACTAGAGACTGGCGAAGTCACCTTAATCCCTTTTGCTTCAGAACATATCCTTTTCAAAGAACATCATAATTTGTGTTGTCTTTTCTCCCCGTCTCAATACCGAGAGTACTGCATCTTGCATATTCTGTGTTCTTTCTACAGAGGTGGGATGTTGTAGTGTTTTTTTATTCAGTTATAATTGCAGGTGGTGCAATATATATTTTTCATTGGACATTCCCTTTAGTTTGAACAATTGTGCTTTGCTGTTTGGGTTGCTAATTAATCACATTCCCACCCTTCTTGATTGAAAGTATAGCCTTCCCTCGACCTACTTTCCTACGAAAGGCAAAGGAGGTGTATCTCTTAACTATGCCTGGTTTCCTTTTATGATTAAGTTCACTCTTGGTTTGTACAATTTGTTACATTGGTTGATGGTGTTTTCATCTGAGAAGTTGCGTTTGTATATCTGGGGAGACTGCATGGTCATTTGAAGTGGGAGTCCCAGGTGTGAGGCTCTTGTGTGTCATTGAAGAGGCAGCCGAAGGCACTCAGTGGTGTGCGGTCCATGGTGAGGCTGACTTGGAACATTGGTTCATGAAGATTCCTGGGTGTGGCAGGCCCTGGGTTGACTCCATTTGTAGAAGTAATTCACCACTTGGTGGCAACCTATTCTGTGATTTGGTGGATAGCTCTTTTCCTTCTTCTCTTTTCTTCATGCCTTGGTTTTGCGGGTGTTTGTGCCCTCTGTGTATAGTGGTGTGAGTGTTTGAATGATTGGCTCTGAGTATTTGTGGACATGTGGGTTTCTCTCATGCCCCCTTGTGTTGGCCTCTGGTTGAGAGTCACTTGACCTGAACGTCTCCTTGTTCAAGTTTTCCTTGATTATCTCCAGGAACAATTTATGATGTCTGTCCCTTCTGGAGGAGAGGTGTGGGAATCTTGTCTTTGGTGTCATACGTGAGTGCTGTAAGTAGTGGAATGCATGGAATGTCATGCCCTGAGTGTTCCCATGGTGTCAGTTGGAGTTAGCCTGGGTGGTGGGCACTAGTGGGTTGCTCCTATGTCTCCCCCCTCTCTACCAGTCGACTTACCTTAATAAAAGAACGTACCTGGAGCTCACGGTGTCGGTCTTCCTTCTTCCTTGGAACTTGCCTGTACAGATTACGTCATCTATCAATGAACTATAGTAGTGTAGAACTGCTTTGATTCTATTTAGAGCTTTGTGCCACAACACATTGCTTCTTGTCAACTTACTTGTTCAGACTTCAGTCTGCATCAGTGAGGATTCTTTGTAGTCTTTCTTTCCCATTGAAAGAGCTACAATGATCATTGTGATGTAAGCATATGTTATATCATGCACATTCTTCCCTTGTTTGTTGTGTTGGTATGCTGTGCGGGTTCACTTGACATCTTGCATGGAAAACATGTTTTCCTACTTGGGATGTAACACAAGCACAAAGTACCCATGATGACCCTTATGCTCAAAGCGGAGGAATTCCGCTGATGTGAGGTAGGTATCTGTTGGAGGCAAAGGTGAGCAGTGATTTGCTGTGGTTTAGTTGCTGGCTCACACGAATAAGAAAAGAAATTGGAGGAGAGGAAGTCTTGCCAAGTGGCAGTTTATGCAAGACCCCAATTGACGTGGGTGGCTATAGGGGGGGAGGCTGCAACTCAGCAGATACGATATGTAATTCCTTGCTGCATGGCTTACAACCATTTGGCTTATTTTTATAAAAGTAAAAATGGACCATTTAATAATGAACAGTAATAATGTATAGTCATGTGCATACAGAGAATACATCTTTATATCAATGGCCAGTGGTGCTGTAAAATAAAAGTAAAAGAGATTTAGTTGTATGGGTGGACCATTTTGACATGTGGAGGGTATAGTGCCTGTATTTCCCCAGTCACCTATGATCCCCTCTCTATTATAAAGGATTAGGCAATGCTGGGGTGCTGCTGACATTCTCCGGTCAAAGACTGTTTCCCTAAAATACCATCAGATTTTAGGAACCTAGGTGTAGTGTTAATACTCAGAAATGACTAAACTAGAAAATGAAAGTTCTCTCATGCAAATGATTTCCTTGTATGCAGTTGTATCATGTTTTAAGTGTTTTTTGACTTCACCTGGAAGGTATGGATTTAAGACTTGAAGGGCATACTTTCCTGTATACTTGTTTCAACACAAGTTCAAAGTGCAATTAATGATTGGCATGGGGAGGGGAAGAAAAGCAGCATCGGGACACACTAATGCCAAATGCCACTGGGCAGTAGCAGGCGGGATAAACTAAGAAAGAAAAAAGAAGAGATTGGAAGACTTACTTAAATGGAGCCAATAAAAAGAACTACAGCTGGCACTTTAAAGTCACATAAATGCCAACATGCCCCATGTAATCCTGCAAATCTACCAAGAATCAAAATGTTATGCCTTATTTGCAAATTATTTATGGTAGACCTACAAGTCTCATAATAAAAACATAAAAACATGGACAATCATTACCAGAAAATAGTTGGAGCATACTAAAAGATCAAAAGGCTGTTTTCATTGCACAAATAACTATAAGAAATGAATAATGAGTACAGGAAATGAATACAATGATATCAGTGGTGAAGAGGGTCAATCCCCCACCACCTGCTGCGTCTTGCTTCCCAGCCAAGGGTTCTAACCTCTGTTACCCATGTTCAGCCCAAGATGCCCAGACATTGTGGACTGATCATTCTTGTGAGCACAAGATGTCCCTTCATAAACAGTAAGATAGTAAGTGACTAAATGCTAGACAGCATGTGCTCAAGACAAAGAAAACTATCATGTCCACTGTTGCCAATTATTGCCTTTCAATTGAAAGCTTCGATTTTCCTTTTGTTTATCTTGATGTGCTAATCTTGGCAAGACAAATAATTATGATCACTAAGATGTGTTTGGATCAGCGCTCATTAACACTGTGACAGGTAGGTGGGCGCACCAGTATCCAGCCCTTACTCGGCAATGCCAATGTGACTTTGGTGCCAAAGGCCCAGTTTTGACTTTTCTGTAGGTGGCATGCAAATATGAAAAGAGGTGGTTGCTCCCTTTTAACAGACCTTAAAATGTATGTCCTTGATCTTGCAAATCGCACGCCATAGACTTGGCTGCTTTTGCCCTGACAGCCCTAAAATGTAGGGGCAGGTTCATTGAACTGGAGTAATTATTACTGTCAGTAGTTATTTCTGTTAAATTTGCATGATTTTCCAGGTTTCATTTTAGTTCATGGTTCACATATCTTATCTTAATTTAAGATCATTATTATTATTATTTTCAATAAACGTGTTTTATATTTTTATTGAATAAAAACTGTGCGGATAGCAATGTTGTAGGATTTGTGGTACTATCTGAAATAATTCATGTTTCTAATACTACTATGACTACTATAGAGCACCTTAAGCGGTCTTAAACATAGTTGCAATATGTGACAAAGGAATGGCTATTTTGGGTAAGAGAAAAGAATGATAAGTCGATCTCTATTTTGGTAGAATGCACTTTGTTCAGGTACAATATTCTGTAAGATACCACACTAATAATGTGTATTTTCCCTTTGAACCATTCCCTTGGTGGCTTGAAATTCCAAAAATATTGCCTTCCTGAGGCGGCTTTCTTTTGCTTAAGTAAATAGCAGCTTCCTGTGGGTTAATGCACACGGGTAATCTTACTTGGTGTCAGGGAAGTGATGTGGTCGTCCACTAATGGGTTTTGCTTCCGATCAGTAAGTACGCTATCTCACCTAGAGGAATATGTTGCAATTGGCATGATGTAATATGACAGCTAGCAGGAAATAACATAACTAGGCAGTTCTTATCTCACAACTAGAGAATTTTTATGTCAGTGGTGTTTTGTGATGTCATTACTCGCCATCACCTCAATGTCTTGCTTTAACTCTGATCATTCGCCCTCTGGTAGCTCTCTTTTCAAACTGCATCTGATATGTGGATTTCAGGTTTACTTGTGAATGGTTCATTTCTCTACATCTCTACATATCTCTATCCCCAACCCCACTGGAATGATATGATAGGTTATTTATATTGCGCTTAAAACCCAGATGTTTCTAAGCGTGGAGCCGGGGATCGAACCTGTGGTGCTCTGTGTCTGTCGTCTTGCTTCCAAGGCGAGCATGTTGCCCCTCAGCTATCCACCCAAGACTAATGGAGACTTTCAGTGACCACATGGAGGAATGAGGCTGAAGTTTAACTTTATTTGGTCGCCAAACTCTGAGGTGATTCACAGCACCATTTAAGTATGATGTGGGATACTTTCTATAATCAACCCCTTAATCAATGGTCTCGCGCAGAGCCACGGTTGACAGTGTCGGAGAAGGAGAACTGTGCCTCCCATGCGAAGGGTGCCTCCTAGCTAGCAGGGTTCCTCAACTTTCCTCGGCTCTCAGGAGATATGCAGTAGGCAGAGGGAGGACGATGTCATGTGCCCTTGGTGTGATGATGCCACAGCAGGGGACTGTGGAATTCGCAATCCTCCGTCTTGAAGTCACAGTAAATTGATATCACAGGCAGGGTCGGATTGGAGCAGACAGTTGTCCCGGGCAACAATGAAAAATTGGCCCACAGTTGCAAATGGCGATTCCGTCCTTTTATAACAGACTGTTTGAATAGTACGCCAGAGGGAGTTTTTTGATGAAATGTGATGTAAATTATGCAATTTAAAGAATTTTTACTGAGCAGCAATTGTCAAAACTACTAGCTGTGTAAATCATTATACTACCCAACATTGCCCAAAATAGTGACCCCTTTCACCCAAAAAAGTGGCCCACACTTGCATTTTGTGTTTTTGGTTCAGGCATTGCGCTGTTGCCCTATAAACCAGTCGGAGCCTGATCACGTGTGGAAACAAAATTGTTTCTGATGACTTCGGAAAAACCGTCCACAACACGAAATTGATATACATATTGTTAACAAATATGTCGGACTTCTATTTATTATAATGATATTATGTTCGATTCATTTTATTTATGTTTGCGCCACTGGGAGGTAAAATGACACGTGACTGAGACTGAAGATTTCAATTAAAAAAACGTTATCAACAGCTGGTAATAATAACAACGTATCCGACGGCGACCCACTCACAGGGCACATACAGGAAAATCAAACACACTGAATTGAGTTCTGGTTTTTCCAGCGCATTTTCATGTGGCATCTCTTTTAGGCGTGCCTGGTATTCACTAGTATTAGAAAGCTGTTCATAAGAGTCGTTTCAGCCTCTTCTATCTCAGCCATTAGTGATGGACAGAAAAGCAGAAATGGTCACTAAACAGACGGCTATGAAATGATAGCCTCACAGTACTGTTCATGTGTAACAGCATTGACTAAGGTTGGGCAGTTTATACACTAACATATGTCAACATGTTCATTACGCTTATATGTTCGAATGTCAGGGACAGTATGTAATCTCTTGAGCAACGCTTTAGCAAATGTCCACATGTCATGAGGTGCACAGTCCAGACCCTGAAACACAATCGTGAGTTGTGAAAAGCTACAACTAGGCATTATCATCCCAGAGCATGTTCGTATGGAAGTGAGGGCGATTAGAAGGGATTAGTGTGTAACTCCACACCAGCCATTATAGTTTTGGAAGCGACTTGTTGATCCACTAGGGCACTCAGCCAGCAGGGCCTCGTAATCCTGGAGAAACTGCCAAAGAAATCTCTGTTTGCATCAAAGAAAGGTATTCAATTCTAACTACGGAAATATTGGTAGACAATTTTAAACTGCGCAAGTTGAGCCTACGGAGACATATGATCTATACGTGCCCGATAAACTAACACATCACTCAATGATGTTACGCTGACCCGCAACCAAATACCTTTGTCAATAAGCTGCCTACTCGATACATCTTTAACCTCTCATAACCCCGAGCACTCGGATCGTTTCACCTGTTCTTGATTTGCAGTCATCTTGTCCAGTATTCTTGTCTCAGCTTCCGCCGGCCCTGATGCATTCTCTTGCCGTCCAGATATTGATTGGCGGCTGCTCTGCCTGCATCATGCCCGTGGCATGGCGTGCACTGTAACGACTCTACACAGAAACCAAAAGGGTGGCTCTGCCCAAGACCGGCATTGAGAAGATCAGCAACAGACAAGTATGTCTTTATTTTTTTTTAAAAAACGTCGCACAATCATTCCTAAATTCAGAATGATATGTTTTCTGCTAACAAAGGGAAAGGCTCAGATGTACACAGCAGAGACAGTTTTGCAATGTTTTGCCTCTAAGCTGATTATATATTGAAGATGATTGCATTGCGCGCTCAGCACTTACATCTAAGGGTGGACTGGGAACTAAAAGAGGCCCTGGACATCATTTTCAAAGTGGCCCCACATTACACATTTTCAGTAATCCCAACCCGTTTCCTACGAGAACATTTGGAAATAAAATAGGCTACCACAGAAAAGGGGGCCCAGGGTGCAGAGGCCTACCGGGACATCTCCAGATTTCCATAGGGGCGAGTCCACCACTGCATAAATCCCACTATCACTGGTTGCCGGTGCACATTAGATACATCATAAACATACATGGCAATCAATACCACTTCTGTGTCTCATAGAATCCAGAACTTCATTCTGACTTTTTGACCTTTTCCATTTGGCACAATTATAGCGTTAGCTTTGTTTGACGAATCAACTTGATTCTTTCGCAAAAATATGTGTCAATCTAGATGATTCTTGCAGAACTATACACAGATTCTACAAGGTCGAGAGAAATTAACGGGTGGACAATAAAAAAAAAACACATCCTATTCAAAAGCCAAGAACTGCTAGATGGGTCAAATCCACAAATCGACTATTTGTTAGAGGTTGCTCATTATGAAATCCTTCTTTTCATTTGTTGACCAATGCATATGCATACAATATATATCTAGGATACGTATGAATATATAGTAACTGTGAACACTGCAGGCTGTGGCTCTGAATCGGGTGAAGCCTTGTCCTATTTTTATGCCAGAGAATCTGTGAAGGAAGTTCTATGACTGCAATACAAGACCTGTGTGCAATATCCACAGCTCCTGTGTTAGAGACATGTTGTATGGGCACTGTCAGCAGGGGGCATGGACCTGGGGCATCAGCAAAACGCCCATTCATTGTTCCCAAAGTTCCTAGTGAAATGCCAGAGGCAAAGCCCTGTGTGTACTGCATACAGAGGTGTGGTGCAAGCCGCATAGCCACAAGTCACGACGTGCACTCTGTGGGATATTTTCTGCTCAGGAAAAATTAAATGTAAGGCCAGGTTAGGCCTGTCTGTGAAATATATTGTTCTTATAGAAAATGCACATTGGTGGTTGAGAGACATAAAAGCAGCATTTGCCATGGGAACTGCCACACATCAAAATGCTGTTCACTCTGGAAATAAAGGGTACAAAGTGGGCCTTGCAGGTGAAATTCAAAGCCATGTGAATACATTTCCTTTCAGGTGACTAAGACCCATGTTTTAGTACAGAAATGGAGATCATGTAAATACAAATGCATTTGTGAGTGATCAAAATAAACAGCAGTCCTTTACTTTCAGTTTGCCACATTAATGAAAATTCTACATTAAAGAAGAATTTGACATATTGGCAAAAACAGCATTGAATCATAACAGAAAGAGAAAACTACTCAAATAAGTAAAATGTGGCACTGAGAAAAGAAGGACATAATTGAAAAGTGTATTTTCTTTCCAATGTCACATGTGAATCTCCTTAAGCACAGACAAATGCATCTTATTGTTAGGCAGATTCTGAAGTACCTCCCTCCCCGCCTTGGCTCCTTATCTGTGTGAAGTTCCTGCATGCCAAGTTTTTGTGACAGGCTGATGGAGAACCGCGCAGGCCTGGGAGGATGGAAATGCTTGAAAATACAGGGCGGTAGCCGCGCCTGTGTCATTTTTTTTACAGCACTTGGGAATGGGCAATTACCGGGGCATTCCAGCCCCACCGGACCCGGTAATTGGCCATTCCCGGGCGCCAGAAAAAAATGCTCCCCATTCCCCTTGAGGGCTCAATGGGAATGGGGAGGTTGGATGCACTGGCCGCATTCGTGCATGGTGCCAGTGCACCCGAAATGGTCTGCTCATGGGATCTGGTAAACCCGCCAGGTCAGACCTGGTGTCGGGAATGCACCTGTGAGCAGAGCTCATAGTTTGCCGGTCCGGTGACAACGGTACCGGAAATCTTACTGGTACCGTTGTTACCGGACTGGCAAACTTGGAATGAGGCCCAACGTTTTAGATCAAAATTGTGGTCAATTTAAGATTACAAGAACAAAATGTCAGAGGCAAGCTGGGATTAATGATGGCAGAAGACATAGGTGGGCTGCGTGCTGCATAATAATAATCTCCTCAGCCCATCAACTCTCAAAGAACAAAAGGCTAATGACCTTTACCTCAGTATGAAACCACCATTCAGCCAAGAGACTGCAGCTGTTCTGAACCACATGTGTTCAGAGAAATGAAACCTATATGGATAAATGGGAGTTTGGATTTGCATATATGTTGGAACATTTCCATTAGTTTAAATTGACTATCATAATTGTGCATTTTCTCAGCAATGATAGGATGCACTGAGTCCATTGATATGCCATTTGGAAGCTTATGCCAAGCCTGTTGCAAAGCTACCAATGTCACTAATATTCGACTTTTGGAAACTCTATACCAATCTAAAATGTAATTTTAGCTTCCCGGAATATGCCCCAAAGCTAAAATTCGGGAAGATGCTAGTCTAGTGAATCATATACCTGTATGTACATTTTACTAATGTAGATAGCTATAACTGTTGTGCAAATTGGAAAAAAAACACCATTCGCGCATGCAATCTTGTGCAAACATGGCAATTGTCTCATTAAGTCCATCAGGAGCAGGGGAATATTAATATCTATATATTATGGGATTTATGAGTACGTTACTAAAATATGCTATGCATGGACTTTTTGGGGAAAAAACTGTCATGTTAAACACATACAATTGATGTGAGCTGTGTACCTCTTTATTTCTCTTCAATCACAGAACTCCCCTAGCCTATCCGCAGGGAGGGGTTGGCTCTTGGGAGGAGGAAGAGAGAATGATCCATCAATGGGAAAGTTAGCAGCAATAAACTGACACCTTCTAATTGTAATAATTGGGGGTGTGGCTTATACATTAAAAAGCACTTGCTCTATGCAAGAAGGGATTGGACCAGGAGAAAAACTGCCTAAAAACATATTTAAGGGAGAGCTGCCAAAGATCTTCCAGGACTAACCCGTAATCCAACTGGGGATAGACAAAGAAAGCTGCCTGACCTCTTGGGTGGAGAGGCCTTAACATTGTTAGGCCTTAAACTTTGCCTCAGAGAGAGAAACTCAGGAAAGCCAACAGCTGACTAGGTCCTAATCCTTAAGGAAAGCTTGATCAGAGAGGAAACATGTTGACGATCTCAGACTGAAGTGACCAGAGACTGAGCTGTCCAAAGAGGTGACTGGCTGTCTACCACAAGCACCCAAAACAGAGATCTCATGTAAGTAGAACTGATCCATTTGAAACCAAGTTTGTGGGGAATCTTCCTGCCTTAATATCTTCCCTTCATAGTAGGTGGGTGAAAATTGTGTAGACCCTTAGCATATTTGACTTTATATTAATTTAATTAACTCCCAAATAGATTGATGCAGGGGGGAGTTTGGAAGAATTCAAAACTTCCTTCTCTCTCCTTACAGGAATAATGTTATAGTCACATAAATTGGGGTGTCCTAGTCACACAAAATGAACTGTGTAATTGTTACCATTCCCAAACCTTGCCTTTCAACAAAAAGTTGTTTGTTCCATTCCCAAACCATGTCTTTAAGATAAAAGGTCCTTGTCCCTAAAACGAATTCCCAACTGATACCCCTTCCCAAATCTTGTTTTTAACTAAAAGGTATACTTATCCTAAAACGAACATTCCAATTGTCACCACTCCTTAAACATTGTATTTAAACAAAAGGAGTGCCTTTGGCCCCAGACAAAATTCCTAACTGTCCCCACTCCCTAGACCTGGCCTTTAAACAGGGGGATGCCACATATTACTGATGCCTGGGTTTTTGGTGCTGTGGGGAGAGACATTTGTTTCCTGCCACAGAGAAGGTGGCATGTGTGATCTGTTAAAGTCATTATTCATTCAGCTATAATTTAAATAAATATATATTCTTTCTATACCCTGGCATGGTTCTTGGCTCACTGTTGGCACATCGGGGGGCAAGGGGGAAGTTACATGTCTCTATATCAGTCGTCAATAGAGCTAGCACTAAAAATCTTGAATTATTGTGGTGCACCTTGATTGGGGGGGGGGAACGCCACATAGATTGATGTTAGTACATGCGCAGGTTGTACGTCTGCAATGACGAGTTTTTGCTATAAATATTGTTTTTTTTCTGAAAGTAAAGAGAGCGAGAAGATCGAGCGATTGCTGATGTTCATTGTACTCCCCGTTTTATGAACTTGTCATTAAATGGACTCACTTTGCCAAACTATTTAGTTGTCTTGATTATTTGATGCATGAGTATGAATCTGCATCCCCATCTATCTCAAGGGTACTGCTACTCATCTTAAAGGGCTGTTTGGAGATCATCCAGTTCACTTGGTACCAGAGTTAGATGGTTAGATTAGATAAAGATACCCATCGACCGTTGACATAAGTAACTTCGGGTCCTCTGCAATATCACACGTCCTTGCCATCCGGCTTATAGAACGAGACGCTCCCCATAGATAGTGGATAGATTAATTGAAAAACCCTGCAAGTTAGGGGTGACGGGTCCCTTGCTTTCCCCCAAAAACCCTTCCCACTTCTACGAGTAGTGGATCGGACGAGTGGCATGGAGTGGCGGTAAGGAAGGCGTTTGACCCTTGCGTCATGAACAAACTCCGGTGTACCAACATTCAGAATGCTCTCACCAACAAAATAGCCTCCTTACAAGCCAAACTTAAAGAAAAACGCCTAAATCTCCAAAAGTCAGGCACTCACCACAATAACTCAAAGTCCACCACCAAACCCCCCCAAGACTTTACATTTTCTAAAGTCTCCATATTTGAGGTACAAAAAATCATAGCCTCCCTGAAACCATCAAATTGCCAAGGTGATAGCTGCCCAGCACAAATAATTAAAGATGCTGCTAGAGACCTTGCTCCGTTAATCTCCAAATTAATCAATGCATCATTCACAACCGGCATAGTACCAAGCATTTCAAAACTCAACCCAAATTACTCGGCATTTATTATCGATGGGAACACTATCGGTCACCAGAAAAGTAAAAACCCTAGCTTAATAATTCAATAGTGGTACAAATTGATAGCTTGTGGGCCTGGATCTACCTTATTGTTTTTGATTCATGACAAGGACATTAGTCACAGGATACTCATTTTGGTATAACTGCATTGAGGTCGATAGAAGGTTGCCGTGCCTTGTTAAAGGGCCACTTTAACCTGACCCCTGACAGGCAGGGAGGTGTATGGAGAGACAGAGTTTGCAAAGTAAATTGATTTGAGTGGATATCTGATTTGGTGGTGAAAGTCTAGCAGGAAGAGGGTGATTTCACCCTTGCATAAAGAATATTTTACGAAGTTGCAAAAAGCCATGTTTAAAAATGACTACTGTAGAAATCAGTGATGCCAGGAAGCATCTCCTGGTTAAGTTGTTCATTCGGGGCGAGTGCACAGAAAATGAAGCAAGGACCTGGCAAACTAAAATGATACAAGAATTCACATCAGTAGGAATTTATATTTGGCAGGATCGTGGCATTTTGCATCAAGCATTAACACAATTTTACATGACCCAAAATATTCTGGATGAGCAAATGGCTCAACTCACAGTGCATTTATATTTTCATGTGCAATTGCTTGAAGAGAGATTGCAAAATGATAAATCACACTGACCTCATGAAGCAAATTCAGAATGAGCCAGTGCAGAGAGAGAAACAGAGCTTGCTACACTGCATGATGCGTGCATAAAGAATGCAGCAACTGTAAGTCACCTTCATGGACAGTTGAATGATCAGATTGATCAAAATAGGGCATTGTTGGATGACATAATGGATTTCAATAAAGACCATAAGAAATTGAAACTGGAAAACTGTCAGTTCATCATAAAACAGATGGACTCCCAACAGGACTTTGATGAACTGTGTCATAATGTAAATATTCTGAAGCAACAGAATGCACAGCTGGTCAAAGACCATGATGCATAAAAGTAACTGTCAGGCTCTCAGGAACTCACATGGATTAGAGAATGAAATATGGAGCTTGTGGAGCATGTGAAGCAAGCAGAAGCTGACCTATCACAGGCAGCACATTTTAGGGGTGCATTAGAGTAGGAGATTAGTTTCTTGAAAGACAAGCGCCAAGAATATGCACACGTAATACAGGACTCTCAGAAAGAAAAGGAAGTATTTCTACAGGAATTGCAGCAAATGAAGGCTTGACTGGTGGCTCAGAGTAGGGTGCTAGAGACTAATCAGGTTTTGGTGTCAGAATTAAAAACTCACCTCTCTGAATACCAACAGGAAATAAGGAAAGAGAGAAGTAGCTGTGAAAGTTTGATCAATGAAATTGAAAAATATAAACAGGCCTTGAGGCACCCTGACCAATCAGGGTATGGGGTAGGGACTTCTGATTAAGTAGGGATGCCCCTCCCATTAGGAACCTCAGGCCAGATAGCCACCATTTTCCATGGGCAAATGGGAACTGTCCTCAGGTATGCCACCGATAAATAACAGAGGAACATGAGACAGTTGGACTTACCCAAGTTTAACCAAACAGATCTAGAAGGCCAGTCCTTGTCTGATATTGATGAGTATTCATCTCTACCACACAGAAGGGAAGGGGGCAAGACCAATGTGTCCTGGAAACTCAAAATAATAATGTAAGTGCCTCAGACCAAGAAGACTCCTATAATGAGAAAATCAGAGTGCTAGATTGGCTGAAGATGAGATTACAAAGAGACCACCTTTCCCACTATGCTGGAGGAGAAAAGCCAGAGATTCAGCCTAGAAAAGGCATACTAAAAGCCCCCATGCATTCAGGGGAAGGGGCATTTCTCCAGACTCCCTGGAAGAAGGGATGAAGAAACTGTGTTTTATCCTTGGCCTAAAAATGACCACAGGGTCACTGTGGTCCAGGTGAGAGGAGTCCAGATCCCATTAGTCTGGAAGATATTCCCAATCTTACAGAGATAGGGAGCACCTAGATCACAGGGAATGGGGTCCAAATAGCAGCTCTGAGTCAGAAAATGAATGCACCCAGGTGCAGAGGATGAAAGTCAAGGCCATAAAAAGCTTCCTGGCTCCATACCATAAGAATGCCAAATATTCGGTGTGGGAGCAATTGGAACTTTATGAGCAGATGATGGCATCATTCTAAATCAGAAGCAATGAGAATTATATTTAATTTGCTAAATGCACTTTTTCATCTGAGTACTCAAATTGCTATGCAGGACCTGAGAACCAGGATCATTATAAATGGTCCACCTACAAGGTGTCCATTTTGAAACATTTCTCACACACAGAAACCCACAAGCGGTCGGTAACGCTGCATATAACTTGCAATGCAGGGAGAATCAGGCACCTAGGGAGTTTTGCAGGAGTTAAAGCGTGACTTTGGGCAGACTTTCCGGCGGGTGAACACCCACAGTAGGGAATTTGTGACCACTTATTTTCATGCACTCAAAAATACATTATAACTCAGTTGTTGCGTGATTTTCACGATCAAAGGACCCTGGATTGGGTAATTGAACAAGCCACCGGGATCTATGAGGTTCAGAAGCCCATTGAGGGTAAGAAACAAACAAATCCTTAAACAATCTAACACACATGCTGCTGCAAAGGTGACGGAGGTGAGAACTACCTCTCCATTCAATCTGGAGAAGGTGGGGTGCCTAAAAATGCCCATCCTGCAAACAAGAAAAATGGAAGGCAGAATGGACCCCACCGCCCCGGACCAAACGAATGGTAGTCAGTCAGAGGTCCAGAACACTGATCCCTCTGACCCTGCCACCTATGTAAGCCCTCGGCATATGGGTACCAAGCCCATCCTGGGGTATGTATTCACTCCCCTGGCACAGGGAGGGGAACCCAACCAGGTAAGTGCTACCCGAGGAAACTTCCCCCCAAACGTCCCACAGGAGAGAAGTATCACTACACCTCCCAACATGAACTTCTTCACAAGATAACCCCCAAACCAGAATTTCCAAAATAATCCATCTCTCTCTCTCCCTGATTCCAGGACAATAGATAATTGAACCAGGGAGAAGGGAGACTCAGGATAAAAAATTATGGGGGACATTTCCAGTACCCGGGCTACTCTGGGAAAAGGAACAGTTACCCTTTTCGGGAGCAGCAGAGGTAAGACTTGAGACCTCCCTTTAACCCAAAAAAATGTCTCACAGTTGGAGCGACATTTCCAGCAACTGAACAATGACCTGGGGTGCATGCTGAGGGGACAGTCCAACCCTCAACCTAACCCTGCTTCCCAGAATGTCCCCAACCACAGGTCGATGCCACCGGGGTGAAATGACCGGAGGAAATATCTGACAAGTCAGAGGTCCCTGAGGAGGGGGCCTGGGTGGAGGGGAGATGCCAGGCCCTAGAGGAAACTTCCTTTCTCACCCAGACAGAACCCCTACAAACCTCTCAGCCTGAAAGTGACTCTTCGACACCCAGGAAGTTAGATGCCAAAGAGCAAAGGGTAAGTAGGAGAGGCCAAAGAAGAACCGACTTTGTGGTGGAACTTAAGGTCATCCCCTTTGAAACAGAAGAGTCCTTGGAGGATTCAGGTAAGCAAACCTTGTCCTTGAGAAATGAGAGAATCCTTTCCAAAGAAAAATGGGTCATCACCACCATCTCTGTAGGAGAACAAACTGGTGATGGGAACCCTTCTCCATTCTTGAAAATCAACCTCAATCCCAGTTTTAAGTGGAATTCTAAACTGGAAGGGAACACTCTCAATGTTACCCCAATCCAAAATCAGAAGAAACAATGAGTCCCTGAGTTGGACAGGGTATGTATGGAAACCGACCCAGATCAGGATGCTCTTCAACCTCAAAAATGCAAGCTAGATAAGGTTAAAAAAAAGATGTGTCCTTCACCCAAACAGGTTCAGAAACTGCCTCCAGGTAAACAGGGACAGCAAAGAATCGGGAGAGAAAGAGGAATTCCCAAATCCGCCCATTGTTAGTTGTAAAATTTTTCTTACAGATTCCAGATCTCTGACGCAGAAAATCATCCACGGTCACATAGTGTCAGAGTTCAATATCAAGAAAATGACTGCCGGACTGACAAATAACTCATACTTTCTTTGCACCCCGAAGGAGAAGGAAGGCAGATTTTATGCACCTGTCAATGTGAAGGGTCAGGGTGAATGATCAGCTCTGGTGGACACCAGATCCCAAGCCACCATCATGTCCAAAAAGGCCTTTAACCAACTCAACTCTGGAAGGGGGGTTGGTCAACAAATTCCCATCACACCTCTTCCTGGACAGCTCAAACATTTCAATGGGAAATACATTTCTGTCTAAGGGAGTGCGGATTTGGAAATAAAAATTGGGCAACATTGGTTGAAACATCCGGTGATAGTCATGACTCCAGAGGACACATCTTGTTTCCTGAGGAACAATCTACTGAGGAGGTTATCACCTCTGATCGACTGTGTAAACAAGGTGCTCGGGACCCAGACTGACCGGCCAATTAAATTAAAAATGAGTACTAATTATGTCAGCATGAATGGTACAGCCATTTAAATGACCAACGCTCTGAGAAAGTAGTATTCCATTTAAGAAATAACCAGGTCCCAGACATCACCACCATCTCTGTAGGAGAACAAACTGGTGATGGGAACCCTTCTCCATTCTTGAAAATCAACCTCAATCCCAGTTTTAAGTGGAATTCGAAACTGGAAGGGAACACTCTCAATGTTACCCCAATCCAAAATCAGAAGAAACAATGAGTCCCATGGACCAAGACAATGAAGATCCAGCTGAAAGTCTGACGGACATTCAGAAAAGGGGTGAACAGTGATTTTTCCCTGTCCAGATAAATGAGGGGGAGGAACCTGTGCATGCCAGAGTATGCCTGAATAATGGAAAAAGCTTCCTCAGCGAAGAATTATTCAGGAAACTCCCAAAAGATCAGACCATTTCCACATTTAAATTGATGGGCAAATGGGAAGTAGGTGTGAAAACCCCAAATTCCAAACATTTCCACCCTAGCAAGTATGCAAAAAATGTCCATTGGCAATACAAGCATAGACCATAATTGTTGGGTCATGAGAGATGTCCCTTCTGCCTTTTATGTAGGCAGTTACATTCTGAACCGATTTGCAATCGATTTGGACCTAATTAATAATAAAGTTTGGTCACGACTGGGATGTAACCTCAAGGGATTTGACGGCACTGAAAAAGCATTATAGTCATCTCAATTGCTGCCCAATACTGTTGAAGTTCAAGTGTAAGAGGAGGTTATCATCCCAGAACGGGTGTGACAATTTACTATTCCAATCCAAATTAAGCGAGGATAGAACCTCAAACATCAAGATACCTATATACATATGAACTCCCATCTCCAATCTCAAGGTTTGTCTTTATATCTGACACCTCTAGTGGATCTAGAACACAACACCATTCGAATACTGGTGGATCACAGCAACGCTCAAAGTATCACTTTGGGCGCAGACACGTTTATTGGAATGGCGGTTGATGACCAGCATTATCCTATTGATTTAGGTAATGAAATCATTGGACTAATTCCAAAAGACTGTTTCAATACCAGCAATGATATTCCTCCAGAGAAGATCTTTACCAGGCATGGGAGTAATTTTTTGGTGTACTCGTCCTGCCTTTATGGGGTGGAAGAGGTGACCTGTGACATCAGGTGGAAGTAGATAATTGAGTCAAGGACCACTACCTCGAATCCCTGGAACCTCCTGTCCAGGTTAACACCATAAAAAGAGATTTCTCCACCGAACTGGAGGATACCACTGAAATTGTTCTTTCCAGGTTTCAAGCAGATGGTCGAAGAACATATCAATTTTGCTGATGCCTGTGAGACTGAGGAGCAAAGTCAAAAGCTGAAACAGTTCTCGCTGGAATTCCAGGATATCTTTTCAGTGCACTCATATGACTGTGGACACATATCTTTTCATTCAACCACCAGACTCACATACCCAGAGATGGCTGCAGTATTTTTTAAGCAATACCGGTTACCTCTTGTGTCCATGGAGTCACTCACAGAGATTATTAAAAATGTAGAATCCCGTGGGATAATTTGTCTGACCTACAATACCTTTAACAAACCCGGTACTGGGCTTACGCAAACAAAACAGTCAATGGAGACAATGGGCCTCATTACGAGTCACCCGGTATGGAAATAACGGTAGCGGTAAACCCGCCGCCACCGTTGTTTCCATACCGGATGATCTCGAGTCCTGCAGGCGGAGGTGTCATTCCTGCCAGGTCTGACCTGGCGGGTTTAACACCACCCACCTGCAGGCGGTCATGGAAACACCGGCACCATCACGAGATGGGGCCAGTGTTTCCGCTTCCCCATTCCCATTGAGTCCTATGGGACTCAATGGGAATGGGGATTTACCGAATTCCACCTCTGGAATTCCTGGGTCACCGGGGTCATAATGCCCCGGTAATTCTGGGAATCACGGAGGCGGAATGGTAATACAAGTCCGGCGGTAACCTGCCAGAATTTCAGGTACGGGTACCGCCGGCCTTGTAATGAGGCTCAATGTGTAGACCTGAGGGAGTTGAACAAACAGGTCCACATGTCAAGATGGCCCCTTCTCTACCTCGATCAAGGGCTGGCACAGATCCAAGGGTCAAAGGTCTACATGGCCATTGACTTGACCAACGGCTACTGGACAATACCAGTGAGTAGGGAAGACCAATACAAGCTGACCTTTACTTTCGGGTGGCATAAGTGCACGTGGACCCAACCCCCCTTGGATACATTAAGTCTGACAATGAGTTCAACATCTTTTTGCATAATGCAATGCCTGATTTGGGGCCAAAAGAGATAACCTAGCCTATGTAGATGATGTTCTGATTAAGAGCGTAACTGTGGAGGAACATATTGCAGAAATAATTTATGTCCTGACCCAGTTGCAGAAAGCCACAGCAAAACTGTCCTTTCTGAAGGTGTAAGTCCTGAGTGAACTTCTTAGGGCATCACTGAGGATCTTAATCCCCAGGCGAAGAAGGTGGAAGCCTTAATGAAATTAAAAAACCCTACTATTCTGCGAGAATTAAGATGCCTTCTTGGACTCAGTAATTATAGTCGAAAGTTCATTGAAGAATACGCAGAGGTCAATCGACCTTTGGTTCATTTATTAAAGGCAGGAGTCAAGAGGGAGTTAGGTCCGTAACAATCCAATGCAGTTAAACAACTGAAAAGAAACCGTTCCCAAGCTCATTGTTTGGCTTACCCCATAAAGAACAAGGAGTTGTTCTTGGAGACGGGGTTCTCAGATACTTGCCTAACTGCGCTATTGTACCAAAAGTATGACAAGGTCAACAAAGTCATCTCTTACACAAGCAAAACTTTGTCCTCTGTGGAGGAAAAATTCAATGACTTTGAAAAGGCTCTCCTGGCAACAGTGTGGGAATTGAAAAATGACCGCCCATTCATCCAGGGGGCACATATCATCGTCGAGACTCCTCATCAACCCTCGCAATGTTTACAAAAGTAACAAAATCCAGGTGGGGAATGTCAGTAATTCCAGAATTACTTCTTGGATTCTGTCCATGTAAGGCTTTCCTGTGGAGGTCAGATATGGTCAAAACAAGAAGAGTTCCCTCATGCAAGGGTTGGCTGATTTGTATGATTGTGCTCAAGAGGATGAAAGTCTAATGACCAACAACAACAATATGGAGGCATATTTAACTTTCCCGCACAAGGTCTATGAGAAAGACACGTTTCAGGGGATTCCTTAAAGACTATGTGAATGAGTGCTCCTACATTGTTTGATAACAACAGGGAGCAATAACTAGTGGCTGGCATTGGGAATGCCTGGGTGAATGAATCCCGGATCCCTCTGCTAGGTGTAAAATAGGACCCAAAGTGGTCACATAGCAGAGTTGATGGCCATTTATCAAGCCATCCTCACTCCAGTGCACCACCATCTCAAAGAACTGGTTATAATCATTGACTCTCGACTATCCAGTGGAGTAATGATATCCCAAATGCAGATTTGGTCACTACACAGAAAGAGGATCTGATTATCGAAAAAATTGATCGATGTTGATGAAGTTTTCCAAGTTGTTCCGGATCCAAACCGGTTTGATGCGACCAATGGGTCCTCATTCCGATGCCTGATGTTGAACCATGCCCATGACACGCACACCACCGGTCATAGGGGTTTGATATGACATTGGAAATCTTGCATGAAGTTGCCTACTGGCCACACATGGGTCAGGACCTTGACATTTACCTAACGGGGTGTCTTGTGTGGCCCCAATTCCAACACAGTTCACCCACACACCGAGTTCCCCTACAAAAAAGGGGAATGACACTGCCTTGGTCAGATTTGCAAGTCGATTTTATCAGGCCAGGAATTTTCTCCTCTAAAGGAAACAACTACAGGTTAACTAGAACATTCTTGTTGACAAAGTGAGTAGAATGTCTTCCAGCCCCGAAATGTAAGGCAGAGGCAGCTGTCGCACTAATGATCAATCACACCGTCTCTCATTTCGGCCTCCTGCAAAGGATTAAGTCAGATCAAGGAAGCCATTTTATCACTGAGGTGATTGCAGAGATATGGGAGATCCTAGGGATAAAAAGTAAACTCCATATTGCCTATCGCTCAGCCTCAAGTGGAGGGGCGGGATAGAGAGATACAACAAGACATATGTGAGCATCTTCAAGAAGTTTGTGGCAGACTCTGGATCCAGTTGGGATATACATTTACCACTTGTCCTGGTGGCCATTAGGTCTCCACCATCTTCTACAACTAAAATATCTCCATTTGAGCTTATGAACAGGTGAAAAATGGTGTTACCTCAGCATCTACTTAAAAAACTCAGAACCAGACACTGATCAATGCGTCCACCACTCAGGAGTACATTAAAAATGTAAGGGAGCACCTTCAGCATTCTTCTGGTTATGCCCAGCAAAATTTAGAAAAGTCAGCTGACGGGATGAAAACATATTATGAACTCAAGACTGCAAAGAAATAGTATGGGGTGGGTGATATGATTTACCTGTACAATTTCCATAGGACCCAGACCAATGAATGGAAATGCCTTCTGTCTTGGTGTGGGAGCTTTGAAATTGTAGATGAAATATCACTGGTTGTCTGCAAGATCTGCATCCCAAAAGGGGAACAGATGGAAGAAAAATGGGTTCACATTAATCAGTTTAAAAGCTGTCATCCCAGACAAGTTTTACGACTGATTGAGGAGCCCAATGAAGGTCAAGTTGAGGAAACCTCTGAGGAATGAGAGGTGAGGAGGAAAACCCTGGATGGAGACCAATATATATATATAACAGGGAGTGTTTTAATTAATACCCATAAAAAGGGTCATAAAGTAAAAAGAAAAGAATCCATTGAAACTGCTATCCATATATGTTTGTTCTCTGCAATATGGTTCTATGTGTTTCTCAAATATTGTTTCTTTAATTCTCTGTAATGTTTCAGGGGCTAGGTTTTGTACCCAATACTGAGCCTCTCTTTTTCCTCCGATCTCCAGAACGACTAACTTCTTTCACTTTCAGCCTGGAGGAAAGAGGGGAGTCCATGGGGCACCAAAAGCACCCAGGGAAGGAAAAGGAGAGGGGTTCCATCTCATACCCCACAACCTAAAACACAGAAGGGAGGCCAGAACATCCACTCCCTATGGATGGAAAAGGAGCAGGAAGGGTTCCATGAGAAAAGAACTGAAAAAGAGAACAACAAATATCCCACTCTTCCCTGCTCTGTCCCAGATGGGAATCAATGGACAGAAGCAGGGGTGTGGGGCTGTGGGATATTTTCAGCCCAGGAAAAACTGTAAAACCAGGTTAGGCCTTACTGTTCTTATGGAAAAGGCACATTGTTGGTTGAAAGACAAAAAGCAGCATTTGCCATGGGAAATGCCACACATCAAATTGCTGTGCACCCTGGAAATTAAGGGTACAAAGTGGGCCTTGCAGGCATAATTGTAAGCCATGTGAATATCTTTCCTTTCATGTGACTAAGACCCACTGTTTAGTACAAAAATCATGTATCATCGTGTAAATAAAAATGCATTTGTGAGTGATCAAAATGAACAGCAGCCCTTTACTTTCAGTTTGCCACATTATTGAAAATGCTACAGTAAAGAAGAAATTAACATATTGGTAAAACACATTGAACCATAACAGAAAGATGGAAACTGAATAAATAAGAAAAATGTGTCACTGAAAAAAGAAAAACATAATTGAAATGTGTATTTTCTTCCAGATGCAACATGTGAATCTCCTTAAACACAAACAAATGCTTCTTGATGTTGGGCAGATTCTCAAGTACCATCCCCTCGAGGCAGGCCACATTGGCTCCTTATTTGGAAGGAAATATCTCTGTGAAGCTCCTGCATACTGTTTTTACGACAGGCTGATGGATGATAACCAGACCAGCCAGAGAGGGTGAAAAGGTTTAGATCAAAATTGTGGTCAATTTAAGATTGCAAGGACCAAATGTCCAAGGCCACCTGGGATTCATGATGGCAGAGGCCAGAGGTGGGCTGTCTGCTGCATGATAGGAATCTCCTTAGCCATCAACTCTGAAAGAACAAAAGGCTAATGCCTTTTACCACACCCTGAAATCAACATTTATCCAATGTCTAGCTGCAGCTGTTCAGAACCACGTTTTCAGAGAAATAAAACCTATATGGAGGAATGGTTGTTTGGATTTGCACATATGCTGGAACATTTCGATTAGTTTAAATGGACTATCATAATATGCATTTTCTCAACAAAAATACAGACAAGTCCATTCACATATCATTTGCAAGCTGATGCCAAGCCTGTTGCAATGCCACCAGTACATATTCAACTTTTGGAAACTCTTTAGCAATCTAAATTGTATTCTTTGCTTCCCGGAATATGTGCTGAATCCAAGATTTGTGAAGATGTTAGTCTAGTGAATCATTTAATTGCATAAACATTTTGGCAAATAGATGGTTAGAATTGTTGTGCAAATTGGAAAAAAACGCCATTTGCACATACGATCTTGTGTGAAAATGGTAATAATCCCATTAAGTCCGTCATGAGCAGAGGAATATTCATATCTATATATTATGGCACTTATTAGTAAGCTAATAAAGTTTGCCATGTAAGAGATTTTTGAGGAAGAACTGTCATATTAAAAAACTGCAATTGATCGGAGGTGTGTACCTCTTCACTTCTCTTAAATCACAGAACTCCCCTATTTTAACCATAGGGAGGGGTTTGCTCTTGGGAGGAGGAGGAGAGAATGTGTACCTTTTCAGTTCTCTTCAATCACAGAACTCCCCTAGCCTAACCATATGGAGGGCTTTGCTCTTGGGAGGAGGAAGAGAGAATGTTCCTCCAATGGGAACGTTGGCACCAATAAACAGAACCTACTAATTGCAATAATTGGAGGTGTGGCTTCTACATGAAAAAACACTTTCTCTGTACAATAAGGGATCAGACAAGGAAAACAGGTCCATAAAAACCATATTTGAGGGAGATCTGCAAAAGATCTTCCAGGACCTGCCCTTAATCCACCAGGATATCCAGAGATAGCTGCCTGACCTCTTGGGTGTAGACACCTTAAACCTTGCCTGGGAGAGATAAACTGGGGGAGGCCAACAGATGACTAGGCCCTGATCCTTAAGGAAAGCCGATCAGGGTGGAAAGATGCCCATGAAGAAGGCTTCCTAACGAAACGTCACGGGACAATCACTAACTGAAGTTACCAGACCCCAATCTGTCCAAAGAGGAGCCTGGCTATCTACCCACCGCACACAACACCGATGCCCCAGGTAAGTAGAACTTATCCATTTGAAACCAAGTGTGTGGGCAATCTGCCTGCCTTAAGATCTTCCCTTCATAGTGTGGGGATGATTATGTAGACCGTTATTATGTTTGACTGTATATAGATTTAATTAACTCCCAAATATATTGATGCAGGGGGGAACTTGCAGGAGTTTGAAACTTTCATCCTCTCTCCTAGCAGGAATAATGTTATAGTCACATAAAGTAATTGGGATGGCCTGGCAACAAACAACAAAATGTTTAATTGTCACCATTCCCAAACCTTGCCTTCAAACAAAAAGGTGTCTGTTTCATTCCCAAATCTTGTCCTTAAGACAAAAAGGTCCTTGTCCCTAATCGGAAAGTATTAGGAACAAAAAGGGTCCTTGTCCCTAATTGCCAATTGGAACAACCTTGGCTTCACTGCCCTGCCGCCACCTACTATCACCAGGCTTCCTGATAGGCTACCTTCCTGCCTTAAGAAATTCACCCACTCCACTTCTTTTTAGGTGAGCTCTATATGGTCTGAGCACATCTCCCATGTTCTGTTCCTCATGTAGGGAGGCCCAGTCGAGGCCCATGAAGAAGGCTTCCTAACGAAACGTCACGGGACCATTTCATCTAGAGGGCTACCTTTCCCCTCATCCCGCATCATAATTCGATCTACCTCCAGACGTAGACCAACGGCTAGATCCTCTTCCTATGAGTCAACTTCAAAATACTCTACATCAGAAAGAATGGTTTCTTTGATTCTTCTTTTTTTGATTCTTGATTTTGATTTTCTTTAGACTACACGTTTGGTTGCCCTTTGAAAGTACTCAATATTATGCCTTTTGTATACATTGCACATTGAGGTCAACCACAATGTGTACACGGCTCTGAAAATTGCTAAGCACGTGTTCTTATATGTTTGGTTGTTAATATTCCTCAATGCATTTGTTACGTTTCTGATATACATCTGTTGATTAAATTAACGTTTTTGTTTTACATGAATATGCATCGCTAAAATTGGAATGTGAATTCAATAACCCGCTTACACTGGAAAAATAATAAGCTAAAAGTGATACCTTTAAGGGCTCACCGTTATTGCTCACCTGTTTTTGTATGAGAGTCCGCTCAGTAATACAGCTCTCGTTATACTAAGCATGCGAAATAGTCAAGCCTTTACAGAAATGTATATGTAAAGTGATTAAAAATATGTGGTAGGACGCCCCCTTTTCGTTTCCAGCAACAGATGACTAGGCCCTGATCCTTAAGGAAAGCGATCAGGGAGGAAAGATGGTGACAATCACTAACTGAAGTGACCAGACCCCAATCTGTCCAAAGAGGAGCCTGGCTATCTACCCACAGCACACAAAAAACTGATGTCCCAGGTAAGTAGAACTTATCCATTTGAAACCAAGTGTGTGGGCAATCTGCCTGCCTTAAGATCTTCCCTTCATAGTGTGGGGATGATTGTGTAGACCCTTATTATGTTTGACTGTATATAGATTTAATTAACTCTAAAATATATTGATGCAGGGGGGAACTTGGAGGAGTTTGAAACTTTCACCCTCTCTCCTAGCAGGAATAATGTTATATTCACATAAAGTAATTGGGATGGCCTGGCAACAAACAACAAAATGTGTAATTGTCACCATTCCCAAACCTTGCCTTCAAACAAAAAGGTGTCTGTTTCATTCCCAAATCTTGTCCTTAAGACAAAAAGGTCCTTGTCCCTAATCGGAAAGTATTAGGAACAAAAAGGTTCCTTGTCCCTAATTCCCAATCGGAACAACCTTGGCTTCACTGCCCTGCTGCCACCTACTATCACCAAGCTTCCTGATAGGCTGCCTGCCTGCCTTAAGAAATTCACCCACGGCCCTGGAGCCGGAAGGCAGAGCCAGCCTCACACGAATGCTCTCACTAAGGTTCAAGACTACCACTGTCTTGGCCCAATTCATCGAGATCTGCACAGGAGCGAGGAACAGCGAGCCTCCGCAGCACCACAATCATGCCTGCATTCATCGGCCCACTTTCGTGAGTTCTCCAACATGGCCGTCAGTTTTGCCAATCGAAACAACCTGGGCTTCACTGCCCTGCTGCCACCTACTATCACCGAGCTTCCTGATATGCTGCCTGCCTTAAGAAATTCACCCAGGGCCCGGAGCCAGAAGGCAGAGCCGGCCTTACACAAATGCTCTCACTAAGACTCAAGACTACCCGTGTCTTGGCCCACATCGTCGAGATCTGCACAGGAGTGAGGAACAGCAAGCCTCCTAGAGCACCACAATCATGCCTGCATTCATCGGCCCACTTTCGTGAGATCTGCAACATGGATGAAAGGTTTGCCGATTGGAACAACCTGGGTTTCACTGCCCTGCTGCCACGTACTATCACTGAGCTTCCTGATAGGCTGCCTGCTATAGGAAATTCACCCACGGCCCCGGACCTGGAAGGCATAGCCAGCCTTACACAAAGGATCTTGCTAAGGCTCAAGACTACCCCTGTCCTGGCCTGTCTGGGATCTGGAGGGGATACCCTTGATCCATGTCTGCCTGACTACCTGTCGTATTACTGCACTAACCTAAGTATGTCATCCTGGCTGCAGAAGGTAAGAGCATAATTGCCTATACTTATATCTGACTGTGACCCCCCACCCCCTTTGTCTACTACTGCAGGACATTTCGTGCCTCTGTGCCCCTAACGGACCCTGACCCCCACCATCACGCCATGCACAGATCGCTGCTCACTCACGTTTCTACAAAATCTGCTCCCCAACCTTGGTACGCCCCATCTCATCCTTCCGGCTTTGATCCCTTTGTTGCTTGAACCTACTTGTCAACTATCAAACTGCCGCTGAGAAACGCTGCACTATAGCTACATTCAGTCCTTCTTTCCCAGACAAGAGCTATATCCCATTTGCACCCTTTCTTTCCACTTCTGCCTTTTCATGGCACCTACATATGTACAACTACACAGTGAGGCTTTATCCTCACTATACCGCCCTTCTACACTACATGTAACGTGAATCTTTCTCTGCTGCTATCTCTCTGACTCTGCATCTCATTTGGTCTTCCATGCCAGCAACCTGAATCTAACGCATTCAATAACTGTATTCCTTCCACTCACGCCTTTGTGATCCATGCTCTCTTGAATACTATCTGATATCAAAGCTGTTTGTATGTACAATTTAAGCAGCCCAGTCCCTCACGCGTGGCATTGCCATATCATGTTAATACCAAACTATTGCCTGTGACCGCACGATTCTCTCTGTAGATACTGTCTACCTTACCCTTGGTAAACCTATACCCATGTCCTCTGTATGCATGTCTGATATAGCTCCCCGCAACAAGAGGAGAGGCTTTCCAATATGTATTTCCATAGCTACTATGTCCTGTATGCATGTCTGATGTAGCTCCCCGCAACAAGAGGAGAGGCTTTCCAGTATGTATCTCCATGCCTACTATGTCCTGTATGCATGTCTGATGTAGCTCCCACAACAAGATAATAGGCTTTCCAGTATGTATCTTTACACCTACTATGTTATGTTATGTCATGTTATTTGGCATTTATATAGCGCCTTATGTATCATTGGTATGATCTCAAAGAGCTGGTAGGTTGAACACCCTCGGGAACCGTAGTTCAAGTCAGTAGAGAGAGAGAGAGTCATAGGGTGCATGGGTGCATCGGATATGTGTGCAGCCGGTGTGGTAGTTGCATGATAGCTGCTTCTTAGCGGTAGGTGTGGTGGTGGGGCGGTTAGCTGTATGTGTTCAATTTTGGAGGGTGGACACCCAGATTGATTTCTAGCTGTGTTAGGCCTGAGGAAACGCATAAGATAGCTGCGTGTGCTAGCTGTGTTTAGTTAGGATAATGAGGAGTATGTAACAGGTGTCAGTGTGAGAACAGCTATACCGAATGTGTCATAGTATCACTGTTTTCTAGTTGAGTGGTGGTGTGTAGCAGAGAGTAAGCATGGTAGAGTCATATGGTGGTTATCAGTAAAGCACTTGAGATCGAGTATTCCATCTCTGCCGACTATTCTATCTGTTTTATTTGCTCTGTCTGTTCATGCCACTTTGTCTGTTCATCCATCTATTAAATCTAATAGTCCTTCTATCCATTCCATCCACTCGACCCTTCACCATGTGATCTTCTTCATCCATTCTGTAGACCCATTTCGTTCTTCTCATCCATTTAATGTGTTCTATCCGTTTCATCCTTCCTATTCATTCGATCCGCTCCATGTGTTCCACCCAACTCCACTTGTTCCTTCTATTCCATTTCATAGGTTAGTCCATTTCATCCACTCTATCCATTCCATCCGCTCTATCCGTTCCATCTATTCCATCTGTTACATCGACTTGATGTGTTCAATCCACTCCGTCTGTTCCATCCACTCCATCTGTTGCATACCATCCATCTGTTCCATCCCCTCCATCTGTTCCATCCAGTCCATCTGTTCCAACCACTCCATCTGTTCCATCCACTCCATCTGTTCCGTCCAATCCATCGGTTCCATCCACTCCATCTGTTCCTATCCACTCCATTTGTTTCATTTGGATGCAGGCAAAGTATTAATAATTGCCTGGACTTGCCTACCAGCAAAGGTGCTGCAATTATAAATACAACGTTGTTGTATTTCTGATTGCCTTAGTTAGAAAACCACAGAAATCATAAATACAACAATGTTGTATTTATGATTGCGGTGGCTTCAGCTATGAGTCTCCTGGGCTCCCCCGACAAAGGAGACTCAAAGCAAAAGTCGCTGCAGTGAGAAATACAACAATGTTGTATTTGTTAATGCCATGGTTTTCCTTCTACGTTTCCCGGGCTCCTCCGGCTCGGAGAAGCCCGGGAAACGTAGAAATAAAACCGCAGCATTTATAAATACTTGTGGTCGCTTCAGCTTTGAGTCTCCTGGGCTCCCCCGACCAGGGGGAATCCAGGAGTCTCAAAGCAAAAGCCGCCACAGTCAGAAATACGACAGTGTTTTTTTTGTAAATGCTGCGGTTTTCTTTCTATGTTTCCCAGGCTCCTCCAGCTCGTAAACATAAATACAACGTTATAAATGCTGCAGTTTTCTTTCTAAGTTAGAAAGAAAAATGCAGCATTTATTTTGCAATGCTTTGAAAAAATAATGAAATTAAAAGCACTTACCAGCAGCAGATTGTGTTAATCTCTGCTCTCCGGCAATAATGAAGCAAAAGCCACCTGCTGCTAGCTTTTGTTTATTACAGCTGGCTGGCTTTTGCTTCATTAGTGCTGCAAGGGCAGAGATTAATACAAGCACAGGAGGCTCATCCATTTCCCAAAATGGATGCCTCCTATTGCTTGAAATGTGTGACTTTGAGCCTCATTTGCTCAAAAGTTTACATAGGAAATATCTTTAAAAATATTTTTATATATATTTTTGATCATGACCCATTTTAGAGTGAACTATTCCTTTAACTTAACCAATGCTGCTGTCAGATTGCTTTGAAAATCGAAATTTGTGTGTGGTTAAAAGTAAAAACTTATCAGGAAGTACTGATGTTTATGCTCTGGTCATGTTACAAAGTATTATTTAATTTTGACAAAAGGGGTTCATGGGACAAGAGGTTTGAACCGGTTATTTAACCTGTGTTCCATGTTTGTAAGACAAAAGTAAAATGCAGAAAAAGTGTTTACAAGTAACATCCTAAAAGTGTGTTTTGTAATTGAAGCTTTGTTTCCTGCCACAGAGAAGGTGGCATGCGTGATCCGTTAAAGGCATTACTCATTGAGCAATGCTATACATTCTTTCTATACCCCGGCCTGGTTCTTGACTCCCTGTTGGCAGAGGGTGGCATCTCGCTATATCGTTCCAACTCAGTATGTACAATGTTGGCTGTAGTTGTGGCGCATTGAGCGCAACCACACTACAAACAGAATGGAGGAAACTGACAAAATATAGATAGGTTAGCCAGGTCTGTGGCTCAGTGAACTAATGCATCCACTTCAGGAGCCTGTGTTTGACTTCTAAGTCACAGGTTTGAATCCTGGCAGGTCCACTCAGCCCTTCATTCTTCTGATGTCAATAAAATGAGTACCATTAAGTGGGGTAACAATATACATCCGTGACCTGTCAATAGTGTGCTCTACAAATACATCTGCTATGTTATTTGAGATTCAGCCCTACCAATTAATAATAACACTCCTATTACTTAGCAGCCAACAGTGATATAAAGACATTTTAACTTCCAATGAAAGATCTTTAGTTGAAACATTGTTATTGTTAAAATCCAAAACATAAAATCCATTGAAATTCACCTGTTAAGGTTAGATAAGAAACTGTGTCCATCATGCACTGCCATTGACCTCAATTTTTGCATCAAATGTGCCATCACAAATGACAAGAGATTAACCACAGTGCATACAACATCACTGTGGACATGTACTGTGAGTACTGCACAAAGGGGAAGCATGGGCTGTGAATTCACATTCAACCGCCACAGAGCTGATTCTCCCACACTCGACATCAGTGATAATGATAATGCTAATTGAAAGTTAATATAAAAGAGTGGTATCTTTAAGAAATAGGAATACTTATTAAAAGTGCATTTGATTAAGTTTGGAGATTTTTTGTTTTGAGAGATAATAGGAATAAAGGCATTAGATAAATGCATTTGTGAGAAAGTTTTATGCCGGGTGTAGAGTGAAGGAGAATCAACTTTGGACAGGGTTGAATGTGAATTTTTAGTTTGTATAGCGTGCATAGCTGGTTCCTTGGTTTTCCCATCACCAGAAGTGGATTGATATATAGAAACTGTTTTCAAGTATTCAGTTGAACCTCTGTATATTGTACATGCATTGGCTGTGGCCATGCCCAATGAATGGTTCTCATGAATGCTTTCAGGGATCATCACTAGCTTAGGAATGGCTCCCACAATGCACTGCCAAGCACCTCACACATGACTGCACACGCTTCCTAGGCAAGAACCCAAAAAAGCAAAACGGGACCTTGAAAAAGCCACCACCTAAGACCACCTCCACAAATAGATTGTGTGTGTGGGTGGTGTGCACGTGACCACAGTGACCTCCACTTACAAAACCAGGAGAACATGAGGAGGAAGTGGAAGTTTCAGCACTTGATGAGTTTGGCTTTCCAGGTAATTCTTAAAAGCAGCTGCAGCAGTGATAATGAGGTGCTAGTTTCTGCCATCCTCTGCAGTGGCAGTACTTCTACTGGTTCATGAATTTGACCAGTTTAGAGTTTGAATTTGCCATGTTCATAAAGGTAATGATGAAACACTTAGGCCATAAAACCTTTATTGCATTGCAACTGGATGCATTGTTTATCCTAAAGTGAACCATATTGCGATAAAGATTGTTGGATCAATGTTGTCTTCACATATTGTTTCACTGCTTCCTGAAAAAGAGTTAGACGTTTTGCACCTACTTGTTTCTGAAACAAAACCTGTATCACAAGCAAACAGAAAGGTGATCCTTAATTATGGCAGTCAGCAATGCAGAACACAGAATGATATTATACCTTATTGTCAGAGATGGCACAAGAATCACTCCAAATCTCAGAGGTGGTTCAATGGGTTCATATTGAAATGTCAATGTGCCCTGTGGTGGTTCCTCCCTTTCTCATTTCAAAGCACTGTCTCCCTTCCCCTGGCGTCCTTAGCCCTAGGCTAAAAAATAACAATTATTTCACCCTCACTATCCTATGCTCCTAAAGGAAGTGAGATGTTAACCTAAAGGCCCTTGGCCTTATCTCACTAAGCTCCCGTAGGGACTTCCTAACTTTTCCTAGCCAGTTGTTAGTAATCTAATGTGAATGGGATTTGTGCTTTGCAGACACCATGCTTGAATCAGTCTTTTCATCTCATGCTTACTGTCTCATATCCCTCTCTCCTACACTCAGTCTCCAAGTCCACATTCCTCTACTCAATGCCTGCCCTGTCCCTCTGATTATTCCCTACCTTCTAGGTCTTTCCCCACCCACTGATGTTCCCCCCTTCTTTTCCATTACTACTACTCTCCCCTCAACTTCACCACTCCTCTCTCTAAGCAACTACTCCTCCCACTGAAGCAATGGTCCCTAAAAGCCATGTATAGGGACCAAGGCCAAATCCTGTGGCCACATAGTAGGGTCAAAAGAAAGATATTGGGGGAACATGTACAGTGGACATGGCCAAAGGCCATGGCTAGTGGCCCGTAAAAATCTACGGTATAGCATAAACCTTGAAATTCACTGAAAAACCTTTGTTAAAGTGTAGTTGAGTTGAGCAGATTTCACACAACAAAACCCTTGAAAGTCAGTGGATGTGAAGTCATTACCAGTATAACTCAGTGTGTTCCCGTTGATGTCCCCCATAATGCTATGTACCCCATAATGCCCTTTTGAATGTCACTGTTACTCCCTTCTCTTATAATATGTATGTGCTCATGGACTTTACAACAGAAACGCACCAGGTTTAGCTGTTAATGACTTCCCATATTCACTGAATTTCAAGGGTTTTGCTGCTTTAAATCTGCTCAACTTAACTACACTTTAACTAAAAATTGTTCAGTGAATATATATGATGTCATCTTTGATGTCCTTGGTGTTAGTCTTAGCAGTGTACAGTGGTGGTGCAAGTTATGGTTGCTTACCTCACCATAACTGGTGAATTTGTGGGGGTTTCGGTTTTTACTTGTAACCATAAAGTATCCTTAACTAAGAATTTTCACTGAATTTCATAGTTTCTTTTAGAGCAATTTAACCATAACTATGTTTTAGCAATGTTTTTTTTCACTGAATTTCATAGCTTTTTACCAGTGCACCCTAATTTTCTACAACTTCCTAATTTCATACTCGCCCCCAATATAGCAGCATTTTCAGCCTATCATGGTTTCTACATTGTTGGCCCCTCCTAAACGAAAACACACCAAACTTTGCAAAATTGTTCCGAGCTGGCCATATACTTTTTTGCAAAGTTTGGTAAGGATTCGCCACACAGAAGCAAAGTTATAAAGCACCCAAAAAATGTTCTTTCTATGAGTTGAGCAATTTAACCATAACTATATGGCAGGGTTTTGCTGCTTTAAATCTGCTCAACTTAACTACACTTTAACTAAAAATTGTTCAGTGAATATATATGATGTCATCTTTGATGTCCTTGGTGTTAGTCTTAGCAGTGTACAGTGGTGGTGCAAATTATTGGTTGCCACTGCAGACACTCCTGGATGTCATCATGTGACCGCACCCACTTGATGTCCGCGGATGGTGTCCATCACAGCGGACAGTTTGAAAATGAATTATTTGACAATGTAGGATGTTTCAAGTTGAAAGTTTACCCTTCCACAGCTTCCATACTTAGTTGATCTGTCAACTTTGTACAGCTTTCCAAGACCTATTTTTGACTCAGAAATCTGCTGATAGCCTCACGGTCTGTGGACGGTACCTCTGAAGGGACCCATCCATCACTTTTAGTCATTCTCTATCTGGCTGTACAGGAGAGAGCAACAGAAGAGCACCTGCGTTTCAGAAAATGCATAACCTGACCCAATGGCATCTGTCATGGCCATGCCTCCTTCCTAGTGGCCACCACCACCAGCCCAACCACCACCTGGAGGCCCTGGACAGTGGAACAGGCATGGTGATGCATAGGAGAATGACGAGGAAGAGGAGGTAGAGAAAGTGCCTATCTCCAGCACCCAGAGAGAGTCATCAGTGTGGTGTTTTTCTACCACCGTTAGGGGTGTACCAAAAGCTTGGGCTGGCCAGGTGAAATGCATTAACTGTGGGGTCATACTCAGTAGCGGGAAACCTGGGCAGTACTCTTTTGGGACCATCTCAATGCGCCGCCACACTCGATCCAACCATCCTTGTGCTTTGAGAAAGGCTGTTCCTTTCTCAGGGAGAAGCAGGGTAACGTTCTCTAACCCATCTTCCTCAAGCACTCCTGCCACCACACAAGGTACTCATCTGGAGCAGAGGATCCCACTGGCTGCTCCACAGGCCATACAGGAAGCTGTCAATCCTTACCTTTCATGGGCCACAGTCTTCTGTTTGCACTGCGACACACCACTCAGCAAGTCGTAGCAGTTTCGCAGTGCTTTTGAGGCTTGGGTCAAGGAGCATGAGAAACACTAACCTTACCTCAGATTTAAAGCATGCCCAACATCTTCGCCTGTCCATCTGCCCCTAAGTATCTGTGTTTGGTGCCCCATCCCTCCTTTCCCTACCTTCCCTCCCCCACCTTACCGCATCGCCTTTCTTGCAAAAAACAAAATCCCCCAAAAATATAAAAGCCAGAAAGACAAAAACAAAGTTCCTTTAGGAGCCACCTTTCACAGTAAAAAAAATAGAACAAAAATAAATTCACAGCACCCTTTTCAGCCTACATAGTCCACAGACAGTATGATAGCCTGTGGACATCTGGAAAATTCCAGGCATGGGATGGAAGAATTAAAATCAATAAACTTGTTTTTGGTAAAAAATAGCAGCTCTTAAAAGAACCTTTTTTTAAAAAAAAATATGGGGGTTTTATATACTGAACTAACACATTTTCTTCCACCAAAACTGCTTCTGATTTTTTCCCTTCTGTTTTTAGCTCATCTACTACAACTACTAAAAAATACTTCACTACATATTTCACATGTTCACAAAAACTGTTTCAGTGCATTTTGCATATTCAAAAGAAAAGTCTGATTTCCAACATCAGTCAAATGCACTCCATCTCCTCGAAAAATATGAACAATATCAAAGTTGATGTAAAGATGTAATTCCAACATCCTGCAAAAAAGCACATACATCTTTGTTTACATTGTGCCTTGCTTTCTCAATTTGTGTAAAAAAATAATTAGAATGTTTCCACATTGGTCTTTCAGCTATCTGAGAAAAACAATCTTCAAACATGAAAACAGGTCAATTGCATTTGCAAATATATCCTCATAGCAAACTGTAACAACATGTTGCTGTCATAGCGCAAACTGTTGCCTCCACTCTAAATTGCAATGATATCTGGATGCTTCAAAGTAACCATACTCTCACAAAACAGGAGCCATACTGCCCACTTAAATTCTCGGACCCCTTACCAGGAAACTTCGAATGCTTCAAATCCAAGATTCACAGGTAATTCACACTGCTCACACTACACCTTTAAGTAATGGAGCCAAGAATCGGCCACAATCCAGACACTCTTCTTCCTCAAAGCCATAGACAGCTTCACTACACACAACAGAAATAACTCTTGCTACCCTGTCTTCCTGTAAACCATAACCAGAAAACCAGATTGTCCAAAACCCCGATGTTCACGGACATTTATAGCACAAAGCAGCCCTTCTACCCTTTTTACTTTTATGTTTGTAACACTACCTTATTGGCTGATTTCAAACAGACACACATCCATCCACCAATCGCATCCAAAAACTATACATGTAACCATGTCATCTCAGTTCAACACTTAAGATGTACTCTTCAACTCCCAGAGTACATATCTCGTTTTACTCACAACCACCTCCATCAATAAATACTTTGAAACTCTCCAAGATTTGCATTTGCACATTCAACAACATACAACACTTTTACAAAAATATGTATATAGGGTTTGTTAGGAAAGATTTCTTAATTGTGGGTAATTTTCCTTCCATGTGGCAACCCTTAAACTTTTTGCTGTTGTTTTCACCATGATCTAGACTTTTCCAGAGAAGTGCAGCCTTCTGCCGCACTCCTCTGGGCTTTCGCTCCATTCTTACGGGGAAACTGACATGCCCTTAAGACAGTCAGTACCGGTAAACGTTGTTTTCCCTAGTTTCTTTATCATGTTGCAGCTTTCGCGCAACATGGCACAAGAGGCACAAGAGGGCACTGTAAGCTAAGTTACTGCTCTCTTGGGTCTCTAGTCTTCTACAGGCCCTAAATACTCTCTTTGGATTGTAAATGAACGGTGCAAGTGAATCACGGACGGGATTGGTGGCAGCGATCGTTTCTTGTGTTTTTGAGCTCCTCACGCTTAGCCCAAAATGGTGGCCTGGCTCCCAAAATGTCCAGACCATGAGGCTCTTTGTCCTGTCCGCTAACCGTCTTGCCCCCTTCACCTCCCCCAGGTTGAGCCGACCCAGGGCCTTCCTTATTTGGGTATGTACTTTCCCGCGAAACACAGATGCTTTCACGGGCTTCTACAAGCCTGTGTGTGCCTCCAGGATGGGGGCTGGGATGTCTGGTCCCAATACACATCCTGGGTGCCAGAGAGTCTAGGGTGGTGTGAATGCCTGGGACCCCCGTGGTCCGTGATGAGGTCCACAGATGGTGTGAGTGTTTTATGAGCGGATCTCCCATTGGGTCCCCTCCGTTTTGGTGCAAAGGGAACCGTGGATAAGAGGGGGCTGGAAACGCCACTACCATGTCGATCTCCTGAGTTCTCACGAACAAAGGAATACAGGATCCAAGTATCCTGCAACCACGAGGCTGAACCGAGGAATCGCTGTTGACCCGCTGAAGGACTGCTCCTCTGCACTGCTGTCGCTTTGTGAAACCATTTCTACCTTGGATCGAACAAGAAGGCCTGTACTGGTACTTCGACCCTTGGAATAGTGGGAACAACTATTCTCGGCATCTTCACCATCTCCTGCACGTAAGCCTTCGGAAGTGTCTCTGGGCCATCCAGCAGACTGACCAGCCTACCCAGGAGTCTTGCTCTGTAACCGCCGTCAGGTTGTGTTGTATTACGAGTCCTTGTCACTCTCACACGATTCGTACACTTGGCATTCCCTGGTCTGAAGTGAGGAGTGTACATTTGGCTGGAATACACACGGCCGCTCCGTTGCCCTGCTGTGGTAACAAACTGTGCGGGTTCACTGCGTTTGAGACGTCCCCAACTCAACTTCTGCTGCTGCAAAATCTACACGACGACGAGACGTCCGCTGCTCCTATCTGAACCTGCCAGCACTGAAACTGACGCAGAGAAGCCTGGGTCTGCTTGCATCGGGGACCAGTGAATAGCATCGCTAGGAACTGGTCGACCTCCTGCAGGAGCCCCTAGCTTTTCCCCGCTGTGTCAAATAGCATGCCTTTCCGTACTCGCGCTCTGCTTCTGCCCACAGTGGAGGCTGCACTTGAGTCGCGGAGCTCTGTTCATCTTCATTTGTTCACCGAACTAAACTGCCTGATTCCCTCGAAGAGACTCCCCTTTTTGCCTGTTGGTACCAGCGTGTGCAGGTACTTTTGAGCACAAGGCTCCACTCTTCATAGGGCTTGGACTTCCTTTTAGTTAGGTGCCTCTGAAGGCGGACTGGGTCTAATTATTATTCGCACTGCCTGTTTTCCTCCCCATCTAGGTGGTCTACACATTTTGTGCGTCTAACTCGTTAGACTCGTTTGTATTTGTATATATAGTGTATTGGTTTGGTATGTATTGGTTTACTGCAGTTTTATTGTGATTTCTCGCTACGGTCAATGTCACAAAGGCCTTGTAATAAATGTTTATATATTTTTAATATAACACCTGTTTTGAGTAATTTGTAAGTGTCCTTGCTTTGTGTGCTCATTGCGGGCTTTCAGTTACCCTCACCCCTCTTGAGACCTAGTCTTAACCGCCGCGATCGCTACCCTGATTGGTCTGGCTTTTCCAGAGGTTACCCTGTTCCAAGAAACTAGGTTGGCCTTCTGAACCTCTGCGCCTCCAGGACAGAGTTCAGAAATCCGTCTTAACAAATTGGTGTACAGCGGTGGGATACGGCTGAAGGTATCCAGTGTTGCGCACGAGCAAAGGTATTTCAAGTTATTCCTACCAGGACACGTAGTGAATTGTCGTAGTATAGTTTTTAAAAGGCCATAGTCCTATCTAACAGTATGGAAACAAATACTTTGTTAACTTTAAATGCTTCTAAATCCAAAACATTGAAAAAGATGTGTGCGGAGAGAGGTGTATCCTCTCAATGCACCAAATTGGATATGATCCAAAGAATCGTGGCGTGGCAAGAAGCGCAGCTTGACGCTCTAACTTCTGAGGACAGTGCGGAAGGAGGTGGGGCTGCTCTCACTGGTAGAACTGACGGTTCTGCCGCTGCACTGATCCACCGCGACCACGAGGATAGGGAGGATGAGATGTCTAATGTTTCCCCTGCCAGTTTTAATGGGGAGGCCATGCTTGAATTCAAGAAGCAAGAGCTGTGGTTTAGGCAGAAGGAGCTTGAGTTCAACATAACCAAACTAAGAATCGAACAGGCCAAAAAACAGAAAGACAGGGATCACCAGTTGGAACTGGCCAAGCTTCAGGTTGCAAATGGATCCAAGGGTCCTGGACATAGGTCTGGGGCCTCCTCTCATCCACGGTTTCCAAAAGATCTGCTCAGTGTGTATGAGGAAAAGAATGACATTATGGACTGGCTGAATACGTTTAAGTATGCATGTGAAGTTCAACAAGTTGACAATGCTGATAAGATTGCCTGGTTACTCAGCAGACTGCCCCATTCTGGCTGTAGTGCCATTATGGAAATGTCGAAGGCTGAGCGAGCGGATTTCGCAATGTTAAAGCAAACTCTCATTTTAAAATTTGGAAAGACTCCTGCCCAATATTTAAAACGATTCCAAGAGTATAAGAAAAAAGAAGGTGGTACTTGGGTATCTTATGTAACCGAATCCTTAAAAAACTTGACTGGCTGGGTCAAAGGTTATAAGGTTTCAACCTTTGAAGGCATGATAAGTCTTGTCATGCTTGAACATATTTTTGCATCTTCTTCCCCGGAGCTTAAGCAGCATTTGGCCGATTCGAAGGAGATAGATCCTAAGAAGCTGGCCATTGCCGCAGATTTATGGGTGTCACATCGAGTGTCCCATAAGGACAAAACTCATCCTGGTAAGCAGGAGGAAGGGAAAAAGTCCAAAGATAAGAAGGGTGGAGAATCTGATAAATCTTCTTCTCAAAAGGGCCACAAAAAGAAAATAAGGGTAAGACACAAGAGAACTCACAGGGTAGTGGAGGTCAGCCTCCGAAGCAGAACTCTGGTTACAATAAGCCTCCCTATGTAAACAGACCCAATGGATCTTGTTTTGCTTGTGGAGCAACTGACCACGTGAAGGGGGATCCCCGGTGTAAGGTTAAACCTTTGGGGGTCCACTCCGCTAATCTGGCCTTCTCCTCCTACGAGGAAGAAGAGATTACAGGAGCATCCTTCTCCTCAGACTCCTTCCCCAGCGGGATAGAAGCTGAGGTAGTTTTAGTTTCCCTGGGTTCCTGGGAGCCTAAAGTGGCAGAGGCTTATGCTAGGATTCCAGATAATACCAAGCACTAATTTAAAGACAGTGAGCTGATCAATGGAGTGGATACTCCAGCTCTTAGGGATAGTGGGTGCAGTCGAACTGTAGTGGATTCTACCTTGGTAGACTCAGAGGAAGTTGCCAGAGCTACTCTGATGCCCACTAAGTTGGCTGACGGCCCACCTTGCATGTTCCCAGTAATACCTGTAAATCTTACTTTAAATGGTACAGCAGTCAGGATTCCAGTGAGCATTCAGAGAAACGTCCCAGGAAAGGTCTTGTTAGGCAATGATCTCAGAGCTTTAGGGCTCGTAGGAGACACTGCCGACAGACCCTGCACACGGTCTCAAACACGGGCAGCATTGGCCAAGACCAATACGCCGCCCCAGCCGAAGGGGAAACCCAAGGCGAAAGGAGTAAGCAAGTCAAGACGAGGGAAAGAGAGCATTCCCCCGAACTCGCGTACCACTGCGGTGGAGGAAGTTGGTCAATCGCCCAGGCCTGACGAGGAGGTGGCGATGCCTGAAGTATTTGACCCCAACGACCATCCAGAACTAAAAGACATATTAGTAGAAGGTGGTCCTGACAGGGAAGAATTCAGTAAAGGCCAACGTGAGTCCCCATCTCTGGAAGGCCTAAGGAGACAGGCCTGCTCCCAGCTTGAGGGTGAACCTCCTGGGACGCATCGGATTTATTGGGAAGGTGGACTCCTGTATAGTTAGCCCACAGAGTCTACAGAAGGAGACCATAGGAGGTTGGTGGTTCCCCTTGCTGTAAGACCTTTCCTCCTGCAGTTGGCGCATGAAGTGCCCCTTGCTGATCACCTTGGTATTAAGAGGACCAAGCAAAGGTTATCCATGCACTTCTACTGGCCCAAGATGGGGGTGCGAGTAGAAAGTCACTGCAGGAGTTGTACCTCCTGCCAGTTATCTGGTAAGAGTGGCTCAACAATCCAAGCTCCATTGGTACCACTCCCAGTTGTGGGAATACCATTCGAAAGGGTAGGGATCGACATTGTTGGTCCCCTTGACCCGCAGACATCCTCAGGCAATAGGTTTATCTTGGTGCTAGTCGACTATGCTACCAGATATCCTGAGGCCATCCCATTGAAAACTGTAACTGCCAAGTCAGTTGCAAAAGCGTTACCTGGCATCTTTACTAGGGTTGGCTTCCCTAAAGAAGTTGTGTCTGACAGAGGCAGCAACTTTATGTCAAAGTATATGCAGGCTATGTGGAAAGAATGTGGGGTCCCCTACAAGTTCTCTTCTGCACCGTTTCAACAGAACCTTAAAGAGCATGATTGGGGCTCTGGAAGAACCTCAGAGAAGAAAATGGGATCTTCTTTTACCATGCTTACTGTTTGCCTACCGAGAGGTACCACAGGAGGGTGTTGGCTTCACCCCCTTCGAACTTCTGTTCGGTCATCCTGTACGGGGACCCTTAGCCATAGTCAAAGAGGGATGGGAGATGCCCACTCCCCCTGTGACTACCAACGTAGTAGATTATGTGCTGGGGCTCAGAAAACGGATGGTACTTCTGATGGGCTTGGCTAGTGATCAATTGAAGGCAGGCCAAGCGCTGGTGAAACATTGGTACTACCAGAAAGCTTCCCTCATCAACTTTACACCTGGTCAGCAAGTCCTGATCATGAATCCCATAAGGCCTCGAGCTTTACAGGACAAATGGTCAGGCCCTTTCACAGTGGTGGAGCCCCTGGGTGAGGTTAACTATTTAGTGGACCTTGGAAGGCCTGGACAGGCTCCAAAACTGTTCCACGTAAATAGGCTGAAGGCTTTCATCCCAAGAGTCGAAATCGCAGCACTGCTACTGGCTTCAGATGTTGAGGAAGAGGAGTCTGAACCTCTCCCCGACCTGTTCCAAAGCGGTCCTTCAGATAGCTCCTTTGAGGGTGTCCGAGTGGCCCCTCACCAGACTTCTAATCAGCAGGCTGAGGTGAAAAGTTTGCTTATGCAGTTTTCCCCCCTGTTTTCACAGTCGCCTGGTTTGACACCTTCGTACAAACATAACATAGACACAGGAGACAGTGTACCTACCAAAAGTAGGGGATACCGGATGTTAGACAAAGTGCGGTCTTACATTAAGACCGAGGTCAACAAGATGTTAGATCTTGGGGTGATTGAACCCTCTAGTAGTCCTTGGTCTAGCCCTGTGGTTTTGGTTCCAAAGGCAGGCACTTCTGAATTGAGGTTCTGCATGGATTACAGGGCTCTGAATGCTGTCACCAAGACAGATGCACATCCCTTCCCTCGAACAGATGAGCTGGTGGATACTTTGGGTGCCTACAAGTACCTCAGCACGTTTGACCTCACTGCTGGCTATTGGCAAATAGCTTTAGCAGAACATGCCAAGGAGAAGACAGCGTTTTCTACTCCAGGCAGCCTTTACCAATTCAGGGTAATGCGGTTCGGGTTGAAAAATGCACCTGCCACTTTCCAGAGGCTTGTGAATCATGTGTTGAATGGGTTGGACAAATTCTGCCTTGCATATCTGGACGATATAGCAGTTTTCAGTCTCACCTGGGAAGACCATGTGAAACACCTCGGGATTGTGCTCCAGGCTCTTCAAAAAGCACAGTTGACAATAAAGGCTAGTAAATGCCAGATTGGACAAGGCTCAGTGGTTTACCTTGGACATGAAGTAGGTGGAGGGAGGATACAGCCTCTTCCCAGTAAAGTACAAGCAGTACAAGACTGGCCTACCCCCACTACACAGACCCAAATGAGAGCCTTCTTAGGACTCACGGGGTATTACCGCAACTGCCCCTCTGACTGCCCTCACCACTCCGAAGTAACCCAAGAAGGTAACTTGGACCGACGAGTGTGAGAAGGCCTTCAATGGCTTAAAAGACTCCTTGTGCCAGGCCCCTGCCCTCAGGGCCCCTGATTATCAAAGACCTTTTATTGTGCAGACGGACGCCTCTGACACTGGGATGGGAGCTGTACTATCGCAAGTTGATGAGAAGGGTAAGGAACACCCTATTGGTTTTATTAGTCGCCATCTTAAGGACAGAGAGCTCAGATGGTCCACAGTGGAGAAAGAATGTTTCTCTGTTGTGTGGGCCCTACGGAAGCTGAGGCCCTACCTCTATGGGACCCACTTCACTGTGCAAACTGACCATAAGCCCTTAAAGTGGCTAATGAACATGAAAGGAGAGAATCCAAAGTTGCTTAGGTGGTCCATAAGTCTACAAGGCTTCGACTTCACTATTGAGCATAGGCCAGGTGTCCAACATAGCAATGCTGATGGGTTGTCCAGAATGTTTAACCGACCTGAACACGAGACTCATCCAGGGGTGGATTAGTTCCCCCTGTCCATAGTATGGGAGGGGCGAGTGTTAGGAAAGATTTCTTAATTGTGGGTAATTTTCTTCCCATGTGGCAACCCCTAAACTTTTTGCTGTTGTTTTCACCATGATCTAGACTTTGCCAGAGAAGTGCAGCCTTCTGCCGCACTCCTGTGGGCTTTCGCTCCATTCTTACGGGGAAACTGACATGCCCTTAAGACAGTCAGTACTGGGAAACGTTCTTTTCCGTAGTTTCTTTATCATGTTGCAGCTTTCGCGCAACATGGCACAAGAGGGCACTGTAAGCTAAATTACTGCTCTCTTGGGTCTCTGGTCTTCTACAGGCCCTAAATACTCTCTTTGGATTGTAAATGAACGGTGCAAGTGAATCACGGACGGGATTGGTGGCAGCAATCATTTCTTGTGTTCTTGAGCTCCTTTTGGCATTTTAAGCGTGTTTCTCGCGCTTAGCCCAAAATGGTGGCCTGGCTCCCAAAATGGCCAGACCACAAGGCTCTTTGTCCTGTCCGCTGACCGTCTTGCCCCCTTCACCTCCCCCAGGTCAAGCCGACCCGGAGCCTTCCTTATTTGGGCATGTACTTTATCGCGAAACACAGATGCTTTTGCGGGCTTCTACAAGCCTGTGTGTGCCTCCAGGATGGGGGCTGGGATGTCTGGTCCCAATACACATCCTGGGCGCCAGAGAGTCTAGTGTGGTGTGAATGCCTGGGACCCCTGTGGTCCATGATGAGGTCCACAGATGGTGTGAGTGTTTTATGAGCGGATCTCCCATTTGGTCCCCTCCGTTTTGGCGCAAAGGGAACCGTGGATAAGAGGGGGCTGGAAACACCACTACCATGTCGATCTCCTGAGTTGTCACGAACAAAGGAATACAGGAGCCAATTATCCTGCAACCACGAAGCTGAACCGGGGAATCGCTGGTGACCTGCTGAAGGACTGCTCCTCTGCACTGCTGTCGCTTTGTGAAACCCTTTCTACCTCGGATCGAACGAGAAGGCCTGTACTGGTACTTCGACCCTTGGAATAGTGGGAACAACTATTCTCGGCATCTTCACCATCTCATGCACGTAAGCCTTCGGAAGTGTCTCTGGGCCATCCAGCAGACTGACCAGCCTACCCAGGAGTCTTGTTCTGTAACCACTGTCAGGTTGTGTTGTATTACGAGTCCTTGTCACTCTCACACGATTCGTACACTTGGCATTCCCAGGTCTGAAGTGAGGAGTGTACATTTGGCTGGAATACACACGGCCGCTCCGTTACCCTGCTGTGGTAACAAACTGTGCGGGTTCACTGCGTTTGGGACGTCCCCAACTCAACTTCTGCTGCTGCAGAATCTACACGATGACAAGACGTCCCCTGCTCCTATCTGAACCTACCATCACTGAAACTGACGCGGAGAAGCCTGGGTCTGCTTGCATCGGGGACCGGTGAGTAGCATCGCTAGGAACTGGTCGCCCTTCTGCAGGAGCCCCTAGCTTTTCCCCGCTGTGTCAAACAGCACGCCTTTCCGTACTCGCGCTCTGCTTCTGCCCACAGTGGAGGTTGCGCTTGAGTCGCGGAGCTCTGTTCATCTTCATTTGTTCACCGAACTAAACTGCCTGATTCCCTCGAAGAGACTCCCCTTTTTGCCCATTGGCACCAGTGTGTGCTGGTACTTTTGAGCACAAGGCTCCACTCTTCGTAGGGCTTGGACTTCCTTTTAGTTAGGTGCCTCTGAAAGCGGACTGGGTCTAATTATGATTTGCACTGCCTGTTTTCCTCCCCATCTAGGTGGTCTACACATTTCGTGCGTCTAACTGTATTGGTTTGGTATGTGTTGGTTTATTGGAGTTTTATTGTGATTTCTCGCTACGGTCAATGTTACAAAGGCCTTGTAATAAATGTGTATATATTTTTAATATAACACCTGTTTGGAGTAATTTGTAAGTGTCCTTGCTTTGTGTGCTCATTGCGAGCTTTCAGTCACCCTCACCCCTCTTGAGACCTAGTCTTGACCGCCGCGATCGCTACCCTGATTGGTCTGGCTTGTCCAGAGGTTACCCTGTTCCAAGAAACTAGGTTGGCCTTCTGAACCTCTGCGCCTCCAGGACAGAGTTCAGAAATCCGTCTTAACAGGGTTCCTGCCACTTACTCCGTAATATGCTTCTCAATAAACATATTATATTTTTTTACCACTCTATCAAATGCCATGTATTGCATCATTCTACACCTGGTCACATCACTGGCAGCTACTTACATGTACTGCCAACATTTTAAACTTCCACACACCAAGTACCACTAATAATGTTCTACAAATCTTTTACATCTGCTTTTTCTTTCTTTTAAACAATGTTGCACACAGTGCTGCTGTAAAGGCACATATGCATTTTCTTACTTTCAACTTAATACTCCTAAAAATAAACATTTGTGAATGCAAGGCATTTTCCATTTTTAATTCCAAATAAATATCATACTTTTCAACCTGCTCACACATTTATGTAACTACCAAAGTATCCACATACAAGACTTTACCTCATATATAAATACTGTTATTTTCCAACCACTACTATAAGACACCAAACAATGCTCCAAATCCAATCTGCCATTGCATTACCACTAGGCCACAGTTTCACTTTTCTTTTAAAGTAGGACACCACAAACACAGCCCTTATGCAACTAAGTAACCATACCAAGTAGTAGTATGCCAATCATTAATACTGTTTACACTTATATCATTTCAAAATATGAAAAATACTGTAGACTACCCCTACAGTTCCTGTAATTACTATACACATACTATAATGTGTGTGGCCAGTAACCAGATTATTGGGGCACGGCATACAGCCATGCCCCCAAATACATATTATAAAATAGGTCACTTATCAAAGTAACATTAACCTAAGGGGGCAAGTGCTTCAAAAGAAAGAGGAATACTATTAAAATATACAGAATTATGCTATTAAGCGTCACTGTAGGCAGTGGTGTGATCAGGTAGGGTGGGTGGGGGAGAGGGCAGGGATAGCTGACTCTTTAGCAGGTAAGTGAAGTTTGAGCCAAGGTTTGATGAGATTCACAGTTGGGTTTGCTTTTATTGTTATAGGAAGTGGATTCCAGTGGAGTGGGGAAAGTAGGAACAAACAGCATAAGTGAGAGGCGGCACCATGTGGTTGTGGACAGTGAGGTTGAGTGCAGAGGAAGATGGAAGGGAATGAGATAGTGAGTAAACTGAGATAAAATCAGACATGCACTGAGGAGCAGGACTATTGAAATGTTTGTAGATTAGGAGACCAAACATGAAAAGAGAGCAGTTGTGCATGGAGAACCAACCATCACTTTGGCGGTAGTTAGAAGTGAGGGAGGATCTTGATAGGTTGTAGAGAGTGGCGGTGGCAGAGTTGAGGACTTTGTCTAGAGGGAAGGCATAGTAGCTTGGAAGACCAAGCAGTATTCAAGTTTGCTAAGCAGGGGAGTTGGCATTAGAGTTTTTGTAGGGTGGATACTAAGAAAAGGAAACATTTTCAAAATGTTGACGAGTTTAATACGAGCCACATCAACAGTGATAGTGATGAATTTTTACAGTTGTACATCGCTATCAAAGAGGATCCCAAGATTTTGAGCCTTGGGTGAGGGAACAAGAAAGTCAGGAAGGAGGTAGGAGAGGAGAGCAGAGGGATTGCATTGGAAGTGGGGAGCAAGATGACTTCCATTTTTTAAGAGTTCAGCATGATGCAGAAGACACCCATCCAGTGACTAATTGCAATGAGACAGTTTGTAATCTGTTCCGAGATGGCATGGCTGATGGAGGGACACATATTCGTGTGGCATTACCACAAAGGGGATTGTGAAAACCAAAGGATGAGAAAAATCTTCCTAGGGCAGAGGTATAAAGGGTGAATAGCAGAAGTCTAAGGACTGATCCTTGGTGGATGCCGATAGGGAGAGAGGTAGGGTTAGAGGTTTGAGAGTTGCAAGAGATTTTAAAGGATTAGCCAGGTGATCTATGCAGGAACAACTTTGCAAAACCAAAGGCCCTAGAGAGTAAGATGGAGAGAGGAGTGGTCAACAGAGTTGAAAGTGGCAGAAAAGTCAAAATGGATGAGTATAAAAAAGAGTTTGGGGTGGTGAGCATTGGAGAAAAACTTGGTGACATGCATGAGTGCAGTTTTGGTGAAGTGTTTACTATGGAAGCCAGAAGTGTATTTCTGCAGCCATTATCCACAACGTACTTAACGGTCTGGTCAAAAAAACACCCGGTCAAGGACAATTGAATAATGGGCAAGGACAGAAACTGGGTGATAGTTTGCTGAGATATTTCGGTCAACAGAGACAGTTGCAGATTTTAAGGAGCCTGGGAAAGTCCAGAAGTGAGAAAGAGGTTAAAGAGCTCAGAGAGTTAAGGGCAACTGATTGAGGCTAGGTATTTCACTGCATGAGGAACAAAATGATTAGATAGGAGCGCAAAATGGGTTGGCACTGTGAAGGATGGGCGATAATTCAATTGGTGAGGTAGGGGAAAAGTAGATGAGAGTAGAAGAGATGGGGCAGAGGTAATAGACAGAAAAAGGGTTGATGAGGAAGTGAGAGGAGGGATGTGAGAGTGTCATGAATTTAAGATATTTGGAGGAACAGTAGTGAGCAAAGTCATTAGCAGAAAGAGAGGAGCAGTGGTGGCTGGTGAATTTTTTAACTGGAGGGGCATAAATATTTCTTCCAGATATGCCATAGAGATCAAGCTTAGCAATGGAGACTGAATCAATCAAGGGGGGTTTGAGAGGGTTCTCCCCTTGAGAATGTTTTTACAATAACGGGTTGAAATGGAGCATTTTAGAGTAAACTTTTTAAAATAATTGGGGAAAAAGCCAAACAGTTTGTATTTTGTATTTGTATTTGTATTTATTGATTTATAAAGCGCCTTACACCAAAGCGCTGTACAGTGGAACAACTTAATACATAAAAACATAAACAATATAACGGTGGAAGCAAAAGTACACTATGAATCAATCAACAAAACAGCGAGAAGAGCAATTAACTGAAGGGGATAGGGAGGATAGGGGAGTGGGACTGGGTAGAGGGGCAGGGGTGGTGATGAGTAGGAGGAGGGAAGGGGAAGGGTGAGAGAGGGGAGACAGGAGAGAGGAGGGAGATAGTCAAGGGGAAAGAATAAGGAGGGAGGGGATGCAGAAGGGGGAAGGGGTTTCAAGGTGGAGAATGGAGGAGGAGAGATTTAAGGGACGTGCGGAATGAGGTGAAGGTGGGGGTGGAGCGGATTGCAAGAGGAAGGGAGTTCCAGTGCAGAGACGCTACGAGTTGGAAGGAGCGGAAATGGGAGGAGGCACAGGGGGACGGAGGTACAGTGATAAGGAAATGGTCTGGGGACCGAAGGGAACGCGAGGGGGAGTAGAAAGAGAGAAGGGAGGAGAGATAAGGGAGAGCGAGACCACGGAGAGATTTGAAGACAAGGCAGAGAAAGTGAAATTTAAGTTGGGAGTGAAATGCAAGACAGCCAAGGTAAGAGAGAGAAGTACAGATGGAGTCACAGGAGGTAAGGAGTTTGCCATTGGTTTTCTAGGGTAACTCATGAAAAAGTGCAATAGATGCAAGTCACCAACAGTGCACAGGAGCATTTCTCCAAGACATTTTCATGATACATTTGCCCACAATATGTTCCAGTATAAAACATTTTCGACTGGGCATACATCTCCATGATGACTGCACCATTATAGCCTAGTATTCCATTTCAAGAACATACTCATGTTTGCTTTGCGCATTATGCCAGTAATGATCCCATAAGAAAACATGTCCATGTTTGTTCTGTCAATATATGGCATCATCCCCACCTTGGCTTCACCATTAAAAATGCATGCCACAGTATGAAGACATGTCCAAAGTGGCTGCACTAAAATGTCAGTCGAGCTACATAATAACACTTATCATGCCTGGTTTACCAAAGATGCCCAATACAAAATTTCATACCACAATACAAAATGGCTAGACTGGTTGCATAAGAATGCCAGTCTTGCTTCATATTAACACTTATCAAGCAGATGTTAACAAAGATGCCCAATACAAAATGGCATACCACAACAGGAAATGACTGTTCTGGCTACATTGAAATGCCAGTCTAGCTACATATTAACACTTATCGTGATTGCTTTATCAAAGATGCCCAATATACAAATATGTTTGTCACAGAAAGAATAACACCACTGATCATGCTTGCTTTATGAAAGATGCCCAATACAAAATGTTAGCCCACAGTAAGAAATGGCTAGACTGGTTGCATGAAAATGCTTCATAATGCTTCCTAATTTATTTTATTATTCATATTGTGCTACAGTCAATTATTTGACTTTTCACAAAATAGAAATGTAGTATGCAAAAGAATGAAAAGAAAAAGAACATTTCACCTTTCTTTTCTTACAATTACAGGAATATATCACAAACAGAAAAGTAGCACATTATGCAGTTCTTTCAAAGCTTTTACACCATTTTAAACATTTCCATCTTCATCCCACCAATCCCCAGGGCTGGTCTTCTTATAGTTTCAAGATTTTAAGTAATTTGTAAAGTTCCAAGGATAGAAAGGTTTCTTGCTCCGAGGATAAGCGATGCCAAAGGTCCTCACAGTCCAAGCAGCTCGATCGATCCACAAATCTGGAGAATATTTAGGTTCTTCGAGCTCTAGTTCCCGCACACTCAATCTAGATGTGATACAGAGTTTGGTTCACACAAAAATTGGACAGCTCACAAGCACTTCTCATCTGTCCAATCTGCTGTCTACTAGCCAAAATTTCACCAGAGGGCAACAGAATCAGACATTGGGCCTCATTAGGAGATTGAAGGTAGCCATGCGCTTAATACCGGCATGGCTACCCCCAAACCCGGGTCCAGGTCCGGGCTCTCTGAATGGAGAAATAACAGGCCATTCCGACCTTGAGGGCCCGGTATTTCCCCATTCAGGGAACCTGGACCCGGTCCATCCCCATTCCCATTTAGCCCCCATAGGGCTCAATGGGAATGGGGAGCATACTAACAATGGTCCCGTTAATGACGGGTCTGTTGTTAGCATGCTGGGCCACTCGCGGGACCCGCTAAGGACGTCTGGTAAAACCAGGCGTCCTGAGCGGGTCCCGCGAGCGGACCTTGTAATGGGGTGGTAAGGGGTTAACGGCTCCGGCACCTTTACCGACGCCATTAACCCCTTACAGCCCGCCTCATAATGAGGTCCATAGTCATAGTATCGCATCTCTACAGCAGCTTTATAATAACACGTATCAGGCTTACTTTATCAGAGCTGCCCAATACAAAATGTCATACTGCAATAAGAAATGGCTAGACTGGCCACATTAAAATGCCAGTCTGGTTATATAATAACACTTATCATGCTTGCTTTATCAAGCAAGCCCAGTAAGAAATGCCATGCCTGCTCCGTGGTGTGCCAGCGCCTTGCACTCAGACAGACATAATCACATTAATTATGAATGTGATTATGTGTGAATGGTAGGCACTGGGTGGGGGGTGAGGGGACAGAAGTGTGTCAGGTGCTGGGATCCCAGGTTACAGGCATGATATTTTTTTAAAAGTGCCATGCCCGTCCCCCTCACAGGCACACTTCAATGTTGTGTGAGTGAGGTGCTGGGGGCCCAGGCATCACTTGTTTTACTGCCCATCTATCATAGATGCCCATTACTAAATGGAATGCCTTCCCACTGGGCCCTCCAATGCCTCACATGCACAGATAATCAATACTATGTACATGTTATGTTATGTTATTTCGCATTTATATAGCCCCTTATATACCATTGGTATGGTCTGAAGGCGCTGGTAGGTTGGGAACCGAAGTTCAGATCAGTAGAGAGAGTAGAGAGAGTGAAAGGTGCATGTGAGCACCGGATATGTGTGCAGCTGGTGCGGTATTCGTGTAATAGCTGCTTCTTAGCAGTAGGTATGGTGGTTGAGATATCAGGAGCATGTGTTAGCTCTGGCAGGATTTATCCTGACCGAATGTGGCTGCGTTAGGTCTGAGGAGGACATGTGAGGCGCTGGGGGGCTTAGGGTCAGACATGACATTAGAGGTGCTAGGTATCCCAGCAGACTGGCCTGGCATTCTTTACTGGGCATACCAGGAAACAATTCCATGCCTGCCCCCTGGTCCCCAGTGCCTCACATGAGCATGATGAATGTGATTGTGCGTATGTGAGATGCTGGGAGGCACTGGGGTCAGAAATTGTATGTTTTACTTTACATCTATCATAGATATGCAGTAAAGAAAATAATATGCCTTTTCCCTGGGTCCCCAGCTCCTGCCACTCACACAGATTCACTGTGGTCATGTGTGGTTGCCGTGCACTGGACATCCAGGGGCCAGGCAGGTATTATTTACTGGACAACTATCAAGATGTCAAGTAAAATACTACCATGTCTGTCCCCTGAGCCCCACAGTGCTTAGCACATGAACGCAATCAATGTGATTATGTGTGTGTGCAAGGTGCTGGGGAACCTGGGAAGCAGGCATGATATTTTTTTTACTAGACATCTATCATAGGTGTCCAGTAAATAAATTCCATCCCTGTAACCTGCGTCCCACAGTGCCTTCCACACGCACACAATCCAAGTGATTTTGTGTGTATGCAAGGCTCTGGGGTGCACATGGGGCAGGCATGGTATGTTTTACTATCATAGATGTCCAGTAAAAAAAAAAGACATGCCTGTCCCCTGGGTCCCCAGCTCCTCCCAAATGCACACATTCACTGTGCTCATGTGTGTATGCCAGGCACTGGGCATCCAGGGGTGGACGGGTATTTTTTACTGGACATCTATCAAGATCTCCAGTAAAATAATACCAAGCCTGTTCCCTGGGCCCCACAGTGCCTAACGCATGCACACAATCATCGTGATTAAATTTGTGTGCGAGGTGCTCGGGAGGCCAGAAGGCAGGCATGGTATTTCTTATTAGACATCTATCATAGAAATCCAGTAAAGAAAATCCATCCCTATTCCCTGGGTCCCACAGCACCTAGCCCACGCACACAATCAACGTGATTTTGTGTGTATGCAAGGTGCTGTGGTGCCCAGGGCACAGGCATGGTATTTTTTACTAGACATCTATGACAGATGTCCAGTAAAAAAATGCCATCCCTGTCCCCTGCGCCCCACAGCACCAAAACCTAATACACACACACAATCAAACTGATTATGTGTGTATACAAGGCACCGGTTGGGGTTGGGGGGTCAGGAGGCAGCCTTGGTATTTTTGACTCGACATATATCATAGTTGTCCAGTAAAAAAATACCATCCCTGTCTTCTGGGCCCCACAGCGCCTCAGAAAGAGAGCTGATTTTGGACAGTGGGGAGGGGGATGGTGCAACAAAGGCATTTTCAAAATGCCTTTGCTGTACAACCCTCCTCCCCCACTGACCAGAATCAGCTCCACGGACCAGTACCAAACACACACTCACACACATTCACACAACATCACACACAAGCGCACTCTCATTGACATAAGCACCCATCATCATGCACTCACACATAACACAAGCATACATGCTTCCATATACATATTTAAATAAGAAATATATGATAAACATACAAGCACACACATTTACACAGCATACACACAGAAAGCACTCTCTCATTCACACATGCATCCATCATCATACACTCACTCATACTAACACAAGCATGCACACATCCATATACATATTTCAATAATAAATACATCAACATAAACGTACCTTCTGCCGCCGGTCGAGAGGTTTCCTCCCCAACGCTACAGCCCCTGATAGCATGAATAGGACTCAGTCAGCTTCCTGGTTCCTGCAGGCATACGTCCAGGGGCCTTAGCGTGGGTGACGAGATGCCCCACTCCAGCCTACTCTGTCTGTTTGTGTGAGAATGTGCAGGAGTGTCCCCTCACACCTACAGAGATGCAGTTTCCGAGCCAACATTTCCAATGAACTATGCAAGGCTGGGGAAGCAAAACTCCTCCAGCCTTGCATGGCTCATTGAGCTTGCGTGGTTGGGTAACTAAACTGTTAAAGGGAAACATAGTTTTCTTTTGACAGTTCAGCCAGTGCCAGCCCAGCAGAACTCCCACAGCTGGAAAAAAACAACTGAGGGAGTGCTCAGTGTTTCACTGAGATGGCTCCTTGGCTATCAGCCCATCCACAATGTGCAAGAGAGGGCCAAAACCCGGTTAGGTAACCCCCCCTTTCCCATTATGGACAGGCTACCACTGGGGAGGAGGTGATGGGCTTTGGCTTGACAGATGTGGGCAAAAATGTGGCGGTAGATGAAATTTGGTTGATTGAGAAATAAGGAGTTTGCGAAGTAGGAGGATTTGGCAGAGTCCAGTGCACAAGCTAGGGCAGCAAGGTATTTTTTATAGGCTAGGAGTAGGGTATGTGCCCTTAATTTGTGCCAATATTGTAGGTAATTGTGCATGTTTGTTTTGAGGATTTGAATTTCAGAGGTGATCCAAGACTGAAGACGAAGAAAAGACGTTGTGAATGTGCGAGCGAGATAGTGTTGGTCAAACAGAGTCATATGTACACAAGTCAGTAAAAGCCAGAGAGAACATGGTCAATGGAAGAGGAATGAATAGGGGAAACAGACATGACAGGGGTCCTCACATCATCCAGGTAAGGGGCAAGAAAGTCCTGCCTGACTTTCCTCTTAGTCATTGAAAAGGGGAGATGGGGAGTAGAAGGCAGAGGGGCTACGATGTTACAGTGAACAATATAGTTATTAGAAGGAGAGGGATTAATGGAGAGGTCACGTGAGGAGAGTAAATTCAAGAGAAAGATAAGGCAAAGAGAGATCCCAAAGTGCTCACCACGTTGGGTAGGCTGGTTGCGGAGGGATAGAAGTAGTGGTCAGATAGAAGGAAGGTAAGTACAAGGCAGGTGGCTGGAGAGGGGTTGGGTAGTTTAAAGTCTGCAATCATGACAATGAGGATGTCAGTAGGAAGTGACTAAAGGAGAAGGGTCAGGTTAGGGAAGAAGGAGTTGAGAGCACAGGGGGTCGACAGAGAGCACGAACAGTGAGACGAGTATGAGAGTGTAGTTGAAAAGTGCCATATTCAAAAAAGGAAGAGTTTATGGCAGATTGAGGAAGAGAGAGGTGTTGAGGGCCTTATTGATCGGGAATCCCACACTGCTGCCCTTCCCAACAGGTCAGGGAGAGTGGGAGAATGTTGAAACATCAATGCAGAGATCTCTAGTGCAGCAGAGTTACAAAGTGACATCCAGATTTCTATGATAGCAAGAAGTGACAGTTGAGAGTGATAACAGTCAAACTGGTCAGTGATGTAGGGGATTTGTTGCAGAGGGATTGTGCATTCGAGAGGCCAAGTAAAAGAGTGACAGGAGGTGGAGTAGGGAATCGGGTGTTGTGCAGTAAATAAGTGGAATTGCTGAGGTTGGAGATATTGGAATCACAGGAGTGTCTTATTTGAGGGGCACAGGTGCAGGGGATAGGAGGAAGATGCGTAGGCCAGGGAGTAATGCAGAAGTTAAACCAATTTGAGGCTGAAAGATACAAGAGAAGGGAAGGAGAAGAGTGAATTGAAGAAGGAATGGAGAGAAGGGTAGATGAAATATGCAAGTAAAGGCAATGAACAAAGGGTGCAGTCCAGTAATGAGAGCTGGTGTGTGGTTGAGCGGAAAGGTAATGTGTAGATAGTTATGATATTATATGATAAGTTATTCATAACGCGCCAATGCACAAGTGTTTCTAGGCGCGACAAGACAAGGGGGTGAAGACAGAGGGAATACAAGACATACGATCTTACTATGCCTTGTGTCATTCAGATCGTGGAAGTGCAAGAATGAGAAGGGGAGTGCAATGGAGAGGGGAGGGGAAAACAGGGCAGCAATGCTCTGAGTTAGTGCAGCCAGGGCAGCACAGCTCTGGGTAGTGCAAGAGTACAAGGGACTGCAGGTTTACAGTTACAGCACCTAAGAGGCAGTGCAGGGGTGAGTGATCAACAAAGAGCTTGGTACCCAGTGACACTCTGAGGTTGTACAAGCAACCAGTTGGTACAACAAACAGGTAGGCGAGGTAGGCTAGCAGGGGAGGGAGAGAGAGAAAGCAGAGAAGAGGAAGGTTTTGAGCTGCTTCCAGAGCTTCAGGTGGTCCAGCTCAAGTTTGAGTGGGCCAGTCTCTGCCTTTCCAGAGGGAGGTACCTGCAGATGAGAGAGATTTACCCCCAGTCTCTGCCTGGAGAAGCATCTAACCCTTAGACAGTTGGAGGTAGCTGAGCGAAGGATTCGAGAAGGAAGGTATTTTGGAAGATAGCTTTGGATGTAGTGCCGGTCCTGGCCCGGGAAAATCTTGTGGACAATGCAAAGTGTCTTGGTGTGGTCTGGGAGCTAGTGGAGAGATTTCAGGGCTGGAGAGATACGGACTACAGTCCCTGGGCTTGATTAGTTGCAGAGGGCGGAGAGTAGAGGAAGGCACATTGAGAAAGAGGCTGTTGCAGTAGTCTAGCCTAGCAAGAACCAGGGCTTTGGAGACAGTGAGCGTCTGGGGTAAAGTGAGAAAGGGAAGAGTCCCTTTGAGGAGGTGCAGCTGGTAGTGGGACTTCTTGTTGGCTGAGAAGAAGCTGGTGTAGGTTCTGAGTTGGCCTAGAATGAGGCTATAGGCAACCAAAAAACAGATCACCAAAAGACAAGCAGGGAGTATTGTCATTTCTTGGCCTGGTGGAGCACTACTCCAATTGTATTAGGCACTTCACTGACAGATGCCAGCCCATTAGAGAACTAGGTAAAAAGGGTTGTCAAAACAGTGAGGTAAAACATGCTCTGTAGTGAAAGGACAGTCAACGGGTTCTTGAATTCCTATGCATGGAAGCAGAAGTCAGGTTATGGATGAGCTTACCCAAGTTCTGGCTTAAGCAGGTGTTCTGGCCATAGTCCCTTTCCCACCTCAACATGCCCAAACAGGGAGTGGCCCTTTACTACTTTTGGCCCTTGCCTGCAGGTGTCTGGGCTGGAAGCCCAGGGGAGATTGAATAAGTGAGGCAGTTTATCACATGTTCCACTGGAATCCACTCACAGTGCTCCAGATGGCTTCCACATTAACAGGCAGAGGCCTGAGTGTTGCAAACCCAGGAAGCTTCATTTTCCAGCAGTACCCTCAGATAGTGTACATGGTTGTTATATTGTAAAATGTAGTTATGTTCAGTTCAAGATTGCATAACATCACAGTGGAGGGATTCCACCTGCGAACCCCGGGAAGGATTGTGGGTGTCCATTTTGTAACCAGGTGCAGCAGCGCCAATATTAGAGTCAGGGGCATCTACCTGGCTCACTTGGGAGTGTGATCAAGACATGCCTTGAGTGGCCATTCCAGGCTCGGGCGCCTTCTGGAATGGATTGATATGTTTCCAGAAAAATGATTTTTAATTTCCTTTTTTCTCTTCGCTTCGCCATTAGACAATATGCTTCCAAATGGCACATTTATCTCCTCAATTCCTGCCAAATTCCAGAAAGCCCTTGGTTTGATGGGAAACTTGAAAAGAAGATTTTCAAGATTATGTCCTTTCTATCCATGGACCATAATTTAGTGTTAAGAGGAAGCTTGCACTCCTGATGCACAGTTTATGTTTTGAAGGGTGCAGAATCTTGAAATGCCTGTCATATTCTGGGAGTAGTGGGTAGAACTTAAATCCATCTGAAGTGATATTGCAGAAGTTGAGCATTCTGTTTGAGAAAAAGTCCAGTATCACACTGGAAATATACTATTTTGGCATACGTGAACAAGGATCGGGGGGTGTCCATTGCATACTTTATTACTGGATTTAATGAATTAGCTAATACATGTTAGTTTGGATTGACTTACAATGAGCATCTACAAGATAAGTTCATGTTCAAGATGAATGAAAATAATATTAAAACAGATATATGGATGAAGGGAGATCCAATTTTGGATGAAGTGCTTGAACTTTTTCTAAGAAAATGGAACATATGATGGCTTGTGTCAAAGAATTGGAAAAGAAAGGGTGTTCTAGTTCAGACAAAGTGTGTGCTGTGTCGGACCGCAAAGATCAGAAGAAGTCAACAATAAAGATGGTGGCTCCAAAGGAAGATAAATCCGGCAGATAGAAAAGCATCCACAGTTAAAAGATACTTTATGTTTGGCAGCACCTTTCACATTGTCATTTCATAGAAATGTGCTGGGTTAAAGACAGAATGCCATACATTTGGAAAAAGGGGACACTTTACCTGATGTTATAAACATTTTTCTTATTGGACCGTGCAAAAAATTGGGGAATTTCCTGTGGAGAATTACATGAAAATGGGCAAAACTCCTTTGTTGGATGAATTTGCTGGTTGTTCAGCCAGGTTGGTTCTAAACCAAAAAAAGGATAAAAGATGCATGCAATTGTAAAAGTGAACGAGGCTAAAGTCTCCATGCTAGTGACACAGGGTCGGACTATACCATCATTGAAAGAGGTGTGCGGAAAAGAAATCCAAGGATTAAGACTGGATCCACCAGGAATAAAGGTCAATGCCTACGGTGGTATCCACATTCAAATTTAGGAGCATTTGGCGCTCACCTGGAATGTAAGGTGGGGAAAGCTGTAGCCAAAATGTATGTCTTGCAAAAGAGATGAAATCTTCTAGGATGCAATGAGCACAGTGAGATGGGGATTACGATTCATCCTAGTGTGCCAGGTCATGTTGTAGAACCGATCTGCAAGTTTGTGGATACTTTCCTCAAACCCATGAGCTGACGCACAGAGATGAATTTCCAATCACCCTATGCAAGAACTATTTTGTCTTTGGTAATCAGTTCTTTCTCCAGACCAAAGGAACTGCCATGGGAGTGACCTTCGCTCACAGTTTTGCTATTCTTTTAATGGCTTCCTTTGAGTCAGAGTACATACTTTCAGACACCAATCCCTTTAAGCAGAAGTTCTTATCCTGGAAACACTATATTTATGATACTTTTCCATATGGTAAGGTACAGAGGAGGAACTAGTACAGGTCTCTGAATCGTTTAACACCTCTGACAACAACATTCAGTTTACCATGGAACATGACTACCATTAAATACATTTCCTGGTATTGATTATTAAACATCAACAAGGAACTCTGACATGCACTTTATTAAAAAAAAACAGTAACAGGAACACATTACTACATTTTGACAGCAACCACCCTAAGCATGTCAAGGATAGCCTATCCTATGGTCAATATCTTTGCATCAGACGTAACTGTACATCACTTACTGAATTCCAGGAACATGCAAGCCAATTGGATGATAGGCTATGCGCACAGGTATATCCAAAGAAACTGATCAGGGATTCTAGAAAGAGGGCTCATTTTATACCATGAGAAGCATTACTTACACCTCATACTCAAGTCTTGAGCGCTGATCATACTCAACTGATTTGTGTCATTATACACGATCCCCATACTTTGAAGCTCAAGAATCTGATCTGAAGATATTGGGCTTTGGGGAAACTCAACCTCCCTGAAGATCCACCTCCACGTTTGCATTCAAAAGAGCCAGGAACCTATGTGACTATGTTCTCCGTTCCAAATCTCAGAAGAAAACCTATGGATCACACCTCTGGAATTTGAGACCAGCTATCAGACATTTTCCATGTGGCAACTGCGTAGTATGGCAATTCAGCAGGAAAATGAAGTTCTTTATGATCAGTGATGAGAGATGGGAACTACACTGCCTCACCAACTGCAAGACCAGTCAAGTGATCTATTGTATAGAATGTCTTTGTAGTCTCACATATGTGGGTCAGACAATGTGCTCTGTGCATACCCTCATATCTAAGCACAGATCTAGGATAAAGTGGAAAAGTGCCACGTCACCCCTTTTGTCCCATAATATGGAGTAACAGCACACCCCACATAATTTGACATGGTCAGTGCTGAAAGTCATGAAAGGAACACCAAAAATCCAGTGAAGCTTGCTCAACATGGAAGCACGCTGGTTACAACGACTGAACTCAAACTGTGATGGATTGAATGAACAGTTTGTACCAGCAATTTAATTGGACCTTGACTGTATTTCTCTCCCATATTTCTCCTCCTTGCCCCTATCAGAATTAGGAGGTAATTACATTCATGTTTTAACATGTCCCTGTAATTCCTTCCCCGTCTTCAGTAATTCATTTTGAATGCAATCTTAAGCATTTCCATAAGGCTTTAAGCCTACCGTCTCCTTTTTTTGATTTATTTGGAATCATTCTCATTTTTATTTTTCCTTCTGATTCGTTAATATCATCAATATTAACTGAACATCAGTTTACATTTTCCTACACTGTTAGTACACACCTCAAGTTCCTAAATTCTTGTTCCTAAATTCTTGCTCACTTGCATTTTGATTTTTAACTGTCTGACATTATCCCTAGTTTCATTTTTAGCACGATTTGATAACTTTTTACTTTTGTCAACATTAACAGAACACCAGTTTATATTCTACTATACTGTTAGTACACACTTTAAGTCCTCACAGCATCCACCCACTGTTGTACTATTTGTCATCACGCTTCGATGTACGTCCCTCTCTAGTTCCCTAATTAGAACACCATGGCAACTGTCTTGTGTATACTTTTGCCGCCCACACGGCTAAGTTGAGCTAGGCATAGGCACACTCTCAGCAGAAACGTGACCTGAATTGACTCTGACAGGTATCTATAACCTGCTGCCTTATCTCCACTTCTCTAACCTAGCCATCTTGCATACATGCTATTGAGCAACAACATATTTGAACACCATCGTGCTCTCAGTTTTTTTTTATTGCAGACAAAATCAGCACCTGTAGCCATTGAAATGCCTGCCTACCACCTCTGCACTGTATACATCAAATTCACTCCCACAGCACATTTTAAGTGTGTCTGAACAATATTTAAACGCGAAGGTAATTCACTTTATGCATACGGGAATGTTCACTGTGTTGTCAGTATAAGATGCACCTATGGACAGCTTTTCACTCAGCTTTGTCAGATCACAGAGAACTAACTTTTGTGTAGCATCAATCTAAGGTACTTTGCACCTTTATACATGATAATTATCTACACTTTCAGTCGTTATGAGACTGTTTTACCTAGTTCCCAGCCTGCTCCTTCCTTCACTTTTATAATTCCACTCTCTGATTCCACAAGGGGCACCAGAAGCACAATAGGGAAACATGCCCACATGATTCTACATCCTATGAGTTTCTAGCATGATACTGGCCTAATATTTGAAGCACCTACCACTATAAACTGCCACCATATTCCTTGCTCACTATAACTGCCAGCACAGTAAACTTTTGTGGATATATTTGATTCTTCCTTTGATTTGTGAACATGCTGCTTGGTCCTTCTTCCTGCCTCTACTAAACAGCCAATTCAGTTTTTTTTTCTTTGATCGCACATGGCTCTAGATTAAATTCAGCCCTGGTACGTGTTCTTTTTGCTCCCCCTACGTCCCAATAGGGGACTCCGTGCATTGAACTTTAGCTTTCAGTAGGTGATACCAAACTGTCCTCTCAGCCTTGTCAACTGCATAGTATGTTGAACAGTCTGAGACCCATGTCTTTTTAATTTTAGGATCTATAATTCAGTCCTGATGAAGGCGGTTCTCACCAATATCTCAGCCGAAACATTAACAAGTGTGAGTATCTAGTATTTCTGTCTTTATAAAAAAGCTAAGGACCCCACTAAGATACATCAGTAATTTGTTCTCCTTCAAGTTGACAACGACAAGACCCAACAATCTCCCTTCATTACTTCGACATCCATTATGATAGTTGGAGGACTAGGTTGGTGTCAAGAGTGACAAATCACAATCATACAGAATACCTGGTGAACATTTACCTAATCAGAGAATACTGTAATTATTGAGTTAGACACTAATCTATTTTGTCCAAACTCATTTAGGAGGTGCCTTGGAGTATTTCACCTGAATGATTAAAACATGCACATGACTTTGGAATTGATTTGACTACAATATGTAATTCATTTATATGCTTTGATCAACAATGATGTGAAGATTGATTCTCCACTAATAAGAATGTATTGGTTGTTTTCAAATGTGGGCTGAATACCATTCTGTTTCACTGACTGTCTAACTGAACTCATCATGCTAGACTTATCACTGATCTAATCTTAGATTACGTGTTCTGTGTTGTCTTGTCATGTCTAGCACCACTATGCCTGCAGGCTTTTGTTTGTGATATATAAATAAGATAAATAAATAACTATTTTTTCTTTCCTTGTATGCTGTATCTCTAGTACTACCTTTCTGGTCTAGGAACCCCTATTTATGTTTCCTTCTTTTTTTCTTTCAATCTCCTACAAGACTTTGTAGGCCACATCACCCGTTGGTCTTTTTCTGGTGGACTCATTTGATATTTTCAGTTGTACTTGACTTTGACATCTACAATACAACTTCTAAGTTTTATCTGTTGCTAAGCACATGTTAAATGAATAATACATTTGATCTATTTTTAATTGATACATTATTATATCTTATTTTCTGTTTCTCTACTCATGCTATTAAGGAGAATATTTAGTGACTTGGTTGTAAGTGGCTGATTATATGTCTTTTCTAATTGATGTTTAACTAGTTACATTGTGATGGAAGCCTTTGTTTCATGTTGCCAGTTTCCCCTACCCCAGCTTTCACTGTGAAAGGGGTATGCCCTTTAGTTTCACCATGTTGTAGACGTGAGCCAAGAAGCAAGCCCTGGAAAACAGAGTGTAGACATATTCAAGGAGGAATGGGATGCCACAAGGGGTGTTACCAAAAGATAAGAATTATAAGAGGGACTGTAACCGTTGTTGCATGAGTAAGTAGTATTCCCATTTACTTGAGGGAAGAGGTAAAGAAAGAAATCAATAGATTCATATAGTATGTGTAATTGAAGTAGTGGCAGCCTTAGAGTTGGTTTCAGCAGTGGTTGTGGTTCAAAAGAGCAATGGCCAGGCACGACTATGTGAGGACCTCAGAGGTGTCAATAATGCTGTGTTAGTTGATAATTTTCCTCTCCTGATTATAAGTGAGTTACTAACTTTCACTGCGGGAGCTAAAGTGTTCAACACACTTGACTTAGCCTCTGCTTATCACAAAGTCAAGCTACATCTCGACTCAAAGGATTATAGCACCTTTGTTGCACATGAAGGACCCTTTATATTTAAGAGTATGCCCTTTGTTTTTTTGTCTGCAGCCTCTTTTTCTGGAGGTCATGTCCAGGGTGTGGTGTATTTTTTAGATGATGTATTGATTATGCTGAAGGGTGATGCAGAACATGATCAACGTTTGGCATCAGTGTTAAAAATATAGTCAAATGCAGCTCTTACCCTTTGCAAGGAAAGGTGTCTCTTCCGAGTGGTTTTGATTGATTATTTGCACATAAGGTGAGTGAGTGGTAATTAGATCCTAAATAATGAAAGTAGAACCACCAAAAGACAAGCAGAGAGTTTTGTCATTTCTTGGCCTGGTGGGGAATTGCTCCAAATGTATTGGGCACTTCAATGACAGCTTCAAAGCTATTATTGAACTATGTAAAAATGGTTGTCAATTTGAATGGAGTAGTTTGTGCCAACAGCCATTTGAGGATATCAAGTGTGCCATTGCACAGATCATTACTTCATTCAATTCTCCATTCCTACCACGCCTACCCATAAACCTTAACTCATGCCCCCCCGCAAAAGTAAGAAGCTTCAAAAAACTCACTGCTTCCAACCTCGCCCCTCTCCTTGATATCCCTGAACTCAAGCCTCCATTTACCCATGACCCTACCTCTCTAGCCAACATCTACTCCAGCACACTCACTCAAGCCATCAAACTCATTGCCCCTCTAGAATTAAAAAAAGGGAAAAAATCAATGCACTGCAACTCTTGGTTCACTGAAGAACTATCTGATCTTCGCACCAAGAAACGCACAGCTCTATCCAGATGGCAAGCAGCGCCTAACCAATCCTCGCTTAAAGATTTCAAAGAGATCTCATTGACTTACAAAAAAGCCATATTCCACGCTAAATCTGAATCCTACAACCAGAGAGCCACTAATGCCAACTCCAAATCAAGAGAAATATTCTCCATATTCAAAGAACTCACCACACCTGCCTCCAGCCCAGACGAAATCATCAAGGATGAAGCATGGTGCACAGGCATCCAGACTGCCCTCCCCAATAAAGTTAAAACACTCCAAGACAAAATAGCCTCCCAACGCAAAGCTCTCAACACCCCCACCTGTCGCTCACACCTCCCACTAACAACTCTCTCTCACAAACACCCCTTTTTGCTTTCAGAGAAGTCTCAGAGATGGAAGTCAAGGACCTCCTCAAAAAAATCAAACCTTCCACCTGCAAAGGGGATATCTGCCTACCGTCCTTAATCAAAGAGTGCTCAGAATCTCTCACCCCCATCTTCATGGCTTTCATCAATGCTTCTTTCGCATCTGGAACTGTACCACAATGCCTAAAAGAAGCTTGGGTTCGCCCGCTCCTGAAAAAAACCTCTCTCGACCCTTCCTCCCCTAAAACCTATCGCCCCATCACCACCGTCCCCTTTCTCCTCAAAATCCTAGACAAAGCTGCACACAATCAAATCCAACACTACCTGGAATCCAACACCATCCTAGGCAAAAGACAATCAGGTTTTCGCAAAGGCCATGGGACTGAAACTGCCCTTCTCGATCTAAAGAATCAAATTACCAAAATAATGGACACAGGCAAACCTGCTCTCCTCCTACTGCTCGACCTCTCTGCTGCATTTGACCTGGTCGACCACAGCATTCTCACATCTCACCTCTTCAATGCTGCGCACTTCTCTCACAAGGCAACCACTTGGATCACATCCTTCCTTGAAGGTAGGGCCATGAAAGTGTACTCTGACCAGGACAGCGCCCCCCCAACCACTATAAATTGTGGAGTCCCACAAGGGTCTTGCACTGCACCGACCCTTTATAACCTATTCACCAAACCCTTCTTTGACTTATTGGACTCCCTCAACATAGCCTACACAAACTACGCAGATGACATGCAAGTTCTCCTCCCCCTCTCCGGAGACTACGACCTAGACTCAGAAGCCCTCCTCAAAATCTGCTCCACTATCCAAACCTGGATGGCTATCAATGGTCTCTGCCTAAATGGAGACAAAACCGAAATCATCATCCTAAACCCCCAGCGAAACACTAACTAAACTCAGCCCCGATTATTCTCACATGATTATCGACAGTATTAGCATACCTGTCTCATCTGCTCTCAAGACATTAGGAGTCTACATTGACGCCGCAATCTCTATGACCAGACAAACCAGAGCCATCTCCTCAGCTTGTACTTTGACCACCAAACTCATTTATGCCATAAAACCCTACCTTACCACGCCCAACTGCCTCTCCATAGCCAGAGCTACTATAGGAGCCAGACTAGACTACTGCAACGCCCTCCTGCCAGGCACATTGACAAAAAACCTAAGCAAGCTCCAAATAGTGCAAAATAACGCCCTCCGCGCTGCACTACACATCCCCAAAACTGACCATAGTTCAGAGGCCAGAAGACTCGTCCATTGGCTCCCTGTCAAGGAAAGAATCAACTTTAAAATCCTCACACTCACACACAAGTGCATCAATCACACAGCACCCCCTACCAACCTGAAACTATAACAAAGAACTCCTCCATCCGTCCCAGAAGAAGCCATCACGCCAAACAACTCCGAGTACCCACTGTAAGAAGAGCCAAAGCCGGTGGCATTGGCTTCCCATACATAGCACCTAAGCTCTGGAATGCCCTCCCCAACTCACTCAGAGCAGAACCATCACTGTAGTCCTTTCGCAAATCCCTCAAAACCACTCTATTCAACTAACTTCATCCCTCCTTCACCTACACTAGCTCGCATACGTCTGATACGAAATGTGTCCTGTAATGGAAATTGCTTTGTAACCATCTTCCTTCCACTGTAACCAGATTATGTATGTCTTCATGTAACAGTGCCACGATGCCCCCGGGCTGACGTGCACTTTAAATAAATCTGAATAAATAAATAAATCAATAAATTGCGAGTGCTCTGGCCTTGGGGAGTTTCGACACGGCATGCAAGACATTTGTGATGCTTGATGCAAGCGATTCTGGTTTTGGTGTGGTATTTTGCAGGAACAAATGATGTTGAAAGGGTGATAGCTTTTGCCTCACGAGTATTGAGAGGGCAGAGGTGAGGTACTTGGGTATTGAGAAGAAGGCTCTTAGTTTGGTATGATAGGCAAAAACATGTAAGTCTTTTCTGTGGGGTAGGTCATTTGCCGTATTTACTATTCACAAGCCACTGGTAGCAGTGTTTTTGGATAAAGATCTTCAATATGTCTCTAGGAGATTAATGAGGTGGTCACCTCCATGTTAGGACATGAGTTTGAGGTTAAGCATGTGCCAGGCAAAGCAAGTATAATTGTGGATTATCTATCATGGGGTAGTTATCATGTTCAAGATGAACAAAATGGGGATGGTAGTGAAGTTGTTGAGGAACAGGTGTTCTTGGTTTGCGAGGGAACTATCGCAGAAAGAGAGTAGGCAGAGGTTGCCGAGCAGTATGTGGATATGCAGCGTGTTATGAACATTGTCAGTAGAGGTTGGAGGAACTAAGTGTTAAGCGATGTGTTGGTGGGTTATCACAAAGACAATTATGTGTTGAGTTGAGTATAGAAGGTGAATACTTATATAAAGCTGGGCGCTTTGTACTGCTGTCGAAAATAAGGAGTAGAATATTGGAATAGAGGAATGTTGAGGGGAGATTATTGGTGGCCTGAGTTGGATGCTGAGACTGAGGGGCTAGTAGTATGACAAGGGCATGACATACAAAACAACCACCATTGAACTACAAGTAACAAGGATTGTCACACATCTCCATTACACATCACAACCACCCCTTGTCCGCACACCGGTACAAAAAATGTAGCACATGTCAAGCAGAGAACGACACTGGATGTGTGTCTTATACTAACAACCACTGCAACTGACCAGTAGCTGCAAGGCCCCCATCGAGACAATGTCCAACCTTATGTCATCATTACTCCAGCCAGAACTAGCAGGGCCCCCTCAGGTGACAGTACTACAGGATATGCAAGCAACATCTGTCTGGCCCTACATACACACACGTGACCCTGTATATTAGTGATGCACTTGACTACATGGTCCAAGCAAAGCACAACTCCCACACTGACCATATGCAAGCACATCAATCAATGCTACAAACTGACATACAGTCACATGAAGCATACCCCCCTGGAGGCCTTGCACCCTGTGCCACCATAGTACACCCAACACTACATGACAAAAAGCCTATCTCATTTCCATCAAGGTATTGATGCACACTTTCATGTCTCCCAATAGGCACCCATGATCCCTCGGAAGGTGCTACCCAGTACGTCAGGCACACCAGCACCAGCAAGCATTACAAAGGCAACAGGCCATGCCTCAGCCAGGAAGGGGAGTGTCATAAAAACCAACAAATTCAAGAGGACAGTACGATCCACCTACATGGCCACTGGCACACCGGCCACAATTCAACTGCCACATCCAGGCCATTACAGAGTCTGCTGCTATACCCACAACAGGGGCACCCCCACCACGGCTTGGGACTCAGTAGTTCTAAAAACCTGCCCAAGTGCTGACAACATCCAGGCATGGGTGCAGTCCACTGCACCTGCTGCCACTGTGCAATCTGAGTCTGCCTCATCAAACGCAAGTCCTGCATATTCACCTCTGAGACACTTCTCAGTGGAATCCTCCTCCGTGTGCAGCCTCTCACACATGCGGTACTCCCCTTCCATCGTGTCATCTATCCCTGCCCTCTCCTTCAAGCTCAGAGGACATGGCTGACCATGCAGATCAGGCAGGCTGGGCATCTGGAAATGATGATATGGTTCCCCTATTTCCTGAGCCAGTGCAGTTCACCACATTGCATGCCATTTGGGAGCGGCTGGACAGAATTGAGTAATGACAGTTGGAAATCCAAGCCATCAAACAGGAGCAATTGGGCCCTTTTTAGGCCATGCGCGACGTGATACCTCCAGGCGGGTAGCGACATCCATTGCCTTGCTGTGCCAGAAAACAGTGCACTTAAATGCAAGTAACACCCTCTTCAGCAAGTGGATGAGGGAGCTTACTGAACAAAGCTCGGCCTCACCTGAGGCCATAGGCAGGGGCATCAATGTAACCATGCAACACCTGCGGGGCAGTGAGGCAGTTATTTCCCTGTCAATCACCCCTACCAAGGGATCAGTGGTCAGCAGGCCACCCATGCGCTCCCAGCGCTGCACATCTCATGCTCACCTGTCAATGCAAAAAGGGAACAAGAGGAAGTGCTAGTGGTTAAGTATATGGGACAGACTAAGGGGGTGGGTGATGGAGTTGGGAATCAGGGTGTGGGGTGAGTGATGGAATTGGGGATCAGGGGGTGGGGTCCTAGATGGAGGTAGGGACCAGGGTGTGGGGGGGGGGTGATGTGCTTAGGGATCAGGGTTTGTTGATTTGAAAATAAATCACTGTTGAGTCTAGACAATATGTACTGTGTTTATTCAATGGTGATGGTACATGTGCATTCAGTGAATCATCAGTGACATCAGAGGTGCATATGTGCAAATAAAGTTGTCCTTGAGTTCCTGACAGACCATTCATCCTTCCCTCATTTCCCCATGTATATCCTGAGGTGCCATGTATTCACCTGCAATGTCTTTATCATCAGAGGCAGGGGGGAATGGTCCTCATCTGGAGGCATTTGTATGTTCCTTCGTATGCACACGTTCAGCATTGCGCATATGACTACGATTTTACCCACTTTTTCAGGGCTGTACATGAGTGCACCACCTGTGTGGTGGATGCCCCTGAATCTAGCCTTTAACAGATCTAAAGGTGCGCTCAATGCATGTCCTGGTTCTCCTGTGGGCCTCATTATGGGCGGCCTCCTGTGGTGTACCAGGGTTCCTCACAGGTGTCATCAGCCAGGGTAACTGTGGATAGCCTGAGTCACCTACATGTACAGTGTTAGACATGGCCGTTTGTCGAGCTGCATGTATATTGGCCAATTGTGATATTGGTCTATGTTCACTCATCTGTGCATGTGGATGACACAGCTTGCATCAATTGTGTGATAGGGGCATTGGCCTACAGACTGTACTTTCAGTCATTCGCGGTGCATGCAACATTATTTATCTTGTGTTTGTCTATGCGCTGATGTAGCCCATGCAACTGGCACTATGAAGATGGTGGTAGGCCATGTACCGCCCTATGACCATGCATTGGCAGGGAATGGCTTTGACAGGTGTTTTGCTTGGAGTTACTGATTGTATTCTGCTACCTTGCATACTAGGATGTCCAGTGGAGTCACCTGAGGTCAGTATGTGTACTGGGTTAAGTCAGTCATGGCTCATCGCCTATTCATTGCTTTCTTGGTGATGCATCATGTGACTTGAAGTTTGCTCCCATTACTTCTTACTTCGTTCTCCATGAATGCCATGTGATATGTCTTTGTCAGATTAACTACTACTACTTACCCACAAGCCAGGTACTCTGTCCTCTGTGTATGCCCAAGTACAGTGGTACTGTGCTGTTCCTCAGTATTATGGCATCATATGTGGCACCGGGGTATCGGACAGAGCAGTAGCTGTTTGTGAGGTCGGCATTGCACTTCATTTAGACATTGATGGAATGGAACTGTTTTCTGTTCCGCTATGCCTTCTCCATTGTCTGGGGCAGGCACTAATGCCAAATGTATGCAATCCACTGCCATTATGGTGATGGGAAACTGGGCAATGGCATAGAAATGTACATTTGCTGCGTTCACCTCTGCCTGAGTGGTGGTCATGGAGATTTGCTGATGGGCATGCCTCATGAGTGTATGCAGGACTTGTTGCAGCACCTTTAAGAAAGTTGGCTGGAACATCCCATGCAGCATCCCAACAGTGTGCTGTAATCTGCCCATGGCACAGAAGTGTAGGACGGACACTAGTTTTACCGGATGGCTGGGTGGGTGGCAGTTCTGACTGCGATGGTGCTCTGGAGATCAGCCTCGATCAGGGTGAGCAGGTCTGTGATGGTGGGACGATCCAAGCAATGGAGTGTCACTAATTGGTTGTCTTTCAGTGTTCAAAGGGATGGGCGGATACATGGCATGGGGTGCCTATCTCCTTCTTTGCTGGTGTCTTGCATGCTGCAATATCTGGATGAACACCAGCAGGTTGTGGATCCCATAATTGATGCCTGCTTGTGGCTGCATGTTGATCGGATGTGTGGGCCTTATATAATCATCCTGAGTGCATTGGGTGCACCTATGACTTAATTTCCATCACCTGTGTGCATTTACCTCACCTTTTCGGTGGAGGCAACTGCACTGTGTTATTGTCTGAATTGCCACTGATTTTCAGTGGTAATTCAGCTGTGTTTCAATTAGTAATACAGCGGAAATACCATTTCTGGTTCTGGTGATAATTCTACCAACGGAATTAGCCCCATCGGTAATTCCGCCAGATCTCAGTGGTAATTCTGCCAGGTGGTGATTCCACCAATGGTAATTACGCCAGTGGAGTTAGTGACAAGACCGTAATTCAGCGTTGTGGTAAAAGTGGCGGCAATTCCATTACCACTATTTTTACTGCTTAACACCAAACTCATAATGAGCCCCATTATGTTTTATTTTTGGTTATGCTGTGTCATATGTGTCAGAGTTTGCAGCACACGCTTTTTGCTCACTGTACCTTTCACAGATGGGAAATATTGTGTGTGCATCAAACTCTCATCTCAGAACAGGCTATCATGCCATGTTCTTTCTGGAGAGGAGCGCCTGCTACCTTTTTTGAAAACAAAAAAAGACACCTTTAATTGACAACTGCTAGTATATTTTGAATAATTTCTCTCTCTATACATATATATATATAAAACCTTTAGGTATGTTTCCGTACTCAGCTGGTGCAATTTATCAGTTTTAGGTTGTCCTCTGCTGTACAAAGGGCAAAGTGCACCCACTTCAACAATAGCTATCATTTCAGCATATGGATGCAATTTATTAATGTTAGGTTGCCCTCTGCTGTTCAAATGGCAAAGTGCACCCACTTCAACAACAGCTATCATTTCAACAAACAGAATGAGCACGGTTCTAAATGGTCACCTTCACTTTCCACTATTGTAAACATTCGGAATAATTTCAAGCTACTTCTTTCCACCTCCACTTCTTGCCACACAGGGCATGGCGGTTCCAGCGTCAATTAACAGTTCATTAGTGGCTCAACGTTTCAATCTCTAAAGAGAGAAACGATGTAAGACAAATGCCTCCTCATGAGCTAAAACTGAAAGTAGGTGCTCTAATCTTACTACTAGACAATCTTATGCCATCACAGGGACTCTGCAATGGAACATGGTTGACAATTGTGCATCTACAAAAACACATCATAGAGGCCTGTGTAATTGATGGCACTTAGATAATGTTATCATAACGTGCATACCTGTCATTCCATCTGATATGTTTAGCCTTTTCAATAACCATTAATAAGTCACATGGAACTACGCCCCCTTCCTGGAAGTGATCAGTGGTAATTCCGATATGTAATAAGGAGGAAAGAAGTGACCCTATGAATTACCAACTGATATTGACCTTTAAGATATGCTAGAAGGGCATATGTTACTTTGTATTTGTATTTGTATTTATTTTATTTATAGAGCGCACCAGGCCCGAAGGCAACCAGGCGCATATTTTAGTTACAGCATGATAAGGCAGACATGACAGTACAATTACAAATTTAAATGACAGTTTAAAAAATTACAATAACATTTATAAACATATATACATAATGCAGTTACGGGTAAGGGAGGGCAAGGCCTATGTACAGGAAGTGGCTAGCGCATGGCATGTAGGTGAATGGTCTTGGGCAGTTAGCCAGGTTTTAGCCATGTTTTTAAAACTGTGAAAGGAAGGTTCAGATCTTAGCAAGTTAGGAAGCGAGTAACAGAGTTTCGCCCCTATGACTGGGAAGCTGGCTCCACCAGATCTTTGAAGGTTGAAGTGAGGTATAGCGAGGCAGTTAGTCTGAGCAGTTCTGTGAGGTCTTTTAGTGTTGTGAGGGAGGAATCTGTTGGCTAAGTAGAAAGGAGCTTAGTTGGAAAGACATTTGTGAGTGAGAGCAAGTGTTTTCAGTGTAACCCGTTGAGGGACGGAGAGCCAGGGCAGATTACGTCTGGTGTCCGAGATGTGTTGGTTCCTAGGGATGTTGAGAGCAGCTCTAATAGCATTGTTTTGGACGATTTGTAACTTGTTTAAGTTACAACTGTTGGTGCCCAGATAGAGGGCATTACAATAGTCAATTTTTGACAACACAAGAGTTCTACCAAGTGTGACACAATTGGCTGGTGAAAGGAAAGGGCGGCTGGCTGTAATAAGCATGCAGGTGTATGCCGCTGCATTTGTCTGTCTGGCCAAGGATAAGGTAGAGTCAAGGTAAATCCCTAACGTTTTAGTGTCCTTAGAGGCCTTGATAGTATTACCGTCAATGATGAAAGAGTTGAAATCAGGGGCCAGTTTGGATAGTTTTTGAGGAGAGCCAAGGATGAGGAGCTCTGTCTTCTCATCATTTAGACAAAGGGCCTCATTACACGGATGGCGGTGGACCAAGGTGCTAGCAGCACCTTGGTCCATGCCGGTAAAATACCAGCACCTCCTTGGTGGAAAGGGGAATTACCGCCCTATTCTAAGGTTGGTGGGGCAGTAATTCCCCCTTCCCCCATTGCCCTTCCCCATTCCCATTTCTGCCCCATAGGGCATAATGGGAATGGGGAAGGTGCTAATTACGGCACCGCAAATTGCGGTACCGTAATTAGCTCCCTGGTCCCTTTGCGGGTTGGGTTTTAACTCCTGCAAAAAGCAGGCGTTAAATTCCCCAACCCACAAAGGGACTTCGTAGTAAGGCGGTAAGGGTTTACCGGTACCAGTAAAATACCAGTATCGGTAAACCCTTACCGCCTACCGTGTAATGAGGCCCAAAGTCTGTGTTGCGCCATGCAGGCTTGGATGACTAGGTAGATAGCATGGATGAGATTTGATGAGTTGTGGAGAGGCAGAAGTTGAGGGAGTTTTTGTGGATGATGGCAATGCCTCCACCTTTGGATTGGCTAGTATTGCGGTCATGTCTAATGATATTGTAGCCTGTTGGAATGGCTAGCGAGAGTAGAGGACCAGAGGCTTTATGCAGCCAGGATTCTGTGACGGCCAGAAAATCTAGGTTGTGGGTGAGGATGAGGTCTGCCACCTCTGAGGTGTGGGCTGTGAGAGATCTGGCATTAATTAATGCCCCTTTGATGGTGTTTATAACGGATTAAAGGGTTGGGGTGTCGATGTACGTGGAGAAGAAGCAGTTCTGGTGACAGGTAGTGTAAGTTTGTTTTTTGCAGAAGGAGGTCAATTGGTGGTAGGAGGCGTGAGTGAGTCTAGTGCCAAGTCTGGCATTTCTCATAGCAAGTGAGCATGGTAGTATATGAGTGGGTTTAGATGCAAAGTGTTGGAGCCATAGGGCTGGGTTGTTAAGGTAAGGATTGGTGTTGTAGGTAGACATAGGTCTGGTTGTAGTGTTATGGTAACATGAGTGAGGTAACAGAGTCATGATGTGTGTGCTTGTGGGCACTAGGTGGATAATAAAGTAGAGTGTAATGACCAAGGCTATGGCAAATAAGTTTTGGAGGGGAAATTTGAAGGAGTGAAAGACTGTTGGGAGCTGGAACATGGTGCCGAAATTCACCACGGCTTGCAGACAATTGCAATCATAAAGTGCAGAGGGCAGTATTGTATGGCAGGAAGTGAGCCAGATATTCATTTAAGTCAAGGTGGCTGAGTAGACCATATCAAGGTGATGTCACAAATGCTTTGGGCAACGCTACCACTAAAGTACATATTGGGAGGGACAGTCAGGGTGCAAGTACAAGGACTAACAGCTCAGTATGCTGGGAGGCATGGCGAACAGTCAGGCAGGCTGGTGCACTTGTTGCAGACAGTAGGGTACCAGCAGTGTGGCTGTGGTGGCCTGGCCGAGGATGGCTGTTCATTAAGCAATTGAGGGCATGTGTGGCGGTTTAGATGGCAATGCACTGGCCGGCTAAATGCAACTATCAAATGTCAGTTCAATTATCAAATAGTGATGTAATAGCAGGCTAAGTGCAACTATCAAATGACAGTTCAACTATCAAATAGTGATGTAGTAGCAGGCTAAATGCAGCTATGAAATGGCAATATACTAATAGGCTAAATGCAGCTATCAAATGGCAATACACTAATAGGCTAAATGCAACTATCAAATGGCAGTTCATCTAACAAATAGTGATGTAGTAGCAGGCTAAATGCAACTATCAAATGGCAGTTCAATTATCAAATAGTGATGTAGTAGCAGGCTAAATGCAGCTATCAAATGGCAACACTAACAGGCTAAATGCAGCTATCAAATGGCGGTACACTAGTAGGCTAAGTGCAGCTAACAAATGGTAAATTCAACTTTCAAATAGCAGTGTAGTAGCAGGCTGAGTGCAATGCACTAGTAGGCTAAATGTAGCTATCAAATGGCAGTATAATGCATATGCAGCTGTTAAGGCAGTACAGTAACCCTACAAAACCAAGAGCTGGTGCAAACACACATTAACTCAAGGCTGGACTCACCGAGAACCTCTGCATCAGAAAATGATTGCACTACACACATCTCAGTTCCAAGCCCAAAAAACATCTACGAGCACCATGCCATAAACAATTCTAAAACACGCACAATCAAAATAGTCACAAACGACGATCTTGATATCCTATGCCTCACTGAGACCTGGCTACAGGAACCAATGGGTCCCACTATTGATATTGCCATGCCAAGTAATTACACCATATACTTTAACAATAGAGAGACAGGGGAAGGCGGAGGTGTAGCAATAATCGCCAAACAAGATCTCAAACTATTCTCTGCTCCTACACAATGCACAGGATGCGAGATTTTACACCTCAAAATGACCCACAATCAAAATAACTGCATTAATCTGCTAGTCATTTATAGGCCCCCGTCCTTAACATCTGACTTTAATGATGAATTGACCAATATATTGAATAATCTGAAAGCACCAAATACAGGAACAATACTCCTTGGAGACATAAACAGATGGAGGGGCAATACCAAAGACCCCGAAGCCATAAGTCTTGAAGAAGATTTATTAAACTGCTCCTTTACTGTAATAAATAAAGACCCAACAGCTGTCACAGGCAACCAGCTAGACTCGATAATCAAAAATAATGCTGACATAACAGTGCTGGGAACATACCCTTGCATATGATCAGATCATTATAAAATTGAAACCAAGCTCATACTCAAACAAAAAAAGGAGAAACCGAACAACTCCCCAAAAATGGTCTTAGACAGAAACCTAAAAAAAAAAAATCACACCAACCATCCTATCGGAAGGTATTAAGCAAATTATGCTTAAAACCAAGGATACTGATTCATGTGAAGAAATTGTATCTATATACAACAAACACATGAATGAATTACTAAACCGACATGCTCCTCTGAAAAACACACAAGTCCGACCCAACATAAACCAGCAAAAATGGTTTAACTCAGAAGCTACTAAACTAAAAAAGGAAAAACAGAAACTAGAAAGTATATGGTCTAAAGACCCCACAGAAAGCAATAAAAAGAATTGGAAAAATGCAGGCACTACATACAGGATTAAAATAAGTGAATTAAAGAAAAATCACTATAATGAACAAATCGTTACTTCATCTAACTCCACCGGGAAACTCTTCCAGATTCTCAAAGCAATAGAAAAACCGATAGCTCTATCCCCGCCATTTCAGCCAACAGTAAAAGATTGTGAAGCAGTCCAAACTGCATTTCACAACAAAATTATCAAGGCAAGAGAAACAATCACAAACTGTAAGTCAATCAACATTCCCATCCCGGAACAAATATGTGAAATAAGATCGACTCACAATGTCCCAAATTTCAATCTAAATCTATAACATTGGAAGATATGCAAAAAAAATCTCTCAAGCATTAAATGTACTTCCTTCACTGAAAACGTGTTGTCACCTAAACTAATACTTGACAATGCCGAAATCTTTGCTCGGTTCCTCATAAGAATGGTAAATGCTTCCTTTAGGGATGGTATTGTCCCTGCCATAATCAAAACAGTAACAGTAACACCTTTGCCAAAGAAACCCAAACTCAATCAACAAGATCCCGCAAATCTAAGGCCAATTACCAACTGTAACTTCCTATTAAAAATATTAGACAAGATTGCCACTGAACAACTCCAGGAATTTGTGGACAATAACAACTTGCTCCACCCACAACAATCTAGTTCCAGGACAGCCCACAACTGCAGACAGAAATGCTGAGCATCCTTGACAAGGGTAAGACAGGATTGTTAATCCTATTGGACCTCGCGGCAGCCTTTGACCTGCTAGATCATCAAAGGGTCTGAGAGGCCCGTGATCGATCTGGGAACTGCTCACAAGAGGCTATAGATTGGGTATCTTCTTTCTTAGAGGATAGACAATCCAAAATTATTTGGGGTAAACATTCCTCACAACCTAAACCAGTGGACTGTGGAGTACCACAAGGCGCTAGTTTCTCCCCCCTAGTGTTCAACCTATACATGCGTTGCGTATGCATACTGTTGACCCAACTCGGTATATTTTTCACCACCTTTGCCGATGACACCCAATTGGTGGGGACTATGAACAGTATAGCGAAAAACTCTCGTTAATATACACCATCGAAAGCTGGATGAAGGCAAATTGGATGTGCCTAAATGCCACCAAAACAGAGTTTATGATCTTTGGATCACCCTACGCTAGAAAAAAACTAAGCCCATTATACACTGCATTCAATATCAAAGAGACACAAATTAAAATATCAGAAAAAGTCAAAACACTAGGCATATTTCTACAGGCATCCTTGGGAGCAGAAGCCCACACAGCCTACCTTAAAAGGAACTGCCAATACCATCAGAAATGACTGAAAAGAATCAGACCCCTGCTTAGTCAACAAAATAGCACAACCATAGGTAGAGCCACAATCCTCTCTCCGTTAGATTATGGTAACTCCCTACTACTGGGTGCCAGCAGCAAATGCCTCAGACAATGCCAAGTGATCCAGAAAAACGCCATAAGAACAATCACCGGCAAACCTAAAAGAGAGCATGTCGCAAATGACAGAAAGGACCTACACCGGCTAGCTCTTCGAGGAACGCATCACATTTAAAACTATCACTATGGTACATCGATGCTTAATTGGTAAAGCGCCGATATACCTAAAAAACCAATTCAAGTGGCATGTATCATGTCGTACCCTTAGATCAAACAACACAGGCCTACTCCAAGTGATACCAGCTAAAAAAGCAAAGGGACTAGGCAGGGCTTTCACAACAAAAGCAGTCCTTGAATGGAATGAGCTTCCCCCCGCAATGAGACTGGAAACTAATCACTCATGCTTCACAAAAAAACTAAAGACACTCCTGTTCAAATAAGATACCATCACTAGACACACCAGTAACCTTAATGCATCACTAGTAAAATGATATGTTGTACGTGGAACATGCGAATGTCCTGTTACCTGAACAACCATGTCTGTCTATATGTAATGCGCTCTGATGCCCGCGGGCTGCAGCGCAATATAAATACATAAATAAATAAATAAATAAATAAATAAATAAATAAATAAATAAAAGTAAGTATAACTGACAAGAGGTGGTGCAGCAGGTGTCAGGTATAGATAACATGTGGTAACATACATAAACTTGGAAGCAATTATCAAATGGTGCTACAGATGGAGAGCGAGTGGTAGTACAGTTACAGTCATGAGGTACTCACATTTAAAGTTACCATTGTGATGTAGAGTACAGCGCTTTCAAAGTCCTGGTAGGAACCCCAATGGATTCTGGGGTACTGCGAGGGCAGAGTCCAAAGCTTAGACCTGGATGTTCAGGATGGGCACAAGTCCTAGGCAGGCAAGTGTTGACTAGTGGGCAAGTAGGGCAGAAAACAAGGTGAATGGTGGCAGAGCTTAGTGCCCTGGTGCAGCCTGCAGCTCGGTCAGCTCAGTCAGGAACTGAGCCTTTTCTCGATGCCTTCTCTCGGAGGCCAGCTCTCGCCTTACAGCTCTCGCCTGTTACACTGGGAACAATTAGAATTTTAATAATTCTCTGAGAATTGCAACTGAGCACATGCAAGAGAATGGTAGGTTTTGTTGCAGTACATTTTGTTGAAGGAGAATTCATCACATTTTTTACAACGGATTTTGCTGCATATATATGTGGGGTGTGGGTTTAGGGAAATAATTAATGTAGGAGGATAAGGGGGAGGCTGCATGGGTCTCCTCCCGCATATACATATGGCAAAATCAACCTGTCAAAAAAAAGAAATTCGAAGAATCCTCCTTCAAGGAAATATATTCGAGCAAATCAACCTAAACCCACATGCAAATACATTATTAGCTTGAGGTCCTGATAACAATTACACGCTGGAAAGGACCATTAACACTCGACATCATTGACATTTTTTCAGCCATTTTGATTTATGTCTCTGGGGTCTATACCTATCCTGTTACATATTGCGTGCAAAGATAAACACAACGTATGCCAACTGTGCACCACACATGCACAGTCTACATGTCATCAATAACCATTCCCACTAAAGTACCAGGTTGAAATTACTCAAGCTACCTTAGGTCCCACCACGTTCTTGGCAATCCACCAGGTTACAAACACACCTTTCAGGGTGGTGAACAAAGGCACAAGTCACACACCACAGATGCTCTAGATACCCCTCCATTCTTGAACATTATGTATTCTCTTTATATATCTTCCTGACTAGTTACGTTTTGTTTGTATAATAGTACATTTTCAAGCTGTATGGTGTTCCCTTAATCTTCATAATAAATAAGAATTAACAAAACGAGCAGTGACTTTGGTCACACCAAACCATGATTGTGCTGCAGGAATTGGTTAGGGAAGCTACACATGCTCACACCAAAACAGCAATTCCTGGAGAAAACAATCATTAGGTTCTCCATGGGAGCCAAATGTACTCATTCTAAGATGACATGATTATCACAGGTGGCAAGGATGTCATAAAGCATTTGGAGTAGTAGGTGGTCAGTCTTAGCTGAGCAAGTGTCCATAGATAGCTTACCAATGTGACGAAGGATGATTCCGTGTTCCAAAAAGCACTAAGGAATGGTCATACATAAAAGGAAACGTGTTTTATTTATCTGTTAAGTGCAAAGTCTACAATAAACGTCAGCGTAGAGACCAAAACTCCTACTGGCACATCCAATACCCAAACTCATCACTCTCAACGGACATTCTCAGAACCCTCACATATTGATTGTATACACCACTCCTTCAACACTTCCCTCTAGATCAAACAGACATGGCATAAAACACCATATGCAGAGCACCAAGGTAAAAGGATCTACACAACAGCAATACCATCAGTTAGATAAGTACTTACAAAACATATACATTTTATTCATCAATCATAAAACATGATAAAATCATCTACATCTAAAAACAAAGTGCCAGTGACAAAAAATTATTGTTTTTTTTAAATAAACATAATTCATCACGGACACCCTTAATGGATCAGTTCAGTTCTACCCATTCATTACATTTCAAAATATAAAGGTGAAACATGATCTACAACGCTCTCAATGTGAAACAGAGCCAGTATCTACAAATTACTGGCACTATGACTCGACTTGTTTAATTTCTATAGCATTAGTATTGAACTTTCTTCAGGAGGATTTCTCAGTAGGTCACTTAAGCTTTAGAAAAAAACTTCTAGGGAACATCTGTCCCACAACATCTGAATACGTGCATTTTGGCGAGGGATTTCTGTTGGTAGAAAGTGGATAAAAACAAAAACAAAATATAACTTAAGTACTTATTTGCAAAGCAGTATAAATCTGTACAACCTGAGGCAACGAAAATCTCTTTACCTCGAGTTACTGCGGTGGTATTCTAGCAACTGGCAAGTTTTAATCTATTCAGCCTGTGCTTCTTCAATCCAAAATCAGAATGTTGTAATCTATAAAAATACATATAATTTGTATCAGACTACTACCAAAATCTCTATTTCTCTGTCTGTTCAGCCAATAAATGCTCACGTCTCTCAATATTATAATTACTTCAAAAACATAGCCCATAATCTCTACTAATGTTTACTTTGTGGGATGTTTTAAACCACTAGTCCATGCCCTGCAACATTACTGTGCACTGCTTGCATCAGAAACCTCAGAATGGCTGCTTGAAAGCATTATGTGTGCTAAAATCACCCAGAAGTGTGCAGGAAAACCTGAAAAATAGGCTGCCAATCCACTTTTGCCTATGTCAGTGGTAACACAGAAGACCACTGCCAAAACCCATCATTTGGCTGCCCACAGAGGAAAATGAAACTATTTGAAAAAGCAGTCCTGCATTGCAAGAGAAAAACAGAGCTGTTTAAAAATCTGTTTTTCCTTGACTGTGGAAAGTGCAAAAATCATGGTTCCCAAACATCACAAGAGATCCAACTCCTTGTTGGGTGTGAAACATCACTGTATATAAAGAATTCACCTAAGCACAATGTTAGCAGAAACATATTTGATCAGAAGAAAATTCACATTTAGAGATGCTTGCTTGGAAGAATATGTCAAAAATGGGCACAGTACCGCTACTCGCCTGTGTCAGAAGCTGGTGATTACATAACCTGTCAATTTAAACTGGTACATTGAAATCAAAGTATGAAAAGGAAAGACTTGCTATCAGAAGCAATAGAGGTGGATATAATTCAAAACTATATTTTAAAAAGGCTGGAATTAAGAGATTGGTGGATATATTTGTTAAAATGTCATTTGTATTTTAGGAAAAGACTATTTTAAACATTGTGTTAAAAGTTAAAGCCAGCTACACTGAGCTTCAAAGACATTCCAAACATTCTCCCAAACAAAGGAATCTTTTCCCCTGCTCTCTGCTAAGGAACTGACAGGGAGGTGTGAAATGAAAAGGGAGGAGCACTTTGGCCTGTTGCTCTGCTAAGAGACAAAAGACTCCCTTTGACTCAAAGGAAATGCTGATTCGGGTGTAGGCTGAAACCAGATGCCAAAGTCAGAGAGGCCTGGGAATGCCCTCTACCCCAGCCAAGACCTTGGAGGCAGAGACAAGCAGTTGTGTTTATTCAGAAAGCACAGAAAATATCCTTTTTGAAAAAGACCTATAGAAAATTGTGCCAAACTGGTAAAAATATGGAATTTAGAGGTTATTAAAATGAAAATGTTGCTCACAAGTAGAAACTACTCTGGAATTTGGGCGATATTCAGAGACAGAATTATCCAAATGTGGACTTTGTAGGAGTTGTGATAATGTTAAAAATATGAAACTTTACACGAATATGCCCAGATGGTATGTGCATGTATGTGAAAAAATGGGTACAGAACTGACACTGAGTAACTGATCAAATGTGCAAAAAACTGTCATGTGTGAACCGAAGCTCTACAGAAGATGGAACTTTGACAGATGCTTGGCTTATTTAATTTGGGATGTAATTATGTAATATTAGCAAGTTGATGATATTGTGAATATGTTTTTTACGAAAAATCGATTTTCTAGGTAGAAACAAAGGGGAGGGTTTTTCTCTGGACCATAAACACATTGTAACTATGACACATCATGACGCACTGTTTCCTTCTCAAATCAGGGGAGAGGGAATACTTTGACCAATCAGTTTCCTAGAGGGTGGGCTTATTATTTTCAGCCTCCCCACCCCTTTGGAAAATAGATAAATAGGGACTGTTGAGGACCCAGAGACACACACACATTCATTCATCACTGATCTACTGGCGAAGCGCTCTGAAGGAGAATCCAGATCCAGAACTATCCAGACTCCAGAACTATCCAGACTCCAGAACCCTGAAGCAGAAGGCCCAATCCAAAAAGCTGAACCCTTCTCAGATGGCCTTTAAAATCTTGTAACTTGATTCAACCCCAAACCTCCGAGGGGCACCACAAATCCAACAGCCTGGCCGTGCTGTTTTGCTGCTTCTGGCCAAAAACCCTTGCTAGAACCCAGAGATCCAAACCAGTAGAGCAGAGCTGTAACCCAGAACCAACCCATCAGATCCAGAACCAGAGGCCGCGCAGAGACCAGAGTGCCTTGCCGAGAGCAGAACCAAGCGCCTGAGACCTGTCTGGTAGCGAGCGAATTCCAGTCCAATCCTTTGACCAGATATTGACGGGCCCATTCCAAACCCATAGTTGTGAGTATTTAGGATAGAACTGTCCATAGCCAATCTTAGTTTTAAATAATCCTATCCAACCCATTCCAACATATCCAGAACTGCATTGTAGAATCTATTTTGTCTGTCCTGACTCCTTCTCTTATCCATATAATGCTGTGATAATTGTAGTGATATTGCGCTAATATATACTTGCTGGAGAAAGGCAAGCGTCTCAGCAGATAGAAACCATCCGGGGGTGCCTCTGGATCGGTGACTGTGCTGTCGTGTAGCTTGTGGCTCCATAGACTCCCTAGTGTTAAGAAATCTTTGTTCCTAATCTTCAAAAGCGCATCTTTCATTTTGAAATCTTGACTCTTTTCTGAGAAAAATCAACCTTTACTAAAACCTCTGTAACTTTTGAACCGTACATGCTAGGAACGAAATGTAAGTGTCCAATTGAAGCTAACATCCACAGCCTTCTAAGCTTGCTGAGGAATTGGGGTTAAATTTGGATTAAACTGCATTGTTGATTGTATATTCCTGAAACCTGTGTGCCCTCATTCCATCTCTTCATCTTGCATAATAGGGGGGATTGAGTAGTAACAACAGGAAAGAGTGAATACATTGTATTTGAATGAATGTATATCGAGTTTTATTTCTGTGCTGCATTCATTTCATATCATTGCATTTCATTGAACCCACACACAGTTATTATTTGCTACATAATTCTTCTCACCTATACTCCTGTTGATTAAAGAGATTGTTGATTGTTGTGATATCACCCATTGCGGATCAGTGAATAAATATTAATAAGTGTGATATCTAGATATTGTTCATATTTATAAAAGTGTGAAATATATATATATATATATATATATATATATATATATATATATATATATATATATATATATTGTTTAATTCATCAAATACATCTTTTAACTTTGCAAAACAACCTACTTCTTGGTTCAGTGAGACCAGGGGGGTGGGGGGATTCAAAGAGAGGGGCGTGATATAAGGGTACATCATCCAGAAATAAAAGAACATTTTGATATAAAAATATATAAATAAGGGTTCCAGCTGAGCATCTCATGCCAGGCATTGACAAACAAATGTAGTTGTGCCCGCCATCTTAGAGTCAGTAAAAGTTTATATGGGGAAAACCTTTTCATGTGTACAACCGGTAGTCCCTTCTTAGTGTCGATAAGGCACCCACTTGCCAAAGGCCATCTAGTGGTCAAAGAGGGATAAAATCAGCAATACACCCTTTATTCAAAGATTCAGCAGGCTCACAAAGTATCATCTAGGCGCAATTCCATCCCCAAATTCTTATAACATAGCCGTGTTCTAATTTCGGCATTCATAAAAAAAATGTATCAATCTATTTTGGTGATGTTAAGCAGTTCCAGTCGGACACCTAAAACAGAATATTTCTTCGCCTTGTAGCAACTTGTTCTCTATAGTACCTATAGCACCTTCTGCCATTTGATGCCATCATTCAAGCCTCTCAAATCACTCTGTGTCTTAAAAATCAATTCCTGTCAAGTCTTCTGCTCTTCATTACTGTATTTCCTCCTTTGACCACTAGAAAACCCGTTCAAATAAAGCTTTCGAAACCATGATTGTGATCAACAAAATGTTTGACCATCGGTGCTTACATGATCTTATTCTTCAAGCAACTCTTGTGTTCACAGATGTGCGTTTTGATTTTATGATCAGTTTTGCCTTTATAATGTAGGCTGCAGAGACACGCAATCATGTAAACTACATATTCTGTGTTACAATTGGAAATGTTTTTTTGTGTCCATGATGTATTTACGCCTATATCCCCATCTTTACTTCTTATAGTCAACTGACAAACCATGCATTGGCCACAATGATAGTGCCTATCACTGAAGGTAAACCACACTGACTGGTGATGCTCGTGGTTGGAGGGGGAGTGCAGCGGTATCTACTCTGGCTTATGCAATTCCCTATTGAGGAAGATTTAGTATAGGCAAAAAGCAGCATCATTGGATTAGCTTCTGTTGTTCTGAGAAATTTCCAATGTTTAGATATGATGTTTCTAATTGTCAAACTCTGGTTAGTAAAAGTGTTAACACACACTATTCTGTTGTCTAGCTGTTTTTTTTCTCCTCTTCCAGGAGGGCTTCCCTATTGTTGCAAAATGCACGTTTCACCACTTTTTTAATTAGTTTTTTTGGGATATCCTCTCCTTTTTAATTTCAATGTCAGATGTTGTGCTTCTTCTTCAAAAGTTTGTTTACTCAAGCTGTTGCGTTACAGTCTCAAAAACTGGTGGGACTGATAATGCAACAGTGAATGCAACAGTGAATGTTTTTCTGTGGTCTTGTGAAAATGTTTGACAAGTATTCTGCTGTTGTCATGATACAGTGTGAGGTCCAGAAATGAATAGCTTCTTTTTCCACTGTCATGGTGAACTGTAAATGCCCATTCAAACTGTTGATCCATCTCAGAAACTCTTCTGCTCTTTCTTGCGAGCCTTGCCAAAATACCAAAACATCATCAATATAGCATAGCCATGTTGTTTTCAAAAGGATTAGGTGCATAAACAAATTCCTTTTAAAAAATGAGACGTAGAGGTTAGCCAGACTTGGGTCCATGGTGGCCCCCATAGCTGTTCCTTCCACTTGTTGGTAAAATGTACTGGCAAACTCAAAGACGTTTTTCGTTAGTGCCATGGTAATGCACCACATTTTAAATGAAGTAGGTACTGGGTGTTGGTCATTCCGCATAAGGAGTATTTCTTCAACTTTGCCTAGTGTGTCTCGATGTGGAATATTTGTATACAGCGACACTATATCTAGACCTAACAGGAGTTGGTTTTCTCTGCTGTATTCCATGTTTTCAGTTTTCTTACTGACATCTTTCATGTCTTTCAGGGAAGATCTCATGGTTTTAACATAACCCTTTAAGTAGTGGTCGGCAAAAATTGAGACGGTTCAAGAATGGAGTTGATCCCTGCTACAATAGGCCGTCCTGGTCGATTTCTGAGAGTTTTATGGATCTTAGGAAACAGTAGAAAATCAGAATGGAGGCTGTTTTATTAATCAGGAACTTGCTTTCCTGAGGACTGATCCAACCTCGATCCTTGGCTTTTGTTACTTTGACCTTAATGAATAAGGCTAAATCACCTGCTGGGTCCTTACTCAGTTTTCTGTAATATGCCTCATTCAGCAGTTGTCTCTCACATTCATTCACATAGTCGGTGCGGTTCAAGATAACAATTCCACTGCCCTTGTCCGCTTTCTTAATAATGATGGATTCATTATGTGCAAGATCAGTTAGAGCTCTTTTTTCCATTATAGTCAAGTTCTGAAATACGTTACTTGGAGATTGTTCCATGTTTTTCTATTTCTGCCAGAACTTGTTTCTCAAAAACCAGAGATTCCGGTGAGAATGAGTGTGGCGGAGAATAGAACATCGAGGTAGGGCGAAGGCCAATATAGTTTATAGAGGCACTAGCGGTACGGTCACTAGACTGTTTTGCAAAGAGCTCTTTAATGTGGATCGTACACATTAGTTTATGAAACTCTGCACGAAAATCAAACGGGTCATGGGTTTTTGTAATAACAAACCCTAGTCCTTTGTTCAAAACTTTTTGTTCAATTTCAGTAGGATGATAATTCGACAAGTTTACTAGAAGTGACTCCTGCTGCGAGTGTGTTTCTGGTTGTCACTCCAGTTCCCCCTAGATGTGCCTTGGTGTAAAAAAAGCCTCTTTGTGTTATTTCAATTTCCTCTTCCTTGTCTATAATTAATATTTCCTCGGCCCTGTCCTCTTTGGGGGGGGTCCACTTGAACCCCTTTGTCCTGGATTGTCAGGATCGCTGGTACTGCTGTTACTCGTACTATACGACGTTGCGCATGTATCACTCAAGCACAGACATTCGCAACACATAGCAATGTTTTGAACTACTGAATTATGACATGGTCACCCACTTGCTGCCCATCAAGTAGGGTTGGTGAACAATGGGGGTAGAGAGAGAGCCACTGGCAGTATCATGCGACTCCTGAAGGTCTGTATATAGTGGATGCCCAGAGCTTCCCAGGGAACATATTTGTGGAGCCAGAGGTGCAGATATCACCTAAAATGATGAAAGTTGCCTGGTTTGGAAAATAAGGATATGTGCTTTATGTAGTGCAAGAGTAGGCTTTTCCCTCAGCCCCAGCATCCAGTAGCAAAAACCCAGAGAAATGTGATCAGATTTGTATTTGCTTTTAAATAGTTCAGGCCTAGCTCAGAAGCAATGGAGTGCTGTACTTTGGGGTTAACGGAGATTTGTGAAAGGGGAGGTTACAGGTTAGATTGGATATTGAATAGTACAGGCATGGCGTATACCTTGGTGTAATATGGTCTATGTAATCCCTAGGTATTACCTGAAGAGCAAGGTCTTGAATGCATTCATTAACTGTAGGAGCATTGAAACATTCCTGACTGTGACCGTAACAGTTGGGCATAGCAAGGCCTGGTTCCTGGTTTGCCCTTTGCTTGCCCCTAAACTCGAAGTTGTACGTATGTATGCAGGTATGGGATTTATAAAGGAAAACCTAGCTGGGAAGCGTCAGATAGCTGAACATAGGGAATGCACCCAATAGTAACAAGAAGGATATGGAGGTAGCAGAAGGGTAGATGGAGCAGGGTAGGGCTATCTAAGTCTGGTGACCGATGTTTCACATTCCCTCTGTCTCGAAGGAGGATGCAAGCACAGAACAGGAGTGAAGATTAAGCTCACAGCAGATATGCGAAATCGTCATGGATCCTGGGCCAGATACAAACAGAAATCTTATTGCAGACATGGAAATGGCACATAGCAATCACTTCTGCACTGTAAACAGCAGAAACACTCATAGGCACATGGAAGCGCTGGAGTTCCAGGTTCTTGTGCCGTCATGCTCAAACCACCTGGTTTCGACATTCAACAAAGTGAGAGAGTCATTTTTTCTTTAATTATCACTCGTGTTATTGCTTGAAAACCAAACCTTTCACCACAATAAAATAATCATATAAATAAGAAAAACAAAAAAGGTAAAAATACCTCAAAGAGCAATCAATAGCAAGAACAATTGATACATCAATTAAAAATCTGTAAAAATAAAACATAAACATTTGAAGGAATAGGGAAACATAATGAAACACCATAGCAACTATTAACTTATTATCAGATTCAGGAAAAATGGCCATTAAATTACAGCCTTTGGGGTCTCACTATGTTGAGGCGAGCCCCTGAGATTTCAATTCGTTGGGTGCAAATTAAGCCTAAACCGCAGAATCCAGGCCCTTTACTTTGAGTTTGGAGGTTTTTATAGATAAACCGGAACAAAATTCAAAGGTTTTCCCATTTCTATAATGTTCACATATGGATGATATTTCTTTAGACATTCACTTGACAAAATCCAATCTAGGGTCCAGAGTTTTTTCCTGATATCTATCGGAGAGGAAATGAAGGTTTCAGTGGTCAAATCTAACAATTCTAGCAGCTGGTTGCCATGGCTAGTCCATTGGGTTAGTGCAATCTCTGTTACCTTAAGAAATTCCACATTTAGAACACTAAATAATGACCTGTCGATTGGCACCTGTATGTTCCTGTACAATACTAGATATTTTCAATTTACTAGTGCTTTGAGTAATAACATACCCAACTTATTTCTCATGATTGCTACTTTTGCGTAGTTAGGTAGGTTCAGAACTCTCCTCCAAAAAAGTCCTTCCATCCCAAATGGCCCTGTCATTTGTTCTCATCGCTTCAGCACAATAGGTGAGAATGGGTACGACTTTTTCCTTGAAAGATTTCTTAACAGGGGTTAAGGAGATGCGCCCGTAATGTGCGCTAATTATTTTAGCTTGCCCAGCGAGTGCAATGCATTTCTCAACTGAACTTTGAGTAGCAGTCTTGTTCCTCAAATAAAATGGGAATCCCAGATAGGTAAATGAAGAGGCAACTTGAAGTAAAATTTAATTGAAGGTCCAGTTAAGCTTTTTTACGTCTGTTGCCTTGATTGTTACTGAAGATAAGTATCTTCATTTTTGCTTGAGTAATACTCAGATTATTTATCTTTACATATGAATCAATATCCTCCAATTGGGGTTGAAGCCCTATAGTGGTGTAGTCAAGTAAAACTAAATTGTCAGCGTACAATAACCAGCTGAATGGTATATTCCCAAATTTAGGAGGAAAGGATCACATTCGATCCAAAGTTTCTCCTATGTCAGCCATAAACATATTAAATAAAAATAGTGTACGGACATACTCTTGGTGTAAGCCCTTGTAGGTGGCAATTGGTCAAAGCGCCCTGGGCATTCAACCTGATGTGAACCTTGATGGGATTATGTAGGTGTTGTAAGATGTTTAAACAGGTTATTGGGCAAACTCAGATGTGGAGTTTCCTAAAGAGAAGAGACCTATTAACACAATCAAAGGGCATAAAGAGGTCTACGAAGGCAACGTTGGTAGGGTTTTTTTTTTACAGTCACTCCAGTTTGCACAAGAGACAGAATTAACACATTCTGCGAAGTTTCCAAATACTTTTAAAATCCTGATTTATTTATATTTATATAGCGCGCAAGAAGCCCAGGGGCATTGAGGCGCTGTTACTTGCAATAACTTAGTTACATGGTACAGGCATGAAAGCGATTGATAACACATTATGAATACTACAAGATATCATACTGTTGTTACAGATATTGATTGGTACTGTCTACTGCCCAGTTTTCAAGATCTCTTCATAAATGGGTGAGAAAATGTCACTAGAGACATCCAGCCGAGCTATGGGTGATATTTTTTTTCAGGTTCAGGAAGTGCCCTGTCCCCTTTTTAAAAATGGGGACAATATGGGAAAGCATCCACGAGTGGTGTGGAGTGGAATGAGAGAAAAGTATCAAATAGGGATTTTACGATCTTGGACGACCTCTCTGGCTGGCTCCTAAAAGTGACATTCAAAAGACTATCAGAGCCGGATGCACCAGGCCGTTTGCTGTTCTTAATTATTTGATAGATGCCGTCAACATCAAAGTTTAAAGCCAAAGGTGAGTCAAAAACTCCTCTCTCTGTGTAAAGCTATGATGGCCTAGCATACATTGGGCCTCCAAACCAGGCTCCATTACCAGGTTCCATCAATTGGGAATAACCGGGTCATTCCAACATTGGAAGACCCAGTAATTCCTCCTTGAAGGAACCATTCCCCATTCCCATTTGAGCCCATGCAGGGCTCAAATGGGAATGTGGAGGGGGGTAATAACGGGCACATTACGAATGGCCCGTTATTACCTCCCTCTTTCCCTCACGGGACCCAGAAAAGACGTCTGGTTTTACCAGACATCTGGTCCGGGTCTCGCAAAGGGAACCTCGTAATTGGCGCTCCTGTAATGAAGGGTGCCGGTCCCGTACCGGCACCCTTCATTACAGGAGCGCCACCCTTGTAATGAGGCCCATAGAGTTATTGGGCCTCATTAGGAGTTTGGGGGCATCCATGGAGCTATTAGCCAAACCGGGCTCCATTGCCGGGTTCCTGCAATGGGGATTTACCGGGTCATTCCGACATAGGAGGATCCGGTAAGTCCTCCTTGCAGGAACCATTCCCCATTCCCATTTGAGCCCCCATAGGGCTCAATGGGAATGGGGAGGGAGGTAACAACGGGCACATTACAAGTGTCCCATTGTTACCTCCCTCTTCCCCTCTCGGGACCCGGAAAAGACGTCTGGTTTTACCAGACGCCTGATCCGGGTCCCGCAAAGGGAACCTCGCAATCAGCCCTGACAGAATGAATGGCGGCCCCCTTCATTCCATCAGCGCCAGGGTTGTAATGATGCCCATAGTGTTTTATCCATTCAGCTTCTGAAACATGGTTTGTCAGCCTATAAGCCTGAACCGAGTGGGGTTGATTTATTAGTTTCCAGTAGGATGCTGTTTTGTTGACTGGCAAACTGTAAAACATTAGCTCTGCAATACTCTGCAACATATGGTTTTTATAGCTTCTTATCCAGTTTTTATAACATTGATTCAATTGGCAGCTTTGTGCTTAGAGCTCTCAGTTGAACCCAAAGTGAGGGCTTTAAGATTTCATTTTAATTAGGTTCAAATACAGCGTTACAATTCACACAATAAAACACAACATTTTCTGTGAAAAAAACATTCATGAAATTCTTTCAGAGTCCATGCAGAAATTGTAGAAAGTAAAATCTTCCACCTCTATCAATGGGTCCCTGTGTTGATTTCAACCAGGCATACTTTAGCTATGAGAGTGGATGAGTTGTTCTCAGAAGCCAATAACCATTCAGCCAATAGCGGTAAGTGATCACTATTGGAGACATTAAGCACTTTAAACTTGGAGCTGATCTCATGGAGGTTGTCAGTAGCAAACATGTAGTGAATGAGTGACTTGGAATCTCCCTGCTACTATGTAAAATGAGGAGGAATGTCTAATGTTAAACTAATGGAAACCTCATGTGTCCATGAGTTTAAGCCAGGCATTGACCCTGCATTATAACTCTTTAGAACAATGCCAAGAATGGTGGGAGAAATCCCCTTCTGTATCAACACATGTACAGTTCAGATCACCCGCAATTAAAACATTTGTCATACCACAAGTCAACAATCACCCATATAATAGTGAAGATAGATTACTCAGAAATAAGTCTACTGAAATGTCTGAAGAGTTCCGGTAGACATAGTGTGGTTGCTTCTATCTCTCTGTATAGCCTATTGGATTTCCATAGCGTGTATGTAGGAGGTCTCGTTTGGGCCAATTACTCAGGGAATTGTCCATGCAACTCCTTACAGCCATTAGAAAACCTCCATATGGTTGCCTCTTCGGGCCCTTAAGATCAGGGTTTTGCATAGTGGTAAAACCATCTTCGAGGGGCTTTCCCCCTTGCAATAATAAGGTATCACAGGTGCATAGGCATAGAAACTTTTCTCTAAACAAATGGACTTGACTACAGGTATTCCAGGAACATGTACTTATAAACAAGAATCCAGAATATACCTCTTGCCAAAGATGACAAGGATACAATGTATGAGTGTCTCTACTTCCCAGTACTGCTTTATTTCCTTTCTATGGTCCAGGATCAAGAGGCTGCACTGTAATTAATTCCTTCATCTCCAAGGGCTAATTTGTTCCCTTCCGCCCCTTGAATAGAGATCTGAATACATGCATTGCACACAATTGGTGCTGCTTGCTACAACTAAGAAGATCCCACCGTCTCCCAGTTATATTTTATTTATTTTTATTTATTTTATTCTAACATTTTTGTAGCACCCAGCCACAAGGGTATCATGGCATTTGGTACAGTAAAAGGAAAAAGGGTACATTCAAGCAGTCATTGGTCACATAACAAATGAATCAAGTGTTAATCATATTTATCAAACAACCATGTTTTTACAAGATAATTTAAGGTATTACGAGATAGTTAATTTCTGATGTGGGCAGGCAAAGAGTTCCAGAGAGTGAGAGCTGTAATGCAGAAACTGACATCGCCAACTCTTTTGTTCTTGAAGCGGGAAGTGACCAGCGAGATGCTGGAGCAGGATCTTAGAGCATGCGGTGGGAGGTTTTGAGTAATACTGGTGTTGAGGTAGAGTGGAACCTCATTGTAGATTTAGAGTAGGTGCATACTTCCATCAGTTGGATGAAATTCATGTCCTTGAGTGCTGCCACGTTGGGGTCCATAGCATAGTTGTACTGTAGGTTAAGATCACCCAGTACAATGCATTTGGTCATATGTTTCATAATATGGGTGATTAGGAGGGGGATGTTTATGTCAGGACAGCTAGGTCCATTTGGTTGCTGGTAGATCAAGAGCAGGTTGAGAGTAGTTTGGGGGTCAGTAGTGAGCTTAAGCAGCAGCATTTCATAACCTGGTATGGTGGGTAGGGGTCGGGTCTAATCGGCAAAGAATATTTAGCTATGAGGGCTACCACTCCTCCTACGGCGTTTATGAGGTTTGCCCTAAAATGGTTGTTAGGAGGGATAGCTAGGGAGAGCAGCGGGCTGTAGGCATCGTGAGGCCACAGTTCTGTAGTGGCTAGGATATCCAAGTGATTTTCGAGGATGAGATCATGGATGTCAATAGCATGTGCGCCTAATGAGAAAACATTAATGAGTGCACACTTTAGAGCTTCTGATTGCTTAACTGGTGTTACAGGGTAGGTGGGGCCTGAGATACCATGTCAGTAAACAGAGGGGTGGTCCAAGATCTTAGTCTTTCCAGTCCAGAAGCCCTTGAAGGTGGAAGCTTAATAGTTCTGACCCTGAGCCTCTGTCGGCGGGTTAAGCCCAAACATGGTAGAGTACTTCCTGATTGGCAGGTACGTGGAGTAGGTAGCTGGCTGCTAGCAGATGTGGTTGATCATCTATAATCGATAATGGCTTCATAAGGAGTTGTGATAATGATGGATGTATTGGATGGAGCCAGGCCAGAGCTTGCCATGTTTTGGATCATAGGATGGCTGCTGATGGGCGCTGGGATAGGTATATGCTGAGTAAGGTTACTGTCCATTGCAGAGTGTGATGTGCGGGCAGAGCCACAGAAGTGAGCGACATCATCCATGGTACTAGGCTAGTTAAGTTGAGCAGCCTGAAACATGGGGAGGTGTGAGAACTGTATACGTCACTAGGTGTGTGGGGATGCATCAGCATGGGTGGTGCCTGAGACCTGAAGACAGGAGTGGAAAATGGGGTAGGGTGAGGGATGGGACTGTGAGAGGGCATTGAGACTCTAAAAGTGGGTTGGGCAGGTGAGGCTGACCTAGGGCCAAAGTATGTCATTGCAGGTACTAGTGGGCAGTGAGGCGACTGGCTGCACCAGCAGTGCACAGGAGGATCATAACTTAGGCGAGCTAAATGGACCTGCTGCACTGTGCCCAATCTCGGTGTGTGGCAGGGGGTGGCCACAGGAGTAGTCAGAGGCATCAAGGAGGAGTCATAGAAAAGCTGGGGAACCTGGGAAGTAAAGATCAGACTGAGCGGGCTCTGTGGCAGAGCTCAGTTGATCTGGCCCTGACTGCAATTCATTGTCATGGGGGAGTGTGGTAGGCGCAGTGAGTAGAGGAAGTGTCTGTACGAGCCTTATGGGCCCGGAAGCAGCATCCGCTCGACCGGGCAGCATCATGAGGCGCTGGGCACAGGCATTTCTGGTAGAGTGTGACAGTGGGGCAGCTGCAGGGAATTTCGGTGACTTCACCACAGAGCGGGAATCAGAATGCCAGTCCCCAAATGGTGAGAAGAATGGGTTAGGTCATGGCAATGTGCAGAGTACCAAACAGTATGCAGATAAGCAGTTAATACGAGCCGATGCAGAAGGCGTACACGGCGTGCAAGGCTTACCTTCTGTAATAGCAGTGGAGGTGCTGCACGGATCGGGAGCGTCCCAGAACGGAATAATGGCATCACGCCATGGATGACTGAGACCGGCAGAGACTGCAATGTGAGGCATTTGCTTCTGGCCTTCGCAGACGGCCCGCTGCGCCTCACTGGCTGGGAGAAGGGGGCCGTGGATAGGGCGGCAGGTGTCCAATCAGGATTCTTGCATCTATGCTTTATATACAATTCCAATGGCCTTTGTGGATGGAAACATCAATTGTATAATCTGAGTAATGTTCTCCTAAATCAAAAACTACTTTTGTGTTTGGGAGGGGAATCATGATTTCATTGCATTGACATGTAACGTGCGCAATGCCATGTTATAGGTCAACTGTGTGTTATGCAGTTTCATAACTACAGCATGAACAGTAATTTATCATTTGTTGGATACATTTTGCATGATGCGGAGTAGTTGATGTCCTCTAAACTATAATGCAATTGTATTGCTTGGTTTATGATACAATTGGAGTGCTGCCTTCTTATACGGACATGTTTGGTTTGTTTTGGCTTGGTGATTTTTTCTTTCCTCTTCAAATATGCAAATTAAACTGTTGCGAATGAAGATGTGTCAAAGTGTTTTACTACCCATCTGGCGTGTTGTGCCACCCAAAGTTCTGAGATCAAACTATTTGAAGCAGGAATGACTTCATCACAAATCTCATGCATCATGCAGAACCGTAAATCATGATTCTCAGGGCTATACGTTGAACACAGTTGTATTAAACTATCTTGGAAAAACAATACAAAGCAAAAATTTCGTATAATATAATGTCGAGAATCAATTACTATAATGTTTCAGTACATACCACACTGTTGACCCAACAGTGTGGTATGTACTGAAACATTATAGTAATTGTTGAGAGTTAAATGCACAAAGCGATAAGGGTACACTAAAATGAGATGCAGAGTCCTTCACTAAAATATGTCGTTACAAGCTGCACTGAAAGTTGCTACACACAGGACAAACGCACACTGATAGAAAAAATTATCAAAGAGCTGACACAGACAAGTCAACATTGCTTTTTTAGGCAAGTTCTACTACTGCAAGGCGGGGTTTGGGAAAATACTGCTAGCTAAGATGCAGTGGCCAATGAAACTTGTTATTTGCAATCCAGAGCTTCTAGAATTTAGAAATTAGGAGAGTTATTTTCACAATTTTAACTACAATTTAATAAGGCACAAAGTGGAAAAAAGTCAAGGTGCAAGCTTTCGTGTTTTCTCATTCATTCAGCGTTGTTAATCAAGAGACAGGTTTTGGTGTTAAAGTCCCCCAGTTTTTCCACTGTCTGCTCTACTTCCTGGTCCCTTCTCACTGTCACTGTAGTTTGCCATCTTTGAGTGCCTTCAGATTCATGCATATGTGGTATGCCCGGTTGGGTAGACAGGAATCTTTTCGTACATATTTGTGGGTTATTCTCAGGGACGTCATTTCACCAAAATGCCAGGGATAGCGGAAGTGACATCACATGACCCTTGACTTCTGATGACATCACTTGACCCCGCCCCAAAGTGACATCACAGGAAGCGATGGAATACGACCTTTAACCCCTTGATCCAACTGAAAGTGCCATAACATAGCACTGTTCGTAAGTACACTACAACAAATATAGTTACAATATCACTATAATGTGACATACATTTCATACAAGAATGGATCACCATATGTATTGTTAATATCAGTGTGTGTAGGCCCATATTACCAAATTACTGTGAATGCAAGCAGACGTCCAAGGTCAAATGGTAATTGTGTGTTATTATATAGCACTTACGCTTAAGAGCTTTATATACAACATACATACAATATCATCCAACCTGTGTTGATACTCATTTATCGACCTCAGAAGGATTAAAGGCTGAGTTGAGGTGTTTAAGAACAGACTAAATCAGTGACTCACCCCTTGAAGTATCCCTGAATTACACCTTTAATGAGTGTAGCACTTATCATATAGAATTCCAGAAAGACAATTTATTTGTTACTCCTATTCTTTCTTATTTAGGGTCACTGCTCAAAGTCCAGCCCAGGAGCTTACATTGAAAAAAAAAGAAAATAAGAAAAGTATTGTATTTATATTTTTTAGAGGTAGCAAGGGAGACCACACGGGCAGCAAGAGAGACCTCATGGGTCGCTGTTGCTACCCCTGGTCACCCCCGAATTACATCCCTGCTTATTCTATAACCAGACAATTAGTGCAGAGATCCTTGGGACCTCTGGGGTATCTCTATTCTACCCCCGGATGCATACACTAGGCCCAGGGCTATTCTAACATTCCGGACCAATTCCTTCCTCACACTGAGGTATTTTGGATCTCATGGAAGGAAAGCCATGGCACCATGGCACAGACCTCTACGTGAGGAATAAAGCTAAACTGACCCATGCATTGGGATGGTCTCTGCTGTGCTCTGCTGTGCTCTCATCTGGGTTTTGGATTTGGGTGGTTTGGCCTCAAGAAACATTCAGAAAGATATGTGTGAAGATGTATAGTGAACGTGTCCTCTAGAGGGATAGAGTCAAATGATTCAGCCACTTCCATTTCCCACATGGATGATCGATATCCTGGTCAGGGAACAGCAAACCAGGTCATTATTGTCTGCACTCGTTTGTGTGATCATTAATTGCTTCATGTCAAGGAATAGCCTGGTGGCCCCCAAAAGCTCAGCAAAGATAGTCTCTCTCTCAGTTGAAATCACTATACCTAGCGGCATACGTTCTCTTGTTGCAAGCACACTGGCAGTGATGGGGTCTGGGTCCTCCTAAAACAGAAGGGCCTCAGTCACAGGCTTATCATGGGCCTCTTGCCTGCTCTAAGACTTTCATGAACTCAGCCTTCTTACTGACAAGGCCTGCTCATGCTTCATCACCTCCCTCTGCGCCAGCTCCTACTGCCTACTTACTACCAGCGATCCACCACAGGGGATTATGCCGCCAAATCCAGTCTCTGGAATAATCCAGGCCTGGCATTTGCTTATCTGCTTGGCTGTTTAAGGGAAACTCTATCCATTCTTGAAACTGAAAGTGGTAAGCCACATGGAAAGCCAGCTACATGGTGCTCCTGCTTAACTCTCAGTTAGGAAGTTCCATTGTGTATATAAAATTAGTACCCGGCGAGGGCGCAATCAGAATGAAAGAGCCATTCTGATTGGCCCTTGCCGAGTCATTACCAGGCCGGGAATCCCTCTGTCAGGATTCCACGGCCTTTGTCCCTGGTGGGGGGCGTGGCAGCCCCTCAGCCAACGAGGATGCTCGAAGCGGGGCCATCCCTGCTCTGAGCAACCCCACGGCTGAGAGGCTACCTTCGCCCCCTGCCGGGGACTGAGGTAAGGTTTTTTTTTCCTCTGCATTCCTCCCTCCTCCCACCTCCCTGACCTCCCCACCCCACTTACCGTCTATCCCTTGGTACCTGGTGGGGAACGATGGCAGCCTCCTGCCGTGTGGTGACTCGGAGCAGGGCCATCCCCGCTCCGAGCTTCTAGAAGGCTGGAGGCTTCCATCGTCCCCCGCCAAGGGGACCCAGGTACGATTTTGTTTAATCTTTCTTTTCCCCTTCCCCTCCCTTCCGCCCTCCCAACTGGACTTACCTTCTTTTTTTTCGGGAGCAGACGCACTGGAAACACTTCTGTTTCCAGTGCGTCCGCTCCCAATTGCCGCCATGGAAAGGGAAAATGAACTCTGTTTTCCCTTTCATGGTGGCCATTTTCTTTGTAATTTTTTTTTCTCCCAAAACGCTGCAGTATTTCGGGACAGAAAAAAGCTTTTAGTGCCCCGGTCACGCAGTTTTTGCAGGCCGGGGTACTCACAGCTATATGCCCCTCGCTTCGCTCGGGCCTATAACTATGGACCCCGGGGCATTACCTGAGTCGGTAATGCCTCCCCCGCTCGGGGCATATTGCTTTAATAACTCCCAAAGAGGGTTACATCTATGTCGCAGTGCAGTGGACAACACATAAACATGAACCTATAACCAGAGTATTGCAAACTCATCCTTCATTCCCTTACCTCAGGGGGCCTGCAACATTTTGTTCTTGACATGTTTTGGACTACAACTCAAATCAGCCCTCGCCAACATAGGCAATGGTGGCGGAGCATGGGATCCATACTCCAAAACATCTAGAGTGCTGCAAGTTGCAACACCCCCTGCTCCCAATTAAATCAGATTCATCATATCTCTGGTGAACGTCATTTTATACTGTCAGTTTACATATTTGGTACTATCTTCTATGAAAATGAATTTTAAAAACGTTTCAAGCTTCTCAGCTATGATATGGGCCAATGATATCAGCCACGACTAAACGTATATATAAGTCCATAGGTTCCCTTACCTAGTTACAGTAAATTGGTTATGCTGATTTAAAAGGATGTATATATAGGGTGGAGATTTATAACGTGAGCAGGGTATTTTCCCTCAAATTGGTAAGGAGTCTGGCCTAAAAGAACTGGCACTTTCTCAGAAAACGGTTCCTGAATATGATCACATTTTCCGTTGGCTAATTAACGATATATTTAGAAGACTTCTGAAACCAACGCTGTTCGGGGAGTCCAGGGTCTGATATGTACCCTTCTTTGCTGAAGGATTTCATAACCAAGCTCCATTCCTCCTAACTATAGGACGTGACGCTCTGAGCATGAATGCACACATGGACACTTCATCTTGGAAGTCACATTCGAGCAGGAACTTGAAGAATTGCTTGGGAGAGTGTGTGGCAGGAGGTCACAGATTGCTTCAATGAGTGCCCATCCCACTCAAGACTGTACCTTGGTATTTGTGAAAACCTGATAGCATGTTTAGGGCCAACATTGTCTCTTGTCTGCGTTAGCACGGCCTTCTTAATCAACACTCTTTAATTAGGGACAACAACTTAAGCCTTATTCCAGGAAGGCAGAGCCTGGCTGTCAACACCTGCTTAATAGGCCACTACTGTGAAGTATGGGCGTGCTTAAATAGCCTGCTGACAGACTTCCATATAGTTAAGAAATATAATCCACTGCAAGGTGATACTGATCTCATTTTGAAAAATCTGCGAACAGAAATACATGGGGTGACATGTATTTGTATTTTAATACCTATTTTGAATGTAGAACCTTTTGAAAATTACATGTTAGTAGACTCACTTTTTTGTTTTTTTGCATCCATCCCATATTCACGGTTCTCACGCCTCACACGTCCAGGGCCTGATCATGAGCTTGCCTGTATTTTCTCTGAAAATGCCACCGAATTAAAATACTGTTACTGCATGCCGTAGCATGCTGCAGTGGGGCGTCCAGACTCTTGACTGGGGTGGCCCAAGTAGGGCACTGACTTATGCAGGGGTGGCATGAAGTACGAGCGCGCACACACAATGCTCATTGTTTAGGATAATGGGGTAGCATCTGGGGTGGCCAATCAGATTCCAGGGGGTAGCATATGACATCCCAGGCCATTTCCGGGACACACCAATGGCATGCACCAATATCAAGGGTCTCTATGATTCTGGCTCATGGAGACCCTTCAGTTTTTCCCCATTTTGGAGTGCTGCTGGATTCCATGGGATCAGTAATTACCACATGCAGTAAAAATCAATACCCGCCATAACGCTTTATTACAGTCACTCAAAAACTGGTGAAAATGAAGAGTTTTATAACTGAACCTCATCATGAATGTGAATGGTAAACTATCCAGTATTCTAAAAAAACAGATGATTTACCACTAGTAACACATTTGTAATTCGCCCATGAGACGTTCTGCAAGGCTATTGTGAGGATTTAAGCTACCTAAGAAAAGTTCAATTTTTCCGGCCCACTACTTTCCAGGTCTGCTCCTTTACAATGGGAGCAGCCGTTATGTGTTGAACGATGCAATGGTGCCACCTGGTCCCCTTCTGGTAGTGCAGCACTTGGAAGCTATATAATAATGCCTTATTGCAGTGCATTCCCTGGCTCCTCAAAAAGATAAATCAGAGCTGACAAAGGCATGGCAGATTGCAACATTTGTAGCGTAATGTCCATACTGGTGCAAACTGTGCAGGCACTTGTGCCGCCTTTTGTAAAAAAAAAAAAAAGGCAATTGAAACTCCATCGTCACATTATAAAGCAACCATCTTCTTGCTGGTGGGCCATTTAAATCATATTCATGAGAATGTTTGCATGTGCACTTTTGACACAAAGGGACAAAATTTTGAGTCCCACACAATGGTGAGCGGTGCACGGTTCTCGCAATAAGCATGATTGCTGACCACTGCGTGGGATTTTTAGATGACCCCATGGTCCTCACCAGTGCAATGCAAGCAATGGTGAAGAACCTCCCCAAAAATGATGGTTCTCCCCATTGTGGCCCCTCCTTTGGCAGACCCATGGTGTTACAGATAACATACCCGAGGCCATACAGGCTCATCAGTGTGCTTGCTTTTATGGGTTTGGTGGTTATACTTTTATAATTGCAAGCAAAACAGTAACAATTCACGTGCGCATTTGTTAAGTCCCTCGACTCAGTAACCACTTGCCCCCCAAACGACAAAGTACAGTTGACTAAAGATCAGAACTTATGAAGCAATGCCATCTCACCAAAATGAGGTCTCTGCATGAGCATCACTTTACCAAAATGCCCATGGTAGTGGGAATGACATCATGCGCCTGATGACATCACAGGAAGTGTGTCACATATCTGTTTGACCCCTTCTGATTATGTCACAGTAAGTGACATAACTTATGTATAAAACCCCACAAATAAGTGTGATAGTAATAACATAACACATGTTGGGTTTATTTAGTTACCAACAAGGCATGCATTTGTAGAGGAACAGGTGGAGGCATTTTCCCTAACTCCCGCCCCTCACCGTCATTCTAGAACATCAGGAGAAGGGCCCTGTGTTATGCCTATACCTCATTGAGTGTATGAGAGATGATATAGCTCTATAATGTCTTCACAAAGCCCCTATTAGATATCCTAGACTATCTGGGTGTCACATATAACAACTATGCGGACGACACCCAGATACTTACTCCTATCACTGGAGACTATGCAACCGACAGCAAAACCCTCAACAAAATCTATGCAGTAATACAAGCGTGGATGGCACATCACAGTCTTTGTCTCAATGACGATAAAACTGAGCTGCTCATCCTTGGTACACACGCTAAACAAAAAAAAACTAAATACTGCTTTTAAATCATTTACTATAGATGGCAATACCATCACAGTCTCAAACAACACTAAAACCCTTGGCATTTATGTGGATGCCACTTATGCTTCTCCAAACAAACTAATGCGGTAGCATCATCCTCCGCAAATACTTGTAAACATATCACTGCCTGCAGGCCATTCATTTCTACGCCTAACTGCATCACACTGGCCAGAACTTTAGTTCTGTCCAAATTAGATTACTGTAACACCCTCTATTTAGGTACCAGCCACAAAAATATTAAAAGGTTACAAGTACTACAAAATGACGCCATCAGGGCAGCCCTCAACATCCCTAAGAAGTCACATATCTCAGAGACTAGACGCAATCTGCACTGGCTCCCGGTAGAGCATAGAATATCTCTCAAAGCTCTTGCCTTAATACACAAAGCCAGAGCCAACCTCGCACCAGCCTACCTTACCAACCAACTCACCTCACATACATCTTCAAGACCACTTAGAGCAGCTCAAGCAAACACTATGTCCATACCAAGATTCAAACTCCACAACTCGGGAGGAGCTAGCTTCCCAGTGCAGGCTTCTAAGCTATGGAGCACTCTCCCTGCTCCCCTCAGATCAGAACATTCCTTAAGAATAACACTAAGCGCTGGCTTCAGAACTTGGATACATTATCAGCTTAATCTCCCGGATCTTAGACTTGCTTTCTGTCCCACTGTTCTTACTGTAAATACCATATTTTTATTATTTAACTGTATTGAACTGTATCACCCAATGTTTATGCCTGCAATTGCAATATGTATGTATGATATGATATGATAGGTTATTTATAACGCGCTTAATACCCAGAGGTTTCTAAGCGCGGACCCAGGGATCGAACCTGTGTTGCTCCATGTCGTCTTGTTTCCAAGTCGAGCACGCTGCCGCTGAGCTATCCTCCTGGGACTGTAACACTATTCTGTATGTAATTTTAACGTTCTGTAACCTGACCTAAACTGACACGCCCGTAAGTAAATACAAATACAAATACAAATATGCACTCAGACAACCATATTGAATGTACCGTTGCGTATGGAAGGATGTCAGTACGCACCATTGACATCATGGAGTGCTGAGTGAATTCTGATGATGACAGAGTGATGTCATAGAGAAGATGTACAAAACCATGCAGAAACAATATCAAAATACTTAAGAGTGACAATGTAACTGAAGCAATAAGAGAAACATGTACGAAACGATAAAGTAATCATGAGTGTAAAAGAAGACAAAGTAACTTCCTGACAAATAAGTGTAAATATGCAGTAACACAAGGTAGAAAAGGCACATAAAAGCTTGCTATAGAGGAATATATAACGATGCAAGGACGCCCATAGTTGGAAAATGGACGCCGGCTCGTATAAATATTCAAGTCAACTACCTCAAAACAGATCAGGGTTACAGAGTCAAGAGACGCTGGAAGAACAGTTGTGTGTGCAAAACAAAGAAGAGTCAATGTTGGCTTGGGATCAAGGATGCAATTTTTAAGGAATAGCTGTAAAGCACAAAGAGAGGCAGACGGATGAGTCATAAGAAGAAGAAAACATTTGTAAAAGTCAAGTATTGGTCAATTAAAAGTGTCACGGCAGGATAACTAATGGGCAACGTGCTCGACTTAGAAGCAAGAGGACACGGAGCAACACAGATTTGTTCCCCGGGTCCGCGCTTAGAAACCTCTGGACATTAAACGCTTTATAAATAACCAATCATATCATATCACATCATATCATAAAGTCTATACAAGGTAGTGTGAGCAGGTAACTAGAGGCCAATAGAAGAATGACACCCAGTAAAATAGCAATACATAAGAGGCTCATGTGAAATCAAGGGCTGTTCATTAAGCCTTGAATGAAAATAGTGATGTGCTTTGACTGCTTTGAATGTCCTATAACAGAGAACGGGCTATAAGGTCAAATACAGACACAAACCTTTGGCTTATGACCAAACATGATGAACAATGATGGACTAATTGCGAAAGTGGGGAGTAATCTGATGCGATCCAAGCACCTGGGTTTTGTTTCCTTATTTGCTGCTAGCTGAGTCGAAAGTCCAAGGTTGGGTGAGAATGCCAACCAATCAATGGGTCTATCGGGCAACCTGCTATACAATGTTGCATAGACAAATTTGCTGCCATCTTGGTTGGTATAATCAGTATTATTTGTATTTAGAGGTTGTTTGAGGGTTGTTTTACAGATAAGAGGCAGCTTAGGTTAATAGGTTTTATGGTTTGCCACATAGGATGACATCATAGATGATTTATGTTGGGGTATAAGACATCTGTGTAATCAAGTTTGTGTTTGAGTGTGCAAGCATCAGTCCGATTTTTGCCAGTTGACCCAGTTTTATTAACCTGAGAATAAAGTAGTACTTTGCCATATTCCTTGAGTCTGTCCAGTTATTTGGTCTGAGATCTTTATTGGTAATTCAATCTAGCACAAGAGATGCTTCAAGGTTCTAGATCACATGTTGGTAGCAGTGCGGATGGTTCAGGCTGAGTTGACGTCAGCCCAGATTCTCAGACTTTTGGCTCTCCCGCCATTAGCCAGAAGACCACAGAGCTTCCTGTGGAGAACGGCGCAGAAAAAATCATGTGAAAAAAGATACAGTTGGCACGTTCCCCTTTGATGAAATTCCGGTCCGGTCCCCGTGGATGGAAGGCAAACTGGTCGGTTGATGGAGTCAATGCTGATGGATTCGAGCTGAGCCACAGATGTAAGTAGAACATCAAAAGTGGCAAAAATAAGGGCAAGGGACTGTGATGTAAATAATATATATATATATATGTATGTATATATATATATATATATGTATTCAGAGAAAAGAACTTTGTTAAAGGGAGGTTATGGTTCAAGTAAAACTGAAAACCCCTGAAATTGGCCAGTTATGGTAAGCTAAGCTACCATAACTCGTGCCACCACCGTGCACTGCTAAGACTAACACCAGGACATCAAAGATGACATCACAAATGTCATTGATGACATCACTGAGTTTGGAAACATGTCCATGACACTCCGAAGTACTTCTTTCATTGCAAATTGCAAAGAGATTCCAGACAAAAGTCCTAAACTGTTCCCTCCACAATGAATGATAATAATGTCTGGATGACACTGTGTCACCAAAGTAGCACAGAGAGGTACCAAATTCAGCCACTTCATTCCATGCACTCTATGCCAGTGCACTTCCACATGAGGGAATCCAAGATGTGCAGCCACTCCACAGCGATCTGCATTCACCTCCAACCAATTTATCCACGAATCTCCCAAAATCCAAACAATCTGCTTTCTGAAGCACACATCCATAGTTATGTGCTTTCCCCTCAGGAAAAACACTTTCTGACAAACTCTCTCCTTACACATCACACCCAGTAAAATTTACTGGCCAATCCCCTGCTCTGCTAAGTCTCATTTGCATACATCTCAACCTCAAAATCCCTGTATGTAATACACAGTTTACGCGGACAACCATGGCATCCGTGGACACATCGTAAAATCTGAGAGTGGGGAATGAAAATTTAAATAGTGTACCCCATTTCCCCTTTGAGGTTGGCACTGAAAAGAACCCTTTTGTTTTTTTTTAAGATGCTTCAGAAACACCTTTTATTTTGTATTTTATTTAGGTTTTTTTCTTATTTTCCTCCAAATATCTTCACATTAGCTTCTCCAAAGCAATCTTTATATTCCAAAACACAAATGGCATTTCCCATGAAAGATAAATGCCATTTGCTTTAAAGTAAACAACACTACCAGATTCAATGTTGTCATTATTGCAAAAGAACATCCCAGCTCTAATTATAAAAGCAAACATGCCTTGTTTAATTAAACACCTAGCAACATTTTGATGAGGACAAAAAGCAGAACTATTGTCCCATACTGCCCTAGGTAACAAAGCAGAAAAAATAACCTTGGCATTTGGAAGGACTTCAATGACTGCCTGAACCAAGTTTTGCAGATCTTGCAACAAAGTAGGGACACTACCATAGCCCAAATGCACAGCACCACAGTGCAGGACAACTACATCTGGACTATTGAACCTAGCCATATCCTGACAAACTTCCAACATTGCATGCAAATTGAAACCAGGCACAGTACTCCACACCACCTCCACTCCTTTTACATAAAACATCTTTGCCACATTCCTACATTTAGCATACTGCTCTAAACTATCAACAAACATATCTCTGAGCACCAACACCCTGACCTTCTCCACCTCTGCCATCTTCACTACACACAGCCTCTTTCAATACAAACCACAACCTTAACACCTGATTGGCTGATCCCTACAGTCCTATTTCCATGCCAGATAAGTTCAGAAGTCCCGTATGTGGCACGCCCTGTCCATGAACACCCGTGGTCTCTGCGAAGCGCATAACAAAGGGGCAGACCTTCTACCCTTTCCACTTCACTCTCTGCACCATTCCCTCATTGGCTACTGTTAAGCAGTCACACAACAATCCACCAATCACATGCAAGAACTCTACATCTAACTCCATCATGACAGATCAGCACTTTAGATGTACTATTGATCACTCTCAGTACAATTGAGCTGTGCCTGCAAAGGACCTACAGCAACAACTACTATAAAACACCCCAAGATTTCTAATTGCAGATTCATGCACATCCACATGCATGAACACAAACTACAGGTATGAATATATTCTGCACAGTACATGTACAGCTCTTGTATGAATGCATGTAAACAGATAAGGGACACTTAGTATAACCTGTAAAATAATATTGTCATTTCTCCCATCTGCTATGATCAAGTATCACTTGCAAAACTTACTGTTCTCCAAATTTTTGTTTACACACACAGCTATCTAAAAAAAGTATAATGTCATATTAAAAGATGAGAGAAATAACAGTATAATTGTGGAAAAAGGCTCTATAGTGTATTATAAAATGACACACAGCCAGGATGAACACATGCATCTTTATTCATACACACAGACAATATCATTACAAAGGCTCCCAGCTGAAACAATGCCGCTGCCTCTACAACAAATCCTTCTGGTTTATTTCCCACACCTTTACAAATGCATAAATTGCTTGCTTTTCTGTACTGTTCCTGCCATTTACCCTGTAAAAATAGGAAAAAAGCATGTGATTATTTCTTCTATCTCCTAACATCCAATAACACTGCCTTAAAAAGCCAAGGTGCTCTGTACACTTACTATTATACTCATTTGTAAAACATGTTCAACTAACAGGTTCTAAGTAAAATATACAGGATGCACATAGGCAAATGAAAATGCATGTACATACTATGCTGAGTTATCAGAAAACACTACTACTGCAAAAACAAAAAATCAATGTCTACATTAACAACAGTGCTATAAACACACATATTTAATAACTTCTTTCTTTTACAATTGCAGTGAAGAGCACTCTCCTGAAAAACAGCAGCATCTGAAGTACGAACACGAATTTAGAAGAAACCTACTCTTTCCATACAAAAAAGTCAGTGCAATACTACCATAATGTTCTAACTGTTCATCAAACACACTAGAATTCTAGTATTGTAGAACAAACAAGTGTATTAACCCTGTACCATTAGATTTAGTATTAGTGCTTCCCCTCACCAGCTGCATACTTTGTATTATCTGAACCCCAGTATAGTAACACACAAATACAAGAATAGCCTTCCCAACTTGATGTAGCTGCCCATTGCACAATCACACACCTCCACATATATCCTTACCATCATACTCAGACACTCATGCACAAAGCACACATACACTGATTTCATGATCATCGCGCCAGGGGCACTGACCTTACAAGGTCACACACACAGAGGGGGCCCGGGTGGACACACTCCCCGTGCTCCATTGGCACCAGGCTCATAAAGAACAATAAATCAGACAATCCATTTGGGTCAAAAACACCTTTATTATGGACATAGCACCTCATTTCTGGTGCATCGTGTGTAACTTTTATCTTCTCAGCAGCCCCACGTGCACTCTTGGGTGGGGCTGCTGCTACTGCGTTGTCTGGCATGTGCTGACTCACTAGGAGTGGCAGGGTGTGGCAGGCAAGCCAAGCATACAAGGCATGCCCACGATCACAGCTATATAAGATGCTCCAATCCCAAATCCTGTGATCTACATCCATACTTACCATCTGGAGGATTCTGCTTTCACCTGTATGTTTTTTCCTGGCACCGCAGCTCACCAGCAAACATCTCAGAGCACAACCATCTTCTTCCTGGCACCGTGGCTCACCTGAAAACATCTTGGAGTGCAGACATCTTCTCCCTGGCACGGTGCTCACCTGCAAACATCTCGGAGCGCAGACATCTTCTTCTTGGCACCACGGCTCACCTGCAAAACATCTCGGAGCGCAAACATATCGGAGTGCAGACAGCTTTATCTGGGCACCGCAGCATGACGCACTCCATCCGCACTCGCAGCACCTGCAAATGAAAGGCAAAAGTCAAGGTTAGACACTTAAAAGACATTAAGTTAAGGGCGTGCTTCCATTAAAACTCGCCCCTTTACCTAAAACCATCTCTCACCTGCTGACAGGCATTGCGGTCGCATCCATCTTCCGCTCAGCCACGTTCCGCGCCTCCACAGCCTTTGTTGGGCCGTATTTCCATCTATTAGGGAGGAAACAGAAAGGGACGTTATTCAGAGAAAAACAACAACATTGAGAGCAATAACATTGAGACAGAAACTAGAAAAGGGGAAAAGACAAGAGACATTGAGAGAAAGCAGAAAGAGGGAAAAGACATGCGATATCGAGAGACAGCAGAAAGAGGAGTATAGTCGCAGCTGGACTGGGCTACTACTCATCAGGGATCAGTGAAGGAACCCCATCCCCTCAACAAGCGCCCTGCCAGAAGTAGCAGGGTGGAGAACTCCTCATTCATACTTACCAGGTGAGCCTTATTGGCCGATTTGTGCCCACAGAAATCGCACCTTGCGTCAAAGGGTTTGGGATGTACCACAGACACCTATCAGCGCACTCATGTTTTCCCATATCCACGCAGGAGCAGTGCCACAAATTGTTCCTGCCCACAACTTGTCCGCAGGGGAAGTAACCAGAAGGGGGTGACCTGACTCCAGAGAGGGCTGCAACCGTGCCCCAACGCCTCCGCAGAGACCAGGTGAGCATAACAACTGCACAACAGCCCAACCCACACTTTCTTTTTTTCTCCAACAGACTCCAAAGAATGCCTACCAAAAAGCAACTCCATAGAAAGCAACACAGAAGTAGAGCAAATCAAAATAAAAGTATCCAAAATAAGCATCCATCTCTAGCAGAATGTGTACAAAATGTTCAAACAAAACAGCTAATACAGTCATTAATCGAAACAAAACAAGCTTCCAGTACAGAAACTTTGCCTCCTCTTTCAAAATGTAAAACGAAACAGAAAGTGATTAACAACACTGCAGCTACCACTAGTGCTAACACTGCACCTATAAATCTTGATGTAGCAGCAAGTAAGCATACCAAAACAATTATTTTGCAAAAAATGGTCTGCCACAGTGTCCTTCAGTACCTTATAAAAACAGGAGAGAAATCACACACAACCCTCAAAACCTAACGTGGAAAATTAATCCCAGAAGCTCTCATAGAAAGTGCAATCCTTCTCAAAAGGAAATTATTTATTTTAGTTTTAAACAGAATGAAACCTCTAATGAAACTAAGTACTAAACTACAAAAAATACTTCTCAATAAATGGAATATCAACAAAGATAGCTTCACAAACATCTGTGGAGGTGAATGGAGTCACACCATGATCACAGAACCATATTTCAATGAAGAAGCATACAAACAAAAGCAAATAAACCCAACTGCCATACATAACAGTGGACGAGGGTATGAAAAACATAATAATACCATTATGGAACAAGAAACGCTGCTCACAAAAATATCCCCAGAAAACTCAGTATCAACTCTCCATTCTGCTGAACCAATACGTCCAGTCTACAAATGGCTGTGCACATCAATGTGTAACATAGCCAAACAATCTTTCAAATCTTTACGCCAGTTCCTCAATCAGTATGTTAAAGGCAAAGACAAATTCAAAATGAAATTACTACAAAATATGGACTCCTGTCCAGTGTGCAAATACACAGGACTACAAGGACATTCATCAGCCTGCATTTCTGGACATATTTGCAAAAGCACCTTCCACCATATCTAAATGATATCAACACATCATTCAACTATAAGAAATCTGGTCCATAAACTGTACTATGCCAAAAGTCCTGCTTTAGCACTAGCCTATTCAAATAACAATCTTCTACATGGTACAGCCAAACAACTACTCAAAGAAATAGAGCATATCCAGAGATAATATTTTGGAACTGAAAGCCACTTACAAAATACAATAGGTTTACAACAGACTAGCAACAACTATACAGATGGCCATCTTCTATTACACACATACAAAAAAGATATACTAAAGTTTAAAAGTACATCTGCTGAAATACCAAACCATGTGTGTGTGCGTTGCCACAGGACTTTTTATAAAAATAGCACAAAAACTGTAGATATAACGTACAAAATAGAAGACAATGAAGATTCCAAATGGTAACAATTAGCTCTCTATTTTACAGCAGAGAACAAATACAAGATTACTGACCCCTTAATACTTTGCAGTTACTGCACTGCAAAACTTGACAATAACCAAACACCTTCACGTGCTATCACAAATAACTTGGAATTATTCCCATTAACAAAACCTCTGCAACAACTCAACTTATATGAGAGCATCATAATTTAAACAGTGCACCCATTTCAAGCAATAGTATGCCTTCAAACAAAAACATCAACACTACTTCCCTCTGAATTAGTGAAAGGCATTTGTGGCAAAGTAGTTTATTTGCCATTAGAGCTCAATGAAAATGTACACACTCTGGGAGTGCAATATCCAATAGATCAATCTTTAATTATCTTAGTAAATGGTGTACCTACAAAAGACAAAATAATTTGGCAACAACTCGTAGACTTACATAAAGTTAGACAAGGCCTGCAGTATCTAAAAGACAAAAATGAATACTGCAGTGAAATTAATATTGATGAAAACCACTGAAATAATTCAAGAGTCAGATTTGGTCAATTTCAACTTCTAGATCCTGCTACAGAATCCAATATTTTAGACCATTGTACAATTCATCCATTACACTCTAAAGACACCATAGATGATTCACTGGAAATTTACCAAATGCGAAAAGCAAAAGGATCTCCAATCAGCATATGGGAAAAAAGTATAGAAGCACGTGCCTTTCCTCTACTCTTTCCTACTGGGAAAGGAGGAAGGTACGATGATAGACCCACACAAATAACAGCATCAGAATACCACCCTTTACAAATGTATTCTGAAGACCCCAGATTCAGACAAAATGGGAATACACATTCCACCTTCTCTTTGAAAGTGAACTAGCAACTCTATGCTACGGAGTTGCACACACATTGAAATCAGGTACCCATTTTTAAAATATATCAGCTATGGAATTACTACAAAAAGTGCAAGAAAAAGATGAGATTTTCCAGTCAAGCATTACAAATCTTTAAGCAAACATGCGTGGTAAAAAAACAATACTGGTTCAGACATCACAGAGATGTACGCTGTATAATAAGAAACCTTGGCCCACACTCTTGGTTTGTGACATTAAGTTGTGCAGAATATGCATGGGACGATTTACACAATTTCCTATGCATAGCAAAAAAAAACAAAATAAACATAGAAATAAAAACACCAGGAGAACTCTGCTCACTAGATCCTGTAAATGTATCAAGATATTTCCATCATCGCTTCATTGCTATACTACACTTCATTTGTAATAAAACTGCTCCTCCCCTCGGAGAAGTGCAACACTTCTTTTGTAGAAAAGAATACCACGCCAGAGGAGCACCACACATCCAAATGCTTTTGTGGATTAAAGATGCTCCTAAATTTGGTCAGGACAGTGATGCCACTGTTTTGCAGTTCATCCAAAAAAATGTGTCACTCGTGAAATCCCTTCACAAACAACACATAGGGCCTCATCACGAGTTGGGCTGTAGCCCTTAAATGCGGTGGTAACGGTATTACAGCTGCATTTAAGGGCTGGCCCTATTACGAGTTGGGTGCTAAATGGGCTGTTTTACCTCCAGCCTTTCTCTGGAGGTGAAAATCCCCTGTTTTCGGCTGTATTACACCTGGCTGTATTAGCCCGCATAATTAGCACTGAAAATACCCCATTTAATCCAATGGACCAATGGGGAATGGGGATTTGCCGTTAACACCCAAATTGTGATCCGGCGGTAATATTGTTGTCGCAAATATAAAAACAAAGGGAAATACTACACCAAATGCTGCTTTGGTTTCCCTAGACCAGTTTCAACAACAGGTCAAGTAAACAACTTCATGTCTTCAGTTAGACATAGGGCCTCCTTATGAGGTGCTGCCTCCAAAACCGTTCTGACTCCGGTCTGGTGGATGGAGCAATTACCGGTCCATTCTGAGGTTGGCGGGACTGGTAATTCCAACTCACCAGAGCCATTCTCCATTCCCATTTGAGCCCCCATAGGGCTCAATGGGAAGGCGGCAATAATGGTACCTCAAATTGCATACCGTTATTGCATCCCTTTGCGAGTCCCGTCCTTAATGCCATGTAAAACCAGGCTTTAAGGAAGGACCCGCAAAGGGAACTCGTAGTAGGGCGGTAAGGGATTACCGGCACCGGCGCCCTTACCGGTGCCGGTAATCCCTTACCGCCCACCTCGTAATGGGGCCCATAGTGTCAAAGGTAAATCACCTAAAACACATTTTACATAAAAAGAACAGAAGAATCAAAATATATCAATGATTGCAATGCAATCATTGCCCTCCTTTGGAATGCAAACATAGATGTGCAGTACATTGCAGACAAGTCCACTGCAGTGGCACGATATGTCACAGGCTACTTAACCAAAGCAGAGAAAACAGAGCTTCAGGACCTCTGGGATGACATATCATCTGACAAAACACTATCACAGAAATTATACAGTTTAGGCATAAAAATGCTCTCTCATAGGGAATTTGGCTGCTATTAAGCTGCAGACCATTTAACCGGTACTGCCTTGTATGGAAAATCTGAAAATATAGTATGGCTAAGTCTTGGTCCTGCTAAATGTACAAAAAGAGTTCTCAAATCATATGGGGAAATAGAAACAATAACCAAAAATCATCCCAAAAGCCAAGACATTTTAAAGAACAATTTACTGGATACATAGTACCCAAACAGGATTACCACTTTGGTAACCATGTGTCTATACCACATAGCCCAAAACCTCACATACAATAATAATATTAAACCAGATGAAAAGAAAGCTAGATACAGAGTGGGAAATTGTGAAGGCAGCTTGGTGAAACTTACCAAACGCAGCTTAATTAATCATATCAAATTGTCATTAAAAAGTCCTCAACATAAAGAACTGTATTACATGTCCCTGCTACAACTTTTTATACCATAGAGAAAAGACGAAGTGTTACTAGATACCTATGACTCTTATGAAGATGCTTTCAAAGCAAATGAAAGCACTATAACAGACGTAAACTTTACACAGTACCAAACAATGTTGCACAATGAATAGCAACATGAAGAAGAACTCCAGGCCCAACTAGATGTGGACACTCCTGACATTAATCAAACTTCTGTAACAGGAAGCCAAGAACCACTTGGACAGCCACTAATAGCAAATGAGGCAGAATTGACCATGAAAGAAGTAGAAAACACCATGTGTCAGTATGAGCAATCTACAGAAGACTTTGCTGTAGTGAAATCACAACTAAACAATGAGCAGTGTAGCATTTTCCAAGAAGTAACAAAACAAATTGAACATGGTATGCAACATGAAAGTAAAAACTGTACCTGCCAAGACTACAAACCTATACTACTAAACGTGAGTGGACAAGCTGGTTCAGGCAAACATTCTTAATCAAAATCATCAGCAACAATTGACAAACAACAAACTGTCAGCTGTTGTAACTGCCCCCACAGGTTTAGCTGCCTACAATTTAGGTCACTTTACACCGATTACTACTCCTTCCAGTAGAACACCAAAACAAATTAGACTATTACAATCTGTCTACAGAAGCTGCAATGGAACTATGCAGAGTTTTCAAAGAAATGAAAATGCTGCTAATAGATGAGGTGAGCATGGTCTACAACCTAATGTTGCCTTTGATTCACCTCAGATTACAAGAGGTCCTCAAAACAGACTAAGAAGAGTTCTTTGGAGGGAAACACATTATTGTTTTCGGAGATATTCTTCAATTAACGCCAGTGAAAGGTGAACCTATTTTTAAAATCTTGGGGCACAAACTGTGCCGTAAAACTCTTGGCAGTATAGGAAATGCCAACCTTTGGCAACATTTCCAATACAGAGAATTAACTGAAAACATGCGTCAGTCTGCAGACCTCACATACACCAACATTTTAAAAAGTATTAGAGTTGGTGTACTATCTCAAGAAGCACAATCTATATTACATACCAGGGACATCCAGGCACTCTATGGCCATAACTCATGTGCTACTGATCTCATGGAACAATTAGCACACAAAAATGTCAATTGTATGTCCTTGATGCCAACTCTTGCAAGCTGTATAAAAGATGTTAAAAAAAGAAATGCAACCAATGGTACAAATTGGCTCCACAGACAAACTGGACGTACATGGTATGACACTACCCATGTGTCAACAAGCCACAACAAGGCTAAACACTTGGAAAAGTATATCTCTAACACAGCTGGTTTGGAGAAAATATGAAATTTATCTTTAAACTGTAGAGTGATGCTTAAACGTAACCTTGACGTCGACCAAGGACTAGTTAATGGAGCACTTGGTACAATTGTTGGCTTTCAAACATACCCACGTGACAACAACATTCAATTCATCAATATTCTCTTTGACAAACTATCCAAAGTTAAAAGGATAGGATGCTCAACAGCCCGCTTCCTTCTTTTCAAAGACATGTATGTACACAGAGAACAATTTTCTCTAACTCTAGCATACGCAGTCACCATTCACAAATCACAAGGTCTTACCCTAGATAAAGCATTGATAGATATTGGTAGCACAGTCTTTGAAGAAGGCATGAGCTATGTAGCACTACCATGCTTACATACACTTGACAGACTATGTCTAATTAACTTCGATGCAAGTAAAGTAAATGCAGATATTTCTTGCATTCTAGAATACAATAAACGGTGTTCACTCTACACCCCCATCTAAAAACCTATCGTGTTCCGCAAAAAGCAAAACGTTGTAAAAGAAAACTACTTCAGACTCAAACTATGCAGGATCTCACAGCAATTCGTCCAAACAAAGTAAAAGAAAGTAATATTTCATCAAGGACCACAACCAAAGAAGAATCTACTCTTCAAAGTAACTCAACTACCTCTTCAAAGAAGCAGCACACACTCCGAACAAATGACTTGGACAAAGAACTGTCAGGTCCATTCAAATTTTCAAATTCAACTGGTGTAAATTGCTACGCAAATGTAGCAATCAATATTCTATTCCAATTGCCACCAATTATTGACATTTACTTACACGGTACAGACCGATTGTGTTTGCAAATGTTAGTCCTTCATAGTAATGCAACCAACAATCCTAACAACACTTATAGTGTTTCTGGTATAAGGCAGGAATTTGACTACTGTGCTGGGATGGTCAAATTCACTATAAACTCACAAGAAGAGCCACAAGAATTTCTAATGTACTTACTACAAGTACTAGAAAACAAAAACATACCTATAAATGAAATCTTCCAGATTTCATACATGTGGAAACATACATGCACTCTTTGCAGGCATGTAGTACAAGAAGAGATTCCTAATGAACGCTTTGTGTATGTATCCAAATGCAAACCATGGCAGATTATGTGCTACCTGCAATTCCGATAATCGTTCCACCTTACAAATACAGACACATAGGGCCTCATTAAGAGTTTGGAGGTAGCCATGCCATTGATAGCGGCATGGCTACCCCCAAACTTGTGTCTGGGTCCTGAAAAATTAGAATTACTGGGCCATTCCAACCTAGGCGGGCCCGGTAATTCTCATTCGCGTGAACCGAGCCCAGTACGTCCCCATTCCCATTTGAGCCCTAATAGGGCTCAATGGGAATGGAGAGGATGCTAACAACGGTCCCGTTAATGACGGGGCCATTGTTAGCATCCTGTTCTGCTAGCGGGTGCCGCTCTGCACATCTGGTCTGACCAGGTGTGCAGGGCAGCCCCGCGAGCAGAACTCGTAATGAGGTGGTGAGGCAACAACGGCGCCGGTTGCACTACCGGCGCCGTTGCTGCCTTACCACCAGGGTCGTAATGAGGCCCATAGTAAATAAGTAATAGTAATGCTTTTACGTTATAATTCAGATGGTAACAAAAACAACTGCAAGCTGACTGGATTCACATATGGTCAAGTATCACTTTGTAAGAAAATCTTCACAACAATAGGTATAATCTACCACACAGGAGCCACAACCAATGCAGGTCACTACACTGCATATATAAAAAAGAATTGTGGATGGTTCGAATGTAATGACACTACCATTACTCTAAAACAGAGATTACCAGCAAATCTTGTAAATGTTTCTTAATATTCTTAAAACCAAACATTAATAACTAATCTGTGTATGAACATAAACAAAACTTGAACTTCAAAACTATGATCAGTTAGAATACGCCAACAAGTATTCTGCAACGAGCAAACAGATAAATTAATACCATTAAATTGAAACAAGAAATAAACAAATAGAATACACCAACTGCTATCTAATTGCAACAATACTACCACCACTTCCAAGTCAAAAACCATACACCTATTCAATTCCTCCTATTGAAATCAATGAAAGAAATATATTGTACCGCAGCAAAGAAAGGGATTTTTTAATCCAGCATGGATTTTTCTCCCACAGACCCAATGATTTAATCAACAAACACAGGAACTGAGCAGATTGCACAGTACACTGGTTTGAACTATAGTACTTCTAAAGTGCTAACTTTAAGGGTCGACGAAATACAGAAATGTCAACTATTCAATGCAATACTCATTACCAAACTACACTAACATGTGATTTTTTTGTTTTATCACAGTGATTGAAAAAAAAATGTTTGCTCCAACTACCCATGTCATGAAAAAACTGCATACAACCACAAAATGTCAAACAGTATGTATATAATGATTGGAAGCACAAACACCACAGCATAGCACACCCATTCAAGCAAACATCTGACCATAAACCACAATCCAAAATGTTTGCTTCCATGGGTATCTTATGCTGCAGCGCTTGTTGGCGAACACTACAATCTTGACTGCATGGCTTGGCCAAAACTCTTCATACAGCCTCAACAAAGGAAACAGTAAGCATATAATAATTAAATACACAAACACCGCAACATAACACATCCATGCAAATGAACACCTCACCAATAAATTTAACCCAAAATGCCTAGAGTCTTCAATTCCAACATTCTGAACACAATCCAACAAACAAACTAACACACATCATCTCACACATCCTATAAACACTATTACACTACCACCAATCAGTACACACATTTTTGAAAACATATACCCTAAGCAGCCCACATACCACAGTCAGAATCTTTGGTAACATAGGTGTGTTATGCTGCGGTGGTTGTGGCCATGGCCTAGAGTTTTGGGTGCATGGCCGCAGCATAACACACCCATAGATACAAACACCTACCAAATGACCACAACCCAAAAACATATTACATCCACCTCAAAACTTATCCACTTCAATTAACATTCTAAAAAATAATCACAACCAACGCACAAACTCTTCAATACATACCCTCTTCACCCAATGCTCGTCTAACGACCCAAAACCAACATCATACTAAAGTAAAATAGCCAGTATTGTGCCCAGTGTTTAGTATGTCTGCGGACAACCGCAGTGACCGCGGATACCGCAAACACATCATAGCCTTCTCCCTTCTAAACAGATACAGCATTTGACCCATCTCTTACTCCCCCACACTCTCCAAGCACTCATACACACCCCCAAAAATTGGATTTATGCTCACTTCCACGTTGTGCTGTCCAATATGGTGTGTGCATCGAAACAATGTGACGCACCGCACGCCTCATCCCAGCCAATCAGAGAACACGTGGTGTGTCCGTGGACATGACGCAAGCCAATTAGCCGATTAGCCAATCAGTGTCCTGTCCGTGGAGCGAACAGGGAAGTGTGTCCGTGGAGTGGACATAGATATCACTAATTTTGTTGCCTTATATTTTGGTTGTTTAAAAAGAAAATACTGGACGGATTTACACCAAATTTACAAAAGCACGCTTTCGGGACCAAGCCGCTGCTCCTGCCGCAAATTTGGTGAAAATCCGTCCATCGGTTTGGGCTGTAGGCGCGCCAGAAATGTTTTCCCATTATGTCTATGGGAAAAAAAGACATTTTGGGAACCCCCTATAACTTTGCCCTCCCCCTAACCCCCCCCCCCCCCCCCCCCCAATAATTCAGAGTGGGCCTTATACTTTCTTTGCAAAGTTTGGTGAGGATTCATCCAGGGAGAGCAAAGTTATAAGCCACCCAAAAAAGTGCTCTTCCTATGGGCTTAGCAACTTAAACATAACTACATGGCCGCTACCGCAGGCCATGTAATACACATATATACATATGTATGAAGGTAACAGGTATATGGAAGCTTTGGAACAGCACATTATAAAGATAACAGCACTACAAAGATTCCAAATAGGGGTGATACGCATACCTGAGGCAAAGCCAACAAGAAGGGTGCACATCAAGCTCCCAATTGGGGCACAAAATGTGACGAGATACATTTAATAAAGATAGTAAATGAACGCATAGGCAGGGGAAAATGTATCAAAGTTAACATATGTGGGGTTATAAATATGTCAGTGTAAAGCTTTTCTTTTGTTTAAACTAGTAGATATAAAACAACAGTAAAAAATTAAGGTGATTTTTTAGATTTTTGATTGATTGACGTCAATCAGAAGGATAAAAATCAAAGATAACTAATAAACAAATAAAGAAGAGGCTTAAAATATCAATGGTAGAACAACGAGATATTAAAAATTGATAGAAAGTTTAAACAAAGGAACAAAAAGAACATTGATGTGTAGAGTTTTAAAAGCAAATTTAATATTTTGATTCTCGGATAATCAAGCAGCAATTGATGGTGCCTGCACAAATTGATCAGTGTGGTATATTTAATAATATAAAGAGAAGAATAAAAAATCGGGTAAGTATAGATAGTCGAAATCGACTTGTCATAATGGGAGACACTCCTCTTCTACATTTATGCAGGACATTGCCAAGATACACAGATAAGATAAGGAAATATATTTTGAAATGGGTCAGACGAACAACCAATAAGACACTCAATTGTGGCCTCAGGAGGGTTTATTGTCAAAAACAGTATTGAGACATATGACAACGTATTTGCATGCTACATATAAGGGAAAACAGTTACAGAAAAGGATGGTTGTTTTAGATCAATGGAAGATCCAGCAGAGAAGGAGTGGCTGCTTAATCAGCATGAAAGGGAAAACAAGGGCATAGATGCAGAGGAGAAGGGATTTTATCCTTTAAAGGAATTGAAAGCAGAGGTGGGGTATGTTAATTTGACATACGTGCCCCCTGCTTATAACAGTGAGGACAATGCAGAAGAGAGCAGAAGGAGAGAACGTAATTATATCTCAACACGTGATGAAAGTAAACAGCATGATGAGAGGAAGGACAGACAAGATAACCAGATGGCGATAGAGGAAGAAGCAAAGAAGCTGAATGAAATAAAGGATACAGCTAAGGGAACAAAAATACTACAGAATGAATGGATGGGAGGACAGATATTACTCAAGCTGGATGATAAGGGCATTAGTGGGATTCGAGAAAGGGAAGAGAGAGAAGAGCGGGAAAAGGAAGAAGAGAGAGCACATAAAGAAGAGAAAGAAAGAGAATGCAAGCGAAGAGAAGAACGAAGCATGTGCGAGGCAAGGAAGGTAAAGGAGATACTAGAAGAGAAGAGACATGAGGAGGTGGAAGCACAAAGAATGCATGAACGTAGGTTGCAAAGAAGGCAAAGGGAATGTGAATTAAGGGAGATGATGAGAAGAGAGGAAGAAATTAACAGAAGCAGGGGACTCAAAGATGACGAGATAGATTATCTATGACATAGAAGCATAGTGACAATCGAAGCACAAGAATGACTTGAGGAAGAGAGAGGGTCAAAACAGCCCCACAGGGGCTGCAAGGGGTACCAAGAATACCACCATGGGCTGTTGTGCGAGGTACAGAAGGCGTACAGAAAAGACTTGGAGATTTATATAGGCAAATGAGGGACATGGAAGGACATAACACCCACAAGAACATAGAAAGATCTATGTCAAGGGAAACAAAGGTAGGTCAGATAACGTCATAACAGACAAGCATAGAGTGCTGTCTTTAAACAGATTAAATCTTGATGACGTGGAAAAGGATAGCAGCCATTCAAGCTGGGGCATAATGTCAGATGAAGAAAGGAAAGAAAACGAGAGAGCACGACGGGAGAGCACATGCAGATTTTCAAAAAGATTGAGTCTAGAAAAAGGGGTAAAATTGACAGAGTAGAAGACTCCAAAGAGAGAACAGCAGAGTCAATATCATACACTGAGTGACACAAGCACGATCGCATAGTGCAGGGGCTGTACCCCAGTATTATGTAAGCAGATTAAGGGCATTACCAGGACGAACACAAATGGGCAAGACTAGCCCTGTCTGGAAGACGATAAGTGTAGGCAGGTATGATTATGGACCAGGATTTTCACAATTCCCATTATAAGAGAAAGGGGGAGGAAGACCACAATGTATACTATGGCCACAGATAAAGATAAAAACAAGTTAAGAGGTAAACTACTGAGTTTAACTTCTGGTGCTGGAAAATGGATTCATGAACTGACATCAGGAATGGCATAGGCCATAGGTGATATCAAAGGCTTTCTAGCAGCTATCATAGGGCAGAGAGGTGATGACATTTGGAAATTAGCAGGATACGCAGGTGTGACTGCACAAAACACGACACACGATGTAGCACCATTTAATAATTGCAGAGTGCAATATCCTGATACATCAGACAAGGGTGCTACTATGACTAGGAAAATGGGGGAGGATGAAGACCCTGTTGCTTGTATTCAAGATATTCAAGATAGATGGCGCCAGGATTCGCATGAACAGTAGGATACAATGGAAGCATAATTTTACCACATTTTGTGTCAGGGACTGTCCAAACCAGTTAACAGCAATTGAACAAACAGGTGGGAATGGAAGTGAAGCCATTGCCAAAAATTCAATTGACGATAGTGCATCATTGCTGATTAATGCAGGAGAAGAATAAGAAGAAAGACGAGAATAGAAAGCAGGGGGAAGAGAAGTTAGAACAGAAGAAGTTGTCAAAAATAGCCATAGAGGGAGCAGTAATAACGAGTAATGAATGATGACAAGTAATGAATGAGGGGTGACACAGGAAATGCAATAAGTGCAGCAGAACAATAAAGGGTAGACCACAGATCATAGTGGGTAACATTTTTGAGAGGATGAGGAAATGGACCTAAAGGAGGAGGATGAGATGAATTTCAAAACCCTCAGGGAAGAGGAGGATTTAATGGTGGACAACAGCAACAATGTTGGAATTGCAGAAAAATAAGTCACATAGATCATGTAGAAGCAGAGGAGGCATGCAGCACAATTGGCAAGCTCCAAGAGGTAGGATTGTGCTATGTTCCGCAATATAATACAGAACCACAGGAATATTATGGCCAAGATCACACGCAGGTTCAGACATGGTTATTAGTCTTTCCATCGAAAATATTCCATCGAGGCAATTTAGCATCTAATATTTTCCAACAAAAAAAAGTTCATTAAATGCATTAAAAAAAAATCCCAGGAAGATTTAGAGAAAGTGCTAAAGATTTTATGGACCACAAGTCCATATGACATGGGTTTACTAATACACAGTTTAGTAATACCATCAGGTCATCATGAGGTGTTGCCTTGTAGAAACATAAGAATTATTTTTTTTTTTAAATGTCCAATTTATTATGAAATTCATCCTGTAATTCCTTGCAATTATAACATTCCTTTCAAAGCATCATTTTAGAGATGTTTGTTGGGCATTAGTATCTGTAGCTGTATTTATTATCATATGGTCATTTTTGAAAACATTGATCGCTAGTTTAAATAACAAGAATGTGGATTATACTCTATAACTGAAGTTATCAGACATGGAGATACTTAGTGATGGTCACAACGTATAAACACAGGTTCAACTGAGAACCCTTGAACCCGGTACATAGTCACGTGAAGGATACACGTGACTCGTAGCAGTATGCAGATGGTGACGGCTTGTACCCAAATAATATTACGGATCTGCACGTCAGATAGCCGAGTTCAGACCCAGCATGGACAACAATACCCTTTGCCTAAAACTAACCTGGAAAAGTTACTCACGACGGCGGAAACACACTGTCTTTCTGTTTTCTTCTTTAACTAATGCTATTCCCGATTGGTAGCGCACATGCAACTAAACCGTACATTGCTTTGTGTTTTATAGATTGCGGTGAAAACAGTGCCTCAAAAGTTACTAAATACCAATTCAGCCACATGGTTCACACATATGATTCTGCAGAAGGCAGCAACCTTATGGTGTCAGACATTGAAAAGCCTGGGCACAATGTAAATCAAAGCTGAAACTGTGTTTAATATATCTTTTAACTAAGTTACATGGTCAACTTGACTCTCTTTGGGTGACAAACAAATACAAACGAGAGTCTTCTCATTTTCTCTTTCCCTATCTAACCAGCCTCTACAAGTGGTGTCTACATAAGAATGTTCATTTTTTGGGAGATAGAGAGACCAGTAAGTATCTGGAATTACGGTGTTTACCACAAATTGAGTTTCTAAATACATTATTTTAATAACCAAAGAAGTGAAATACAATTAAGCCTGGAGTGAAAGTGGTATGGTTGGCTCTATTTTTCAGGTGAAAGCCTAATTAACAGGCATTTGACACTAAGTAAGTTTTGAAATACAGACTGGTGGTAAGCATGAACAGAGTTATTCAATTACGAGAGGATTGCAAAATAGTAATAAGCACAGCACTAATCTAGGCAGGTAACTAGAAATCATAACATATTGAGAACCAAGCACAGACCATCTGAATAATTGTTAGGTGTGGAATATATTGTCCAACAGATTTTTTAAGTTGGCTAACGCCATATTGGGCCTCGTTACGTGTATGGAGGCAGCCATGCCTCCATACCATGTTCCAGCTCCGGGTTCTGTGAATGAGGAATTACCGGGTCATTCCAACCTTTGAGGACCCAGTAATTCCTCATTCACAAAACCAATCCCCATTCCCATTGAGCCCCCATACGGCTCAATGGGAATGGGGATGGAGCTAATAACAGGCCCGGTAATAACGGGCCCGTTATTAGCTCCTTGGTCCCCTCGTGGGACCCGGAAAGGACGTCTGGTTTTACCAGACTTATGTTCCAGGTCCCGCTAGGGGTCCTCGTAATGAGGCAACCCGTAATGAACGGTGCCGGTCCCATACCGGCACCCTTCATTACGGGAGCGCCAGCCTTGTAATGAGGCCTATTGTGTTTAAAATCACTGAATTAGTATAACAAGAACAAAACATGTTGGGTTATATTATATGCTAGATGAAGATAGCTGAATACTAACGGAAGCATTCCATATGTGAACTGCAACATAGTGGTTTTGTAGAACCAAAACACGTTAGCCACATAATATACTTTTTATAATATTGCTATATCTTGAAATTGATGCACAAGTCACTTTTGGGATGCACTAGTCACTTTCGATAAATTTGAAATAAAATGTGTTTTTAGAGAATTATATTTTTTGATTAAAGTTTTTTAAAGAATGTTAAGGTGGTCTGCCTGTGAATGAATAATTCTTTAAGCCAGTAATACTAATCCTGGATTGACAGTGACGTCCACTAATTGAGGCTCTGTCTGTGTGTTCCCTTAACCACAATGTCTATACCAGAGGGGTCTAATTTTTATTATGGGAGAAATGTGATGCCTGAATGAGCAGAACCAAATATGAAGACCGTAGAAGCTAAAATAGTGAGGGAAATGCAAACATTTATAGGCCTATGTAACTACTGCAGGGCCTGGGTTTTCGATTACAGTACTTATATTTGATCACTTTGAAAAGGGCTTAAAGAAGCAAATAATACAGACAGATGAAGGAGTGAAGGATTTGGAGAATTAAAAAAGTTGATCAGTAAAGCCCATGTGTTGGGAATTCCATTTTATCATGAAGAATTTTATTTATTTTCTTATTCAAACTGAGAAGTCATGACAGCAGTCCTTCCACAAAAGACCACATTAGAACATGGACACAAATCAATTACCTATTATAGTGGTACTTTAGATCCAGTTATGAAAGGGCATCATACTTGCGAGCAGTCTTTAGCTGCTGCTGCATTCGCCATTGAAAAATCTTCAAGTATAACAATGGGGTGTTCAACACATTATTTGATGAGCATGCATTATTTGCGATTTTAGAGAAACCAAAAAGCACATTGACCACACAGAGAGCATCAGGATACGTAGTAATAATATCGAATTAAAATGGCCAGATGTAAGACAGTGAACCCAGCACGTTCATAGCTGAACCAGTAGGAGAGGATGATTCTGTACACGATTGCACAACGTATGCTGAGAACTATAATGAAATTTCCCAAGCTAGAGAAAATGCACTCGGGAGAGGGGAAGTTGTTTTTACTGATGTGAAAACATAAAAATAATATGAGGCCGGGAAGCCCAGAAAGAAACACACCAACAAAGGTTACAAAGAACATACAAGTGCTTTATTTAAAAGCTACAACAGTTACCAAAGTCAATTGACAAACGGATAGCTATTCGGCTCTCAGAGTAACATAATGAACTTCAACGAGAGTTCAATGCGTTAGTGAGAGAGACCGTACATTGGAATATTTGGGTCTTTTATACTCTTTATCCAGCCCTAGGCCAACCCTCTCGCGGGTTAACCATTCTAGGAGTCGGGCCTATGGGTTCCTTGCCAGGTCAATCCTATAATATATGCATTTTGATTAGTTTCACTGATATAGTTGTACATTTACACATAGGTCAACAGTAGGACAAGGTCTCAGTTCGCGACCCCGACATGTGGCCTGCAGGCATATTAATTATTCGTGTGTACGGAGGTCACAACGGCCAGAATCTTACTCAGAATGTCATTCGGCCTCCATTTTGATGTTGAGGGTGACTTCCCTATAACAAGAGAACCTAAAATGGCGGCTTAATCCAAGATGGCGACTTAGATTACTTTCTCTAAGGTCAAGACCTTGCCGTGGAGTTTTGTCCGCATACGATGTTTAGACAACTTGGCGCAGGCCAATACACACACAATTGTTGCGATAGGAGGCATAATATTATTTCAATTCCGACAAACCCTCCTTTTGGCCTATGCCAAGTGCTAATATCATTTCTAATATCTTTGTAAATAACTCCATGCATTGTCGTCTATACATCCTGAATCATTATCTGTAATGTCTATAGCCATTAGGTCGTTCATCAGAACCTCTTGTAACACAAACTCTTTAGATGCTGTGTCTGGGGCATACATTTTGTGCCCTACTGTGCTCACTGCTTGAGCACAACATCCCCCTAGCATTGCACATACACTAGGTAGACATTGGAAACAGCAACAAAGGAATAGCAGGATTCCCAAAATAACCAGGATAACAGAAAGCACCTTCCAACCCCAGGATCGTAGAGAATCCCAGAACCAGGTGCTAATATTCCAATCTCCCACAGGAACATGCACTTCAGAACTAAGGATGTGCAAGTTCTTTATAGCTTTGAAAATTGTCGGTGAGGAATCGGGTACGAAAACACAGCAAGCGGACCCCACTAATTTGCATACTTCACCATGTTCTGCCAGGATGACATCTAATGCCATCCGATTTTGGAGTGCTACCAATCGTATTGCTTTCTGTTCTAGTGTCATATTGTAGAGTATATCCGTGGTCCGATTGATGGTTCTCTCCAGTACCCTTGCTAGTCCCCTAATATTTTCAGAATTTGCTATCTGTCCCCAAAATGGCACAACTGATTTTGCCATATCTCCCAATACTTGCCCAGGGGTATCTCCGTTCTCGTCCCGCCATGTGCGAGCCTTAGAAACCTCCAAAGTACTAGCTATGAATACCCCAGGTAACAGGATTCCTAAATAACAGGTTCCCTGCCAATCCTTGGGCAACCAGGGAAATGCTGAATTACCACAAACGAAATAGACAGGCCCCCCTACATACAGAGGCCTGTTCTCTTCGGTCAAATTTACAATGTTCACACAACCTTCAAAATCTCCCATTGACCGAGTGCCATTTCTTTGTACACAGAAGGGGACTGAATCGGGGCTATGATTAATAGAGTAGGAAGGAGGCACGGCGTCCTTATTGCCTATCGGAGCCATTTTAAAGGAAATTAGAGTTTGAAAAGGAACAGATAGTTTATCAGATGGCCTAATAGAAGCAACATTAGGTTTACTTCTATTTGCAAAAAGCGAGCATCCCAGGGGAGTCAATTCACGTTTCTCAAAATCATTTAAATTAGTTCCATCAAAGTTCCCTGAGATGCTATCATTCCAACGGCCAAAGAATAGTGCTCTAAGAGAGGCATAGCAAGCAGTCGTTAAAGGTAAAGGGTGAATATACCACCCTAGCCCCTTGTTCCCATGTTGCGGTAAATGGGTGCAAATCCAGCAATTACTCTTAATAAAAATGGCATGCCTTGAATTCATTATTATCATTAAAGTGTTATTATGGTACTTTCGTCTATGCTGGGAGTCTCTAGGTGACAAAGTGTGAAGGTGTACAGAGGGAGTCAAAGCAGTAGGTACAATTTCAATTGGCAGTAGAGGTTTTAGAGGGTACATTTCTTCGAAGTACCAAAGTCCCACAGCAGTAACTATACAAATTCCAATTATTATTAACACAACACAGCAATACGTTTTCAGGGCCCAGGCACATTGTTCGTTGTCCGAGTTGGTCACCCCCTTATTTACAAGTCCAATGCGAGCAGCAGCAGTGGAGGTGGCAGGCATCGCAGTTTCTCAATCGACGACCCCAATGTTCGTTGCTGGCGACACTACGGTCGCGCGACTTCTTAGTCCTTCCCCAACCCTAGCCAGCAGAATCCCTTTTTTCCTTTTTGTTCAAAAAAGAACTTTCTTTTACAAGAGAAAACTTTCAATCACTTCTTCCTTTTCAGATGCACAGAAAAGACCCGTGCCGTAGTTCTATTTTCTTCGTCGAAGGTTGTACCTGATGGTACCCGGCGCGGTTTGATCCGGAAATAGGGTAACGTCACTTCCTGAGGGAAGCAACGTATCGGAGGTGACGGAAGTCGCAGAACTTGAAACAGTGTTTTCCGGACGTGACTTTTTCAAAGAGTGCGGAGATGAAATGGACTGTTCCCCAAGCTCCATGTCTCCAGGTTCAGTGAGTTTTACAGTCGCTGCGCTCGTGGTTTATGTGTGACACCAGATAGACACGGTTTGTGACTAGGAGGGGCCAGGTGGGTAGTCCCATGGCCCTGAAGGTTGGACGCTGGTTCAGATGCATTTGCATTTGCCCCTGGGTGGCTATTAAGGGTGCTTTCTGAGAGGAATGTTCATGATAGATCATTGCGCATTCCTGTGGGATGCTGTTTCTTTGATTGCAGCTGAAAGGGCTGCCGTGCTGCCGTGTTATTCAGCTGTTGCTTACCTTGCCACACAATCAGAGAATTGCAGTGATATGCCATTACCACACATCATTGGCCTACACCAGATGTCTTCAATGTTATGCATGTAGGCCTGTCGTGTTTAGGGAATTGCCTTATTTTCTTGGGATTACTTGTCATTGTGATTTTGTTTCTTTGGGTTAATTAATTGATTTTGTGTTTATTTTCTTGATTTATTGTGGGCTCTGTCAAGTTTTGTTTTGCTATTTTTCAACTAAAGCCATGTGCATGCTACAGACAACTTAAGGCTACAGAAATATTTACATGCTTTTCTTGCAGTCCCGTGGGAGGCCTTGATTGACAAGAAAAAAGTTCCTGCATAACTACATTTTTTGTGATTGACCTCCCACCTTCAATACTTTATATACTACAGCACTCAGAGCCCTATGGTCTCTGTCTATGTTCTTATTTCAGCTGAAGAGGCATTGTTGAGGGCCACTTTGCCATTCAGCAGTTAAGTACCGAATGTGATTGCTGAGATAAGCTGTGTGTGGTGCCTCTGTCCTTCTTGCACATGACTTTATCTTTATATTCAGCAAACTCTATCAATCCTTCCTTGCTCCTGTCTCCCTTTGTGTACCACCTTACTGTTTTTTTTCCTACTGTCACCACTGGTAAATACCAATTGCTGGGATGTTGATTACACCACCCCTCTTAATCTGGAGTACCTGCGGCCCTACCTCCCTTTGTGTCTCCCCGCTCTTTTGATTTCTAGACTCAGCCATGGACTCTGAGCTTTCCACAACACCACTTACACATGCAATAGGGACCAATGCATTCTTCATGTGTTCAATGTATGGGGCATTCACCTGTAAATATTTGAAATAGTGGAATTGTTTGACTCAGGGTGAAAAGCAGTTTTAGTGGCCACTTGAGGGATTGTTTCATGCAGAACACCTTGTTGTCTTGCGCGAGTCTTTGGCACAAAGAAAGTCTGAGGTGTCTGATAGTCATTGGTCAGCTTATTTCATCTGGTGCAAAGTGTCTACGTACATATTGTGTGACAGTCAGACTGGATTGCTTAAGAACTCTCAGGCTAGGTTAGATGAAGAATAAGAGCAGTACAAGCATTCCTCAAAGGCCAGCCGGCCAGTCGAACAGTAAACACACTCTCAAAACAGGCCTTTACGCAAGTGTTTCTGCAGACACCATTAGAGATTCTGGTTCAGAAGCACCTACAGCACCACCTGTAGACCTTTTAGATGAACTAGCAGCATACTCGCCTCACCTGAGGGCTTGCACATCTAAAATGATTTAATTCCTCCTGATAGTTCTAATTGCTGCCCTACACCCACACCACCTGCCCCTCCAGCTCCTCCTTCTCCAAACGGGGGCTTCTAGGACATTCAGATCTCCTATGGTCCACAATGACATTACCAGAAGGGACGTGCCGTGCTGCCTGCTGTATTGCTACTACTGGCCTGGTATGTTCCCTACCTCAAATGTGACATCCTAGGGAGGAAAGTGAACAGTTTGATTGACACTGGTGCCAGGTGTTCCACGCTGTAAGCGGCTGAATTTCCAAATGTGGATATCTCAAAGGAAATTGTCAATGCTGTTGGCATATCTGGCACCCCTATCCCACATCCGGTATCAAATGAATTGTCTTTTCCATTGGTACCATCACTGAACATCATGCCTTTATGTTAAGTCCTTGCTCACCTGCAAATCTGTTAGGTATTGATCAGCTATGTAAGATATATTGCACCATGTATTGCTCTCCTGGGGGTATTTATTTAGAGGTTCCACAATCTAGGCAAGCTGAATGTTTGTTTCTTCTCTAACAGCCCACTCACCCAGAGCCGCCTACAGAGCCTCCTTCACTACTCACACCCGCACAAGCTAAACAGGTACAGCACCTTATTGACTCAGTGCCAGTGGCACTATGGGTGGCACATGCCAATGAGGTAGGACAAATTCTCTCTGCTAAACCTGTTCGCATCATTCTCAATCCAGCAGTGCCACTCCCACCTGAGCTCCAGTACAGAATATCACCTCAAGCAGAGGAAAGTATCAAGCATGTCATCTCTTCCCTCATTGATCCAGGTCTCCTCTACACCATCACTAGCCTGTGCACTATTCCAGTGCTCCCCATTGAGAAAAAGGGCCAGACAAATTCTGTTTTGCTCACGATTTCCTGAGCACTTAACAAGGCAGTAATACCTTCACATCCGGTGGTCCCGGAACTCCAGACCATTGTCTCTTGTATCCCGCCCAACATACACATTTTTCACTTGCATTGATCTTGCATCTGCCTTCTTCCCTGTCCCCATCCACCAGGACACTCAGTATCTCTTTGCATTCACTTACAAGAGGCGTCAGCTAACCTACAGGTCCCTTCCAATGGGCTTCATTGACTCACCATCTCTCTTCTGCCAGAATCTGCAGGATGACCTTCAGGATGTCACCTTCCTCAGGGGCTCCACTATGATCCAATACATGGATGACCTTCTCTAGCATCACTTTCCTTTCAGGTCTCCCTCACCGACTCCAAAATGCTCCTCACTGGCCTGGCAGCAAAAGGTCACAAAGTAAACAAAGCAAAATTGCAGCTCTGCCTACCTACATTCTGCTACCTAGGACACATTTCCCACGGCGCTAGACGCCTTGCCCCCTCTTGAGTGTCTTGCATTATACAATGCTCCATGTCCACCACTAAAAGGCAGCTGTGCTCCTTTTTAGGGATGAGCAATTTTAGTTGCCCCTGGAACCTTGATTATGCCTGCCTAATTCCCCAAAGGAACCTGCATGGACTAGTATTTCATTGAGGATCTTTGGAATACAAGGCACCATTTCATCAAGTCATCTATTTGAATCGTCTTTGGCAAGTTGCTAACTGATTTATTTCAGCCTTCTACCTTTGATAATACCATAATGAACTCCAAATTGCTACTTTTGTACAATGATATAATTCCTTCAAGAATAATAATTAAGGGTAAAATATCATATAGCTTATTTCTGTACAAATATGTCTGAAAATGTCTACTAGATGGCAGTTCTGACATTGCTTTTATCCATGTTTAGCAAGGTCAGCGCTGCTATCTAATTAACATTTTCGGTCATTATCGGAAAAATTATTTTCTCTCCTCTGTTCTGATCTTTCCACTTCTCCCCCTTCCACGCACTTTCCCCCTTTTCCCTTCTTCATGCACTTGCGCATTCTTAATGTCACTGGGCCTAGTACGATTGTTGTTTTTATTTTTTGTTCTCCCTTGTTCTCCTCCCTTTGCTTGGTCACGGTCTGAAACACTTGTGTACGAGTACGAAATAAATAAAATATCATATCATATATCATATCATAAATGTTCAAGTGCCTTCTCATTATTTAGGTTAACCCTACCTCTCATCGGTGCCCCATAGACGTGACTTACTGTTAAAGTTGAAGTGGGGATAAATCTGTATTGTCAGATAAGATTGAATTAATAAGATAAGTTTGAAAAGATTGAATTAACTGCACATGCAATATCTGCTCATCACTCCACAAACAGTGAGTAAACAACACATATCCTCCACAATTAAAACCAAAGGAGCATATTGCAAGCTATCAACTAAAATGACCAGATAGAGGCAAAATTATTTCTTTGTGATAGTAAGCTCTGTCTCAACCCAACAACCTACCAGCACACTTACATTCTTCAAAATAATTTTAAAGTGTGCTAATAGAGACTTTGGTGGAGGCTTGTGCAACCCGCCTTCATTGGGACTGCGGTTTCCGCAGGCTTGTGCGCTCCTATCTGCACTGTGGCGACCAGTGTCCGACCAGAAACTGGCGTGTTTCCATGTCAACACATTCAAAAGAGAATGGGACGACTGCAGCAGGGCTCCTCAACATCGGATTTCTTGGTGTGTGTAGCTTTGCTTTTCCTTGTCTTTTGGATCTTTGTTTTAGGACTTTTTGGACACTCTGTTTTCTGGGAATTGGCCGATTTGACTGAAAATATTTAACCATAGGGCCTAGTTGACCGAATTTAGGCTTTAGGAAATAATAGTACAGCCAAAAATCTGTCAACCAGGCCATATGGTTCCATTATAGCGAACAAGGGGAACAGAGGTTGCTGGGGTGTCCCCTGCTACCCTTGCTCGCTATAATAGGAACAGGGGTTGTGGGGGTGTCCCCTGCTTCCAGGAGATTGGAAGCGAGGGACTTAAAAAAAAAAAAGAAACAGAGAAAGGGACCCTGCAGGATCAGTTCTGACCTGCATTACTGGGAAAGGAACTGACGCCACAGGGTCAGAATGAAGGCAGACAGTGAAAGGTAAGTGGGAGGAGAGTGGGGATGTATTGGAGGAGTGCGAGAGGGGCATGGATTAGTTGATTTTGGCCACAGCAAAATTGGGTTTGTGGCTGAATTGACTACGGTCAATTCCGCTGTGAACAATTATGCCATGGTCAAATCATACCAATCCGTTTTCTGGACCCTGGATTGCTGACCTTTTTACGAATGATTGCCTATCATCTTGGGTTAGTTGGTTTTTGGACTTTGCCTGTTTTTCTGGATTGCTGCTGGATGGCCTTGGGATACCACGCTTGGGAACTGTGTGTAACTCTTGTTCCTTGGATTCTGGATTCAGGGCTCCACTGGTTTTTTGTGTGTTTTTTCTGAAGTGGAGTTATTTTCTTTAGTTACTGCCCTCTTTCCACCGAGGTTAGGTCCCTGCATTGTATCAATTTTTGCATCCATTGGCTACAATCAGCATGTGTTTTTTCTGGCCTTAAGATGGTCTTTCCACTGGTAGGAGGTCTTTGCTTTTCCTTAAGTTCAACTCGCTTATTTTTCCCCTTCGACAGGTAGGAAGAGCAATGTGGGGTTTGAAGGGAGGTGATTTGTTTCTTACTGGCCTTATACCTACTGATACATTATATGATACATTATATTTTGTTTTGACTTTCTCTCCCTTTTAGATTCCCTCCTGCCTTTTCACTTGCGACACTGGCCTTCGTGTATATTTTATAACACAAGAGCTGTGCTCTCAGGAGAAAAGTCTCACTGAAAAGGAGACCTGTTGCCTCCTTACCATTCCTATATGGAAGAGAAAATGGGTTCATGACAGCTACATTATTTACAGAAAAAAAGACCAGACTTCGAGATTTTCCCCTACTTACAACATTGTGTAATTCAGAGAGAATAACCATCAGAGACTTGCAGAATTGTAGCCTTCTAAAAACAGCAGCCTATCATAGCAAAGTAACCTCCGAAAATCTAATCAATCACATAGACAACCCAAAGCCAGCTGCTCTGTTTAAGTGGATGATTTAGTTGCAAGGTGCAAGCTTCCGACATCATCAAATGTAACAAGAAATAATACCAGAGATACTCAACATTTTCAAAATTACCTCATTGCTCAAGACAACAGACCACATCCAGAATATCTCAACAATTGTTGCCCGTCAATAAACTCCCATTTCCACAAAAGACAACATAAAGCTGTGTAGCCACTCATCTCAACAACACATCATTGAAAACAAGAGACTTGGAGACTACAGGTCAGGTTTCAGATTGGGTTGCATCAGAGAAACATCCACCCCAAAGCAATTGGATGATACAATTGCCAAACATGTGAGCGTACCTCTACTGAGGATGACAAATGACACTTTACCTGTTCAATAGTTGGTGCCCTCTCCAGAGGATCTACAAACAGGTTTCAAATCACTGTGCCTTACCAGAGGAGAGGTATTCTTGCGCGTGCCCATCTGGAGCCACCCACAAGACTAATCTAGAACGGACATTCCTGACATCTTTTCACAAGAGCACCAACAGTAATCCCACGCATGTGTTTGTGTTGTGTTAGACATAATTACTGAAGTGCAGAATCTCTTTAGGCACAGAGAGCAAGGGGTCCACCGCTGGATTTTGCTAACTAAATTGGGGTGAGTGCCCAAATATTACAACATTTTCCAAACACGTGAGATTGCCTCTGCTAAGAATAATCAAGACCAAACAACATGTTCTATGAGCAAGTGCCCACTCAAGAAAGTTTACAATCATGATGTAGCCTGCTTTGTATTACCAAATGAAAATATCTATTTACGTAGCAGTCTAGTCTCCTGCCCAATGGACAGTGCAGCACTGAAATGATTGTCCATTCTCCTCTGAACAGGAGTACATACTGCAACGCCAGAAAGATGTTTCTGCTTTGTTGAGTACCTTCAGTGAGGTGCAGCTGAGGGGCAGCATATCCATAGGCACAGAGAAAAGCCCACTTCTGTATTGTGCTTATTAATTTAGGATTAAAACTCTGGTATTTCAAAGTTCTGAAAGAAATTAACAATTATGAAAGCTAAATAATCGGTTCTATGGGGCTAATTTACTAAGCTAAAGAAGTAGCTTACGTAAGAGCGTAAGTCATTTTTAGTTTCAGTTTTACTTACGTATTTTCTTTAACTTAGTAAATTTAGTTTTACTTACACCATTTGTTTTAGCTTAGTAAATCATCGAAATGCATATATATATATAGCTCTGTTATGCCCTTAATAAAACTGGATATGGCATAAGTAACCTTGTTGGCGAATGGTGGATTGTGGATTGAAGTATGGCCCTGATTTACTAAGCTAACTAATTGTTTAAACAAAAGGGACACCAAACAATGGCTTATGTTCTAGTTAGACTCTTTTTTTTAGCTTAGTTAATTTAGCCTTCCTTAAGCTACTTATTTAGCTTAGTAAATCAGCCTCAAATAAATTGGCACCCGTTGGGAGGGATCTACTATCACAATGTGTTCTCACTGTGCCTAAAAAGATAAGAACTATCTGATTTCATGCTATTGTTCAAATGGGGTTTGCAAAAACTCTGAGAGAGCCTGAATGATCCACTGCAAACGCTGGGCAGATGGGAATCTTGCCTTCTTCCTCAAACTTTCAGTGGCGTTCAATAAAGTGACCAACAATGCACTTCTCCCCATGATGAAACACTGCATGTGTTCTTAAATGGTTCTTCTACTGCTCCCAAAACTAAGCCCAAACAATCAATATTGAGATATCAACACCACCTAAAAAACAGCCATTCTTAAATGCCCACCCAGCCTCATGTCACTCCACCATGTTCATCAGCATCTCTGTGGGGCTCCAAGTAGGCCCGATTGGAAACATGGGTCTTGCTATGCATAAACACATGGGCATCACCCAACTGTACCTAGTCAGAAGTCTACACACACAGAATCAGCTGTTATCTAATAACCTGAATCTCAACCCAATGAAAGCAGAACTCCCAATCCCACTTGGTCCCAACATACAATTTCATACAGTCTGTCAGAATTGAGACTCACACAAATGGTAATCGACAATGTAAAATTGTTTGGTTTTTTACTTCACAACCAGTTGCAACTTGCCCTACAAATAAAGAATGTGACATAAAAGGCTCACAGCTAGGGTCATAGTTGCATCGTTTCCCAGGTGTTCCCATTTATGTCAACACTAAAGTGTTTTGCCAGGCTGCACTGTTCATTAAGCCAATGAAATAGGATACCAGTTTTGTGTGTATACGTGTAAAGTTGGGAAAAATGCAATGGGCGCAGAGAATAAAAATGTAAAAACCCCAATACTCTGAGCTATTATTGCTAAAGTATATTTAGTGGGAAACAAAACACCTACAACCACACTTTTCAGAAAATAAAATAAAATGAACATGGTGTTGGCCTCAGTCTCCTACATCCACACTCAATTTATCTTACAAAAACGTTTTTAAAAGGTCCCAAAAAAACAAAATAATCAGTTCTAATCAAGGGTACTATTAATTATAACATGACAACATGCAAGGGACACACAGCAGAACAAGATATTCATGTCATGAAGATGAAGGCAATCACCACACCCAGTTCAGTTATGAGAGACAAACAGGAAGCAGAAGTGGTGTGTTGCCAACACTCCTAGTAGGCTGCCTGGAATCCATGGCGTTCTTATCTGTATGATCCTTTTGACTTGAAAGTAATTGTGAATGTATATTGCTTATTGTAATCTTTCAATGCTTTTGGTCAGATGATCTCATCATGTAATGTGTGCTTTATTCTGACATTAATGCTTAGAACAGATGTTCTAACATGTTTCCTTTCAGCTAATGACAATTGTATCAAAACAATTGAATACTTATTAGTATGCTACACATGTCTCTGTTAATTTCACTTCTGGGACAATAGAGCATCATTCAAGTTAATCCATGGGAGTTGCTGAGCAAGCGCTTCTGTGTGAGGCACCAGAGGTGTCACATGGGTGTACTATTTGGACTGAGGAATTGAGCTGGTGATAAAGGGAAATTACAATCATGCATAAGAAGGAAGATGACAATCCTGATCAGTGCTTGTGAGGTAACTTTCCAGAAAGATCTAAGTCATGTGTTCATTGCAGGGAGTCTAAAATCAAGAACCGGGGGAACGCAGATTATTGATAATGGAACAGTGTTCGATTTTCAAATTACAAAGTCATTTAACTGGTCTCGAAGAATGTATTGAATGGCATAACTTCTAGTAATGTTATCTACCACACGAATTGGTGACTGTAATCTAACGACTTTGTCAGCTAGGATAGAGTTCATTGTAATAACATCGACAATAGTAATTTAATGCACTTCACTAGAGATGTGGTGACTTTTGTTGTGATATGGTTCTATTCAACACATTCAATATGAATTAATGTAACTCAGCAACTTGCTTGTATTTGATGTGCCTGTCTTGGAATGTTGAACTCATGGTCCACGAGACTCTAGGTCTTTTGTGTTGCTACTGACGTGGATGGAGTATTGGATCAAAGAGGTAGCAACACATGATGTCCTCTATGGTACAGTATTAGAGACCTGCGAACCTTATAATGATGTGAATGCATTTGTGATGACAAAATACATATGTTATTGCTGCAATGTGGTTGTCCTTGTTGATTTGATGTATTGAATACTTTTGGGATACAGTGAGACACATATGTGACATTTTGTGCAACGTTTGTGTTCCTTCAAAATGCCTCACCCTTGAAAATGGCACAAAAACAGTGATGAGTTGTCATGTAGTATGTACACTGTCCTTGTTTCTTTATTGGTGTCCTACTCCCTGTGGTATCTCCGTAGATGGCTACCGGGGATTTCAGAATGCAGTTGGTGACTGGACTCCTTTGCTCGGCCCACTGGTTGGAGCATCACAATTTGAATATGTTTTATCGGCTTACTATGGAGCCCTTTTCGTCAGGACTTTTAGGTATATCTGGTCAAGCCTGGATCTGGATGTGTCCTTTTCCTTTGGCAGTCAGCTGGGGTGTGTTTGTATCTTGTGATTACTGCAGAGCTTCTAGTGATGACATAACTATGCCAGCAGTCCTAGCCGGCTTGCTTGCACAGGGAGCACGTTCTGAGCACATAACTTGCATCATATGGTTCCCCTTATGCGATATTGCATTTAAGGTTCACTGGGTCCAGAACAGCTACAAGTGACGGCTGCCATACCTGCTGTGTGGCGAGTTTTGAGGTCAAGGTAAGGGGATTTATTCTCTGGGATGCTGCTCTGTATTTAATATTAGTATGCTACATTATATTTTGAACACGTTATGAGGCCGGGAGTTGGCTCATATATTAGATAATGGGGAATGGTGTTTTCCCCAGATGCTTTGCCTGCATGCGCCTATGAACAAGTGGATAAATTCCTCTGTACTGTTTTGGGGAGGAGTTTGGTGTCAAAGATGTGTGCACAGCACATTGGTATTCCACAACTAATAAGTTAAAGCTAGGATGTCTCCTTGGTTGTGCCTGACACCAGGGTGCTTTGTTTTTAATGTATGGGTCTTTGTTTGGGCTCATGAGTGTTGGTGAACTGTGCAGTAGTCCAGGTATGCTTGTTGATTATTGTGGTGTCTTACCGACGGGCCACTTGGTGTGAACGTCCTTCCCTCTTTTCTTACATTCATGTTTTTCCATACCTGGATTTGGAGGGACCTTTGGAGGGTTACCCTGTAATGATGGTTGTGTCTTTTGATTGATTGTCTGCACAAATTCTATGATACAGTCTGGTCCCTGATGAGTATTGAATAACCTAGGAATGAGGTGCCCATTGAATTTGCAAAGCCTGTCATAACTCTTGTGTGATAACGACAGAGACATACATGGTATGTTGGAGGTTTTAGTTATGAGTCCATTTGTGGGTTGTTGTACAGTAACAAAAGGGTGGATTGATGTGTTGATGGTGCAGTTGCAGTTTTTTTTGTATTGGTCTTAATTGGTTGTTTATTTCTTTGTGTGCTTTTAGAATGACCTATGGTTGAATGATATTTCATAATAAGACCCATTTTCTGAAGTCACACATTGCTGGACTATCAAACCTGAGCATTATTAATCACGTTGCTCGTGGGGTTGGTGTTTTAAGTTCACACTTTACATTTGGATTTTGGTACCCCGGGAAGGTCCAACATTCATAATGTCAAGGACTGAAACATGTAGGGTTAGGTTTATGCGATTAGAGCATTACAATCTGTTTAGGTAATATTGTGTTGTCATATGGGCTATCATTATTCATGAGTTTTCAGAGTGCGATTGAATGCACGTCATGTGTTTTTTGGTGTATTTATTGTGTGTGTTTTTTCCAATATTTTCTAAGGAATAATGTGGTATATGTTTTTTTAACTATCTTTTCAATCATTGAATAAATCATCTTTTTTACTTGTATTTGTAACATGGCAGCTCCTGTTTTCACACACTTCCTGAGTTTTCCATGTTACCCCCAGCCCCCCAACCCTCCCTGTATTGTATCATTGCAGTGGAAAATGGGTATCGAATGTGGATTTGTGCACCTTTCAAAATGAACAAAACGGAGGAGGGTGCTTTCCTCTTAGGGACTGGACATTTGCTATGTATTCTCATAAGATCTTCGGCACTTCAGGTCATGAGGCTGTGACCTATGAAGCTGGAAGGCTGATGGGCGGGTCTGGTTTTTGCAGAATTGTTCTGGTAGAGTGAGACGTAGCTCTGTAAATTGTCGTTCAAACCTGCCTAGGAAAATGATTTGCCAAACCACATTTCTCCAACACTATCTGTTTTTGAGAAATGATATAAAAAATGACCATGCTAATTTAAACTCAATTTGAGCTATTTAATGATGCCTGCGAAAATCCTTGGAACATTGGGAAGTTTGAGGAGTTTTGTACACAACTATGTAAACATGTGTGGTGTTGAATTCCTGCAGCATTCCACACCCCTACTCAAAGGTAAGGGTGTGCAAAATGTTAATGCTGTCAGAAAAGTATGATTTCTTTTCTGATTAAACCTCTGTTACTGCTGAAGAAATGTTTTTTTTTAAAGGTGATTTTGGCTCGGCAAATAATTGAAAAGATCTAATAAAGAGTCTTCACTTAGTTTGCTAAAAGGAAATCCTGTAAACATGAATGTGTGGAAGCTTTTATAAGCAAAAAAGTGGAAAAGTCTACTTGAAAATTATTTTTCAGAAAAAATGCAGATAAACCTTTGTTGCATATTTTCCTATCAAACCAAGCAAAAAAGTTTCACTTTGCTTTCTAGGAACATTTACAGCAACATTCCTCGGGCTTACTATTTTTTGTCAGTCGTGGGTGTTTTGAAAATCTCATAACTCATTCTTGCAAAATGTATTCACCATAAATGTACAAAATACATTTTATTTTAATTTTGCCAGTTTCACAGAGTTGCCAAATTTCACAAAATTTGCAAAAATAAAATTGAAATTGTTTGCACATCCCTTCCCAAACCCAACTGTATTTCATTACAACTATACAACGTTGCTTTTCCGTGATGAGACTTATGATTTATGGTTTGGGCTATTGTGCTATTGGGTTGGAATATGTAATCAAACTTTTGGTAAGTTTTCCAAAATGAAGGCTAGCACTTTTAAAAAGCAATGCAATGCTTTTCAGTCTGACTGATCTATGTCAAGGGAAAAAGGCCTCTATCATTCCAATAATAATCTTCCTCCAAAGTCCTTCCAGAGATGAGTGCTCACTAGGGTAGATGTGTGTCCTACAAAACCCAGCACCTACACAGCCCCAAAAATATTTCCTATAACTCACAAACAGAGAAGCGATCCAGGCAATGCACAAAAAAGAAGAAATTCAGATGTTAATTCCAAATTTTGAGTATGCACTCTCAGAAATCCATCTCATGCTGTGCCCCAAGAATGTTGAGCTCCCTGTCATCTGAGTTATGCCACGCCCACTCATCATTTTGCATACATTATTGAAAAGGGATTCTGTTTAGGAAGCAGTTTAAAGAAAGGGCCTGATAATGTGCTACCAAGAAGATGATTATCTTCAGACTACCCAGAGGAAAATTACTGTGTCGATACCCTATGTCGATACCCTCTCCGAAGTTCTCATGATCTCGCTTTACAGACTAGGTTCATTTTCAGTGCTCGCTGACAATTTGATACTTTTAGATGCTTACAACATGAATAAGCATACCCTTGTGAAAAACTGCTGTAAAACAAGTGCATTGTGCAACAGATTTTTCAATGTTGGTCCCAACACGCCTCCCACTTTATGTATTTTCCCTAGAACTACTACCAAGACACGTAAAACAAAATTTAAATCTAGGGATACTACCTCTGCAACTGAACAAACACACATAGCACTGGTTACACGTTTCTCCTCCTAGACGTAGAACCTAAAGGGCCTGATTCATGGAAATGGGCACAGAAAACCTGAAAGGGCTATGCACCGAGAAGGATACTGCGCAAGCCTGCATGCAGAAGTAAAAATGCGCCCCCCACGTATTCATGGAATTGTTCACGCAAAGTAAGCGTATTCGCAAATTGCGGCCGGAACGCCCCGACACGCTCACACGCAAAGCATAAACAGCCTGATCAGCTACTCCTGCGTGCTCCCCCGGATGCAAATACATGCACCCTTCAAACAGTATGTAGGGTGACCCGCAAGCAGACCTGTATCTCGGGGAACATGTGCAGGGTCCCGTAACTGTTACTGGCACCCCGACAACCTGTGTATGAAAAATCATAACTCGGTCTTAACTCAGAAAAATCTGCATGCGAACCCCCGTAAACCGTTCCTGCACCCTCCTACATTGCTTACGCACATCCCTAAGTTATATCGGAACCCCAGTTGAGTACACGCACCCCGAATTCCGACATGCAACCCCACCTCTGTGCTGCAAATCCTACACGCAAGTGTACTGATGCCTGCCTTTGGGTGGCGGATCGTATGAAGGACTTGGTTGGCCATTTCCCGGCTGAGAGGCTGCATGATCTAAACCATGAATACATTTTGTGCCGCGCAATTGTGGGCATGCGAGGGACTGCCTGCAGGCCGTCCCTCAGAACGCCCACTTTTTCCCAGGTTCTTCCCCATTTTTGGTGTTCCGCCCCTGTCCCAGCCCTGTGCACAAGCCACGCCCACATTTTGCGTGGAGGCACGCGTAAGACCAACGACGGCACGCACAGATGTGCTGTGCTAGCACAAACTCCACGCAAATCCAGGAAAAGTACTGCGCATTCGATTCCAATAATCGACGGTGGATTTGCGATCAGTTGCGCATGCAAGTACACTCTTTCAGGCACAAATAATTCTATCTGGCCTAAAAGGTATTGTTTGTAGCTTTAAAACAGTTCCTGTTGAAATTAAAATGTCTTAACCAAGTATGCCTTCAGCCACTTGATAACTAAGTAAAATGTGTGCCCATGTATCTTTTGCGTGCACTTAATTCTTGTTAAACGTGATCTTAAGCTAAACCAACAGCTGTGTCTCCGTTAAATTGGCATTATATTGCCATTTGCCAGGCATTGCCATGGAAGGTCAGATACTGATATCAGTTGACAGCTGTTGTCATTTTACGGTAATCTAGAAAGATTATGGCAATGGCTGGAAAATGCCTACACAAAAGTTAAAGCTGTTGGCTTTGTCGTGTCCACTGGCGGAACGCATCATTAATCATTAAACTCCTATGATAAGGCACCATTGTGACTGTTCATGCATTCCAATCTACATACCTACGCAAGGTTAACATTGTTATGGAATTTCTATTTGGTAAGGTGGGCCTCGTAGCATTTACAGCTCGGTGGCATTTTATGGAGCCTTGTTTGTGCTGTGAGAAAGTGCACAATACATTTGTAAAAATCCTTACATTTGCAGCACTTCATGCATAAACGAATACAGTAGTAGCATAGAATGATATACATTGATGGATGCATTAGAGTACAATTACACAAGGATCCTGCAGAAAAGTCATACACACCTGCCATTTTTCCTTTGCAAAACTAAGGTATTCCTTATATTAGTTTTCAAGATAAAAAAATATGGAGAACACATATTCTGCAAAGATTATGCATGATGCCTCAGAAAAAACTTCGAACATGTCTGACTTCTTTGCAGCTGAGCTGAGCATCTGAATTGCCTTATGGTTCATGTGTTTTACATGTTTGAAGGATAACATTTATGTAACTTTCCAGCCCATAAAAAGTAACATTGAGGTTTAAAACAATTATGCTGTAAATCAATAGATACAAGTTTCTGAAATAAATATCAAGAAACAAAATGGGCCCGCCGCCATGCTCTGCGATGGACGCCACCTCGGCGCCAATATGGAATGTTATGCAACAACAACACTGGTTAGATAAGCGTGGCTCCATCTCGTGTCAGGGCGACAGATGAGTTACAAACCTGCAAGAACGCGTTCGCTCTAGGCTCCTTGCCACCAGCAGGCTTAAATTAGTAACTACGCGGGCTCCTTCCAAAGCATCTCGGAGACCAGCTGTGCAAAGACCTGTCACCTTCTTGTCAGTGGAAGTTTTCTGTCCAAAGAACTTTCGTCATCGTTCGTGCCTCAAGTAGCAGGGTGTCACTTGAAGAGGCAGCTGAAGTCACTTGCAATGACTGGTCTCAAATCAGAGCTCACTGCCCTTGTCACTGAAAGTCTCACCCCGCAGCTAAAACTGTCACTGATCATGTTTGGATATGCACACTGAGGTATCAGATTAGAAGGAAGTGCGCACGAGATGGCAGTTTATAAAGGGGCAAACTGGAAATAAAATCGCACTGGGGAGACTGGAAGGCTTGAAAAGATCATCTTTTTTTCTTTCCACGTTTTTAATTGTATTCTCCAGTGTTTACTTTAAAATAAAACCCAAGGCGCTATAGCCGGGTCCAATGACGCACAGCGTGTATGGGTCTGTGCGTTAAGCCTGGGTCAACGGCCGTCTTTGCCACCAATTAAAGGGGGCTTCTGTTTCACCGTCGGCCTTCACAAAGGGCAAAATAGCGTCAAAGCAATATGATAGGTCGCCTTTGGTGGATATTTGACACATCATTCAGAGCCCACCTGAAGCAACCAGAATTACTCGAAGGTTGCCCTGAAATAAATACCCAGAACTTGCGATTTGGTGCCAACTCTCGGTGCGCTTGGCAGCCGTGGGAAAGGGCAGAGCCGATGGGCGGCCGGTTGCGTGCGCCAGGGCTACTCCAGACATATTCGGGTTCCACTTTTGCTCGCAAGGCCTCATATAACGGTCGGCATTTTTAAATTGAGCAGGTCCTCGTTCAGAAACATGTGTGGGCCCATTTGTAGGATCATATTCCCGCACTACCATAGCAACGATAACCGACTCCCTGATTGGCGGGCAAGGGTTGAAAGACACCCACTAGCAACAGCAATGCTACTTCTGGAGCAGAGGGCTTCTTTCTCTATATCATGAAGGCACTGCAACACGAGGAAACGGAGAAAGGCTGGACTCTACCAAATGCATTCGTTGAGGGGTTTAATGTGCAGCCAGCTAAAAGAAATGTGCGGAAAGCTGGCCCCAATTGCAAAGCGTTTTTCAAAGGGATTTTCCCAATTAAAAACGCTTTGTAACTCAGGCAGTGACAGGCGCACTGTGCTTCTGTATCCGGAACTTAACATATATATTTTCTTTTTTATTTTCGTTATTTGTATGCTTTATTTGTGTGCGGGGTGACTGTTATACTAGGGAGCGAACACATATGTTATTACGCATACACATACTGGAACAAATCAATACTATTTTGGGAAAAGTGTGATCATAGACGAAATCCCAATGTGGAACAAGAATGTGGGGAGTGGGGGTTTAGATTGTATTACAGACAAGGAGGCGAGTATGATGCATTTACTTCTTTACTCCTCGGGTAGTTTACGTATAACGTTAACGGATGTTTCAAGGAACCTGAAACGAAGCTCCTAATGAGCCAGGGTCATGACTCCCAGAAAAACGAATCAGGACGGGCCCCCTTGTCATGAGTCCTTCTTCCTCTTCTTTAGCGCTCGGAAGAACTTTTTAATATTATGCACATCGTTACAGAGCCCAAATCAAAGTGTAGCACAAAGGAAAGCCTTTGAAATCATTGTCATCCTCTCTGTAATTAACACCTGAGTGAAAAGAGAAACTACAGGGTGGGTGGGACATACAAATAGGCGCAGAATCCGTACTACTTTGACCTTAAAATATATGATAAATAAATCTAGCAGCCTGGTAGTTATGGTTAAGTTGCTAAACTCATACAAAGAGCACTTTTTGGACGGTTTAAAATCCCTGGACCAATCCTAATTTTTTCGTCCAGGGGGGGGCTGTGGGAGACAAAGTTACAGGGGGTGTCCAAAAAGTTGTGCTAATCTTCATCGACGCAATGGAAAAAAAATTTGCTCACTTCTACAGCCCAAACTGCTGGACAGATTTTCACCAAATTTGTGCCAGGACTTGGTCCGGAAAGCATGCTTTTGTAAATTTAGTGAAAATCCGTCCAGTAGTTTTTTTTAAAAAATGGCCAAAAAATAGGTAAAATAAAATTATTACTATCTGGGTTCGGTCTGCGGAATCATTTCCTGATTCAGAATCCATGGATGCCTTTAGACCAATCAGAGAGCAGCTTGATGTTCACAGACGTCATACGTGCCCGCTGATTGGATGTTCAGAAAGCTGAAGTGCGTCATATTTTTTAAAACAATCACCATATTGGATCCGCGCACAGCCGTCAGTGTCCACAGATAGCGCAGCGAGGAAAAAGTGTGGAAAATACATTTGGGGTTATTTTATAGGCGATAGAGGGCCTGTAAAGGGTGTGGGAGTGGAATAAAGTTGATAGGAAGCAGTTTTTATAGATGAATAAAAGCATTGCAGGTGCCGCTGAGTTCATGGACACTGCAGTAGTCTGCGTACCCGTACTTGCCATCCAGGTCTTTTAAGCGGGATTAGCTAATCAGATTTTGTGTGTCTGGAGGAAGAGTTATGATATGATATGATAAGGCATTTATCACACGCCTATACACAAGTGTTTCAAGGCGCGACGAGGCAAGGGAGGGGGAACAGAGGGAAGACAGACAATTACTACTAGGCCAGGTGATTTTTACATCACGCAAGTGCAAGGGAAGGGGGAGTTTTGGGGGGAAGGGGTATGGGACAGTTCAGTACATGGGATAGTAGAATAAGTAACAATAAGTAAATTACCGTCAACAGGTGGCACGTGAAAGGGTACAGGGTAAATGCAGGCATCAGGTGTCAAGTGCAGATAGTGGGACTGTAGGCATACAGAAAACAGTCCCTAAGTGTGGGGGTTGCCAGGAAGGCAGTGCAGGTGTGTGTCTGGCGGGGGAGGGAGCATGGGCCCAAGATCAGAGGATGGCCAGGTAACCACTGCAGTTTCAGTTTCAGCCAGGAAATCAGCAGGGGAGAGGAGGAGAAAAAGCAGAAGCAAAGAGAAAGGTTTTCAGGTGCTTCCGGAACCGGAGATGGTTCTCCTCAAGTTTCAGGGGGGCAGGGATGCTGTTCCAGAGGGAGGCCCCACCCGAAGAAAGAGATCTACGACCAACTCGTTGCTTGGAGAAGCGACTGACCCTGAGGGAGTTGATGGCGGATGAGCGAAGAGCTTGAGAAGGAAGATATTTAGGAAGAGAGAGTTGAAGGTAATGAAGCCCCAGGCCACAGAAGGCCTTGTGGACAATGGAGAGGGTTTCGAACTTAATCCAGCCTCTGGGAGCCAGTGCAGAGATTTCAGTCCTGTAGAGATACGATCCATAGGCTTAAGGCCAACAACAAATCTCTCAGTCCTGTTCTGGATGAGTTGCAGAGGGTGCAGAGTAGAAGCAGGCAGATTTAGAAAGAGGCTGTTGCAATAATCCAGCCTAGAGAGAACCAGAGCTCTAGAGACAGTGAGCTTCTGGGGGAAGGAGAGGAAAGAAAGGATACCTCTAAGGAGGTGTAGCTGGTTGTGTGACTTCTCAGATAAGTCGGAGATGTGAGGAGAGAAGGAGAGTGTGGAGTCAAAGATGACCATAAGGTTTTTAGCCTCACAGGTCGGAGCAGGAAGAGAGCCAAGAGAGGCCAGCCAGAGAGTTACAGGAAAGGAAGGTGTGGGTATTCCAATGAGGAGAATCTCGGTCTTACTGGCATTAAGGCAGAGATCATTGGCCGCACACCACTCCTGGACGACGGACAAGCAGTCAGAGATGAGAGAGGGAGAAGAGGCGGCTGAGGGTAGCCTGAAAATTAGCTCAGTGTCATCCGCATAGCACTGGAAGTTGGGGCAGAGCGCGGCAATGCAGTGGGCAAGAAGTACCAGGTATTGGTTGAAAAGCCAGGGAGAGAGGTTAGACCCCTGGGGAACAGCACAGGTAGAGATAGAGATAGAGCAGAGGAAGAACCCAAGTTTGACCTGGGAAGGTCGATCAGAGATAAAAGAAGTGAGGGCCTGACCAGTGATCCCCAGATTATCACGGAGATGGTTGAGCAGGATGACATGGTTGACTGTGTCGAAGGCAGAAGAGAGATCAAGTAAGATGAGGACACAGGGGGTGTTGGAATCAAGGTTGGAGAGCAGGTCTTCACGGTTGTTCAGGAAAGCAGTTTCCGTGCTTCTGGCAACTCTGAAGCCAGACCGATGATCATGGAGACAACCAACAGATTCAGTGTGAAGATTGAGCTTGGAGATGGCCAACTTTTCCAAGAGTTTGCCCAGGAAAGGAGTGATGGAGATTGGGCGATAGTTAGCCGGGCAGGATGGGTGAGCAGAGGGTTTCTTAAGAAGAGGGTGCACAAGGGAGTGCTTCAGGGCGGAAGGGAAGACTCTAGTGGTGAAAGAGTGGTTGCAGAAGTCAGCCAGGGCAGGAGTCAATGTTGGCTTTGATGGTTTTGGAGGAACAGTGGTGAACCTGTTTTGACAAGACTTCCATAGATCGGACTTGTCTAGAAACCTCGTCAGGGGAGAACAGGGGAAAGGCTGAGAAGGAGAGAGGAAAGGAGGCAGAAGAAGGGTCAGAGGAAGAGCAAGGAGTAGAGAGTGGAGGGGCAGAGGAGGAGAGAGAGGACAGCATGTCCTGAGTTTAAGAAATGAAATGGGAAGCTAGTGCCAAGCAGAGGGCCTGGGAAGGGACAGGAAAGGTAGAGAATGCAGCAGGATTGGCCAGTTCCTTGCAGATTTTAAAGAGTTCACCTAAGTTGTTGGATGCCGCAGATACGCAGGCTTGGATGTGAGCTCTCTTCTTTGTGCGGACAGAGAGCCGGTATTGCCTTTGGAGCAGGCGGCAGGCCAGTTTGTCAGAGGATGTACACGAAGCACACCATTTCCTCTCAGCCACCCTGCACTTGCGTTTAAGGGTGACGAGGTCTGAGTCGTACTAGGAGTTGAACTTGGCTTTGGGCTTCAGACGGATCCTCATGACAGGGGCAAGAACATCGAGAGTGTCAGATAGAGAAGAATGGAGCATGGAAAGGGCTGTGTCAGGGTATGAGTCAGTCAAAGGGGGAGGAGGGGAGTTGTGGTGAAAGCCTCAACAGACATGCGCTTCATGGGTCGGATGTCCACGAAGGTGGGTGGCAGTGATGGAGTTGGCTTGTCCTGAGGGGTAGAGAGGGTGAGCTGGGAGGAAAGGAGGAAGTGATCACTCCAGGAGAGAGGAGTTGTCAGAGGGATAGAAAGAGTAAGTCGGCCAGAGGGGAGAATAGAGAGTGAGAGAGAGTAACAAAGGCCGGAAAGAGTCAAGAGGAAATACAGGAAGCATCCAGGTGGATGTTGAAGTCTCAAAGAAGGAGGAGTAGAGTGGCCGGGACCAGAAGGGAAGAGGAGAGGTCTGCCCACTCAGCGAGGAAGGAGGAGATCTGACCAGGTGGCTGATAGATAGTATCCACAGTAAGGGAATGGCTAGGAGAGAGAGAGAGCCTGCAGATGAGGCATTCGAAAGAGGAGTAGGCCTGCGTAGGAATGACAGAGGCAGGAATCCACTTAGGGAAGATCAGGGCTACACCCCCTCCGGAACGGTTGGACCTGGGCACAGAGAGGATCGTGTAGCCGTCAGGGAGGAGAGTGTCAAAGCTTGTGACAGAGCTGGCTGTGAACCATGTCTCTGTGAGACTGAGGGAATCGAGGTCAAGTTCCTCCAGAAGGCGGCAAATGTCAGATGAGTGTTTGACAGCAGAGTGAGAGTTGAGAGTGGCAATATGGAGAAGGTTGCCATCCTTGAAAGACTTCCAAGGAGGGGTACACATCAGAGGTACACCCTGCGGAGGTGTAGAAGAAGCCAGAGGGGGGCAGAAAGGGAAGGAGGAGAGGGCAAGGTAGCAAGGAGGAGGCAGCAGAGGGAGGCGAGGAAGCCGTTGAGGGGGGAGAGGGGACAGAAGGACAAGAAAGGAAATTGATGAGACATGGGAAGTGTCTATCGAAGAGGAGAAGGTTGGCCTTAGGGCCTTGGAACAAGATGGTGCCATTTGCATAAACATTTATGCTGACCTTAGAGAAGTGGAAGGAGTCGAGAAGGGCCTCCCACTGGTGCCACCACTAATGGGAGAAGAAGAGAAGGGAGTGAGCACAGAGACCATATGTAGGGTCCATAGGTCTGGTGAGGGAACAACAAAGAGGATGTCAGTGAAAGTCTGCCTGGAGGGGGCACTGGTATAGGTGTCAGCGATAGGGAGGCCTGGGTTAGAAACCAGGATGTCCTTTTTAAACTTATTCCTACCAGATTTAGTGAGGAGAGCAGGATAGTTGATAGAGAAGCAGTTAGAGAAAATAGGAGAGACAGAGAGCACCATAGAGTGGGTAGGGAGAGGAGAGAAGAGGAAGGAAGCGAGAGGAGAGAAGAGGAAAGGAGAGGGAATGGGAGAACTCTAGGGAAGTACACAGGGCAGGGTGCAAGCAGACGAGGCAGAGAGGTGACACAAGTTGAACAATTGGACAAGACGACAGACACTCAGATTGCAAGACTATCACAATGCAATTTTAAAGACTGGAGAAAAAGACCCATTTAAGTTTGAAAGTCCTAATATAGGGAAAATAGGCCTAGGTATCACAGTGCAATTTTAAATGCTTTTACAATGCAATTCAAACAGGAAAAACACACCTAGGGTTGAGAGTCCTAATAGAGGGGGAAAAAGCCTAGGTATCACAGTGCCATTTAAAATGCTTTTACAATGCAATTCAAACAGGAAAAACACACCTAAGTTTGAGAGTCCTTATAGAGGGGAAAATGCCTAGGTATTACAGTGCAAGTTGAAGTGTACAGGAGTGCAGGGCAGGAAGTGTTTTCTTTGTTGTGTGCAGTGAAGAAGGCTATGTTTATGGCTGTGAAGAAGCAGAGTGTGTGGATGGCGGGAGATTCCTGGATCCATTCATTGAAGGTTTATAGTAAATCTCGTGGCATCTCCGCTATTACTGGATTGGACAAAGTGGAAGTTTTGTGGTATGCAGATTGTAGGTTAAACTGGGTAACCCTATTACCATTCTGTGAGAGGATGGCTGTTAGGCAGAATCATATGCAGTACCCTACGGAAACATCACACACAATTAAGACTACAAGTGTAAGTACAAATTCACCTTTCGTACAAGCCTGTACTGCACAGTAAAGTGGTAGCAATGGCTGAGCAGCCAGACTTATCTCAAGAGTAAAGTGAGCAGTATCATAAGTTACACAAAGGACAACAATTGCTATGGTTCAAACACTGATTCAAGGTTTCTGAGTAATAGAATATAGATTTATTTACACCATCAGTTATAAAACAGTTCACTAGTATAAAGCAGCAGAAAATCACAATCTTAATACACTACAATAACCCCCAATCAATTCTGGAATGGTTAGGTTCAAAATGAAGTGTGAGCAAAATGGCACTCCAGCAATTTAAAAGGGAGAAAAAGTCAAGGTTATCCAAAATCAACAACACCAACAAGTGATAGACAGGGCAATCTAGAAAAGGCTTACTACAACTAGGATTCAAGTCAATAGGCATGGGGCAATGTTAATGGTTCAGAGTCTTTGCAGAGTGTGGGATGTTTTTATCCACGCATCCAAGCCCTACCTCAAAACTGTGCAGTACTGACATGGAAAACATCATGATGGCCAGAGCTTCCCAGAAAATGCACAGGGAAATGCATGAAGAATAGGCTGCCACTCATTTTTGCCGATGTTATGGGCACAGAAGGACTCTGCCTAAAACCACCAGTGGACTACCCACACAGTAGTCTGAAACCATTGGGAATGGCAATGCTGATTGCCAAAAGCAAACCCATAACTGTTGGGAATTCATTTTCTTAAATCCCAAAAAGGGGTGCAGTACCAGTACTCACCACTATCAAAAAGCCGGCGTTTTAAAACAACACCAGATTTTACTTTTTGTAGAAAACTGAATAAATGAACCCAAAACATGCCAAAGAAAGACTTACTGAGAGGTGGATCCAATGTGAAGTTATATTCTGAAGTGACTTGAAGGTTTATAACAAGACTGGCTGAGCTGTGGATTTCAGCAGTTTAAGTAAATTTGGACTGAAAGACACTAAAATCGAAATGTTTCAATTGACTGAGTGACCTACTTTTGAGTGTCACATAGTCTGTAACTGTTGAAATGTCATAGTTTTAAACTTCGAATCAGCATTCTAGCTGCATATGTAAAATTGTTAGTTGTATTTGAATGCAGAAAACTGGGGAACAGAAATGACATGTAGCTAAAAACTGGCTTAAAGAGATTCCAGTTTTTGCCTGGCAACTACCCCCCATCAGGAGCGAAACTTGAGTCACAGCTGTGTTCCCAGGCCTATCTGCCTTTTGCTGGCCACACTAAGGATATGCCATCTCTCTGATAATTGAATTAAGGGGAGCCCCCACAGAATACAGGAGCTCTGAACAAAGCCCTGTCCTGACTCAGGCAAATGTTTTATTGGCGGGAGTCGTAAATGGAGCTTCCTCCTGGAAGGACAGGGGAGGGGCACTGCCTGTGAGAGCAAGCTGGCTTGGCAGAACTGGAAAAACCAGAAATTCAACCTTGTGCTGGGGGGAAACCACACCCCTTTGGGGCCAGAACATAACTCTAAAAAGATGAATAACTCATAGAGCGGACTTGTGAAAATTATTTAAATGATACCATAATTCTTGTGATTTTTCTGCCCACATTTTAAGACGTGTTAGGACCCGGTGGTATGTTCAGGGGGGTTTTAGCGGAAAAGAGGATATTACTCAAAATGTGTGCATGTGAAAAATCTGACACTTCATCAACTAATGTCCATACTCCTTGCGCACATGTGTGTAAATTTGGGTTAATGTCCGAAATTGCAAAATCAGTTAAAAAGTGCAAATATTGCCATTTCTGAATGCAAGCTCCCAGGAAGAGCAGATTTGGACAAGGGTATACCTCCTGTGATATGTGAGGGGTGCGTGTAATTTTAAAACAATATGTACCTCTGAAAATATGTATTTGGTTCAAATCTAGATTTGTGTGCAAGTTGACAGGAGGAGTGGACTTTCTGCAGGCTGTAAAATGACATCACTCTGACACAACTTAGCTCCCCCAATCAGGGGAGAAATGAAAGCTTGGCCAATGACAAGTGGAGAGGGGTAGGGACTAGTGATGCTGCACACACACCCATTTTCAAAACACATAAAAGCAGACAGTCAGGACAGATAGGGACCTTCAAATCCATTTGCAGCTGGAAGCTCTGCCGGGAAAATCCATACTTTACCTCCATCAATCTCTAGAGAAAGCTGTGCAGAAAGATCCAGACTTCAAATCTATCAATATCCAGAGCCAGAGCTGACCCAGACCAGACCAGCAGAGCAGAGCTGACCCAGATCACTGAAGTGCAGAGGCCAGACCAGAGTTCAGTCTAAAACCTGACCAGATCCGTGGCGAGGCCCATTTAATTCAAGAATATAGTGTGAGTACCTAGCAAACTGTGCAGAACCAATCTCTTAGTTAAAATAATATAATTCAATCCTATTTTAATCTAAGTAGAACTGTATCCTAACTGTCACCTGTCATTTGCAAAGCTGTCACCTGTCATTTTCTAGTTGCAAGCTGCACTTGTCTTTTTGAACTTTAAAATTTCAAATCTGAAAAATGCCCTTTATTTAATCGCTCATATTTCTGTGACCGTTTGTGCTAGAGACTTGCAGTAACTTTCATATGGAAGCTGAGATCCTACGCTGTCCTAGGACCCCAAAACAATAGTGATAGTCCTCGTAGTTCCTCTGTAATCGCGCCCGACGCATTCGCGAATTTTACCGCGATTTGCAAGTTTCTCCACGTGTAAAAATCTGCTGCTGCTTGCCTTCCGTTGCAAAAATTTGTTTGCAACCTGACAACCATTATAGAGCATTGCTAAAGTGAGCCTGGACTAATATTAACTTGATACCACTCACCCTGAACCTCTAGAGGGAATTAAAAGCCTTTTAGCATATTTTTCACTTCATTGCCAGCACATGTAAAAGCATTTTGGGCCTGTGTTTAAAACTCCGATCTGTAGTCTAAGCTTGCTGGGGTGAACTGAATTACATTTGATTGCATTTCTAAGAACTGTGTGCTTTCCTTCCATTTCCTTGCATTGCATAAAAGGGGGGAGGGGATTGCCAGAGAAAAGTGATTACATTGTTTTGTTGAACACATATTGAGTATTTTCTGTATTGCATTTTCATTCCACCTTGCCTCCATTTGAAACCATAAAGTCTTGTTGCTATCTTATCCATCCTATAACCACTCATCATTGATTATAAAGAAGTGTGCTAGTGCCAGATTCTCCGTTGTTAATCTTTATCATATCAGATTAAGTGTGCTATTCAATTATTAATTTATTCTAAAGGGTGATATATATATCTATTGTTTAAATTATCAATTAAACCTTTTAACTTGCAAAACAGAACTACTTCTTGGCTCAGTGGGGTCAGGAGGATTCCAAGAGAGGGGTGTTATATAGGGGTAGTCATCCAGAACGCATGAACTGGACATAAAGATATATCAATAAGGGTTTCCATTCAGTATCCCAAACTAGGCATTGACTTAGCTGTAGTGTTGAATTGAATCCTCTTACAAGAGGATCACACAGTTCAGAGTAGTTTGCGGTTACGTCTTTGCCAAGAGTTCAAAACGAAGTTGGTCGGAGGAAAAGTAATTAAAAAGAGAAGAGAAGGACAAGCCTTCAGAGAGGCAAAAGATTTCAAACACTTTCACTGCGGTCAGACGAAACGAATGACCGGATTTGAACAGTACTTTAAATGAAGAAGAATGCTGTAGCTGAGGCGGTTGTTCCTGGCAGTTCCTGCAGGCTCATGGTTCCTGAAGTGACTGTCATGGTGACAAGAAGAAGGAAGACTGGTGGGTCCTGCACTGCCCAGGGAAGAAGCCAGCAGCAGAGCAGAGCATTGAATAAAAGGTGTGCTCCTTAAAACCCAAATAGGTTCTGTTCCTCCTGGCTATCCAGTTCACTGCAGCGAGGCACAGCAAATTTGACCAGGAGAGGAAGGCCGGCGTTTGGCGAACTGGTTGGTCCCACCAATCTCAAGGGAAGAAGATTCCTTGCAGATCTTCTCTGTCGTCGGAGTTTCGGGTGATTCAGACCTGCACCAGGGCTTCACCGGGATGTCCAGTAGTTGCAGAAGTTGTCTTCCTTCAGCTCCTCATTGGTTCTCTCGTTCCAGTGGGGACTCTGTCTTCCAAGTCCCAGAGACCTGCTTTTAAGCAGTTTTCCCCCATTCACACAGCCTGGCTGTCAATCACACAGCAGGGTGGCTGTCCTGGCAGGACAGTCACCTAGCCAATCAAACTAGAGTGCGACTTGGTTCTCCAAGGAGACCCTGTGTAGGGGGACTCAAACCCCTCCCTCACATCCTGTCCACCCAGACACTCAGGCGCCTAAGGAGGGCTTCTCTGTAGAAGCCCGCCAAAGGACGGCGAACAAAGGAACCAAACCTGGTTTGGCGTGCAGAGTAAAACACAAGAAAGACCTTTACAAAAAGAAATGGCGAATAACCCGACCAGAGCCAAATAAAATTAAAAGGGGTCCAGCGGATTAGAGTTGGAGGCTACCACATAGCCTCTAACAGTACCAAGACCATTTTCATAGCCCGCGGTAGAATAAAAATGGTAGATACCACTGCCACCAGTCAAATCTTAGAGAAAGGGGAACAAAATAATGTTCCATGAGAAACAGACAAAAAGGGATAACTATTAACCCTTCCAGTACTCTATGGAAGATAGTTTGTACTGGGCCTGTAAATTTAAAAAGACTAGTAAAGTCAATGGCAACTTTACATTTTCTGGGAGACAGTAGTCAGTCCCAGAAAAATTGAGTTTAACAGTGGGAAGTCTAAAAAGACAACCATGTGTCACTACACTAAAGGTACTGTGTGACAAAAAATAAAAAGATGATGCCTATGGAGTAGGTGAGACTCCATAGTCCATGAGCACAAAATGTACAAAACACAGCAAAACATGTAAGAGTGGGAAAAAAGGCGCGCACTCTTACCAGGTAAAACAATAAATCCTAGAAATCCAGCAAAGCTGCTGAGGGACTCAACAGGTAAGGGAAATTAGCCATTCTGGAGAATTCTCCCTAACACTGGCTCACTTTAAACATCCATATATTATTGTTGTGCATTGTGGAGGCAACAGTTTGGGCTATGTGACTACTGGCTCTTTGCAGGGTGCACTGAAGGATATGTTGAGAACCCTAATGGAACAGTTTCCAGCTGCGAATATAATTTTTTCTGAAATCAATCGGAGACAAATATGACGACGTCAAAATTTGTTTTGCCCTCAGATTGAAGAAGGTATACAGCTTGTGAACGGAGGCGTATGTGCTTTTTTATATGCTTTAGGAATGGTATATTTTCACAATGAAAATATCAAGTTGGATGATTTAAATAATTTTTGAGGAGATGTAGTGAATTTGAGTGATGTTGGATATCAGATATTTCTTTTCTAAAATGCACTGGAAACATTTTTGTGAACTTGTGAAATATGCAGTGAAGTACTTTTTTAGTAGTTGTAATAGAATAAAAACCAAAAACAAAACAAACATTAGAAGCAGTTTTTGTGAAAGTTGGAAAAAATAAATATGTTCAGTAGAAAATTTTTTTGTTCAGTATGTAAACCCGCCCTCAAAAAAGGTTATTTTAAGAGCCACCATTTTTGAATGAAAAACGATTAAAATGATTTTAATTCCCCCACCCCACTCTTGGAATTGTCCAGACCATACAGGCTTCAAAAAGTCCTGTGTATTTTTTTTGTTATTTCTATTTTTTAACTGGCAGTGGTGGCTTGTAAAGGAACCTTTTTTTGTGTTTCTGGCTTTTATATATATATACATATATATATATTTGTTTTGTTTGTAGGACAGGCGAGGAGGTAAGATGGGGCAGGAAAGGAAGGAAGGGAAGGGGCATCTACCATAGATATGGAGGGGCAGGTGGAAAGGGAAAGATGTTGGCTGGGCTCTTTCTATAGGGGAAAACAAGCTGTGTAGGTGATGGTGTGTGTGCTTTGAATTTGAGTGCCCGTGGATGTTATTGGGGGGGGCGGCGTCTGGGTAAGTGTTGTTATTTGAAGGTGTATTGTACATACTAGTTGTATGGTTTAATTCTATTGTGGTGGTTGTGGCTATTGGCCAGATTCTTGGGGGCATGAAGGTAGGCTGTGCCACCAAGAATCTGGCCACTGGTCACATACACTATAGTAATTTGTGTACAGTTATTATAGGTAGTATAAGAGTAGTATATCATATGTGTAATATGGTGTAGTAATATAATCAAAGTGTATAGTACAATTGAGGATAGTGCTCCTTGATCTCTCCTCCACCTTTGACACAGTGAACCATTCTATGTCTATTGAATGCCTGCATGATACATTTGGCATCACAGACCGGGCACTGGCCTGGCTGACCTCTTTCCTGACTAACCACCCTTTCCAGTTGCAACTGAGCTGTTTGGCCTCCACCACCTCACTATCTACCTGCAGTGTCTCTCAGGGTTCTATCCTATTGCTGTGGCTCTTTAATATGTATCTTGCTCCTCTGACTCACCTCATCTGCTCCTTCTCTCCGAATGTCCAGTGTTAAAGTCATGATATACAGCTTTTCTTGAAACTTCCCTCCATTACTTTCTTTCTGCCTCTCTGATCCCCGATTGGCTGACTGACATCCAGGCATGGCATGCGGCTAACGATCGTTGTGTGAATGCCAGTAAGATACAGATTTGTCTTATTGAGACAACTGTGCCCTGTGTTCTTCCTACTTTCTGCCCGCTGTGCTTGGGCTCTCTAATCTTGCCATCCTGTGAGGCCAAAAACCTTGGGGTTCTTTTGAACGCCTCTCTTTCCTTGACTACTCACTTGTTGGACCTTTTGAAGAAGGGGCATGTTGACCTTCACCTCTTAACAGGAATTCTACTTTTCCTTACATTCCCTCAGAAGCTGAATGTTTTGAGAGCCGTGGTCTTCTGTAGGTTCCACAGCTGCAACAGCCTCTTCATCAACCTCCCCCTTTGTTTCTTATGGCCCGTTGAACTAATCCAGAATAGGGCTGCAAGAGTTATGTTTGGCCTTAAGGCTAGGGATTGTATTTTGGCAGCCCTAACATTTCTACAGTGGCTTCTGGTGACTGTAAGGATGAAATTGAAGACCCCCTGCATCATCCACAAGGCTTTCTGGGGACATGGACCACACTATTTCCAACGTTCTGTCCCTAAATACTCCTGTGCTAGAGCCTTGTGCTTCTTTAACAAATTGTCTGCTTGTGAAATGCTTCTCCAAACAGAGATGGGGAGGTAGATCTCTCTGTTTAGCTGGTGCCGTTCTTTGGAACTGTGTCGCTACCCCTTTTAGACTTTGAGACAGACTTTCTTAAGTTCTGTAACCTTTTAAAAACTCAGCTTTTGTCTTCCTCTTTCCCTCTCTCGTTTCTCTGCTAACTGATCCAACTGCCACTGAGAGTGGTGGCCTGCTCCCTGATTAACTTCACAGGTTTGGGGCACTATACTTAGTTGACACCAGTACCCCCCCTTTCAGCACTGACCTTGAGGGCCCACTGCCCAGCGAATGTACCCCACCCTTGGGACTCTTCCCCCAGCACCTAGGTAGCAGCATACCACATTGGCACCCATTTCTCTTCCTTCCCAGGCTCTGATTAGCACTTGCCCATCTCTACTCCCCCTTTCATTAATACCCTTCTCTTACTGCACTATGCATATGTGCATTCATAGTAGTACTGTGTACCATTTCTAGATATAATTAAAGAAAATGCAGATGGAAAATATTTGTAGAAGACTTTTAAGTGACAGTTGGTGTGCGTAAGTTTAATATGTTGATAGGGTTACATGTAGAGTTTTTGGAAGTGACTGCCGGATGTATGTGTGACTGTTCGAAAGCAGGAAATGAGGGAGTTTGCAAACATAAAAGTGAAAAGGGTAGAAGGGCTGTCTTGTGCGATGGTGTGCACGTGCTATCTTGGTGTTTTAATGACGCCTGATCTGGAAAGGGGACTGCGGAGACCTTGGATAGTTATAAAGGTCCATTTATTATGGTTGTTCTTATATGCTAGAGAAAAGTTTTTCTGACAGAAACATTTTTCTGTCCTTTTTTCTTTTTCTCTACTATACAATTTTCCATTATTTCCATTAGCATAGTGCAAAATGCTAATGAAAATGTTGGAAAATCTTATTGAGTCTAAATACTTTATTGAAAAATGTAAAGTAGATGGAATCTATAAGATAATATTGTTTTAGTTCTTTTTTCTATCTGTGAAAGGTGTCTCCAAAAGGAAAATAGTTTGGGGTGTTTTTTTACTTTATTTATTTATTTGCAAATGAGGCCAGGAAGTTGTTATGCAGAACCATATGCAGTACCCTTTGGGAACACCACACACAATTAAGACTACAAGTGACAGTACAAATTCACCTTTGGTACAAGCCCGTACTACACAGTAAAGTGGCAGCAATGGCTGAGCAGCAAGACTTATCTGAAGAGTAAAGTGAGCAGTATCAATAATTACACAAAGGACAGCATTAATATGGTTCAAACAAACACTGACTCAAGGTTTCTGAGTAAAAGAATATACATTTATTTACACATCCGTTGTAAAACAATTCACTAAAGTAAAGCAGTAGAACAATCACACTCTTAATATACTATATCCTAACCCAATAGATTCTGGACAAGTTAAGCTCAAAATGGAGTGTGAGTAAAATGGCACTCCAGCAATTTGAAAGGTTGAGCAGCACCAACAAGTAAGTAAGCAGGGCAATCTAAAAAAGTAACTACAGTAAGGAAATCAAATCAAGAGGCTTGGGCCAAAGTCAATGGACCAAAGTCTTTGCAGAGGATGACAAAGTTCAGGGTAGTTTGGGGTAAAATTTTGCCAAAAGTTCAGAATGAAGTTGGTTGGATGAAAAGTTACTTTAAAGACTAGAGAAGGACAAGCCCTCAGATTGATGCAAGGTTTCACACACTTTCACTGCGGTCGGACGGAACGAACAACCGGGTTTGAACAGTATCTTAAATGTAGAAGAAGGCTGTAGCTGAGGTGGACGTTGCTGGCAGGTCTTGCAGGCTCACGGTTCCTGAAGCGACTGTCAGACTGACATGAAGTAGGAAGACTGGAGAATCCTGCACTGCCCAGGGAAGAAACCAGCAGCAGAGCAAAGCAACAAATGAAAGGTGCGCTCCTTAAAACCCAAGCAGGGTCCGGCCCTCCTAGCTATCCGGTTCACTGTAGCTGTGCACAGCATATTCAACCAGAGGAGGGAGTCCTGGCTTGCAGTTTGGCAAACTGATTGGTCCCATCAGCTCAAGGGGAGAATATTCCTTGCAGATCTTCCCTGTCATCGAAGTTTGGAGATTCGGACCCGCAGCAGGGCTTCACCGGGAGGTTCAGTCATGGTAGAGGTCCTCTTCTGTCAGCTTCTCTTCGGTTCTCTCGATGCAGTGGGGACTCTCCCTTCTCAGTCCCAGAGACCTTCTTTTTATGCAGTTTTCCCACATTCACACAGCCTGGCTGTCAATCACACACCAGAGTGACTGTCCTGGCGGGACAGTCACCACAGCCAATCATACATAGTGAGACATGGGCCTCCAAGGAGACCCTGTGCAGGGAGTCTCAAACTACTCCCTCACATCCTGTCCCCCTCAGACATTCAGCCGCCTAAGGAGGGCTTCTGTGCAGAAGCACACCAAAGGACGGCGAGCAAAGGAACCAAACATGGTATGGCGCACAGAATAAAACATGAGAAAGACCTTTACAAAAACAAATGGTGTATAAACCCAGCCGGAACCAAATAAAAGTAAATGGAGTCCAGCGGGTTTAAGCTTGAGACGACTAACTTAGCTTGAAACAGTACCAAGGCTATTTAAATAGACCGCGGTAGGAAAAATAGGGTAGATATCACTGCCACCAGCTAAATCTTAAAGAAAGGGGAACGAAATAATGTTCCACGAGAAACAGACAAAAAGGGATAACTATTAACCCTTTCCAGAACTCTATGTAAGATGGTTTTTACTGGGTCTGTGAAGTTAAAAAGACTGATTAAGTCAATGGCAACTTTACATGTTCTGGGAGACAGTAGTCAGTCCCAGAAAATGGAGTCTGAGTTGGTAAATCTAAAAAGACAATCCTGTGTCACTGCACTAAAGGTGCTCTGTGACACACAGTAAAAATGATGATGCCTGTGGAGTAGGTGAGGCTCCACAGTCCATGAACACATATAAATGCTAAACGCACACAGCAAAACACATATAAGAGTGGGAAAAAAGGCACACACTCTTACCAGGGGTAAAAATAAATCCTACAAATCCGGCAAAGCTGCTGAGGGACTCAGTAGGTAAGGGAAATTAATTCTGGAGAATTCTCCATAACAGAAGTAAGGTGGGAGAGTGAAATGAGGGAAGGGGCACCAACCACAGATATGGAGGGGCAGGTGGACAGGGGAACATGTTGGGTGCACCTTAAATCTGATGTGAGGGGCAGTGTTTCTCATGCTCCTTGATTGCAGCCTCGAAAGCACTTTGAAATTGCCGCCTCTCCTGCAGAGTGGTGTGTTGCAGTATATGTACTGTTGTATTGGAAAAATATCAATCAACAACCTCTTTAATGGCTTGCAAGGTAGTTGGTGGGATGTTCTGCCCCACATGAGTAGCCTGTGTGGTGGCAGTTTCGTTTGAGGAAGATGAGGTAGAGGAAGACAGCCTACTACTTCCTGGTAAAGGAACAGCCTTTCTCAGAGCATGCCAGTGGTTGGATTTGGTGTGGTGGTGCATGGAGGTAGTCTCGTAGGAGTACTGCCCAGGTTGTCCATGACTGAGTATGTTGGGGTAATTCTCCCAGGTATGCCAGAGGTCATCTGCGGGTCTGCCTGACTCTCAAGGTCCCAACACCCTTGCCCAGAATAAATGGAGGACTCAGCCAATGCAAGTTAGAACTGTGGTTTATTCAACAAAAAAAACAACAGGGATCGTACAAGAAAATCAAGATTCACCAGTACTTCTTAGTATTCCATGGTGTGTGTCCCGGTTTTGAGGACAAATTATGTCATCCCTTGGCCTTTTCCTGAAAAACCTATCACCACACATGATTTGGTGTCAAGAGTGGTAACCCTTATGGAAGAACACTGTAGAGGTTATTCTACTTGTCCTTGCATGTCAGGTGGCTGGCCTGTTCCGTCCCCAAGAAACTATCTATAACATTATTGCAGAGTAATGGGATTACCGTTGGTTCTTGCCCCTATCCATCCACCACTGATTTTTGATGTGGTGATTGGCTAGCGCTGATCTCCCCAGGCCTGGGACTCGATTTGGTTCTGAGCTCCCTGTGCACCTCTTCAAAGGTAATGTGAAAAGATTATGTGTCTGTATTGTAACTGGTAGTGTACCACCTTTGCCTATGAGAGTGCGTACCCAAGTTTGCAACATTTGTATCATTCCTCGTCTGGTTTGCTGGGATTGGCTCTGCTTTCCCACCACGGGTGAATGACCATTGTCTGGCTCGGCTGCATCACGTTCTTGTAGACCACAAAACCGAGCTCTTGAGCCTGTATTTATGAGGATGTATTCACTATCTCTGCAGCTGGTCCCTTGTCATCTAAGGTTTGGAATGCACCTGTGTATCTCTGACCTTGTCTGTGAGCCTGCTTTGCACTCCATGCAGCCTGAATCAGCTCTTCTCGTCTTATGTTCTGTGGCTTGAGGCCTCCTGTCATTTTCCTTAGACTTATAATATGATTTCTACATGCTCATGTTATGCTAGGTAACCTATACATTAGTCACACATAGTCCTACCAGGCTCCATATACACTCCTGTAGTCGCATAGGTTTAATTGCCTTAAGCATCTACAACCTTGCTCAGGATTTCTTGTTGCCTTGCATTTCTGCATTGCTGCATTTGGCTCATGAGAAAAATAATAAAAGCTGTGACAGTATCTATATGTATCTGTCCTCTAGATATAGAACTGTGTAAGCATGGTCTTCGTGTATGCAAATGTGTGTTTGTGTAATGCGATGTAGGATTGGAAATGTGCTTCATGGCTAACGCTGCTTTATCATGGTGTCACTAATGACGTCAACATTGTGGCTTCTTGGTTTTTAGTCAAGACTGTCCATTAGGGTATTCCCATCCATGATCTCTGTTGTCTCCCCTATACCTGTAAGAACATGCACTGGTTTGGGGCTGTATGGTTGATTGAGGGGATACCTTTCTGTGTACATGTCAGCAAACGGTGCACTTGTGATTCGTCCGAAATAAGATGGGTGATTTCGAGCATTCCTGGCTCTAAGTCGTGTCATGTTCCTCGGGTGAGGAGGGGCATTCCTGGGACCCTCTCTTCAAGTACAACATAGCACTAAGTGCATTTCACCTTGGTAGCCTGAGCCTTTGGTCCACCCCCACAGTGGTAACGAACCGCCACACCCATGGTTCTCTCTCAGTGCTGAAGGTAGGCATTTCCTCTATTTCTTCTTTCTGGTCCTCTTGATTCTTCTCTGCATCATTGCAATTTTTCAACCGTCTAGGCCTTCCAGTTGGTGGTGGATGTGGTGGTGTTGGCCATGTCTGATGCCATTTCTGAAGTTAAAGAGCATTTGTGGTAATACATTTTCAAGCATATGCTCTCTCCTTGATTGCAGATGGAAAATCAGTAAGAATAGGTTTAGGAGCTGTGCAAGGGTAAACTTTCAGCTTGAGGCTTCCTATACCAGTTGAAAATTCAGTTTCAAGCTGTTCGCACAGCACGGACCCATTTGCAAATCACGGTCCCATTCGCAAACATGTCATCACATCACACACGCGTGGTGGGTCATGTGACACTGTCAGGAAAGTCTGGGATGATGTCATATGTTTGTGGACATAGATGAACAAAAACTGGTGTAAAAAGTTCATATAAGTGGTAAAAATGTTGCTAGGAGGTGGAGAAATGGCGAAATTGTTAGTTGAAACTTCCTAGATTGGCCGAATATGCTGCTATATTGGTGGTGAGTATGATATTAGGAAGTTGTACAAAATGCACTGGTATAATCCCATTAAATTCAGTGAAAGAACTTTGTTAAAGAGACGTTATGATTAAGTTGCACTAATAAAAACCTATGAAATTCAGGGACAAAACTTTGTTAAAGGAACGTTATGGTTACAAGTAAAACTAAAAAAAACAGAAATTTGCCACTTATGGTAAGCTAAGCAACTATAACTCACGCTACCACTGTACACTGCTAAGACTAACACCCAGGACATCAAAGATGAAATCACAAATGTAACTGATGACATCACTGATGATATCACACATGAAATTAATTTTGATGAAATGTCCCTACAAGGTGTTGTGCTTATAAAGTTGATAACAAGATGCCATGGCTGATCAGGAGACCTATCATGTACTAATTAATGTATTAAAGAATGTACTCATTAAACAAAACATTATTTTGGAGTGTTGTTGTTATTACAGAAACCTAATCATACATACACATAGGCAATGTCTGCAGCATGCACCATAGAGGTGCAATATTTTTAATCTAGTAATTTTGGATAGTACAATAATGAATGCTACCTTATCAGAGTTTGGAGTAATTGTAACATAGAATAAATAGCTAACAATTAAAGACTTGCTTTACACTTGTGTTAGTACAAACAATACATATGAACATACAGGGAAAGTAAAGTAATGAAGAAAGAAACAAAATCATCAGAAAATGTCAATACCATTAAAGTTCATCTTCATGTATACAAATTAATTGTGTGTTTGAAGCCTGCTTATTGCCCCATCTATGTGCACCCTGAGCTGACACCAAACCCTAAGGAAAGTACCTTAAGAGCATACAAAAAGTTTAACGTCTAGATATATAGCACCTTTTAAATTTCCATATTCTGACTGTCATTGAACAAAAACACCTGGCCTAGATATGTCAGTGAACAAAAACAGGTGGCATTCATATTTGATGTCATCAATGATATTTGCAATGTCGATGTGATCTTCGACGTCCTGGGTGTTAGTCTCAGCAGTGCACGATGGTAGCGCGAGTTATGGTTGCTTAGCTTACCATAACTGGCAAATTTCTAGGGGTTTTCTGTTTTACTTGTAACCCTTTAACAAAGTTTTGTCACTGAATTTCATAGGCTTTTATTAGTGCAACTTAACCATAACGTCCCTTTAACAAGGTTCTTTCACTGAATATATATTAAAGTGAAAAGCTGTGGATTTGTGGCTTTGTGTATGTTCCCTATACAATTCCACACTGTTTCACCAATCTGCAGCAAATTTTGCAGAGTCACCTGTTAGAACCCTCTGGCCATTACTGGTTATATGAAAAATGTACACCCCGAATCTTGCCATGGATTTCAGCAAAAGTGAAAGTGTGGTTGTGGATTTGAGGCTACCCTCAACACAGGGAGTTCCTTCCATACCTAAGCTAATTGTCAGACATTAAACAGTTTAATGTTAGTTCTTTTTATTTAGCCCTATCCCCAATTCATCTAATACCCATTGGATCCCTCCCCCTGAGCTACCAATGAGTCAAAACCCAGGCCGGTGTACAGGAAATATATTTGTATTTATTTAAATTAGAAGTAATAGAACTCAAAATAAACTACCCATGCCACATTATTTGTGGCTCTCAACTAACTTCTTGTTACACAAATAAATCCCACAAATTACAGTACTTTTATTTTTACAGATAACACTTCAGGAAATAATCAAACTGGTCAAATAACAAAAGTCATGTACATGTGTAATGCTGTGCAATTTTGATTTTCCTGCACGCTTAAAAGACGAGCAGCTGGGTTTATAGATTGGTTCAAATGCATATGGCAATTATGATTTCACCCACACTTTTTGTTTAAAATAATCACAGAGTGATTTAGCGTTTTGTTTTCAGACCCCCTCACTAAAAGGTCCGTGTTGAGGAAGTTAGACAGTAAAATTGGGACGGTTTGAGAATTTTGTCTTTCAGACCCCCCTCCATTAAAGTCCTGTGCTGAGGAAGCTCGATGGCAAAAAATGGGGATGATTTGAGAATTTTGGGTTTCCGACACCCCTCCACGTAAGGGCCTGTGATGGGGTAGCTCGAAAAAAAGTTTGCCCAATTAAATTACAGTCTATAGTTTGCGGCGCACACTGGGAATGAGCTTTGTTAATTTTGAATGTTAACAAAGTTCCCCCTATGTTGTACAGCTAAGGGGAGTTAATTAAATTAATTTGTAAATAGGCTAAGGATCTACCCAGTTTTGCAACCCCCGCCTGCTATAAGGGGAAAGGATTTAAGGCCAGGAGATCCCCCACCTTTTGGTTGCAAAGGGTTTGATTCTACTTACATAGTAAACCTCTGTTTAAATTTTAGGAAAGCCAGCTGCATGTCAGGACCCTCTTCAGGACTACTCCACTCTCAAGGATGGTCCCCAGCCCTCCACCATACAGCCCAGTCAGCTTTTAGGCCTTCCCAGAGGCAATTTCTTTTGGTGTGTCCTGGCAACTGTCAGATGGTAATTCTCAGCAGCTCTCTCCGATGGTAAATTTCAGCAGCTCTGTCCCTTCCTCATAGTGCATCCACTGAATATAGCGGCAATGACACCATCAAATGTATAATCTCGGGGAGTACCCTGCAAGAGTTCTGGTGAGTAGGATTGGTCAGTTACCCTTCTCTGTCCTCCCAACTCCAGCTCCTCCCTAAGAAATGGTTTAAGTGTTGGAGCAGACATACAGCAATTCCCATTTGCAATCCCCCTTGTTCTCATGTCAAATGTTTGGCAAAACTAGTTGTATGGCAAAACTTAATAATTTTACTAGCAACTACCATAATATATATATTTTCTGATTCAGCCAATCAGGGGGAATTTAATTAAACAACAACTGGGTCTAAGCCATTTGGCAATTTTCTGCCCTCTTTACAAAAATCATAACAGTTAGCAACATGTGATTTATTAGCCATATTGCAAATTTTACCCTCCACCAGCATGCCAACTCTCGCATTTGGTACATGTTAAAAGAAGCCAGGAACACATGCTAGCTTGCCCTTAAAATACAATTCCCTAAATCGGAGATGGAGGAATTTTATATCACCAAAATCGCTTTGAAATTATCTACAAAATAAAAAATACATGTATACAATGTGATTTGTAGTTTATTAGGAAAAGCCACAACTGTGACAGTCCATTTAAACAAAGGGAATCTTTATATGAAAAAATATAAGGTTCCCTTCCTCCAGGCCATTTGTCTCTCTGGGCCAGCCTGTTTGATTAGTGTTTTTGTTGTTTGAGGTGTAGGGTGCAAATCGTAAATGGGGGATGCATTTGCTACACAGATATCTTCCACTGAAGACATCTGGCATCCTGTCCTCCTATCTGAAAAGTTTCTATTTTCCTGTATTTTGTCCCCAGAGTTCAGACTTAAGTATAGGCCCTGTATTCACACCTCTCCCTACTTTGGTCATGCACCAGCCCGAGCATTTGGCCTGATCAGAACTGCCCTCAAAGACAGTAGGTCTAGGCACTAACATAAAGGCGGCCTCAGATCTTGTTGCCTTAATGAGAGTTTTCTTAAGGAATTGTTTTGGAATAGTATAAGGATATTTTCCTCTGCAACAACGTCTGTAGAACAAATTCTGGTGCCATCTCTCTCTCTCTCGCTCTCTCTCTCTCTCTCTTTTTCCCCCGACATGGCACCAGAATTGGCTATCCCGCCCCAGTGGCACCCTGACTCGGGAGGACCACCCATCAGCTCTATCCAGAGCCTTAACTCTACTCCATTGGCCCTGAAAAAGACTTAGGTCGAAACGCGCGTCGGCTGTGTGCACTTACCTATGTTGAACAAAACTGCCAATTTCTGTCCAACTTAATGTTTTGAAATTGTGCTGGTATTGGTTTTTTTGACAACAATAATAAAACAATAAATGACTAAGACAACTAAGACTCCTCGGACCTGATGATGAACCTAAATCTCTAGCAAATCAGCTATATTCATGGATCATTGAATCCTCCCAGCGCCCAAAATTATCCATAGGTTTGCCTTCCCATCAATTCAATATAGTACATATGGCCAATTGTTGTATCTGCTCCCCATTGTCTTCGATTCAACTTACGGGTTTTTGACTCAAATACATCATGTTGAGGGATGTCAGAGTAATGCAATTCACTTGCAGCATGATTCTCTTCATGCAAGTTGAAGTATGCTGTTAAAGTGGTATCCCTGCCTTGGGCTTTTTTGCAGCTAATTGTATATTATCATTATTGAAATACACATTTTTGTTGTTGGAATACACATTGAAATACACCTTTATGTTGTTGAAATACACATTTTTGTTGAAATACACATTTTGTTCGCCTGGAATATGAACTCGAAGTCTTCTTATTGTATGCGTATGGCAACAGCTCCATCTAGCGGTGGTAACAGGCGAGGCGGGAGCATGCCGGTTTCAGACAAAAATATACATCTGCCCTTTAATTATATGGTATGATTATACATCAAAAATTACAAGTGTATGAAAATGGATTGACGCAATGGATAGTTTACAAATACAAACTCATTACAAATAGTAAAAACAAATGCCAATTTTCATATAGACTACCAATGTAACTATTGGAATGAAACATTATTTATATTCTTGAAGAATGATGTTCTGGTAAGTGAGAATGTACAACCAGGTAACAGGGTTGACGTTTTGGAGTGATTCCCATCTTGCAGGACACCACATGTTTCTGGGTGTGGCAGACCACGTTTTTTTTAGTTTATTCGGCTTCCCAAGGTTTGGCAGATCAGGGCTGCTGAATGTTCAAGGTTCCTAGGACTGGCCAATTCAGGTTCTGGTTGGATGTCCTAGGATTGACCCATTTAGGCATGTGGTGGATGATTGCTCCCTTGATCCAGTAGGCCCAGTGCTCGTGAAATGAGACATATGTAGGCTGGATTGGATCTAATTCGGAATTCTTCGAGTTTGATTCAGTTTTGAAGAATGGGAGTCTCGGGGATGGCATTCTTCTCTTCTGTCAGGTGCATGAGTCTTCACATGGACCCCATCCATGGCTGCTTGACGAGTCTGAGATGCTGCATGTATCTTTACATTCCTCCCGTACTGGCATGCATGTTCATGTTGGTTGGTGTTTTTTAATGTTGTAAGTCACATGCGTGCACTGGCGTAACAGGGGCCCCCGCAACCCCCGCGGTGCGGGGGGCCCCACCAGCACATGGCTGGGAGGGGGCCCCAGTAAAAAAAAAAAAAAAAAAAAAAAAAAAAAATAGTTTCTTTTGAAATTCACTCTGCATTCATAAAGAACATTTCTGTAACAGAAATAATTTCTTTATGAAGGCAGAGTGACTACAAAAAGAAACTTTCTTTTTGAAGTCTGAGGGCCCCCGTACCCCATGACATGGAAGACCCTAGGCTGGAGGCCTCCATGTCATGGGGTGGGGGGGGGTGGGGAACCCTATGCCTTCAAAAAGAAATTGTTTGTTTTTGAAGCCACTCAGCCATCATAAAGAAATTATTTTGATTATGGTTCGGTCCTTAACTGAAATAATTTCTTAATGAAGTTATAGTGACTTAAAAAAGAAACAATGGGGCTCATTCCGACCATGCCGGTCCGGAAACAACGGTGCTGGTAAGCTTACAGGCACTGTTTTTTCCGGACCGGCATATTACAGTTCTGCCTGGTGGGGCTGCCGTGCCCGACAGGTCTGACCCTGCCAGACACAGCAGCCACGGTAGGCAGACCTGTCACGGAAGCACCGGCACCGTTAACAATGTTGCAGGTGCTTCTGTGTCCCCATTCCCGTGGAGTCTGGGGTTTAACGAAATTACCGGCACCTGATTTCCCAGCCGCCGGACTTGAAATAGCACGGTGGCACCGGGAAGTCAGGCCATAGTAATTTTTTATGGGTCTGGCGGCAACCCGCCGGTAGCACCGGCACGGTTACCGCTGGACCCGTAATGAGCCCCAATTTCTTTTTTAAGTAATAGGGCCCCCCTCAACTCCATGAGGTGTGCGTGTATGAGTCTATGGTGAAAGGGTGCACACTCAAATGTATAGCCGGCTGCCTGTGTGTGTATGGTGAAAGGGTGCACACTTAAAAGTATGGGTGGCTGTGGGGGTGTGCCTGCATGGTGAAAGGGTGCACACATAAATGTATAGGTGGCTACCTGTGTGAGTGTATGGTGAAAGGGTGCACACTTAAATGTGTGGATGACTGGGTGTGTTTAAGGTGAATGGTGTGTGTGCTTGTGTACAGGGGCACAAGAAAACCTTCATTTCGGGGGGGCTAACCCTTCAAATGTTGGGAGAGGCGCTAACTTCACATGCGGTGGGGAGGGGGAAACTTATTTGTGTGGGTGCATCCAAATTATTTACGCATTTTAATGAGACTATTCTAGTGCAGATTCAATGTTACAAGCAGTTAGCTCTCTCCTATAAGTCTCCTGTTCCCTCTCTACCCTTCCAATCACTCCCCTGGCATGCAAGTACTAAACCCACATCACGATTTCAATCGCCTAAACAATGTGGAATTTGAATGCAGGTACTAACAGTGAAATGCTTTACGTTGGTAATTGCTGGGTTCTTGTTAACAGCAAAAACCAGGTGCCGTTTAAAATCTGTGGGCCTCATTACGACCCAGGCGGTAAGTTACCGCCTGGGCCGTGACTTTACCACCATGGCGTAAACTATGTTTACGCCATGGTGGTTGGCGGACTTACCGCCCCATTCCGACCTTGGCGGGGCGGTAAGTCCCCAATCCCCATTTACCCTTCCCCATTCCCATTTTTGCCCCATAGGGCATAATGGGAGTGGGGAAGGCGTTAATTACGCCACCGCAAATTACGATGGCGTAATTAACTCCATGGTCCCTTAGCGCCATGGATTTTAACACCTGCTAAAAGCAGGTGTTAAAAGCGCCATGGCGCTAAGGGACCTCGTAATTGGCGGTAAGGGGTCGGCGCAGCTAACGCTGGCGTAAACCCCTTACCGCCAGGGTCGTAATGAGGCCCTGTGTCCTGTTCGGTCTGGCAACTGCTCTAAAGGTTAGCCAAGTTGAGTCAATATAGCCCAAAATGTCAGGGGGGTAGTGCTGAAGCCCAGTCAACTCAATGGTGTTGCGCTACTACTTGTGTTTAATGCCTTGCTTACTCCTAGCCCTATTCTTCCTCGTCCCAGTACTTATATACGAGGCAGTACGTGTGTTCGAGGCACTCTGCCTCATACAAAAGTACTGGGAAGAGGTAGAGGTACATGGAGGTAATGCCTGATTTAGCTACCTGTAATCTTCATCACTCCTAGTCCCACTGTTCCTCATCCCAGTACTTACCTATGAGGCAAGGAGCCTCATACGAAAGCTCTGGGACAAGGAAGAGGGAAGCAGAGGTAATTCTGGGCCAAGGAGCTGATTGTGGAGGTTGGGGTGGTGGGTGGGAGGGAGAGTGGATGTGTGGGGGGGCAGGATTGTGTGATAAATCATAATGGTTGTCCATGTCCAGGCTAAGCAGGCATGATATGTGGTATTAGTGGCTAGAGAGGCATTTTGATTTAGCCAGTCTAGTCATTCCTCAGTTTGGTATGACTTTCTTTTAACTGGACATTTGTGATAAAGTAGTCCTGCTAACTTTAATTACCTGGCTAGATTGGCATTTGGGTGCTGCCAGTTTAGCCATTTCTTACTGCGGCATTGTATATTTTTCTGGGCATCTGTGATAAAATGATATGATGTGATTGAAGTCATTTATAATGCGCCTGTACACAAGTGTACACAAGGGAGGGATGATAGAGGGAGGACAAGACAAACGATCTCACTAGGCCTTGTGTCATTGTGAGAACGAGAAGTGCAAGGGAAAAGGGAGCAGGGAAGTGCAAGTGAGAGGGGAGGGGAAAACAGGGCAGCAATGCTCTCAGTAAGTGAAGCCAGGGCAGAGAAGCTATTGGTTGTGCAAGGAGAACAATGGACTGCAGGGTTACAGTTACAGCCCCTAAGTGCATGGTAGGCCCGGAGGCAGTGCAAGGGTGACCAATCAAGAAAGAGCCTGGACTCAGAGAGACTCTGAGGGTAGCCAAGCAGCCAGTCAGTACAGCAGACATGTAGGTCAGGTAGGTCAGCAGGGGGGGAGAGAGAGCGAAAGCAGCAGAGAAGAGGAAAGCTTTTAGCTGCTTCCGAAACTTCAGGTTGTCCGCCTCAAGTTTGAGAGGGGCAGGGAGGCCATTCCAGTTGGAGGCACCAGCAGAGGAGAGAGGTCTACCCCCACTCTCTGCCTGGAGAAATGTCTAAGCCTTAGAGAGTTGGAGGTAGCTGAGTGAAGGGTTAGAGAAAGAAGGTTTTTTGGAAGAGGGCATTGGATTTAGTGTTGGCACTGGCCCCAGAAAGCCTTGTGGGCAATGCAAAGGTTCTTGAACTTGATCCTTGCAGCCAGTGGAGAGATTTCAGGGCTGGAGAAATACAATCCCAGGGCTTGAGGCCAAGGCTAAGTCTTGCAGTCCTGTTCTGGATTATTTGCATATGAAGGAGACTAGAGGAAGACAGATTGAGAAAGTGGCTGTTGCAGTAGTCCAGCTTAGAGACAGTGAGCTTCTGGTGGAGAGTGAGAAAGGGAAGAGTCCCTTTGAGGAGGAGCAGCTGGTAGTGGGACTTCTTGGTGATGTCCGAGATGTTAGGAGAGAAAGAGAGTGTGGCGTTGAAGATGACACCAAGGTTTTTTGCCTCGCAGGAAGGCAAAGGAAGAGGGCCCAAGGTGGTCTGCTATAGTGAGAGAGGAAACACAGTGGCAAGGGTCCCAATGAGAAGGATCTCTGTCTTACTGGCATTAAGGCAGAGATTGTTGGAGGCGCACCAATCCTGAATCGTGGATAGACAGTCAGGAATGAGCAAGAGAGGAGGATGAGGGGAGCCTGAAGGAAAGCTGAGTCATCCGCGCAACACTGAAAGTTAGAGGATAAGGTAGAGATCAGGGAGGCCAAAGTGGCCAAGTAGAGGTTGAAAAACCAGCGTGAGAGGATAGAGCCCTGGGGAATGCCACAGGTAGAGAGAGGTGGCGGAGAGAATGGGACCACGATCGACCTGGGAGCGGAGTGGCGGTCCAAGTGGAAGTAGGTCAGTCACTCTAGGGTCTGATCTGTGATGCCCAGGTTCTCACAGAGTCGATTGATCAGGATGGCGATGTTGACCCTGTCGAAAGCAGAGGAAAGATGAAGGATGAGAATAGAAGGAATGCTGGAATCAAGGTTAGAGAGCAGCACAGGTGTTAAGGAGAGCAGTTTCCATGCCTCTGGCAGCTCTGAAGCCAGACTGATGGTCATGGAGACAACCAACAGATTCAGTGTGGAGAGTAAGCTGGGAGATGGCAAGCTTTTCCAAGAGTTTGCTCAGGAAAGGTGGAGATTGAGCGATAGTTTTCCAGCAGGTAGGATCAGCAGACCGCTTCTTGAGGAGTGGGTGCACAAGGGAGTGCTCAAAGGGAGAGGGGAACATTGCAGTGGCGAAAGAGTGATTTCAGAAATCGGCCAAGGCTGGAGCGAGGGTGTCAATATGGGCTTTGATGGTTCTGGAGGAGCAGCGGAGCACCTGTTTGGACGACACTTTCATAGATCGGACTTGTCTAGAAACCTTGTCAGGTGTTGTCAGAGAGAAAGAGGAAAAAGGAGGAGGAGAGAAAAGATGGCCAAAATGGGCCGAGAGAGGAAGAGGACATAGAGGACAGGATGTCCTGAGATTTAGCAGAGAAATGAGAGGCCAAAGCTGTACAGAGGCCATGGGAGGGAACAGAAGAGGTATAGACCACAACAGGATTGACCAGTTCCTTGCAGATTTTAAAGAGTTTGGCCGTGTTGTTCGAGGCCATGGAGACACATGCTTTATTGTGTGCTCTCTTCTTGATGAGTGTTATTGCTTTGACTGGCATTTTGCAGAAAACAGTCTAGGTATGTCTAAATGTGGCCTGGTATTCTGTACTATAATGTTATTACGTGTTTACACTGGTCTACATTGTGCAGCCAGTTGGAAGCATTAATGTTCCTGTGCACTGTTGGTGACTTGCATGTATTGGATTGTGTTACCCTACAAAACAATTGCAAACACTCTGGCTTTATAGCCAATTTATCTCAGAAAGTGTGCTGTATATTGCATTAAAACACATATTTATATCTTTTTCCTAGTGCAGTGTGCGGCATACCCCTTCAGCAGCACGTTCATGCGTATTGTGCAAGCGTGACAGTCTAGGCCGGCCCAGAGTGTGGCGCAACCCGTGATTTGTTGCCGAGTTGGGGGGCCCCCTCAGCATGGCTCGCATGCGTGGAGCTTGCCTTTGCATTGTTCTGAGCATAGGTCTGGCATCCTACCCTCTCTGTGTTATGGTGTGTGTGAGTGATGTCATATCGTCTCAGTTCCGCCCGAATAGGAGGGGTGTGTGTGTGTGTGTATGTGTGTGTGTGTGTGTGTGTGTGTCTCTCTTGCATGTGTTGAGTTTGTGTGACAGGGTGAAATAGGTGCTGTCTCATGTTTGTCTGTCCCACTGGCCACAATGAGTGAGAGCAGACTGTTGATGAAGGATGTGTGCAGGTGCATCGCAAGGAATGCTGGGAGAGTGCTTACATGGATGTTGTATGTGATTATCAGTTGGGGGCTGAGCTGTTATGATTGAAGTGGCAGTTGGGTTTCTCCTATGTTCAAATGACTTAAAGGCACGAGAGAGCTTCTGAAATGTAACCTAAGGAGAATAACGCTGTCATCTAATGCGAAGCTTGCTTCCTGCTTCAACCCGTTAGTCCTGTTAGCCTAAGATGAATTACAAAATGTAAAACTGTAACGGGTACATCATAAGCATGTGCAATGGATTACTTTCTAAACTGATACGGCACGTCAAGTATGAAGCAATAGTTTTAAGCGTCATCAGTCAATCAGTCTAACACAGGCCCAGAGATAAAATGAACATCCCTTTTTTTATATTTTTAAATATGAATTTATTATTCTCCTCCTCGTTCCCCTGGTGTGGGAGCTCAATTGCTATTATATCTGTGCATCTGTTTTGCAGAGCAGTCAATGTTCGACTGGAGCAAAGAAAGTAAAACAACAGCATGCCAATCTTTCAAGTTGGCTGCAAGAGAAGCAAAATACAACATCTCATATTAATAGCAGCAGAATGTGCTCAGTGCCCAAAGGCAAAAGGCTTGAAATGTCAGTCACCAAGAGCAAGAAGAGCTGAGCACACCAGAGCTGTAGAACAGGATTAGGATGGTTATACACGCCTGCATCTCTTCTTACGCATCCCAGCTTCATCAGTTATTTCAATTGTTGGGAAATGTTGTCAAGTGAAAGACATGTATTATCGATTTCCAGCTACAACCTGATCAGCGAGTATTGTCTATTAGTGCAGTTGACACATGTCTTATTCAGGTTGAACTGTGAAGTAGCTTTATTCTGATAAATGTCTTACGTGATCATGATCTATTATTTCACGTTCAGCAATGACTGGGCATGCTGCTAGTCATAGGGTAAAAACACAATAAATCATATCATATAATAAAATATTTAGCTACAGCTACTGTCACACCTCATTGTTATCCTAGGTTTCTGACGGCATTTACAAACCACTGCATTTGCGCTGCCATGAATTCTATGTAATGTGGCCCCTGGAATGGTTAAACATGAACCTCCTTGTTTTCCTTCTCATTAAGTGATATATTTAAGTCAAGTAGTTCAATAATAGTCACTTGATGGGTGAATTGTTGGGGAGAATTATGCTATGCATTTTGTGACATCATAGGGAAGCATGTTGCCTCGTACAGCTCTCCCTTAGATTGTATGTGTCCTTTGAGTCATCACCAAGTGTGGGAAAGCCACACAAAGGTCCTCATCGTCTTTCTCTTGGAGTTGTTTCACATCTTCTGAATTAAGCCGCAGATGTTTACAGTTCTGACCAATTCAGCAGCTGCTTCCCACAAGGCTCACTTCCCTCTTTCTGGTAACTGAGGCGTCACTGCTGATCTCTGTGGAATTCGCCCGCCTTCTATCTCCAGGAAGACATCTGCTCTGGGATAGATTTTCTGGTCTCTTTGCAAACAAGTGATCCCGACCTTGGATCACATTATGAAACTCTTTTGGTCTGGTATCAGGGTAGTTTGGCTGCACCCTGTTACCCAGTAGAGCTTCTTTTCTGCCTGCCAATTCAAATTAGTATTGGCTAGGGATCGGATGTTCTTATACTCTGCTTTTTTACCACCCCTTTGGGAACTACTATCCCAATAGGCTGTGTTTGAAGTGAGTGAAGAACACCCCCCTCCAACACCCTGAAGCCCCCCCTTCCTGGGAAGCTGGTTGGCAGGGATAGAGGTCAGGATAAGATTTGCCAGTATAAAATATAATACTGCCAAGTTGGGCCTCATTACAAGGTCGACGGGTTGCCACCGACCTCGTAACGCCGTTTCTGGGACTAGCTTCCCGGTGCCACCGGGACTTTACAAGTCCTGGTGGACTGGGAAGCTAGGTGCCAGAAAATGTTAGTCCCCATTCCCGTGGTGTCCCATAGGACTCCATGGGAATGGGTTCATGGAAGCGCCGGCTCTGCCTAGCATGACGCTGCGCCTGGCAGGGTGAGACCTGTTGGGCGCAGCGGCCCCGGCAGGCAGACTCATAGTGTGGCAGTCTGGAAACAAGGGTGCTGGTGAGCTTACCAGCACCCTTGTTTACTGAGCGCTACACTTGTAATGAGGCCCAGAGATCCTTTTTTGCAGCGCTAAGAAAGTGGACGACAATTTTCCAGGCTTGGATGTCAATTGTTGCAGAGCATGTCATTGTGCACACTCTTATGCAAATGGCCAGGCATGTCGCTAGGTTTTTGGTTGCCTTTTCTAGTGAAGATTCAGGTTAAGATGGCCTTTATTGCCTATATTAGTATTATTATTAGTTTGATTAGTATTATTAACCCTATGGGCATGTAACGTTAACCAGGTTTTTTCCATAGGTAGCTCACATTTTTGGAATTGTTTGCCGTTCACCTTCAGGTTGTTTCAGACTTGATTATTTTCTCATAAAGAAAATCTGCCAGTATTTGCCACATCTGGCATTTCGTACTGCAATTGCAGGAATACGTTGTATTAATCTGTGTATTCCGACTAAGTGTCATTGTTGGGTAGGGATTCAGTCTATGCTGATGTTTATTCTTATTGTTGATTGAATGGCAAGGTTTGTTGTGTGGGCACTAAGGGGTTTAAAGGTTATAGAGCACTCTGCTTTCCCTTGGTTACATTTAAGTTTAATTAATTGTTTTGATAAAAAGAAAATAATAAGTGCATTTTCTTGTATGTTTCTGTGCCAGATGGCAAGGGTCCATGCAAAGACTGGAGTTGTTATTATGGATTGTTCAAGCTGCCTCCCTGCCGTTCGAATGAGGGGTCCAAAACCGCAATGGCCACCCAAAAGAGAAGTGGGCAGGATGCAGTCCTCTCGGTGCCTCTGGAGGGACATGGGCACTCAGGAGGGTCCAGGGACTAGTGATTGGACAGATGCCTGTGCACTAAACAAAATAAGAAACCCTCTTGTGTTAGCTCCTTAGGCCAGTTCACTCTAGCTCTCTTCTACAGAGCATTTGAATGCTGAAATCAAAGCAGTGCTCTGTATATTTGGGGAAGAGAGTCCCAGTGGCAGGAAGAAGTGAGAGCTAAGAAGTGGAAGTATGATGCTGAACCGTCAAGGCGAGGGTCAGAGAGATTAAGACACGCAGAAGAACAAAGGGTGCAGGTTGGGCCACAGGGGAAAATGGAGGACTGATAAGGGCACATAAGTCTGTACATTGATTTGAATAATGGCAACAGGAATCTGAAGAGGCATAAGGGATGCACATAGACCCAGACATCCCCGAGGTGGTGGGAGAGGTGAACAAAGGTAATAGAGAATGATTACTAATCTATGAATTGTATTTAAGGTGGAAAATGATCAGTGAAGGATGCACGAGAGAAGATTAGAACCTGCGGCAGATTAGAGTTTAAGTATGTTTCTAATATCCTTATATTCGGCCTGGCAGTGATGACATCATGGATTCTATGTTGTCGAAGAGAAACCCAAGTTTGTGGGGCTTAAGGTATTATGTAATGATGTCATGTAGAGAGGATAGCGGAAATGATATTATTGTTGGGGTTTTTTCAGCATGGAGGTAGTTGACTTCAGTCTTGGAAAACGTAAGCATTAAACATCAAAGAGCCCACCAGGGTCAGGTGGCTGAGGGGCAGTTAGAGGTATGTGTGTATAAATGAGAAGTAATGTACAACAAAATATCAGTGTTGTCAGTGAAAAGGCAGTAGGAGAAACCAAAGAAATTGATAGGGGCCAACTGATGAGGTATAAAGAGGAGTGAGTAAATGGGCCAAAAAAAAATCTTAGGGGACCCCTCACTGGGAGACGGATAGGAGGTCAGAAGGACACAAGGTAAGCACAATGTATTGTATTCCAAAGATGGAAAGTCTTTGAAGGAGGGAGTGCTGATGCACCATACCATATACTGGGAAACGATCAGGAAGCATGAGGGATGAGGAGAGGTTAGAGTGCAGAACAGTAGATAGAACATTGCAGATGTGGGTCTGAGCCATTTCAATGGAGTGGCAGACATGGAACCCTGTTTGAAGTGTTCACAAATATCATTGGCAGCCAGGTACATGGTGAAATACCACATGTTCACGAACATTGGAGTCATAGGGGAGGGGAGAAAAAGGCAGCAATTGTCAGGGTATTTGAGGCCTTTCCTCTAGTACTTCTTCTCTCTCTCCACCCCTTCCCCCAATTTGCACATTCAGTCACTGTAATTCCCATTCTAATAGTACTGAATAATCCTTCATCATCATTCACTTTGATTCTCATGATCGCCTCCGTACCCTCAGCGGCCTTGGCAATCACTGAGACGTTAATCACTCCTCAAGGTGTCACATGCTCTGCTGCCCTACATGCAAACACTCTACCTTCTCTCTAGCCTTCCACTCTTCTAGAAGAGGTGGCGGGTTGTGCCAAATGATCAACAAGGCCTAACCCCTTGTCCCCTTCCACTCCCTAACTGTCCACTTCTCTCCTTTGTATTCACTCTCACCAAATTCCTCCCAATGCACCTCTCACACAATCCTCATAATCTATTGGCTCCAAGGGCCTTTAAATTCCTTCCTTCTCATACCATCACTCTTCTAATCCATGCCTTCAACAGTGGATCACCCATCAAATCTTACTTATTAAAATGAATATGCAGCACCACTTTTGCAAATGGTGCAAGGACCATACCCCCACATTTTTCCTAACATGTAACATCCCCCATGCTTCCTTTACTCTGGCTATTGACTCTGCCAAATCTACCTACTTCGCCAGTTTCATTGCTACTTTTCGACATTACCTCCCACAAACTCTTCTCTACTCTCCAAGCCATTCTTATTCTTCATTGTCATTGAGTTGTATCCTCTTTCCTATTGACTAATTATGCATCTCTTTACTTATCCTCTGAAATATATATGTTACCCTCTTCTCCCTACTATCCTACCCTCCTCCTGCTACTTATCTCAACCACCTCCTTCTTAGGCTCCTTTCTCACATTTCCCTGTGCATTGGCACCTAGCCTTAGACATACAAACCTCTCCTGTGCCACATGGACACATTTGCCCCAGAGGCAGTCACAGAACTGGCACCCCTCATCTGCTCATATCCCTCCCTCCTCTTCAACTTCTCAATCCCCCTAGAAATCTTTACTGCCTGTATCTTTACAGAAACTGTCCTGCCAATCTTACAGAAGCCCTTGGCAGATCCCCAACAATCCGTCCACTCATCTGTTTATATGTTTGCACACCCACTACTCTAAAATCCTCTAGGTTCTGTATTTAACAGGATGTTCTCCTACCTGGACAATAATGACCTCCTGGACCCTCTCCCATCTGGGTTTCTGAGGTCTATTGAACCTGCTGTCACCCTCATCTTTGCTCACCACTGTAAACTAAACTCTATCCTAACCCTGCTTGACCTCTATGACACCTTTGATATGGTGTTCCACTCTCCTCATATTAATACTCTCACTGCACTTGGACACCTGGACACTGCTCTTGAATGGGTTGCTTCCTACCTTACTCATTGATCCTTCTTCAACTTTATGAGCTCTCGTACCTCGGAATCATCCTCCATCCCTGTTTAATCCCCCTAAGACTCTGTCCTTGGCCTCTAAGTCTTCACTGGTCAAGTAAAGTGTGCTGATTCATTGCTGCTGAGTGAAGGTAAAAGTTATGCTCAATATCTATTGATTGTGACTGCATATCATTCACTGTGCACATACGCTGTGTGTAGCACTGTGCTCCAAAGCACACAACTGAGTCCCACAAAAAATTGGTCCGGGTATCACATAGTCTCCATTGGATACATGTACATTCCATGTAAAGTATAACAGAGTCCTCAACTGTACACAGTTGTCTAAGGGGCTCATACACTTGTCATCCCCACTACTTTTCACTTTGAGTGATATGCCCAAAGTTGTAAAACTGTGCCCAAAGTAATGTGCCCAAAGATTTACAACTGATTTACAAATGAGTCCCATAAAAATTAGTGTAACTGTCACCTAGTTTCTTTTTTTTTATTATTAATTTTATTGAAATTTATAGGAAACATACAAACAACAAACTTATCAGCATTGTAATCGTAGAACTCATTGCATAGAATCCACACCCCATAACCACCCCCAACCCTCACAGAATCTAAAAAGCGAAACAGACCAATTTATTATCACATGCCATCCAAAAACCCACCCCACATATCATCAAACAATTTCAACTTTTTGTTCCTGCGAAGGATAACCTTCTCAATTCTGGCCACTTGCCTCAAGTCCTCCACCCATTCTGAACAGGTCGGCCTCTCATCACATTTCCATTTTCTCAAAATGATTTTTTTCGCAGAATTTGCAGCCCTGAAAAACCAGCGTTTCTGTGGATAAGTGAGAACTTCCACTTTATCATCCTCACCCAAGATGATAGTCTTATAATCAAAATCCTCTTGCAGTAATAGAACCTCATTAATCTTCTCAGTGACACTCCTCCAAAATGTCCTCAGTTCATAACAGTCCCAGATCAAGTGCTCAAAGGAGCCGACATCATGCTTACACCTCCAACAGGCCTCTGAGTCAATCATCCCTCTCACATAAAGTCTCTGGGGAGTCCAAAACACTCTATTAAGAATTTTGATTTGGCGGCATTGTTCTCCAAGATTAATGGATGTCAGAGTTATGTTTTTACAAAGAAACCTCCACCTCTCCACAGTCATATCAGAGCCAAGGACCTCAGACCACTTAGTTAACAACCCCTCTGCTGGCGTGTACTGTTGGCTCAGATTTCTATATACTTTGGACGCCATACCACCTAATGTCTTATATTCAGGTAGCCATAACTGCCAACCACCGCCATCAACAGTTCTCTGGTTTCGCAGCAAACCTCTCAATTTTCTGTATTCACCCATTGTACAGTCTCTGAGATCTTTAATTTGTGCAAGTCTTCTATAGCTGATCCATTTGCCGTCTTCCATCAGATCACTCAACCATAGTACACTACTCAGGAGCCAGTTCAACCACAATAGCGGCCTCCCATTCAGCAAAATACCTGGATTCAACCAGATAGGGATGTAATCATTATCACATACCTTGCGCCTACTTTTCTTCCATAGTTCCCTCCAACAAATTCTCAGGAATCTTGTCGGCGGAAATGAGCGATAACCAGATCCATCCACCGTGGACAGTATGGCCCTAGGCGGCAACGGAGAAGAACTACTTGATTCCGCCAGCGTCCAAACATCCTCCGAATCTTCAATAAATGGAACTAGATGCCTGGCTCCAAAGGCCAAATGATAATTCTCAAAGTCAGGAACCCCCAAACCTCCACAGTCTTGGGGCAGCTGCAATTTCCACAAGCTGAGGCGTGGCTATTTGTTCTCCCAGAGAAAAGACTGGATTAAACTCTCAATTTTCCTCCAATGGCCCTTCTTCACGTCCAGGGGAAGCACACTGAGCATATAGTTGATTTGGTGTGTTGATGTCATTTTGATGGCATTCACTCTCCCCCAGAGACTCAATTTAAGTGCACTCCATCTCTTCAGGTCAAGCTCCAAAGATTAAATCACATGTGTAATATTGACATCCATTATTTTCGAGACATCATTCGTTAGCCAAATCCCAAGGTATCTCATCTTATTCGGACACCACTTAAAGGGAAAGCCCTGCATCTTCAAAACAGTGCAAGTGGTTGATGCCGGCAGCACCTCCGACTTGGTCCAATTGATCTTGTATCCAGAAACCTTGTTGAACACATCGATCAACTCCATCAGCGCAGGAATGGAGCTCTCCACATTCTGAACCACCACTAGCATGTCATCCGCATACAACCAAACTTTATGGGAGGCTGCACCAAAGCGTACGCCCTCAATTCTATCCTCTTCTCTTATCCTCACAGCCAGAAATTCCATGGCGATCACAAACAGAATCAGCGACAGTGGACAGCCTTGCCTCGTGCCTCTCCCAAGTTCAAAAATGCCCGAGTCCATGCCATTAGTCCGAACACAAGCAGTCGGCCGGGAATACAGCAGTCTCATCCATCCGATCATGGTATCTCCAAAACCAAAGCCTTTCAATGTACTTAAAAGATATGTCCATTCAATACGGTCAAAAGCTTTCTCAGCATCCAAGGACAACGTCATCACATCATTATGGTGTTCTTTGCTTTCATATAGTGTCAGCAACAATCTTCTCACATTTTCTGAAACATGTCTGCCTTTTACAAATCCAGATTGGCTTACATCTATGATATCCATCAGCGCATTCTCAATCCTCAAAGCTAACGCCTTAGCGAAAATCTTGTTGTCCGTGTTCAATAAGCTGATCGGCCTATAGCTGCCAGTTTTCACTGGTGTTCGTCCCTCCTTCAGAAAAACGGAGATTGAAGCATATCTTGTTGAACTTGGAAGGTACCCATTCCTCAAAGAGGCACGCAGCATCTCTAGCATCAAAGCAAACACCTCTTCTGGGAAAATTTTAAAAAGTTCAGCTGGTAGCCCATCCGGACCTGGACACTTCGCAGAATTCAGCGCATAAGCAGCCAACCTGAGATCCTCCACGTTCAAATCTCCAAGGATTCCAAATTCACTTTCTTCAGATGGCAGTCATCAATGAATTGACCAATTGTACGCTCAGATAAGTTGATCTCTGAAGAGTACAGGGTTTTATAATACAACAGAAATGCCGCATTAATCTCCACAGGATCAAAAGTCACCAACCCATCCTGTCTTTCCACTGCATTGACAGATCTGCCACTATCCATAACCCTCAACCGATGTGCCAGAAGTCGATCACATTTTTCACCTTTTTCATAATAGTTGCTTTTGGTTTTAAAAAGCAACCACTCAGCCTTCGAAGAATACAAATCTTCCAATCGTCTCCTTTTCTGCTTCAATATTTTTATAGTCTCATCTAAAAAGTTTTGCATATTATTTCTCTCAAGATCCTGAATGTCCACAATAAGCTTTTTCACTTCTGCATCTCTCATTTTATTCTTTTTGCTGGACAAACCAATCAACAATCCTCGCATGTATGATTTGAAGGCTTCCCACACAAACTCTACCCTGACTTCACCAGTCCAATTCACAGATATAATGAATCTCGCCGCTTGAACAATTTTGTCCACAATTTCATCGTCGTCCAGGAGGGAGACATTCATACACCAGGTGTTAGACGTAGGAACCGGGAAGGTCAATCGCAAGTCTATGGAGATTGGAGCATGGTCCGAAACAAGTAGTGATCCGATGTCACCCCTTTGGAATGATTGTGTACAGAGGCCAGAGGACATAAGGAGGTCAATTCTCGAGTAAGCATTATGCCTTGCAGAGAAGAAAGTATATTGTCTCATAGAAGGGTTTTGCAATCTCCAAACATCTGTGAGGTTCCATTCATCAATTAGTCTATTTAATGCTGTTCTTTTCAGAGCGTTAGCATTGTCCTCACCCCCCACACTTTTATCAAGTCCAGGTTCTAAAACCACATTGAAGTCCCCTCCCAAAATCACATTAATCGCATTTACATTCTGCAACATTTGCGTTAAAGCTACAAAAAAACTACCATCACCCCCATTCGGAGCATATATATTGCAGAAACAATACTGAGCATCCTGAATATGTGCAGTGACACACACTAACCTTCCATCCCCATCCTTCACACACTTCACCCCAGTGATCTGGAGATTCTGCCTAAAAAGAATACACACACCCCTAGAACCAGTAGTGAACGATGAACCATAAACATCACCAACCCACTCCTTTTTCCACTTATCTATATCTGCATCCAACAAATGAGTCTCATGAAGCATCGCGACATCCACTCCCATCTGCCCTAGTTTACTCAAAATCACCTTCCTCTTGACAGCACAATGTGCACCATTCACATTCCAAGATACCACTCTGAAATTCCTCTGATAAGTGTAAGACATTGCTAGATCCCGTTTTCCAATCCTTGCAATGACTTCACAAGACACAATACTACCTAAACCTATAGTCAAGTAAAGAAATAAAATAAAAAATAAAAAAACACTCCTGGGCTTGAACCACCCAACCATCCAGAACATCCCTTCCAGCTACACGCCGAACGGGACTACCCCCCCCTCCCTTAGGTCAGCCTTTAGAAAGCCCATAAAGGGTGCCACAGACCACATTTGGTCAAATTCAAATGAAGTTAAAAATACAATTTGGTCTAAACGAATTCCCACAACTCTCCAGCAAATGAAAGCACAAATAAAAGCATTCCTGAATAGATGCAACATCCCCTACTCAAAAATGCTAAATACCACACCGTGTGTCAATCACATGCCTAGACAAAACCTGAATTCTCTTATTATAACCATCAACGAATCACACTAATCCACCTACCGTCACAACCATCAGTTTAAACATCACAAATCCCAACTACTGCGGGCATGCAGAGCAATTGACCATGAATCATCACTAGAAAGTGTGAGCAAGTGTACAGAGAGTTGCAAAATACCTGTGTCCCTGCACCCTACCAAATGAGATTAGAAGCCAGATACAGCATTAAACTTTTCCATGGCATTCACACACCAATCCATGACTTTCCCGGTGGCCTTACCACTCACCTTGCCAAGCATAAAAATCAGAATCTCTGGTATTTCCTGGACACTACATTCCCCCACATGACTTCCCTGGCACAAAACTGTAACCTCCACCGTGTTAATCCAAATGTACTGTATAAGTGGGCACTCCAGATATAACGTGTTGGCACATCACTCATTGCGCTTTGAGAATGGAATCAAACCCTCTCCAACGGAAGCATTACTGCAAAAAACCCTCATCGAAAATTCTGTCTGTGATTTGGTAAGTAGACAGAGGTGCACAATCATATCTTAACCATAGGCCTCGTCAGTGTTCACATTAGACGACAGGATCTATTACATTCTCACAGCTGATTTTGTTACTGCACGAAAGGAAACGTACCCATGCAAAGTAAAAGGTGTAGACTACAGTGGAACCCCAGGTACCAAGTAGTGACAACTCTCACCTTCTTTATGCAGTGATGGTAATGGCATACAGTTGGCTTCGTTATTACAGTACAAGTACATGTCAAATACACCCCACTCAGCATGTCAGGGGTGTGCAACCAGGACAAGAACAACTGTTACATGTGCAGGGGATTAGCATTGGGCAGCATACTCCCAAACGTGGCATTCCTTCATCTAATTCTGGCTATGGAAACAATACAATACGATCAACGTACCACAGCAGTCCGGGATAAAGCCGTGCAAAGAGCAGTCCCCTCCCCTCGGCCACAACACATGCACCCCAGCCTCTACATCCACTGTGCCCCCCAAACACGTGAGCATGCAACAGGGCGTATTACCCGGCCCCAAGGAGAAAGCGCCACTTTCCCTTACCTCAAATGTGCGTCAACAGTGGCCAGTCACCCGCATCCACCAATCCATCACACCGCTGCCGGCAAGACTCCGAAGGGTGCCGCACGGCCGCCATTTCCGGACAGCACGACACCTCCGGCACTCCGTCCAGACAAAAAACAAGCACCATCACCTATAGAAAATCTACGGAGCGCGTACTGCTGTAGAGTAAAGCACCCATTATCCAAGCCCACATCAAGCGTCTTCCCTGTCCCTTTTCGGTTTCAAATGTCTCTGTACAAGACATTTCTGCTTTTCATTTTGGATTCTCTGACCACCACCCGGTGGGTGACACATAAACATCTCCTTTTCCTCCCCTACCTTTAAGCCAGACCTCTCTGCCCACGTATCTGCCTGTTACCTTGTGATCCATCACAGGGTGCCACTTGGTTGTCTTAATCTTAACTCCTCCAAGACTGATGGAAAGTCCTATCCTGCCACCACTGTCTCTTTCTCCATCCTGCTCTATCGCATTTCTGCCTGACTTACTCTCGTCCTCCCCTATAGCACATAACCTTGGGCTCCATTTTGATTGCAACTTTAACTTACACTACTGCATTACTTAACTTGACTGTGGCCAGGATTTATCTCCTAAAAATCGAGAAAATCTCTTTTCTCCTACTTAAAACTATGCCACCTAAACCCTCATACCGACCCTGGTGCTCAGCCAACTGGACAACTGTGCACGTCCTCTACATGGCCTGCCCTTCCACTGCTTACTGCCACTTGACAAAGATCTCAACTTTGCCACACAGACCCTGTATAATATTCTCCACTATTCTTCAGCTTCCGAACAATGCATCAATGTCTGATAGCTTTACATGAAAACATAGCTTCATTGAAGGGAATTATTTCTAGGCACGGGGGAGATTGAAGAGAACTGAACTTATGGCTACATTTCCCTGGCAGCCAAATGACTATGAGCTGGGACCTGTACATTGTTGTATGACATTGAATATGGTATTGAATTGTATTAGTTTTTAAAGCATGCGTTTTCATAGATGGGATTCGTGAGCCCAGATGCATAGAATGAATAGGTCTAATTTAGGTGATTATTATTATTATTATTAGTTTGACCTCATTTCTGGATATGGTGTACACGGTTGTTGCTTTTATGGGGTCCTAATATTTGTGGTGCTGAACAGTAGATTTCATCCACAATTGGATGGATTAGAATGACTTTATTTGGACAGTTGTGGTATGATGGCTGTTTCCCTTGGAATGTGTTTTCAACAATTACTGAATATTACCATTAGGTCAATAACATAAAAGTTTGCAGATTATGATCCATAGATATTGCTGTTTACAATTAGGGGTGTATTGAGAGCACAAGTTTCTTTTCCTTTCAGTATAGGTATCAGCTATTGCATATATATACAGAGTGGGAGTGCATGGCTGGGGTTGGTGATTTTATTCATACAGTGGTTTGTTGAGATTACTGTATTTTTATATTACCTTAGTGCTACGTCTGAGCAGTCTGCCATCTATTTGTAACTAATACCAGTGTTAACTGGCTGACTCATGCCCTGGTGAGGAATGGGTTCTTACCTTTCTCTTTTCCTCTTTCTGATCTCTTTTCTGCTCCAACTATTCTATACAGATCACACTTATTTTTTTTACCCTAACTGAGAATAGAAACATAAATTCTAAATCGGTAAATCATCTTAACCTTGTTTCATGGAATGTTATTCGCCTAAAGACTGTTGTGAAATGGACCGAAATCTTATCTCATTTGAGATCATCTTCATGTGATATCGCCTTCCTCCAAGAGACACATCAGTATTGCAAAGAGGCTGAAAAACTTCAACTGGGATGGGTTGGTCAAACCTATTTCTCAACCTATTCAACCAGTAAAAGAGGTGTTTCAATACTCAATAAAAAAAATCTGCCGATAACAGTCCTCTCAAGTAACGCAGACAAAGAAGGAAGGGTTATTTGTGTTTTGATCTAAGTACAAGATACAATAGTGCTTTTGTGTAAATGTATGCACCCAATTTGGATGACCCCCTCTCCTTCCATGACCTTGCTTAATTACTTCAAAGCTATGCAGTCGATGCCATTGTGTTAGCGGGTGATTTTAATTAGGTGTTGGTTCCAGCATTAGATCGCTCGAATGGTGACTGCACGCGAATCCCAAACGAGAGCAGGAGCTCTTTAGAAAGTCTGATGGAAGAGTTCAATCTGGCGGGACTTTGGGACTTGTGTTGAGATGGGTTCTCCCATCACAACACAACGCTTGCCCATGAGTATACCTCCACAGACCACCAGCATCAAACTAAGGCACACCACCGCCCCTCCTGGACCACGTCTAGCACTTACCACCGTGTCTACTTTTATCTATGATCCTATATAAGAAATCAACCAGGGTCACGAACACCATCACACAAGATAGGAGCCTTATGCCATACCGCGTATGGTCCATATTGTTTCTACATATCAGGGACCTATTCAGGCCCTCCTCAAGCCCTAGGAATTCTGACCCAATCTAGACATTAGGAACCCACGGCTCTACCAAAGTGCATTGCACCCATTGCAAACTGCACCCACAATCCAGCAACTATCCAAGGATTGTCCACATACAGCCCCCCTGCTATCTCAGCAGCAGGTAAGCTGTATTCTGATACACCCTGTGATGTATCACCACGGCTCCACTAAGCCATTATTTATTAATTCATAAATTACAAAACTACATCCTGAAATCCTCACAAGCCTTATCTCACACACTGATAATACGGACAGCACTGCAACTGGTGCCAATTCTGATGAAGGCCACACCAAGACAGGCTACAATCCAGCCTCCCATGGTCGAAACACACCTGTGTCAATCCCCTGTGACACAATTGCAAGAACCCTTCTTTGTGTATGTCCTGTAGATATTGTTGTGTACACCCTGGGTTAACTACGCCCGGACCATTTTCTGTCCTGGGTGCACTTTGTTTAAATGTAGGTCTCTCTGACTGTCATATATGTCTGTGCCCTTAGGTGGAGTTCTTACCTCAACATCATAGAGGTTGATACTTACCTTGTATATCCACTGTATTTAATTATACCTGTCCGTTGTCATTCGCTTTCGTGCTTATCGAAAGTCGTGTAAACCAACTACAAATTAAACATGTGTTCTTGAAATAAATTTATATGTTCAGAACCACACTATCTGCTTGTAGGATCTCTCATCCTGATTCTTGTAACTCACAATACTTTTTTTTCCTGTACATGCCATGGATGTAATATCCAATTTACTGTGTGTTGCTTCCCATAATTGCTGTATCTGATTGTTTGAATTGACCATTTATAATCCCTTACTGACTTTATTTTTTCTTTTCTTTTTCCTTCTGTCGTTCTCTTCTTTCTTTTGGGTTTATTAGTTAGATTTTATTGGCTAGTTCATTATTGTTGTAATCCAGTTGTACGATATATATGTGTTGTATTTTAATGCCGAATACTTAACTGGTTGTTTTTATATTTTATTTGTTTACATTGCAAAATAAAAATAGTAAATTCCTCAAAAACATAGTGTCTCTTTAAACGTCTATTTCTTGTTTTCAAATCACTGCATGAACTTGCTCCACCACATAGCTTACACTCTTTCCTGCTACTCTCCTCCTCACACCGTCTGCTCTAGTACACAGCCCAACCTCTCCTTTACCCAACGGCCCTGTGCTGCATCCTGCTTTCTCTCCTTCTCCCTCTTTGCCATGCACCACTGGCACCCGCTTCATCTTCATGTTAAAATGTTACTTATATCTGCTTCCTAAAATCTGAACTAATGGTGCACCTCCTTCACCAAGAAAGTGCACCAACCACGTAATTCCACATTTTCCCACCACCTTCAACAGACTCCTCTGTGCATACTACCCTGTATATATTCAGTCCATTTAGTCTAATGAAGTATGTCTGTCCTGTCCCCAGCCTCTGTTGCCTGTATCCCCACTATCAATCAGTCTGTTGATCACTGTATCTCTATTTCTAGGTGAGACACACTATACCCTCAATAAATAAATAAAATTCAAAATAGAATCCATGGTGTGGATTTAAAATTGATAGTATTGTAGTAATCTTAAAGTAGACAGGGAAGGATTCCTTGGAAAGAGAGAGGTTAAAGAGGCGAGGGAGGCAAGCGCAAGTGCAAGGTCTATGGTCTTTGAATACTTGTGATGAAAAAATATCCACAAGCGCACTTGCTAGATTTGTGGTGCAGAGGATGTGTGCCAATTTACTCAGGATGGAAGGGAAAAAGAGCCAACAGAGGATTGCATGGATATGAGAGGCAGTCAAGGGAAAGAAGAGAAGAGGAAAGTAGAGGAAGATTGGGAATGTCAGTTCAGGTGCACCAGGTCTTTGAGATTTTGGAAGGGAACTAGAGAGCAAAGTCATTATCAGAGAGGGAAAGGAGGTGAGCGTGGGGAAACCAAGGCCAAAGGGCTACAGGGTTTGCGTGGTAAAGAGCAGAGGGATAAGATATTTTTAATATAGTAGGTGATCTTAATGGTGTCAAGGAGTGTAGATTAAGAAAAACTGAGTCCTAGCAAGATGCCATTAGTTCCAAAGAAAGGAGCTAGCCCCTGTGTCAAAGATGGAGGTTTATGGTAATTTTGTGTTCTCAGATATCAAAAGTAATAAAAAGTTGTGGGTGAGGGCGAGTGGGAGTAAAAAGGAGGCCAAATAGTGATCTTCAAAGGAACAACTGAGAGAAAGGTTTTAATCAAGGAAGGGCTTTTCAATGCCACAGCATTCATTGGAGAGAGAACATCGAGGTAGAACCTGGCCTCAGCGAGGTAGGGAGCCAGGAAAACAGATTTTAAATTCTGCTTAGTGACTAGGAAGAGGTGGAATGTAGACATTGATATGGAATAGGAAGTGGTCCGAAAGGGAGGCATCATTTGAAAGAACAGATAACATAAGGAACGACGAAAGAAAATATGTTCAGAGAGTTTCCAAGTTCGTCTGTTGGTTGGTTACGTAAGTAGACCATAAAGTGGTCCTTATGGACGCCGTTTAGCTCAAGAGGATACACATTTGAGATATTAGCAAGGTAGAGATCACTCATGATGGCACGGAGAGCATTTATAGGTGGGAAATGAAGAATCCCCATTCCCAAGAACATTGTTGTAATTAAATCTGAATTAATATTATCTGTTTTGCCAAAATCCGCCGTTCCACCACCCCTGCATATCGAAAAGAGTGGCACAAAGTTTCTCATGCCACTGCGCAAACCGAGTATGAAACTAACAGGGAGCCTCGTGCCACTTTGTGAACCTAGCATGAATAAAAAAGAGTGGCATGAAGTTTCTTGTGCTGCGTGCACCTACCACAAATTGAACAAAAAAGCTTTGTGAAGTTTCTCATGCCGCTGCACGAACCTAGTACGGTTTGAAAAAAACATGCAAAGTTTCTCATGCTGCTGCCTGAACCTAGCATAATTAAAACAAAACATGCAAAGTTTCTTAGTGCCGTGGCGTAAAGCTAGTACTGATCTAAAATAAGCCAGAATGAAGTTTCTCATGGCGCTGTGCGGAACTAGCACAGATGGTAGAAAATCGTGAAAAGTTTTCTCGTGCCGCTGCACGGAACTAGTACGGATCAAAAAAAGACTCACACAAAGTTTCTCAATTCCAAATCTAGCACAGATCGATAAAAGACCTGCATGAAGTTTTGCGTGTCGCTACGCAAACCGATCACGAATCAAATAAATGCACAAGGTTTCTCATGTAGCTGCACACAACTAAAACAGAGCGAGAAAAAAATACCCATGCAAAGTTTCTCATCGAGCTACATGAAACTAACGTGGGAAAGAAACACCCTGGTCCACGCGAAACGGCACAAAACCGGGCGAAATGTTAGTGGTGGCAGAACCGTAATGGCAATTTTGCAGTTTGTCATGGTTTCCTCATGGTTTGTCTTGACCCATTCCCAGATTTGACTTCCTTTGCCAGTAGACATATGGATTCAGACCTTCTGGTTAAATTGGAATATTAATAGCTGAGTTTCAAACAAAGCTCCCAAGTATAGGCATGTGTTCATTGTAACATGTTTCATCCTGCCATTCATAGTGGGTCACTACATTGACATTTTACGTGGCATATTTTAGGCTTCAATTGTAATGCAAATACTAATAATTATTATGGACAATGCATTAGCCTGCTGTGCTCAGTGCTGGATTTTAAACAAATATTGGAAGTAGGACACCACCCCTGGTAACATGAAGCTGTACCCCATGAAAGCAAACATGAGTGTCTAGCACCAACCAGTAAAGCCCACACAACCCTAATTGAGAGGAGATTTACAAACAAAATAAGGTACAACTAGGACACTGTGATGGGTTGTCTACCAAGTATAACCAGAATGTAAATCCAAGTGTGTTTATTTAACTGAAATAGACAGGGTGGTGGATGAATTTGGGTGTTTCTTGCAGCTTCTGAGGCTTGTGGTTTTGACTCTAGGGCCGACCCTCTATAGCTCGACATCCAGGTATTTCCCTCTTCCCTAGCAGAGATGTCCGTAACAGGAATGTTAGTTCTATTGAATGGTGCCACCTGTCTGTCTGCTTCTAGCTCGAACTAATGGTGTGGTCCCTGAGACAATGGCTAGCTGTCTCCCTAGGGGTCTTCTATATTTTCCTTAACCTAGTCCGGTTAGTGTTCTTAGTGGGTTAGGAATGGTGCCTATTTTCCTTCCTGTATCACCTATTCACCGAACACGCACAAGCTCTCCTGTCCTTTTAGTATATTGCATCCCAATATTAATCTCCTCCTAACTGCCTGCTATCCCTCGAACCTCGCACTCTGCCTTCATACCTCTACCTTTTGATCTTACTCATCTTACTTCTTAGTGTCACTGCCACCTACTGGCTCTGGAGATGTCTTCCCTCTCTGCTTCCTCCTACACTACTTCCTTGGCCCTACTACTCCTCTGCTACTACGACCACATTTCTTCTCCCACAACAATACTACTTCCCACCACTAGGAACTCTCTGACACTTTCTCCTTTTACTACTATTACCCATCTACCTTACTACCACCTCTCTGCTACTACCACTCCCTGTCCCCTTCTAGTCTCACTGCCGCCCTCCACTACCACTACTACCACCACCTACTACTAGCGACTACTACTGCCCCTCACTCCCACCACTATTCCACTTCAATACTCCTACTAAACTCACACCCAAGCTCAAACACTCCATGCACCCCTTTCTTCAATGCCTCTGCGCTTCGGACTCACTGTCCTTCTCTGATCTCTTGGACATCCTCTCCGTCTCCTATCCTCACCCAACTAACCCACACTCAACCATTAACACACACCTTAAATCTCCTCCGTCTCACAGGATTGGCCAACACACCTTATCCAATCACTTGCCTTTCTTCAGGGCATGTGGCTGGGGAAGGGCTGACTAGGCTTAAAATGACCATTAAGCTCTGCCCTGTTCCTCATGCATTTCTGGCACAAAGCTTGGAGTAATCCTTAATGGACTGCTCACCCTTTCTTCCTGGGCCTTTTAATAACATTAACCCTGGTGGTTTAGTGGATTTTAGGGAGCCCTCCTGGACGTCTTCATTCCAAAGAATATCTGGTGGTGTAGTGGGATTATAGGGCCCTTATTTCTAATTGTATCAATCCCTATTAGCTTGGTGATGTCTCAGCCTGCGTGTGCGCCAGCTGACACTGCCAGCTTGAGCCGCGCTGCTCTCCTTCTGCATTGGCTGGTATTGCGATGTTCGCTACATCCTGTGGTGTTCGTTTGCCTCCCCTGTTCCCGCCTGTGACTGGTGCAGTCAAGTTGATCACATCCAGAAGTGTCACACTCCCAACTGCTCAGCGACCCGAAATCTTTGGGGCTGCAGCATGACCTATTGCAGCCCAACAGAAAGTCTCTGCACTGTCCTCTGTGGCAGCACCGCCATCTTCACTGATAAGATGGGGCAGTCCACTCCAGCACCCTGGCTGGCATTGGTGTTTGGGCTCCCTCGAATGACAATGCCTAAATATAGGCCTTCTCACAACACCCAGACCCTAAGAGGCAAAAGGTCTCCCCTGGACACAAACAGATTTTTGTATCTGATTAGGCCTTGGAAGAGCACTCAACAGGGAAAAATAAGTGGTCTTTTGCCACAACCCCAGAATAAAATTGTAATCCTCACAACACCTTCCCAGATTATATGCATGGGGACAAACCTCCACTAGGATTGTCCCTGGGTTCTTATCAGGATAACCCCTTCCAAAGTTCATCAGCATTTCAATGACTATTCTTAGTCATATGTACAAGGAAATTCAGCTCTTGCAAACTATACAACTTGGCATACTCTCCATTAATTGGTACACACCACCTTAAGGGCTTCTGATGTATTTGCACTTTGAATGTAAACCCTGTTAGGGCATAACATACATTTAAGCCAATATAATGCCACCGCAACAATTCTCCTCAGCGACCCACCTCAACGGCCCTCCTTGAGTTGGTGACAACGGAGTGATACTGGGTGTTCTCTGACTTTCCCTCCCAGTTGTCACAAGGCTGCACCTTATACTGCTTTGCATAAGTCCCTTGGACCAATAATGTTCTGCCTATATATTGGTGGTCATGTCACTATGTATTCATGGTATCTTTAGAAACTCTGTCCAAATTAATATTGACTTTAGCAGGTTTGTTGAAGGTGAATGCAGTAAGAGGTGCTGCTATAGTCCCATAGACAGCAGGTCAATTTGGTTACTAACTAAGCCAGAACAAGCTCTCATCTGTGGCTGGGTGATAAGTGGTTCCCAAACAAGAATTATCAGTGTTTTCCAGTTTACAAGAAATATGTTCACTGTTATTATAAAATAAGACAGTTATAATCAATCTGATACTTCCAAGGCAAGGTAAAATATACATTTCCAATACACACATAATATTTCATTAAATTAAATTAAGTTAAGTTAGGTCCCATTTGAAGCTCCCACACATTCCCTATTCACATTAATATGACCACATTGGTCCTGATGAATCACAAACCCTAAAATCATATAATGTTCCAAATATTATGCCAAATATTATGCCAATCCTGGTCCTTCTGATGGAGGAACATTTTTAAAGATGGCTCAGATACTTTTCGCTGTGGGTTATTCAAAGGTGGCCCAAAACTGAGCTGCCTCTTACTTACTGATATGTATATAAGCTTGTGGTTAGGAGTGCATCTGTCTAGTGACAGCATTGCACCCCCTGTACTCCACACATATCCATAATTCAAGGCTTCCAGATTTTGTCCTGGGGTGTACCATGGACTCTGGTAGACTTCAGTTGCTTCTAGGTCTGATATTTTGTTATTCATAGTCATGCTGTCTTTCGTATCAATCGTGTGCTTCCACCACTGTGTAAAACTGGGTGTCAGGCATAATGGAAAAGAAAATTCTTGGAGCAAAGCCTGACAGTTGACTGAATGGTGGTGAGAGTTTCACTCCCTCAACTGAGCCACATGTGAGTTCTTGGAGAATATATGGAAGAGACTCATTTTCTCTCGTCCTTCTATGCATGACACACAATAAGTGAATACCTCTACTCATGTGTGAGGTATGGCTTGATTCAGTTGACCTGGAACATACTCTTAGGATTCTGCAGAGTTCCCAGGTTGCCTACAGAGTTGGACTCATGTGCCAGTTTAAGGATAGTTTAGTGTTGGATCCACTTACCCAGCAAAGCCTTTGTCATTTCCGCCATGAGGACCTCATGTCTCTCCCGTACCAACCTATGCTGCCTTCTAGAGATAACGCCATGTGGCCAGGCTGGACTTGCTTTCAGGTTTTGCATTCCCCTTTCCAGCTGAGTCATCATTTTTCTTATGATTCTATATACACAGTCCCCACGTTTACTTCCCACCCCTCCATCAGGACAAAATGTGTTTAAAGCTACATCCCACTGTATTGGGTTGTACCTTCTTCTAGTAAAATGGTATGCATGACAGCAGGAGATTCAAGGTTTCTCCTCAGAAGCTTTAAAGCTCATCTTGGTTTTCTAAATCTGGCTGAAGAATTCTACCAGCCTATTGGCTTAAGGTGATAAGTATTTATTTTAAGTAACTCAATACTCTCTCCACATCACTTTGTAAAAATATAAAATACATATACTACCCCAGTTCAAAGTTACTTCCTTGGGAAAACCACCCCATGTGAAAAGCCCAATGAGAGTTTTTGCTACGTGTCAGAATAAATGGAACCTAAGACGATTTACCTGAAGCAAACTGATGCCAAAGAAACTTCAAACTGCACTGCTCCTTTTAGGTGTGAGTTGTATGGCTGGGTACTGGGAGAATCAAAGACCAACAGAGTTTATTTCAAGTTAAAGTGAGAGGGGCAACAGGAAAGGGTCATATTGTATTCATGATTTTTGCCTTTTACTTGCTACTTTGACATGTGTGCACTTGCATGATGCAGATATTCATCTGCACACCCATGAGACACAGCATGTGAAAAATGGTGCCGGTTGTGTGATGAACTGTGAACATTTACTAAATTATTTACTTTCAGCAGCTAATTGATAAGTGGATTCTATACCACAATATTTTTCATTCAAATTATGTGAAAGAATATTAAATGTAAATATTAGGCCATTATTAATGAAATAAAGTAAGAAGCAATAGTTCTCATGTTTGGATAACACTGTATTCAATTCAACTAGCATTCCCCCCACCTTTAGAAGTATTCCAATGGGATATTCTTGCAAAAACACTGTAACATTCCAGGAAAACAGAATTCACATTGTATGTAGAGATTGTTGTCTATTGATACAACTGTTGGCTTTTATTGTAGGCTTCACACACCTCCAGTACACTCAACATGATATGTTAAATCTTCTAATGCGAGAAGAACACAAAGAGCCCTCTCGTCTAACTTCCATTAATCATTAATGAAGGGCTCACTGAAATCACAATGTGGATCTGTTTACCAGTCTCATATACTGATCACGAGGCTCCAGGGTGAATTGCAGGACTAGTTCAGGCATGTTCAACTAAGTGGTGTAAACGACATTTGTTATATCATTTGATGTATCATTGCTATATAAGCAAAAGAGAATATTATTCATAATTCTTGTGCAATACGACTTAAAAAAACAAAGAGTGTGCTTTAAAGATCAAAGACTCCTTTTCATTCTGACACATTTGCAGCATCTATGATTTTTTTAAATTAATTATAAAATCATTAATATTGTATACAATCAGGAAGTGATATGCAAAACAGTTTTGTCCCATATCCATGCACATGTCGGCAAACATTGCTTTCACTGCATTACTGTCATAAATTCAGGAAGACAAACAAAACTGCTGTCAAAAGTATTTGGAGTGGTTTTCATCCCCTACCGTTGTTTCACAAGTATACAAAATGTAATCATCCAATTGAGATTGGTGGGGGTGTATTCAATAGGAATGTCTAACTGTGAGGTAGGCCAGTGAAACAACTTGACCAGTCACATACTGTGACATCATTATGACATAAGCTAGGAATTTTGGAGACTTTGAAACAGTTTGAGTACAGATTAGAGGGATTCTGACACTGGAAAGAGCTTCAGAAAAGGACATCACCTGTTCCCATTGAATGGATTAAAGACAGAAAGCATTGCATTGTAAGGACTGCATCAGGGAATGTTCCTGTTCTCCTTTCCAAAAGGGGATCTGCATAAAGGAACCTGATGATGGCTGAGACTCCCAGCGGAACACTTGAAGATTTCTCCTGCCCTAATGCCTTTAAAGACTTGGATATGACATTTCCTCAAACAAAATTATATATAAGTATTTTCCTGCTATGTCTCGAAAAGGGGTTGGCTTAGGAAGGTGTTATAAAAATATATTGCTTTAAATAGGAAATAAAAAAATTAACTGCAGTGCATGTAAAATGAATGAGATGTCAATTCCATCCAACTAAAACATACCTTTCTGAGTTAAGTGTGCAATAATAAAGATAGCACTTCTGTTCATTAAGCATGTCGCTCTTTAAAAATCATAATTTCATTAAATTGTACCCAAAACACTATCACAGATATAGCTGACACTAAACCATGGTTTGTGGGCCTCGTACCATGGCTAATAAGGATTTGTTTGATAATATATGTTCTGTGAATGCCATAGTGACTTAAACTAAATTTGAAAATGAGAGCAAGTTTAAAGGAGTCATTACTATTCTCAGACAAATAGTGCAAATGTATATTCCATTCAATCCCTCATTCTGAAATTGCATAGTGAGATATATATATATTTTTATTTAAAGCTTTCAGCATAAAAAATACAAACTTTTGCTTATATACACATTTTTTCCCTCATCCACATACACAAGCCAAACCTATTATTTTCTTTCTTTCTTAGTTCTACATCAGATTGGATCCAGGTTTGGCTGTATGTTAACCAAATTTTGTCCATTGTGTTTTTAAACCATTTCAAGTCTCTTTAGCATTGATTAAAGAAAAATCCCTAAGGCTTTAGTAGTTTTCCTATTTGGATTGTCATATAGGGCTGACCACCATAGGTCAGAATCTAGATCACATGCTGGAGACAATATTGGTTGTAATAGGCATCCCCTTTCGGTTGTAAGTTCATAGCAAAACATGATTAGGTGTCAAGTCGTTTCATCTTCTTGTTTTCATAATCTACAAAGCTTTTCTTTTACCAGGCCGTATCTGACCAGGTTTGACCTTGTTCTTAGGATGTTCAAAAGGAAGCGCATTATTAGGTCTCTATGCTTCTGATTGGCGCTTTTTTGTAGATATCCTGGCAATATCTGTGGGCATCTAGTTATCTTTTTAGACAAGGTATGATGACTCAAATTCACTCTCGCACGTTCTGTTTCTGCCCAATCAATTGATAGCAGGAGTAATTTTACTCTCTTCGGATGTTGACATAGGGCACTCATTGATGCGTTCATATTTTGCAATAGTTCCTTGCATTTCAGTTTCCATTCGTCCACAGGCCAAAAGGAAATTCCTCCTCCTTCCTTCTTTAGTATTTGATATTGTTTTGGACAATCTTCTAGTGAGATTTTTCTATAGGTGGCCAGTGTTTTCCAGACTATTCGAGCTTACATAGAATGCAATCCCAGCTTGTGCCGTATAATACTTATTGGTACACATATAGGGATTTTCAGCAGTTTACGCCAGAATCTGGCTTCAAGTTTGTCCCACGTTTCCCATGGGATCCTCAAGGCCGTTTCTCCCGCGTATGTTACGATAGGGATTACTTTAGCGTTGTAAAATTCTACAATCGGACGAATGGAGAATTTGCAGAACTTTCTTTTTAATATTAATGCCTGTGATGTTAGTTGATCCATTTTTCTCTGTAGATGATCAATCCAAGGTTGCTCACTCCAATTAGTGAGATATACATATTGTAAGTGACTCCAATCAAGCAATCCAACTAAGTCAGTGCCTTGTCTGGGATGCCCAAGGGAAGCCCTTATTTATGTATTTTTATGGCAAGTTATAATCTGGATGGTGAACCCTTGTATAACACCCCTCTCTTAGAATCCCCCTTGACCCCACTGAGCCAAGAAGTAGGCTTGTTTTGCAAATTTAAAAGGTTTATTTGAAGAATTAAACAATATATATATATATATATATATATATATATCACACTTCTATAAATAAATTGATAATGGATAGTACACTTGTGAATATGAGCAGTAATCAGCAAGAGGTAATCCTACAGTAGCACAGTTCTGGTTACTTATGAATAGGAACCGAAGAATTAGGTGGGAAAGAATGCTTTATATGGTTCAAGGAAACGCAATGATGAATGAAATGCAGTACAGAAAATAACTTGATATGGCTTCAACAAAAGACAATGTAATCACTTTTCCTTGACAATTCACTCCCCCCCTTTATGCAATATAAGGAGATGGAAAGAAGACACACAGTTCTCAGGAATGCAATCAAATATAATTCAGTTCCCCCCTAGCAAGCTTAGAGGAAAACAGGTATGAGTTATAACACAGGCAAGATACTTTGATGTGGTTGCAATTAAGTGAAAAAATATGCTAAAAAGGCTTTTAATTCCCTATAGGGGGTTCAGGGTGGGTCATTTCTAGTTTATATTAGTTCAGGCTCACTTTAGCAATGCTCTATGAGTAAATAGCAGGTTAAAACGAATTTTAGCAAAGGAAAGCAAGGAGCTGCTGATTTTTACACGTGGCTGAAATTGTGCAAAATGTCAAATCAAGGCAAATTTAATTGCGTGCGTCGAGCGTAATTACGGAGGCCCTATAAGGAGTGGCAAGTCGGTTCTAGGTTCGTTGGAAAGCCTACATAAGATGATAGTTAAAACTCGCTCCTAGCACAAACGGTTCCGGAGATCCGGCCGATTTAGTCAAGGTAGTTTTTCGGATTTGAAATTTTAAAGCTTAGAATGACGGATGACAGTTTTCAGTTTTAAAGATGACAGAATGACACGATTCTAGGAGGCAGTTCTAATAGGCGAAAATAGTTTGGATTAGATTATTTTAAACTAAGAGATTGGTTTTGCACAGTGAGTACTCACACTATATTTTTGAAATAAGCCGTCAAGTTCTGGTCAGGTTGGACGGGACTTCCAGCGGGTGGTTCTGAAGTCCCGGCTATCTGGGTCAGCTCTGCTCGCTGGGTCTGTCAAGCACCGGTTCTGCTCACAACGGTCTGGTTTGTGGTTCTCTCTGGTTCCGGATACAGCACTGCTTTCTGGATACTGCTACAGGTTCTTGCAAAAGTTCTTGGCAAAAAATTCAAACAGCTCGCCCGGCTGTTGAATAGTTTGGTTGGTTTTGAGGCCTGCTGAAGAGGATTCAGCTTGTGGATTCAGGCCTCTCTGCTACAAATTCTGGAGTTAATTTCTGCTACAGGTTCTGGAGATTGATGGATTTGAAGTCTGGATCTCTGGATGTGAAGTCTGAAGTCTCCCGGCAAAGCGTCCCGCAAGAAAGTGGAACGTGAATCTCCCTACCTGTCCTGCACTGTCTGCTTTTATGTGTTTAGAAAGTGGGTGTGTACGTGGCACAACTGAGCCTGCCCCTCTCTACTTGTCATTGGCCCAATTCTCCCCTCTCCCATGATTGGGGGAAGGAAATGGATTGTCATCATGATGAGGTCTGTTTATGGGTCAGGGGATCCTCCCCTGGTCAATTTGCCCACAAATCTATATTTGATTCAAATACATATTTCCCAGATACACAAGTGGTTGACATTACATGTACATATTACAGATGAATTAAGACAGGTCTCTGTTCAAGCCCCATGTTCCTGCGAGCTGGGATTCAGGAATGACAACATTTTGCGTTTTTTGGTCGGTTTACCAATATCGGACATTTACCAAAAATTACACAAATGTGCGCAAGGAGTATGGACATTAATTGATGAAGTGTCAGATTTTTAACATGCAGACATTTGGAGTGAGACCCTATTTTCCGCTAGCAACCCCCCAGAAAACACCACAGGGTCCTAACACCTCTTAAAACGTGCACAGAAAAATCACAAGAATAATTATATTACTTATATAATTCTGACAAGTCCGTACTTAGAATTATCCATCTTTTTTTTAAATTATGCTCTGGTCCAAAGGGGTGTGGTTTCCCCCAAGCACATGGTGGAGTTTCTGGTGTGTCCACTTCCCCCAAGCTCAGCTTGCTAGCAGAGGCTCTGCACCTCCCAGTTTCTCCCAAGAGGAAGCCATTTACGACCCCCCCAATATAACATTTGCCTGAGTCCAGGACAGGGCTTTGTTCAATTTCCTGCAGTCTGCAGGTACCCCTCCCTTAATTCAATCAGAGAGGTGTGATCTCCTTTTGGTGGGGGCAGCAGGATGCAGCTAGGCCTGGGAAGAGTTGTTGAGCCAGTTCAACTCCTGTTGGGGGTAGTTGTCAGGCAGAATCCAATTTCTTTAAGCCAAGCTTCAGCTAAATGTCCTGTTTGTTCCCAGTTTAAATCAAACTTACAATTTTTACACATGCAGCTAGATTGCTGATTCTAAGTTCAAAACCATGACATTTAACAGTTGCAAACTATGTGACACTCAGAAGTAGGTCACTCATTAATTTAAACATTTCAATTTTAGTGGTTTTAAATCCAATTTCAATTAAGCTGCTGACATCCACAGCTCAGCCAGTTTTGTTATAAACATTGTTTTGGGCTCTTCATCTTTCCAGATTTAGTATGCACGCAAGAATTCATTCTGCCACATGTCTGCTGGTGTTCAGTGAGATTTTTGGGTATCTCGCAATGTTCGAAATGGGCATTTTGAGCTTGCATTCAGAGAAACAAAAGGTGATTTTTAAAGTGATTTTTAGCTAACAGGCACTGCTGTTTTTCTCTTTGGCACCCCATTTCACCCATGGCTCTTCTGACCCAGCACGCTTGCACTGGTGGGTGGCAGGTCAGCCGATTATTTTGGTGTGCGCACAACTGTGCAGTTCTCCTGGACTCTGGGATGGAATGATGGGCGGCGACAGCTCACCCCCACATCTACCCAGTCTATTGGTTCAACATGGGTCAAAACCCTTGACAATATGATACACATGTGATTTGACATGTGATTTGAAAGGGGAGCTGTATTTATTTGTGTTCAATACAATCTGAAAACCATTTCTCAGGTTGGGTTGGTGATTCAATCTAGCCTTTGCGTTCTAAATTGAAAATGTTACTTCCTTAACCCAAAACCTGCTGATCCAAGTGAAGCATAGTGTAAATTGAACATGCATGTTAGTAGCTCATTGCTCCATATCTAAAAGGGAAGCATTAGACTGCAAACAGTTCTTTGATTCTAGCATGTATATGTGTCATTGGGGAAAGCAAATATTTTGATTCATTTGTAAATGTGACTTTATGTATTATTTGGAAATGTTTTAGTGAAGTCAAGGATGTTGAGATACTCACCGGCAAGCAGTAGAAGAACAATTAGAATGTTTAGTGCTATTCAGAACAAAAGATCTATATATAGAATTGATCATGGAAATGGATGTGTGTATGTAAGAACTAATGATATTGATGAAGGCAGATAATTTTTGTTTTTGGAGATACGCTGTCTACGATTGTATAACCTTATGGTGATGTCTGCTACATTAAGCTAGAGACTGCCTTTGCTCTGATATCACCTTCAAATTCTTTATTTAAATACATTTGTGTTTTGATAAAATAGTCTCTTTCTTGATGCCAAAATTGTGGGCTGGGATTGCATAATTGGAGTGTATGAAATCAAGGTGCCCCGCTGATGTAGTGTTTATATATTGACAAAGATATATGTTACATACGGCAGGAACAGAAAACATTCCCACCAGCGTACCACAGGCTACTAGTTCAGAGTTCCATGACCACTAAAATGAAGTGGTCACCTTAGATTATAGGTGGGTCAAGTGCACCAATAATGTTGACCCCCACCATCTCAAAAGTCACCCCTATATTTGTGAACTGATGAAGAGATATTTAGAAATCAATTTAAACCCCTTCTCCTCTTGCTCTGCAATAATCATAAAGAAACCGGAATAAACTGGCACATTCACTTATCTTGAAGTCTGGTTGACCTATTTGTATTCCTGTTAAACTAGGACAGATATAACTGTAGAAAGGTATCTAAACGATCAATTTATATTAAAGAGGAACCTGATGATTTAGTGAGTATGGCTACTGTTTTATGAATGAATTATAGTTTAATTGATATCAGTGAGTTTTAGTTTCTGGGATATTGACCCATTTATGTTTGGATGGTATTTCCCGAAACATGGTCTTTGATATTCAACTAAGTTTTGTTTTGAAGTTGTAGATTTAGAAATATCTTTAAAACAAAATGGTTATATTACATCTGAAATGTATTTTATTGTTTACCTGAAGCCTCAATACACATTTTCAACAAGACACCCCTGCCACTGGCAGTGCCATTAAGGGCTTATTTCTCTATCAACATGACTTTCCAGAAACTGGCAATTCAGAGAGATTGTGCTGTGAGTCCATATTTCTTTATTTAATCATTTTATTGATATATGAACCTCACTACAATACAAAACCGGTGACAGTCACAATGTATACAAGAGTTAAAAACTGGTCAGTGCTGTGGTCGAAGTGGTTGAAGCGGTTGTATGCCTCTCCCCAACCATGAACATCCCACCCCCCCCAAAGTGGAATCACTTAGTTAGAATAGCTTGAACAACATTCAGGTCTACACAACTCAAGTACATGTCGAGAAAGCGCAAAGTCCAAAAATCATAGGCTACCCTTATCCTTTCTGATATAGAATAATAGCAACTTATGTCATAGGATATAGGGCTTTTCAGGTGAAAGAATCACGTGTCATAATAGAATCTCACTCCAGGGATAGCATTACAGTCCATGGATATTACACAAGAATATTGAAATACAAACTAAAGGAACTAGAATCATCAGCACCCCCTACTGAGGACTGCATAAAGGATGCGGTCTGGTGTACCAGAATCCAGCAAGCCTTAGCTGACAAAATAGCTCTATTACAAAACAAAATAGATTCTAAAAAGAGCAGTCTCACTAGTAACCCCTCATCAAAGCTGGCGCATGAGCAAAGATCCCCTCAATGCCCGCCTTTTGAATTCTCCCAAGTTACACCTCAAAAAGTAGAAGACATTATTAGAGGCTTAAACCCCTCACGCTGTCAAGGAGACTCTTGCCCGGCCTCCATCATTGCCACCCTGATAAACTCATCATTCAAGTCAAGTCTAGTCCCTAATAATCTTAAGGAGGCCTGGGTTATGCCTCTTTTAAAAAAAACATCTTAGACCCTAACATTCCAACGAACTATAGGCCTATTACTACCGTGCCCTTCCTCTTAAAAATACTGGAGTTGCATACTTGCAAATCCAGAAACATTTGGAGGAAAACAACTTACTTGGCCTTAGACAATCTGGTTTTCGGCCCAGACACGGAACAGAGACAGCACTCCTGGATTTGAAAATCCAGATGGATCAGGCTAAGGACAAAGGCAATCTGGTGATCTTACTGCTGCTAGACTTGTCCACTACATTTGACTTGGTCGACCACCAAATCCTAACTGGACATCTGACCACAGCAGCAGCCTTCTCCACCAATGCTTCCAATTGGATCATATCCTTCTTATCCAATCGAACCACCAGAGTCTTCTCACCTTCAGCAGACCCCATCCCTATTCACTGTGGGGTTCCTCAGGGCTCTTGCATCTCACCAACGCTATACAATATGTTCACGAAGCACCTCTTCGATCGCCTGGATAACATGGGTGTCATCTACAGCAACTATGCAGATGATAATCAAGTCCTCATCATGCTTACAGGCCGCTATGATGAGGACTCCCAGCTAATTAACAAAATCTACCTAGAAATTCAGGCATGGATGGCCGCCAACAGTCTCTGCCTCAAAGACGAAAAGACTGAGCTCTTGATTGTCGGCACCCAGGCACGCCTAAATGAACTAGATTAGCATTACACCTCCTTTAATATTGATGGGAACATGATCAAAGTCGCCAAGGAAATAAAATCCCTGGGAGTGTATCTTGATTCTACCTTGTCCTTAAAGAAACAAGTCAGCTCTGTGGCGTCTTCTACAGCCTACACTAACAAGCTGACCTATGGCTGTAAATCCTATCTGTCCACTAGCAGTTGCATTACGCTAGCCAGAGCCCTAGCGTTGCCAAAGATTGATTATTGCAATAAACTCTTCCTAGGATCTACTGAACAGAATCTAAATAGGCTACAGGTCCTAAAAAATAACTCCCTGAGAGCAGCATTTAACATCCCTAGATTCAGCCACATTACTACTCTCAGACGGAAAGCCAACTGGCTATCAGTTTGTGATAGAATTGCTCTCCGCACACTGGCAATCACTCACAAATGCCTGTCAAATTCAGCTCCCAAATACCTGTCAGATAAATTCAGCGAAGACCAGCCATCTCGGCCCACCAGATCTGTCCATGCCCACTGCCTCTCAGTACCCAGGTTAAACCCAAAGACGGGGGGAGGAGCTATCTTCCCAGTTCAATCAGCCAAGTGTTGGAATTCCCTGCCTCTCTCCATCAGACTGGAACCCTCCTTCCTTGCTTTTAAAACCAGAGTAAAAAGTTGGCTTAATGATAAGCCTCCCTGATGAGGCCTTTGTCTTTATGCTGTTGTTCCCTATGCGCTCTACTTATGATTGTTCCTTATGCACTCTACTTATGATTTTCTATCTCTCCTGCTCTTACCTGTAATGTTTGTCACTAGACCTAATTGTAACCATTGGTCAACCTGACTGCTGCTAATCTTCATAAGTATGCCTTATGCGCTCTACTTATGATTGTCTAACTCTCCTGCTCTGACCTGTAATGTGTTGTCACTAGACCTAATTGTAACCATTGGTCAACTTGACTGCTGCTAATCTTTATATGTATCCCTGTAACACTCAAGTTTTTCCAGCACCCAGTTACCTCAGGGTTTGTAGTGCGATACAAATAATAAACAAATACAAACTCCCCATTATCAGGTAAATATTCAATTCACTGAGGCATTATAGACAAGATTGGTTCATATTAAAGAGTCTGCTATGTCCCAGAATGTGAACTCCCGTGAGGCATTGGCAACGTGTTTAAAGCTGGCACTCTCTGCTGCACAAGCTTTAGATAGAAGTGTTGTATTTCATTTTGTCTGGGGGTGGGACTCGGCCTTCCAGCTGAGGAGGATGGCTTTATGAGCCAAGAATAGTATAATATGAAGACGTTTTCATGTCAATACCTCCTCATGCCGCTCTTCATCATCCATCCCAAATAACATCGACAAGTGAGACAACGTGTTGGTGGCGCCTTGTACTCGAGATGTCTGCTGTGGGACCATTGCCCAAAAAGGTTTGACTTTTGGGCAAGACTATAGTACATTTACCATTGTGTCTAAGGCACGCAGTGTCTCCAACTGGCAGAGGATTGGGCTAATCGCATACTGTGCCGCCTCGTTGGAGTGAAATAGGCGCGCTGTATGATCTTGGATTTCATCTCTTTGTTTTTCAGATTATATGACACCTATTTTATTACAGAGAAGAAGCTGTGTATATCACTGGCGTCTAGTGACACCTCTAAATCTTCAGCCCACATATTAGCTAATGTTATATTCCTGTTGAGGTTATTATGTGTGCATAGGCTACAGAGTGTTTTGATTTTTGGAAATTCCGACAGATCCCGCCCCAATTCAGCTTTGCATGTTGATGGTTCGCCAGCCAGTGTTTCAGCTGCTTATATGCAGAAATAAGCAATTGTAGGGCTATGCACTGAAGCCGGTCTTCGGCCCTCATTACAAGTCCAGCGCTGGACCATGGTGCAATTAGCACCATGGTCCATGCCGGAGTCCGGCATGGTGGATGGCGGAATTACCGCCCCATTCCAAGGTGAGTGGGGCGGTAATTCCCCATTCACCATTTGCCCTTCCCCATTCCCATTTTTGCCCCATGGGGAAGGCGCAAATTACGGCACCGTAAATTACGGTGCCGTAATTAGCACCAAGGTCGCTTAGCGCCTTGGACTTTAACGCCTGCAAAAAGCAGGCGTTAAAGTGTGAATCGGGCATTAAGGGTTAACGGCGCCGACGGCGCCGTTAAACCCTTAACGCCTGACTTGTATGTGTTTTGCATTGTGGAAGGCTAACCGTATGGAGCTGTCATGTAAATCCATAATCTGCACATGTTGCCAGTCAGTTTGTTGTTTGATGTGAATCGTAGAGGGTGTAACATAAGAGAGTAATGCTCTAATGCTGATCCAAGGTGAGATAGCATGTATATCAGTCCCTATTAGTCTGCACATCCAGTGCCATTGAGCAGGCCCAATAATTGGGTGATTGATCTTAATTGCTTTGGGTAGTTTTTTCAATAGCATAGCTAATATTTTTTGGGTGTGAAAGGTTGGAGTGTGATTAGTTCTGTGGATCACCAGCTCAATCTGTCCTCTGCGTTGAGCCATCTTTTTGGCCAGCAGACCTTTGCTACTAAACAGTACACCTTCCATGACGGAAGCACTAGATCATCATCGGTCTTTGGGGCCGGCAAGATATATTTATTCATACGTGCTTTCTTTCCACGCCAAATGAATTTCACTACATTTCTGTCTAGCTCTTCAAATATTGGCATTGCAGGGGGGCTGTGGGGCCATACATGATGGGTAAATTAGCTTTGGGATCAAGTTACTTTTGATCCCATTGATCCTTCCTGTGAGCGAGAAGGGCAATGCAGTCCACTTGGACCAATCTTGTTGGATTTTGTGATAGTCTATGGTATAATTCAAGTAGACTAGTTCTCCCATATTTGCGCTCATATATATTCATAGATATTTGATATATTGGCATTGGAGCCTAAACAATGCCACTCCACCCGGATCAGGGCACGTGGGTATTACCTCTCACGTATCCCAAATCAATCTGTACCCTGTAATATTGCATGGATGTATGGGAGTGAGTGGGAGTATTGACTGATATAGAGCAGGAGATCATTTGCGTAACGACAGACGTATGCTCTTTACTGCCCTCTGTGTTAGCTATCAAATTGACATGTTTGCCCAATAATTGCCAGTGCATACAAAAGGGGCGAAAGCAGGCATCCCCGGTATGTACTTGTATGTAAGGGGAATAGTTCAGATGTGTGACCATGTGTAACAACAGTGGGACTCGGGTTGTCATACAGCAGTTTTATCATCTGCACAGATCACCCTCTAAGTCCAAATTCATTTAGGATCGTGACATGTAGTCCCACTGCACTTTATCAAACACTTTTTCAGCATCGAGCAAAAGGGCCACATCCTCAGGATCTGATGTCGCTTCAATGATGTGTAATAGATGCCTCACTTTATCGGAGGAATGTCGATCAATAATAAAGCCGGTTTGGTCTTGGTTAATGATCCCCACTAGGAGTTTCTCTAGTTATTGGGCTAAGCATTTTGCCAGTATTTTAGCATCTGAATTTATTAACAAGATTGGTAGATAAGAGCTGAATTCTGTTGGGTCATGTCCCTGTTTGTGAAACATCACAATGCTAGCAGCTAGCATGGAGGAACCCTGCTTCCACAGCTTCCATAAATACTTTCTCTAGTCTGGGGGGGAGTGAGTCTGACGTTTTGTAGAGGTCTATTTGCAAGCCAACTGGGCCCACTACTTTCCCGGTCGCTAGTCCTGCTATACCCCTGCTCACTTCCTCCTCAGTGATCGGGCGTCCAATCTTTCTAACATGGTCAGTGATACAGCTGCAGCTGGATAGATTGTAGAAAGGTGTGTACTTGTTGCATGTCCCTGTTGGGGGGGACGCATATAGCCCCTTATAGTATTCTGTGAACCGTGGTTAATGGTTTTGTCCGCAACCAATAGATTGCCCTGGTTATTGCAAATTGACTCAATGATTTGTGCACGCTGTTCATCCTTCAGGACTAGTGCCATCATTCTCAGCGGTCCTTCACCCTACGTGAAGAGAGTTTGAGCCCACCTAGAGAGGGCTTTCTGGGCACGTGTTGTGGCAATGAACAAGATTTTGGATTTAAGTTAATTATTTTAGTATAGGTGTTGGGATCTCAAGTCTCATGAGGTGCTCGCTCAGATATTTGCAGTTCAGGGGTCAAGCAAGTTTCTGTGGCGGACCATATTTTCAGCTTGTGGGCCAATCTCAAAATGCATTGTCCCCTCAAGAAACATTTGTATGCATCACAACATCTAAGAGTATAAAAATCGTCATTAAGATTGTCAAGCCAGAAGCCCTCATGTCTTTTACTATATGGTCTATAATGTCTGCATGTTGATGGGTAATCAGATTAATTCATCTGAAAATGTGATGGGATTTGTTTTAATTCATCTGAAAATGTGAGTTTTAAAAGGACTGGTGCATGATCTGATAGTGTCATAGGTAGGATATTGCATGTATCCATCATGTCATGATGTTAGTCTGGAGCAGCCAATAATCTAATTGGGAATAGTTGTGGTGATGGTTGGAATAGAAAGTGTAGTCTCTCTTATCCCTCTGCATATGTCTGCACAAATCTATCAGGCAGAGGTCACCCATCAGTGTGCAGAGCATCATATTATTTTTTTAGGGGCATGTTGTGATCCAGGCACTGAGGCTTGCCTATCCAGCACAAAGGACATAGCAATGTTTAGATTGCATCCGATTTGCGTGAGGTCACCCATGATCGAAGCATAAGAGTCAAATGTGTGCATGAAAAAACCCAGGGAGTCCGTTTTTGGGCTGTATATGTTAATGACCATTATGTGTTGTTAATACAGGACCCCATATAATAAAATATACCAGCAATCTTTGAAACACCCCGTTTTCTGTGGAATGCGGAATGGAATGCAATGCCTTTCTATCGCCAGCATAGTATTGCAATTTCAGCCGCATCTAGGTGCATCTTCTTCAGGAAGATAACATCACCCTGTAGATCTCTCATGTGATTGAGTATCTTGCAGTGTTTAATAGGGTATCCTAGGGCCTGTAATGTATGTGAGAGAAGCTATTTGATTTGCTATGTGGTGGTCTGTTTAGCCTGGCCAAATTGGCCATTCCACAGGTACCCCCTCTTCCATCTGTAGGGAACCTGGGGGTGGACATTTTTTAATAAATTTTAGTAGTCCCTGTTGGAGACTCCCATCCCTACAGGTCCAGAAGCCTGTAAGACCCCATTCTTGCATGTAACGAGAGTATGGGCCATATATACGAGTGAGTAGTGAGTGCATGAACAACTTCCCCCTACTAGTAAACCAAAAACATTGAGCTCTAAGAGCAGTACCCCAATATAAAGCCATAAAGCCATAGCAATCCATGTAATGAGTAATAGCAGGATTGAAACATTCTTCCCTGTAATCCCATTACATTGAAATGGTCCCAAGTTACGGAGATCAAGAGAACGAGGTATGATATGATATGATGTGATATGGCATTTATAACGCGCCTATACACAAGTGTTTCAAGGAGCAAAGAGGCAAGGGAGGCGGAACAGAGGGACGACAGACAGCGATCTTACTAGGTAAGGTATCATTCCGATCGCGCAAGTGCATGGGAAGGGGGAAGGGGAAAAGTGTGTGGGGGAAGAGGGAGGGGAAAGTGCAGTACATGGGACAATAGAATAAATAAGATAAATAACGAATACGGCCAGATGGAGGCGAGTGCAAGGTAAAGGCAGACAGAATTGCTGGTGGGAGGACTCTAGGGATACAGAAAAACAGTCCCCAGGTGTGGGGTTGCCAGGGAGGCAGTACAGGTATGCAACTGGCGGGACCTGGGCCCGAGATCAGAAGGGTGGGCAGGTAACCAGTGCAGTTTCAGTTACAGCCAGGAATTCAGCAGGGGAGAGGGGAAGAGAAGGCAGAAGCAAAGAGGAAGGTTTTAAGGTGCTTCCGGAACTGGAGATGGTTCTCCTCAAGTTTCAGGGAGGCAGGGAGGCTGTTCCAGTGGAGGGCCTCAGCCAAAGAAAGAGATCTACCACTTACTCGTTGCTTGGAGAAGAGGCTGACCCTGAGGGAGTTGGAGGTGGATGAGCAAAGAGTTTGAGAAGGAAGATATTTAGGAAGAGAGAGTTGAAGGTATTGAGGCCTCAAGCCCCAGAAGGCCTTGTGGAAAATGGAGAGGGTTTTGAACTTATTCCTTGCAGCCACTGGGAGCCAGTGCAGAGATTTCAGTCCTGGAGAGGTACAATCCCTGTGCTTGAGGCCGAGGACAAGTCTCGTTGTCCTGTTCTGGATGAGTTGCAGAGGGCAGAGAGTAGATCCAGGCAGATTTAGAAAGAGGCTGTTGCAATATTCCAGCCTAGAGAGAACCAAAGCTCTGGAGACATTGAGCCTCTGGGGGAAGGAGTGGAAAGGAAGAATACCTCTGATGAGGTGCAGCTGGTAGTGCGACTTCTTAGAAACATCAGAGATGTGAGGAGAGAAGGAGAGTGTAGAGTCGAGGATGACCCCAAGGTTTTTAGCCTTGCAGGTGGGAGCAGGAAGAGGGCCAAGAGAGGCCATCCAGAGAGTGGCAGGAAAGGAGGGAGCGGGTGTGCCGATGAAGAGAATCTCAGTCTTACTAGCATTAAAACAGAGATCATTTGCGGCGCACCACTCCTGAATAGCAGACAGACAGTCAGAGATGAGTGAAGTAGAAGAGGTGGCAGAAGGTAGCCTGAAAATTAGCTGAGTGTCATCCGCATAGCACTGGAAGTTGGGGCAGAGAGCGGCAATGTGGTGGGCAAGAAGTGCCAGGTATTGGTTGAACAGCCAGGGAGAGAGGTGAGATCCCTGGGGAACACCACAGGTAAAGATAGAGATAGGGGAGAGGAAGGACCCAAGTTGGACCTGGAGAGAGGAAAGAAGCCAGCCACGCCAGGGTCTGACTGGTGATACCCAGGTTATCACAAAGACTGTTGAGCAGGATGGCATGGTTGACTGTGTCAAAGGCAGACGAGAGATCAAGCAAGATGAGGACACAGGGGGTTTTGGAATCAAGGTTGGAGAGCAGGTCTTCACGGATGTTCAGGAGAGCCATTTCCATGCTTCTGGCAACTCTGAATCCAGACTGATGATCATGAAGACAACCAACAGATTCAGTGTGGAGATTGAGCTGGGAGATGGCCAGCTTTTCCAGGAGTGTGCCCAGTAAAGGAGTGATGGAGTTTGGGCGATAGTTAGCCGGCAGGACGGATCGGCAGAGGGTTTCTTAAGAAGAGGGTGCATAATGGAGTGCTTCAGGGGATATGGGAAGACTCCAGTGGTGAAAGAGTGGTTGCAGAGATCTGCCAGAGCAGGAAACGGGGCATCGATGTGGTCCTTGATAGCTTTGGAGGAACAGGGATGAACCTTTCTTGACGAGACGTTTATAGATCAGACTTGTCTAGAAACCTTTGTAAGAGGATTCAATTCAGCACTACAGCCAAGTTAACGCCTAGTCTAGAATACTGAATGAAAACCCTTATTGCTATATCTTTAGGTCCAGTTCATGCGTCCTGGATGACTACCCTTGTATAACACCCCTCTCTTGGAATCCCCCTGACCCCACTGAGCCAAGAAGTAGTTCTGTTTTGCAAGTTTAAAAGGTTTATTTGATAAATTAAAATATATATATCACACTTTATAATAAATTAATAATTGAATATCACACTTAATCTGATATGGTAAATATTAACAACGGAGAATCTGGCACTAGCACACTTCTTTATAATGACTAATGAGTTGACCTGAAATGGATAAGGTAGCACACTGGTAAATAGGAACAAAAGTATAATGTGGTAGAGGATGCTTTATGTAGCTCAGGTGGATGCAATATTCAATGAATGCAGTACAGAAAATACTCAATAGGATTTCAACCAAACAATGTAATCACTTTTCTCTGGCTATTCACTCCCCCCCTCTTTATGCAATGCAAGGAAATGGGAGGAAAACACACAGTTCTCAGAAATGCAATCAATGTAATCAGTTCAATCCAGCAAGCTTAGACAACAGAAAACAGATAGGAGTTTTGAAAACACAGGCAAATGCTTTGATATGTGCTAGCAATGGATGAGAAATATGCTGGAAATGCTTTTTAATTCACTTTCAGAGGTTCAGGGTGAGTGGTATCTAGTTAATATTAGTCCAGGCTCACACTAGCAATGATGCAGGGATAGTTAGCAGGTTAAACGAATTTCTGGCAAATGGAAGGCAAGCAGCATCAGTTTTTACATGTGAAGAAATTTGCAAATCGCGGCAAAATTCGCGAATGCGTGTTCCGCGATTGCGGTAAAACTATAAGGGGTAGGAATGCGGTTCTAGGTTCATAGAAAAGCCACGATTCTAAGCTTTCAAATAAAAGTTATTGCAAGTCTCTAGCACAAACGGTTGCGGAGATATGAGCGATTTTGTGAAGGTCGTTTTTCAGATTTGAAATTTTAAAGTTCCAAAAGACAAGTGCAGCTTGCGACTAGAAATGACAAGTGACAGCTTTACAAATGACAGGTGACAGTTAGGAGACAGTTCTACTTAGATTAAGCTAGATTGAATTATATTATTTTAACTAGGAGATTGGTTCTGCACAGTTTTCTAGGTACTCACACTATACTCTTGAGTGAAATGGGCCTCGCCATGGATCTGGTCAGGGTTTTGAACTGGACTCTGGTCTGGTCTGGTCTTTCCGGGTTCTGCTCACAGCGCCTAGCCTCTGGAACTGCTCACAGGGGTCTGGTCTCTGCTAGGCACCGGTTCTTTGGGTCTCTCTGCTCTGGATAGATTGAAGTCTCTAGTTTGGCTTTCTGGAGTTTGATGGAGGTAAGTATGGATTTTTCCGGCAGAGCGTCCCGCTGCAAATGGATTTGGAAAGTCCCTATCTGTCCTGTCTGTCTGCTTTTATGTGTTTAGAATGTGGGTGTGTTCTAGCATCACTGACCCTACCTCTCTCTCAGCTTCTAATTGGTCAAACTTCCATTCCTCCGCTTGATTGGCAAACTGAACTGTGAGTCAGATTGATGTCATTTTACAGCCTGCAGAAAGTCCACTCCTCCTGTCAACTTACACACAAATCTAGATTTGAAACAAATACCTATTTGCAGAGGTACATATTGTTTTAAAATCATATGCACCCATCATGCATCACAGGAGGTATCCCCTGTTCAAACTCTGCTCTTCCTGGGAGCTTGCATTCAGAACTGGCACATATTTCACTTTTTAACTGCTTTTTCAATTTCCGACATGGACCCAACTTTACATACACGTGTGCAGGGGGTAGGGACATTAACTGATGAAGTTTCAGATTTTTAACATGCACACATTTAGAGTAATATCCACTTTTCCGCTAAAACCCCCCTGAACATACCACCGGTTCCTACCACGTCTTAAACTGTGGGCAGAAAAATCACAAGAATTATGGTATCATTTATAAAATGTTCACATGTCCGCACTATGAATTATCCACCTTTTTATAAAACCATATCCTTGCTGCAGGGGTGTGTCTTTTCAGGTCACATGGTACAGAAACCAGTCTTTCCAGTTTCTGCCAAGCCAGCTTGCTTCTCACAGGCAGTGCTCCTCCCAGCTCCTGCCAAGAGGAAGCTACAATTTACGACTGCGGTAATAAAAACCTTTGCCTGAGTGAAGAGGGCTTTGTTCACTCTCTGGCAGAGCACAGGAAATTCAATTATCAGATAGATGGCATATCCTTAGCCTGGGCAGCAAAAGGAAGGTTGGCCTGGGAACACAGTGGTGACTCAAGTTTCACTGCTGATGGGTAGTTGCTAGGCAAAATCAAGTTCCTTAAGCCAGACCTTCAGCTAACTTTTTGTTGCTTTTAAAATAACTTGTAATTTTACACATGCAGCTAGAATGCTGATTCTAAGCGCAAAACTATGACATTTCAACAGTTACAAAGGCATGTGACACCAAACATAGGTCACTCATTTAATTTAACATTTTCGATTTTGGTGGTTTTAAATCCAGTTGTAGTTAGGCTTAAGCTGCTGACTCCATAGCATTTTTGTTATAAGCATTGTTTTTGGGCTCTTCATTTCCCAGATTTTGTAGGCACACAAAACTCCATTCTGCCAAATGTCTGCTGGTGTTCAGTGAATATTTTGCACATGTTGCAAGGTTTGAAATAGGCATTTTGCTTGCCTTCAGAAAAACACACAGAGTGGTTTTAAAACGCCGGCTTTTGGATAGTGGTGAGTACTGGTACTGCACCCATTTTTGGGATTTAAGAAATGAATTCCCCACAATTCTAGGTTGCATTTGGCAATCAGCATTGCCATTCCCAATGGTTTCAGACTACTGTGCGGGTAGTCCAATGGTGGTTTTAAAGCGCTTTGAAGCTAACCGGCGCTACTGTTTTTCCTTTGGCAACCCATTTCCCTCATGGCAACCCGGCCTTTCATTCTCGCACTGGTGGGTGGCAAGTGAGGCAACCATTTTGGTGGGCGCACAAACTGCGCAGCTTTCCTGGATTTCAGCGCACATGTGGGTTTTCCGCCATCTTGAATTTTCTAAGCCCACAGCACCAAATGTTGTAGCAGGGTAGCTTAAACGTGGGTCAGGACACCCTACAAGCCCCCCCACGTGACTGCACTTTGAGTTTGGGTCGATGGGGAGTCGCGTGCACAAGGGTTTTGACCCATGCACCGGTCTGTCCGCATAATCTTCTTCCTCTTCTGTAGATGGCACAGTTCAGCATCTTCTTCTCCATCCGGTACTGATCGATCGGTTCTCCTCGCCGGTCCTGATGGGAGTATTGGGCGGTCCACTGGGCCCATTGGATCTCCGTTCCCGGTCTCCGGATCGTCCTTCTTGGTCATCCTTCATGGTTTCATCTCTCCTAGGATGATAAAGCAAAAGCGGCAATATCTACTCATAGGCGATTTTTTTCCACCACTGTTGAGATAGTGGGGCAGCATATGCATTTTATCATAACGAAACATTACATTCTTATTTTAATAAAAACAGTATAACTAAGAGACAGTTTCATGCAAATCACAATATTTTAGAGACTAGATGTGGTATGTTTTATGATTGGAACTGAATTAGTCTGATACAGTACCCGCTAGGATTCCAGAGGATTCCTCCAGTTGTTGCAGAGTGTGCCTGGGATGGCAACATTTCAACTGGTTTATGTGGACCCACTTGTCTTCCCCCTCTGCCGAACCGCCTTTGGGGATGCGGATCTTGTAGGCCACAGGGGAGATCTTATCGACGATCTCAAAGGGTCCCTTCCATGTAGGCAAAAATTTTCGCTGCTTGGCCTGGTTCCTTTGGAAGTTGTATAGATAGACCCGGTCTCCCACCTGATATTCCTTCCTGGAAGTTTTCAGGTCATAATGGGTCTTCATGCTATCAGCCGATCTTTCTAGATTCCGCTGAGCATAAGCAAAAGCATGTTGAAGGTGTTTCCTTAAATTCTCTACATACTCATGAGTAGTGGAGGCATTTATCAGTGTCTGCTCTTGGGTCCTATAGAGCAAATGCTGAGGAAGCACCATCTTGCGCCCAGTCATCAACTCAAATGGTGACATTTTGGTTGCAGATGAAGGGGTAGATCTGATAGCCATTAGGACCAGAGGTAATCGGATATCCCAACTTGGCCCAGAATCTGCCACAAACTTCTTTAATATGCTCACAATTGTCCGGTTATATCTCTCTACTGCCCCAGAAGAAGCTGGTCTATAAGCAATATGCAGCTTTCTCTTGACCCCCAGTATCTCCCACATCTTTGTCATTACTTCACTGGTGAAGTGGCTACCTCTGTCTGACTCAATCCTTTGAGGTAGACCAAAACGGGAAAAGATGTGGTTAATCATCAAGGCCGCTGCAGTTTCTGCCTTGCAATTTGGGGCTGGGAGACATTCCACCCACTTGGTAAACAAGCATGTCACGGTCAACATGTACTTATTCCCCCTAGCCGAGCGAATCACAGGGCCCACAAAGTCGATTTGTAAATCTGACCATGGCAGTGTCATTCCCCTCTTTTGTAAAGGCGCCCGGTGCGTGAGGGATGATGGCTGAAATTGTGCACACACAAGACACCCCTTCAAGTATTGGTCGAGGTCCTGCCCCATGTGTGGCCAGTATGCAACCTCTCTTAAGATTTCCAATGTTGTGTGAAACCCCCTGTGACCGGCCGTGGCCGCATCATGGGCGTGACTTAACATCAGGCTTCGGAATGAGGTAGGAACCACCCACTGATCGTGGCCAGCTTTGGATTTCCTTACCAGCAAACCGTCTTGGATTCTGAACATTTTTGGACATTTCATCAACACTCTTAGGTCCTCTTTCCCAGTGTAATCGGTATCCGTCAGGGGAAAGTTCTCAGGGTCCTCAAGGTGCTGGTAAAATTTACCAATTATTGGATCCCCCTTCTGAGCGGTAATCAAATCAGCATCAGGGGTCTCCTTACTCCATTGTGCAATTGAAAGGTCGTTGTGAGCATTTGTCTGGGACCTAGTGATAGCAGTGACCTGGATTTCCCCCAACAGGGACTCAATCTCAATTAGATCCCCTTGGATGGCCCCGGTTTTGGCCAGCTGATCAGCTAAGTCATTTCCAGTTTTGTCTGGTCCCTCTACTTTGGAATGACCCTTGATCTTTTTCCAATAGATGGTCATCTCATTCGAGTTGACCAGATCATCAATGTTTTGGATCAACTTCCCATGTTTCAAGGGTTTGTTGTTAGCACATAACATGCCTCTGGTTTTCCAATTAACCAGGTGCTCCACGAACCCGTTCCGTACATAATCCGAATCTGTGATTATGACCAGTTCGTGGAGTTGATGTTGGACAGCAGTGAGGATGGCCTGATGCACAGCCATCAATTCTGCCACCTGACTACTTCGGGGACCAATTTTGAATCCGGCGGAGGGTTCTGGGGACTCATTCACCCATGCATTCCCTACGCCGGCCACTAGTTCTTTCTCCCCGTTGTAGTCAACATGGTAAGAGCATCCATCCACATAGACAGTGGGCATTCCCTCACACTTGTCTTCTTCAAAGACTTTGTGGGGGGAATTAAGGTATGCCTCCATGTTGTCCTTTATTTTTAGACTTTCGTCCTCGAGACAGTTTTCTCTGGCACAATCATGCAAGTCAGCCAGACCTTGCGCGAGGGGACTCTTCTTGTTTTGGCCATATCTGACCTCCACAGGAAAGCCTTGCATTGACAGAATCCAGGAAGTAATTCGGGAATTACTCACATTTCCGGCCCGGATTCTGTCACTTTGGAGATATTGCAGAGGCTGGTGTGGAGTCTCCACTATGATGTGTTCCCCCTGGATAAACGGGCGGTAATTCTTCAATGCCCACACCGTTGCCAGGAGTGCCTTCTCACAATCGTTGAATTTTTCCTCCACAGAGGATAAAGTTTTGCTCGCATAGGAGATTACTTTATTGACCTTGTCATGCTTTTGATATAATACTGCCGTCAAGCACGTATTAGAGAACCCTGTCTCCAGGAAGAACTCCTTGTTTCTGACAGGGTAAGCTAGGCAAGGCGCTTGTGAGAGGCTTCTTTTGAGTTGTTTTACTGCCTCGGCTTGTTCTGGACCCCATTCCCACTTGACCCCCCCCTTCAGGAGATGAATCAGGGGTCTGGTGATCTCCGCGTAGCCCTCAATGAACTTTCTGCTGTAATTAGTCAGTCCAAGGAGGCTCCTTAGTTCCCGCAGAGTTGTGGGGTCTTTCAGTTTCTGAAGTGCTTCCACTTTCTTTTCCTGGGGACAAAGACCCTGAGGAGTAATCTCATGCCCCAAGAAGTTAACACGGGTTTTACACCACTGTGCTTTCTGAAAGGAAAGTTTTGCTCCGGCGGCCCTCAACTGCGTCAGAACATAACGGATCTCCGCTATGTGTTCCTCAACAGTTGAGCTTTTGATGAGGACATCATCTACATAAGCCAGGTTACCCCTCGCACCCAGGTCGGGCATGGCCTTGTGTAGAAAAATGTTGAATTCATTGCCGGAGTTGAGGTATCCGAAGGGAGTCCGGGTCCATGTGTACTGCTGGCCCCCAAAGGTAAAAGCCAGCTTGTATTGGTCCTCCCTACTGACAGGCACGGTCCAGTATCCATTGGTCAGGTCTATTGCAGTGAATACCTGTGACCCCTGAATCTGGGCCAGCCCTTGGTCAATGTAGGGAAGAGGCCATCGGGAAGTGTGGACCCGTTTGTTGAGCTCCCTGAGGTCAGCGCAGAGTCTCCACTGGCCGTTTGGCTTCAATATTCCCAGCACCGGATTATTGAAGGTGCTGTGGACTGGACGGATTATTCCCCGGGACTCAAGGTTCTTAATTATTTCAGTAAGGGACTCCATTGATGCGAGAGGCAAGCGATATTGCTTCACAAACACTGGAGTCATGCCAGGGTCCGTGGGGATTGTTGTGGTGTGGATGTCGGTGCGACCACAGTCATATGAGTCTACCGCAAAGAGATCTTGGAAATCCAAGAAAACTTGTTTCAACTTTTGCTTTTGTTCCAGAGTCACACAGGCATCAGCTAGGTTGACTCTCTCTTCCACCATCTGCCTGAAGCCTGGAAAGACTTCTGGTTTGGCTATCTCCGCGGCCTCCTCCAGCTGGGTGGAGAAGTCCCTGGTCAGAGTGCTGATTTGGACCGGAGGCTTCAGGTGGGAAAGGCAGCCCTCATGGACCTGGAAAATCACCTCATCCCTCCTGAAGTCACAGGTCACATCTTCCTTACCATAGGGGCAGGAAGTGTACACCAGGAAGTTCCCCCCATGCCGGGTAAAAATCCTGTCTGGTGTTGTATTGTCATCACTGTCACTGTCAAAACAGTCCTTGGGGATTGGTCCTAACAGTTCATTTACTAAGTCGATGGAAAAATGTCGGTCATCAACCGCCATTCCAATAATGGTGCCTGCGGCCAGAGTAATACTCTTTAAGTCGCTGTTATCCACCTCTATTGGAATGGTGTCATGTTCTATGTTGACTAATGGAGTCGGGTTTACCCCCAACCCTTGCTGTTGGAGAGAAGCATTTAGATGTATGTAAGCATCAGGGTTTTTCAACTCTTGTCCCCTTTTAACTTTCACTTCCAGGGAGAATTGTCGGGTCCTTTCTGGGATGGTGACTTCCTCTTTAACCTGAATTTCAACTGCATAAGGTAGCAATTGAGCTGACCTAAATGCTTTTTCTGGATCATCAAAGCCCATGGGATTATCCGCTAATCGGGACCAAGCTTTGAAGTTTATTAGGTCCAAACTAATGGCAAAGCGATTGAGAATGTCACTGCCTAAGTAAAAGGCGGCAGTGACGTCTCGCACGACCCAACAATTATGGACTATGCTCTTGTTGCCAATGGAGATTTGGAGCATACACCTGCTTGGCAGGAGATGTTTGGAATTAGGTGCTTCCAGGTCCATTTCCCATTTGTCTATCAGTTTGAAGGTGGGAATGGCTGGATCTTTTGGGAGTTGGCGGAACATGGCTTCGCTGATGAAGCTCTTACCGTTGTTCACACACACTCGAGCGAGAACAGAGTCCTTCCCATCATTTAACTGAACAGGGATGAACAACTGCTCTCCAATTTGCTGAATATCAGCCAGGCTTTGAGCTGATTTCACATCTTTCTGGACTATAGGAGTGGGGGTTTCTGATTGTGGATTAGTATAGAATTTCAGAGTGTTTCCTTCCAGCGTGGAATACCACTTTAGACTGGAAGGAAGGTTGATTTTCAGAAATAGAGAGGACCCCCCATCACCAGTCTGTTGTCCTACTGCTATTACCGTCACGTCTGGAATTTGGTTGTTCTGGAAGTGAAATTCTACTTGGTCAGATTTTTGTTCAACCATGTGGCATGTGCCGTTTAAACTAACATGGTTGACACTCTGTTTTAATTTTATTGGTCGGCTAGTCTGGGTCCAGAGGACCTTGTTTACGCAATCTATTAGGGGTGACAACCTTCTCAGGAGGTCATTCCCTAGTAAACAAGGGGTGCCCTCTGGGGTCACAACTATGACCGGGTGTTTCAACTTATGTCGCCCAATTTTAATGTCCAAATCTGCCGTCCCCTCAACGGGAATTTCCTTCCCGTCAAAGTTCTGTAGTTGTCCCGGAAGAGAGGTGAGAGGAATTTGGTAATTCTCTCCCCTTCCTGCATTCAGTTCGTCAAAGGCCCTTCTGGACAGAAGGGTAGCTTGAGATCCAGTGTCCACCAGTGCTGAGATTGTACCCTGCCCCTGTACTTGTACCGGGGCATAATATCTTCCCTCCTTCTCCTCAAGGGGGCACAGATAATGTACATTTTTGGACAACTGGTGGGCTAATTTTCTGGTTTTGGACATCGATAGCGAAGAGATTTGGGCAGAATTCTGTGGAGAGCCTTGGGAATCTGAAAGAAAAAGTTGGCAACTGGAGATCAGAGCCATTGTGGGTTCCCCTGGTTCCGGTTCTGGGCTGCCCCCCCCTTTTTGGAGGCAGTCCCCAGGATGGGTTTGAACCAGGGGATTTTCTTGCGGTTGGTTCTGGGATGAGATGGTGGGCGGCGGTAGCTCAGTCTCCACATCTCCCCAGTCTGGATTTGCATCCCTAGGGACCCATTTTTCTTTGGGAGGAGTTCCCCCCTCTCTGAAGGAGAAGATCCTTTTCCCAGGATCCTCTGAGGATCCCTCTCCCTCAAATTGGAAGATCTGTACCTCCTCCTCAAACTGAGTCTGTTTGGGTCTTTTGTTTCTCCTACCCCCCCTCTGCTCCTTAGGAGGCAGACTTTCAGGGGCAAGAGATTTTGTTTCCGGTTCCTGGGTTTCCAGGGGCTGTTTACAAGTGAGGAAGGAAGCTTCCTCCAAGGCTTTACACCCCCCTTCCCTTTGTGCCTCCTCCCTGGGAACCGGTGATTTATCGGGGTGCTGCCCCCGTCATTGTTCTGGAGCACCAGGTCCAGAGTTGGGTGCGTTCTGCGCCGGCATGCTGATCTGAGGGTTCTGCTGTGCCCTCAGTATATGACCCATATCCCGCGCCATGTTTTGAACCTGGCTCTCTAACTGGGAAACCCGCTCAGGCTGATACGGGGCCCTGTTTTCTCCCCTGGGCTGATCCCGGGAAGGGTAGCTGTCCCTCCTCTGGTAGTACCCCTGGTTGGGAAGATTTTGGTACCCCTCCACCCTTGGCCTCCCCTCTCCCGGATTCAGTGGTCTGGGCTCAGGGAATTGAGGAAAGAAGGATGGATGATTTTGGGGTTGGAAGTCGGGTGGATATCTGGGGAAAAAGTTCTGCCCAGGGTTTGGTAAATTTCTGCCCTCCTGTGGGAAGTTTGGAGGGAAGTTCCCTGGGTTAGGTGCTTGTCTGGATCCCCCCCCTTGGGCTGGAGGAGTCCACACATAACCCAGGATGGGTCGATTACCTTTGTAGCGAGGACTTACATAGTCAGGAGAGCGAGGGACCCCATTTGTGGGGCTGCCTCCCTGGCTCCCTGTCTGTGACTGGCCCGAGGACCTTCTGGGCCTAGCATTATTAGGTGCAGGTAGGTTTTTAGGCCCCCCCATCTCCAAATCCAAAACGGGGGTGACCTTTACCTCTGCCACCTTGGCAGCAGCAGGGGTGCTGTTGGCTTTGGGGTTTTTCTGGGCGTTGCTTTTATTTTCTATGGGCTTCTGCACCTCATAGATGCGGGTAGCCTGTTCAATGACCCAGTCTAAAGATCTTCTCTCGTGAAAATCCCTCACGAGCTGGGTCATGATATATTTGGGCAAGGCATGGAAAAACGTGTTGATGAATTCACGGCTATCCGTGCGCACCCTTCTTGTGGTCTGTGCAAAAGCCCGCTTTAACTCCTGCACAAATTCTTGTGGGGCCTGATCCTCCCCACATTGCAAATTGTAGGCTGCCTTGCGAGCCTCTTGAGGATTTCTGTGAACAGAAAAATGTTTCAGGATGGCCGCCTTATAGGTGGACCATCTTAAATGATTCTGGTCCTCCAGCCCCGCAAAGAAACTGGAGTATTCTGGGGAGAATGTCCATTTTACATATTGAATGCAGCTTTGGCTGTCCTTCAAATGGAAAGTCTCCATCATTTGTTCAAACAACTCTAAGTGCTCCCAAACAGAATACTTAGCGTTCTTATGGTAAGGCGTGATGACGCTCCTGATCGCCTTAATCTGCTTTAAGGGGTCCTTACGCGAGGCCCTTTTTGCCTTATTGGCCTTTTTGGTTCGGGTAACCCTTGTCCATTCTTCGTCGGACTCAGAGGCACTGCTCCCCGAGGTTCCCGTCTGTTCTTCCAGGTTTTCCCGGATTCTGCGAGCCTGGGAATGGCTGGCAGACTGTGGGGACCTGGTCTCCTGTGTCCTGCGCAGTTCAGAGGAGTCTTCAGATTCCTCCTTGCTGCCAGGATTTGATGGGTACCCCCTCCACTGACCTAACTGGGCAGAGGTTTTCAGGATGCCCTTAATGGGCCTACTCTCCTGGGGTTCCCCACTGAACTGTATTGTACTTGGGTGCCCATACCCGGATGCCCACCCCTCCATTCCTGGATGGTACTGGCCTATGAGCCCCATACTCTTAGCTGGATAGTAATCTGCCATCCCTGTGGCCCTGTGCTCATGTGCGCCAGGGGACACGGGGGTGGTAGAGTCCAGGGACTGGGGAAGATGAAGGCCCCTGGTGTTAGGGCTCCTGCGGTTATGGTCAGGAGTCTCTCTTTCCCAGCGGACCTCATCTCTATCCGCCCCTGCTCCCTGTTGCAATGCAAGAGCCTGCATTTGTGCTTTCAGTTCCTCTGTTAAGGCCTTACTCGACTCTATCAGTTTCTCCTGCATCGCTACCTGTTGCTGGAGCCTATCATTGTGTTGACAGAGGGCCTCATTTTCCCTCTGTGCTTCCTGGTTGGTCCTGGAGAACTGGGCCAGTCTTTGCTGCAGGAGGGTTACCTCCTGAGCTGTGTCCCTATTGGCCTGCTCCTTTCTTGCTAGAGCATCCTCCACCCTTCTGGTGTGCTCTACCAAGTTCTGGTTTTCTTTTTGGAGGTCACCCAGCCCCTGGTGGGCCAGGTGATTTTCTTCCATTTTCCTTTTTAAATGGCAGACTTCCTGGCCTAAGGCGTCTCTTTCCTGACTAAGAGCCTGCATTTGTGCCGCCAGGTCGTCCCTTTGCCGTTGAAGGGCACCAGCTTTTTGGCGCTCCTCATCAAACTCTGCCTGGGTATCCAGGTCTTTCAAGATCAGCTTGTTGCTCTCTACCTTCACTCTATCTAGATGACTTTGCAGGGTGGCTACCTGCTCCGTGCATGCCCTGTTAAAGTCTAATTGTTGCTCCAGCTTTTTCTGGCTCTGCAGTAAGGAGTCCAAACTGTCTTGGTGCTCCTTCTGTAGGGCCAGAAATCTGGTATCCTGTTCTGACTTTTCCTTTTGCAGCACATCCATATCCTCCTTTATTTTAGTGATGTACCGTCTGCTGTCATTTTCTGACTCCTGGCTCCTCTGCAGCCTCTGCTCAGAAGAGTCCAGATCAGATTGGGCCTTCTGTAATGCCATCTGTTGCCTATTTGCCAGATTTTGGCTTTCCGCACATCTATCCTGCATGTCTCCAACGTATAGGTACAGGTATGCTGCTATCCTGGCAATCTTATTGTGTTCCTCTTTGGCTTTAGGAGCCATATATAGTTCACTCAGGGCCACATGTAAGGGACCCTGATCTCTATATATATCTGACCCTGTTTCAGTGACCTGTTGTGTGATGGCCTGCAACCACACATCCTGGCCCTGTTCGGTCCATTCACCTCTCACAAATAGCTTATGCAAGAGGTGCTCTCTGGCTATTTTCATGTCTACTAAGGTCGTCATTCTAGAGATTGGTCTCTGTCCTGACTTACAGAAGTTTGTATTTTATTTTTGCAGAACAGAACTTTTCTTGGAGTGTCCCTTTTGAGGAATGCTTCACAGCGTAATGCAGCGTGGTGATCCGACTGGATGTATGTATCCCGTCAGTTAGCACACTGTATTAATCTGCACAAATGGTAAATCTAACCCAACGTCTCGGCTCGAGCCCCCACTTTGTAAGAGGATTCAATTCAGCACTACAGCCAAGTTAACGCCTAGTCTAGAATACTGAATGAAAACCCTTATTGCTATATCTTTAGGTCCAGTTCATGCGTCCTGGATGACTACCCTTGTATAACACCCCTCTCTTGGAATCCCCCTGACCCCACTGAGCCAAGAAGTAGTTCTGTTTTGCAAGTTTAAAAGGTTTATTTGATAAATTAAAATATATATATCACACTTTATAATAAATTAATAATTGAATATCACACTTAATCTGATATGGTAAATATTAACAACGGAGAATCTGGCACTAGCACACTTCTTTATAATGACTAATGAGTTGACCTGAAATGGATAAGGTAGCACACTGGTAAATAGGAACAAAAGTATAATGTGGTAGAGGATGCTTTATGTAGCTCAGGTGGATGCAATATTCAATGAATGCAGTACAGAAAATACTCAATAGGATTTCAACCAAACAATGTAATCACTTTTCTCTGGCTATTCACTCCCCCCCTCTTTATGCAATGCAAGGAAATGGGAGGAAAACACACAGTTCTCAGAAATGCAATCAATGTAATCAGTTCAATCCAGCAAGCTTAGACAACAGAAAACAGATAGGAGTTTTGAAAACACAGGCAAATGCTTTGATATGTGCTAGCAATGGATGAGAAATATGCTGGAAATGCTTTTTAATTCACTTTCAGAGGTTCAGGGTGAGTGGTATCTAGTTAATATTAGTCCAGGCTCACACTAGCAATGATGCAGGGATAGTTAGCAGGTTAAACGAATTTCTGGCAAATGGAAGGCAAGCAGCATCAGTTTTTACATGTGAAGAAATTTGCAAATCGCGGCAAAATTCGCGAATGCGTGTTCCGCGATTGCGGTAAAACTATAAGGGGTAGGAATGCGGTTCTAGGTTCATAGAAAAGCCACGATTCTAAGCTTTCAAATAAAAGTTATTGCAAGTCTCTAGCACAAACGGTTGCGGAGATATGAGCGATTTTGTGAAGGTCGTTTTTCAGATTTGAAATTTTAAAGTTCCAAAAGACAAGTGCAGCTTGCGACTAGAAATGACAAGTGACAGCTTTACAAATGACAGGTGACAGTTAGGAGACAGTTCTACTTAGATTAAGCTAGATTGAATTATATTATTTTAACTAGGAGATTGGTTCTGCACAGTTTTCTAGGTACTCACACTATACTCTTGAGTGAAATGGGCCTCGCCATGGATCTGGTCAGGGTTTTGAACTGGACTCTGGTCTGGTCTGGTCTTTCCGGGTTCTGCTCACAGCGCCTAGCCTCTGGAACTGCTCACAGGGGTCTGGTCTCTGCTAGGCACCGGTTCTTTGGGTCTCTCTGCTCTGGATAGATTGAAGTCTCTAGTTTGGCTTTCTGGAGTTTGATGGAGGTAAGTATGGATTTTTCCGGCAGAGCGTCCCGCTGCAAATGGATTTGGAAAGTCCCTATCTGTCCTGTCTGTCTGCTTTTATGTGTTTAGAATGTGGGTGTGTTCTAGCATCACTGACCCTACCTCTCTCTCAGCTTCTAATTGGTCAAACTTCCATTCCTCCGCTTGATTGGCAAACTGAACTGTGAGTCAGATTGATGTCATTTTACAGCCTGCAGAAAGTCCACTCCTCCTGTCAACTTACACACAAATCTAGATTTGAAACAAATACCTATTTGCAGAGGTACATATTGTTTTAAAATCATATGCACCCATCATGCATCACAGGAGGTATCCCCTGTTCAAACTCTGCTCTTCCTGGGAGCTTGCATTCAGAACTGGCACATATTTCACTTTTTAACTGCTTTTTCAATTTCCGACATGGACCCAACTTTACATACACGTGTGCAGGGGGTAGGGACATTAACTGATGAAGTTTCAGATTTTTAACATGCACACATTTAGAGTAATATCCACTTTTCCGCTAAAACCCCCCTGAACATACCACCGGTTCCTACCACGTCTTAAACTGTGGGCAGAAAAATCACAAGAATTATGGTATCATTTATAAAATGTTCACATGTCCGCACTATGAATTATCCACCTTTTTATAAAACCATATCCTTGCTGCAGGGGTGTGTCTTTTCAGGTCACATGGTACAGAAACCAGTCTTTCCAGTTTCTGCCAAGCCAGCTTGCTTCTCACAGGCAGTGCTCCTCCCAGCTCCTGCCAAGAGGAAGCTACAATTTACGACTGCGGTAATAAAAACCTTTGCCTGAGTGAAGAGGGCTTTGTTCACTCTCTGGCAGAGCACAGGAAATTCAATTATCAGATAGATGGCATATCCTTAGCCTGGGCAGCAAAAGGAAGGTTGGCCTGGGAACACAGTGGTGACTCAAGTTTCACTGCTGATGGGTAGTTGCTAGGCAAAATCAAGTTCCTTAAGCCAGACCTTCAGCTAACTTTTTGTTGCTTTTAAAATAACTTGTAATTTTACACATGCAGCTAGAATGCTGATTCTAAGCGCAAAACTATGACATTTCAACAGTTACAAAGGCATGTGACACCAAACATAGGTCACTCATTTAATTTAACATTTTCGATTTTGGTGGTTTTAAATCCAGTTGTAGTTAGGCTTAAGCTGCTGACTCCATAGCATTTTTGTTATAAGCATTGTTTTTGGGCTCTTCATTTCCCAGATTTTGTAGGCACACAAAACTCCATTCTGCCAAATGTCTGCTGGTGTTCAGTGAATATTTTGCACATGTTGCAAGGTTTGAAATAGGCATTTTGCTTGCCTTCAGAAAAACACACAGAGTGGTTTTAAAACGCCGGCTTTTGGATAGTGGTGAGTACTGGTACTGCACCCATTTTTGGGATTTAAGAAATGAATTCCCCACAATTCTAGGTTGCATTTGGCAATCAGCATTGCCATTCCCAATGGTTTCAGACTACTGTGCGGGTAGTCCAATGGTGGTTTTAAAGCGCTTTGAAGCTAACCGGCGCTACTGTTTTTCCTTTGGCAACCCATTTCCCTCATGGCAACCCGGCCTTTCATTCTCGCACTGGTGGGTGGCAAGTGAGGCAACCATTTTGGTGGGCGCACAAACTGCGCAGCTTTCCTGGATTTCAGCGCACATGTGGGTTTTCCGCCATCTTGAATTTTCTAAGCCCACAGCACCAAATGTTGTAGCAGGGTAGCTTAAACGTGGGTCAGGACACCCTACACCTTGTCTGGGGAGTACAGGGGAAAGGCAGAGAAGGAGGGGGAAGAGGTGGCCAAAGAAGGGCCAGAGGAAGAGCAGGGAGTAGAGGGTGGAGGGGAAGAGTGTTACGCTCACCTGGTCTGTGCGGAGGCGTTGGGGCACGGTTGTCAGACCTTCCGGGTGAGGTCGCTTGGGTCCGACTTCGTCCTCTGCCTTATGTCATCACTGGTGGTAAGAGGTGATGCTGCTCGGGACTGCTCCTGCGTGGATAATAGGGGACATGAGTATGCCAGCTTGTGCACCTTATCCCCTTCCAGACCCCTTCTCCCAAACCGTTGTACCCATGGGATGCTCTGTCCCTGGAAAGCTCACCTGATTAGTTTTGGCGAGCACTTCATCCTGCTGCTTCTGGCAGGGGCGCTTGTATGATCTGGACCAAGTTCCTTCACTGCTCCCTTGCATGTGGTAGTCCAGTCCTGCTGCGACTAAGCCACTATACTTCAGGTAAGTGTTCCTCTTTGCCTTTGTCTTTCCTCGTCTGTTTTTGTTGTATTGTAAAGTTTATTGTCTTGTACTGCTGTCCGTTCCACTTTTGATGTTTGCTCTTTTGCTTTCTTCCCTTGCAAGTGATGTTGCTCGCCCCTGCAGAAGCTGCGGAGCTCGAGGCTACAGCCGGAGGGAATGAGGAACGAAGCTGCAGGGGTACAGTAGCTGGTAAGTTGTTAACTAGGGGGCGCGCGGGGTTCAAATGGGGCGCAGCCCTAGGACGGATGTTCTAACCTTGTCTTTCTTCTTCTTCACAGGGTCCGAGTTCGTGGATGTGGAGTGCAGTGTTGCAGTGTTGGGATCAAGATCACTGGATGTCAGGAGATGAGTCTGCAGATGAAGCACGAAGAACTGGTTTCCTGGAGGTGAGTATGCAGGAGAACGCCTGGTTTCAAAGTTAAGTAAAATGGTCCATGCGGCGGTGAGCGTCACGTTGCATGCGAGTGCACAGTAACGCAAAGCACCGGCCTTAAGGATGGAGCAGCTTATATAGCTGAGCTTCTGAAGCCACGCCCACCAGGTTCAGCCTGCCTGCCACACCCTGCCACACCCTGCAACACCCGATGAGTCAGCACATGAAGACCAGGCCTAGGGAGCCGCAACCGATGAGTCAGAACATGAGGATGTTCTCTGGAATAAAGCCTTTCAGCTCCTGGAAAGTTCTTGTAAAATAAAAGCACTCCTGCACTGAAATAAAGTAAAAGCACTCTTGCACTGAAATAAAGTGTTCCTGCTCACGTCTCTATATGAGCCTGGCGCCAAAACTGAGACCAGCCAGGGCCCCTGTGTTTATAGGTCCCAAAGGGACATAAGTGAGTCAAGTGACCCATTGCCCCCATCACTAGATGCTGTGGTTTTTGTATTCTGGGGCCTGTGGCCATGACAAAGAGGAAGAGAGAGAGGACAGGATGTCCTGAGTTTTAGAGATGAAATGAGAATCCAAAGCCGTGCAGCGGGCTTGGGAAGTGACAGGACAGGTAGAGACTGCAGCAGGATTGGCCAGTTCCTTGCAGATTTTAAAGAGTTCGGCCGAGTTGTTAGATGCCGCAGAGACATGAGCTCTCTTCTTGGTGCGGACAGAGAGCCGGTATTGCCTTTGGAGCAGGTGGCAGGCCAATTTGTGAGACGATGTACCAGAAGCACGCCATTTCCTCTCAGGCACCCTGCACTTGCGTTTGAGGGTGACGAGGTCTGAGTCGTACCCGGAATTGCACTTGGCTTTGGACCTCAAGTGGATCCTCATGACAGGGGCAAGTACGTTGAGTGAATCAGATATAGCAGAGTGGAGCATGGAAAGTGCTGTGTCAGGGTGTCAGTCAGCCAGAGGGGCAGAGGGGGGGTGAGAAAGTGGCAGTGAAAGCCTCAACTGACACACGCTTCATGGGTCAGATGACCGAGAAGGTGGGTGGCAGTGCTGGAGTTGGCCTGGCCTGAGGGGTAGAGAGGGTGAGCTGTGAGGAGAGAAGAAAGTGATCACTTGAGGAGAGAGAAGTGGTGTGAGGAATAGAAAGAGGAAGGTCTGAAGAGATCAGAACATCCAGAGTGTGCCCTGCAGAGTGAGTCAGGCCGGAGGGGAGAATAGAGAGTGAGAGAGAGTCACAGAGGTCGTGAAAGAGTCCGGAGGAAGGACCAGACATATCCAGGTGGATGTTAAAGTCTCCAAGAAGGAGGAGTTGAGTGGTCGAGACCAGAAGGGAAGAGGAGAGGTCCGCCCATTCAGAGAGGAAGGAGGAGATCTGACCGGGTGGCCGATAGATAGTAGCCACAGTAAGTGAATGGCTATGAGAGAGAGAGAGAGCCTGCAGACGAGGCATTCAAACGAGGAATGGGCCTGCGTAGGGATGACAGAGGCAGGAAACCACTCTGGGAAGATCAGGACTACACCCCCTCTGGGACAGTTGGATCTGGGCACGGAGAGGATCGTGTAGCCATCAGGGAGGAGAGTGTCAAAACTTGTGACGGAGCTGGTCGTAAACCATGTCTTGTTGAGACCGAGGACATCAAGGTCAAGTTCCCCCAGGAGGCAGCAGATGTCAGAGGAATGTTTGACAGCAGAGCGAGAGTTAAGAGTGGCAATATGGAGAAGGCTGCCACCCTTGAAAGACTTCTGGGGAGGGGTACGAATTAGAGGTATGCCCTGTGGAGGTGTAGAAGTGGCCCAAGGGGGGCAGAAGAGGAAGGAGAAAAGGGCAAGATAGCCAATAAGGACACAACAGGGGGAGGCAAGGAAGCCGTGGCTGGAAGAGAGGGGACAGCAGGAGAAGGAAGGAAATTGATGAGGCGCGGGAAGCGTATATCAAAGAGGAGAAGAGTGGCCTGAGGGCCTTGGACCAAAACGGTACTGTTCAAGTAAACATTAATGATGACCTTGAAGGAGTGGAAGGAGGTCAGGAGGGCCTTCCACCGGGTGCCACCATTAATGGGAGAAGAAGAGAGAGGAGAAAGCACAGAGACCATATGAAGAGTCCATATGTCTGGAGAGGGAATGGCAAAGAGGATGTCAGTGAGAGTTTGCCTAGAGGAGACACTGGTATAGGTGTCAGCAATAGGGAGGCCTGGGTTGGAGACCAGGATATCCTTTTTAAACTTCTCCCTACCAGATTTAGTGGGGAGTGCAGGATAGTTGATAGAGAAGCAGTCAGAAAAGATAGGAGAGACAGAGAGCAGTTGGTGGGGATAGGAGAGAAGAGGAAGGGGGGAGTAGGGGCATGGTGAACCCCAGGGAAGGACGCAGGGAGGGGCGCAAGCAGACGAGACGGGGGTAGGGACGAGTGGACAATACGACAAGTGCACAGATGCTGGTAGAAAGTAAGCAAGATGAATGCTTTGCTAGGAGGCAACCATAGAATGGTACTACATTCACAATGTCGTTTAGATATGGGGAAAACACACCTAAGTCTGAGAGGCCTGAATAAGTTGGAAAAAGGCCTAGGTTTCAGAGTGCATTTTTTTAAAAATACCTTCCCAATGCAATTTTAGAGACTAACAATGCAATTTGAAAAGCCATAGAAAACACACCTAAGTCTGAGAGTCCTGTATAAGGGGAAAAAGGCCAAGATTTCACAGTACAATTTTTAAATACTTTCCCAATGCAAATTTAGAGACTAACAATGCACATTTTTAAATGTTTAAGACAGGAGGAACAACACAGGTAAGTGGGGGATTCTACAATGTGGTCAGGGGTGGACAGAGAACGTGGTAGCTGGCTAGCTTCCCGTGCGGACACCTGCAGACACAGCCAGGAGCCGCCTCTGTGGGAGCCACCCTTTGCCTAGGGGCCCTTACCCGCAGGGGCTGCTGGGCAGTGGGCTGCCCTGCGAGGGTCAGTAATTGCCAGTGATGAGACCAATAAGAGGAGAGGGGGTGGGCAGGGAGGCGGGAGGAGGGAGAAGGAGGAAGTGGACACGGGGAAGGGGAACCAGGTATGGGTCACAAATCAAACAATGTATAATCTTAAGTGGTAAGGGTGTGACGGATAGACTGGTTGGCGGGGACCCACTACTGTGGGTACTTGATGATCTATATCACCATAGACACTCTGAGGTGACTCAGATGCTCCCTACTCCAGTACTTACCTGCAGGGCCATAGGACCAAAGCCCAATAACATGAACTCGAGCATTCACCCTTCCGGGCCGCCATTGCAGTTCCTTGGTGGATCTGTGTGGAGGAAGTGGGCAGGCCTTACTCCCATACTTGTAACACTTCCTTTTTCTACTATGTATGTGGAGGAGATGACAGGGCTGTATTAGCCAGGGGCAGGGACCTAATCTAAGACGGGGGGGAGAATAAAAGGACAGCACAGGAAGTAGGAAAAGTGGGTTGTTCGGGTGGGTGGGTTCAGAAGACGTGGCGGTGGAGGACCAAGAGGCCATCAGGAGAAAGAAAGGTGCAGCATATGGTGGAGGAGATTTCTGGAGAAGGTAAGGTATTGGGTAGTGAGTGCAAGTGGTACTGCAGTGTGAGTGTGTGTGTTAGTTTGACAAGTGTTGTTAGAGGAAAACGTGCAAGGAGTAACTGTGAAGTGGATGGCACAATGTGAAAGTACAGTGTTTGATTAGTTGGAGGGAGGAGTAGTAGTTGGAGGGAGGAGTAATAATTGGGGAAGGAGTTAAGTGGTTCGAGAGAGGAGTAGTAGATGGAGTGAGGAATTGTTGAGTGGAGGAGGCAGTAGTGGAGTGAAGGAGCTAATAGTGAAGTAGGAGTGAGTAGTGACTGCAGAGAGTAAAATGCAACATCTAAGGATGGAGCCGGGAAGGAGTGAGAACGTTTCAAAAGATAGGGGAGAAGTGGGAGGCATAAACAGAGATTGGTGGAGTTGAAAGAAGGAGAGTAGAGAGCGGACCATGAAGGGACAAGGGAGAGGAGAGGGTGGGCATGCACAGAAATCTTGACTGAACCAACTTATATGAAAGGTGCTTTTCCCCACCCCTATAGAAACTAACCACTGGTTAAAGTAGGGAAAGGTAAAATGTCTCTTAGGGAGAAGGTGATCTGTCTTTAAGTCCTCATCTCTAGCATACAACAGAATTCAACAGTAGGGATTAGCCTTCTGACTGTACTAGTCTGAGGTCAGGAATGACTGGGTTAGGGAGCAGTCTCTAAATAAGACGAGAGAGGGGGAGGGGCAGCCCCAGGTCCCACAAAAATAGCAATAAAAACACTTGAACGGCTTCTGCGAGTTGGAGTAATTCTTGTGCCCTCTGTGACACCTCCCAGTTCCACATTGCCAGAAATCTTGTATTCCAAGTAACTTCCCATTAAGCGTGGCATTCCCTGTAAGCTCTCAGTTTCACATTACCAGTAAAGTCACACTTTAACATTCACAGTAAAATGTTCATTTTCAATAAGCACCTAGTTTGACATTCACAAGAAAATACCTGTATAAACAATTCCATTCCAGTAGAATGCATTGAAAAAACTCAAATCGGCCCTAAATAACATGATGGGAAAGCTCAAACGCAAAGGACACATCCGTTAGCAATACATCCCATAAACAATCATTGTAATCAGTATGATAAGGCTCAGGAGAAAATCAATATCTGCATGTCCACAAGAAAGCAAGTACTTTGCTAATGAAACCAACGAGGATTTATCACATACAAATACAAACATGTATAGACAGGACGAATTCCTGTGTGTGCATTGTTTAATAGGTTGTGAACTTCATAATGCACTGAAACAAGGTCCTCAGAGTGACTCCTCCAGCTGAGGGACAACTCATCATCAGAGAGATTCTCCAGATACGCCTGCTCTGGAACCAGTTCATCAAGATGTCATTCCTGAATTACACTGAGTCCTGCAGGGAGCAAAGTCTGCAGCAGCTTCCTGTGCGGGACCTAGCTCAGTTGGACTTGTCAACTGGTTCGCAGGTGGCTCTAGGAAAGGCTTGTATAGCTACATGCTGAGGAGTGCCTGGCCAGTGGAGAGGCTCCCACGCTGCACTGTGAGTGATTGCAGTACCAAGAGTCACCTTTGCCAGCTGGTACATGAAAAGCACTTGGCCCTGTAAAGTCCCATTAGCAGCCGCAGATAACATCAAGCACAGCAACCAGTTCATCGAGAAGTGAGAATGATACAGTGATCGGATGGGACTCAAATAAATACACTGCAATTCCCCAAACGAATACAATTAAACATTGTTATACTTGTTTAAAAACAGGCTGAGGGGCAATGCAAAGGTGCTTTTTAAAAAAAGTATGTGAAAAAGGTAATGCTGAAGAGAAATTACTGAGACACAAATTTAGAAATCAATAATTCCGTTACACATTTTTTTTTTCTACCGTATTTCAACAGGGACATTAAACTCCAGCGATTGGCTGTCATGTTGAAACATATGTGGAAAATAAATAAACTGTGGGACATATATAAAGCACTGTATTTTTGAACCACAATGACTTAATTTATTTTGGGTGTCTGTAACAAAGCATGTACATTAAGTTGAGGTTATCTTTTTTTCTGCGTTCGCTGGAAAACCAACAAGGTTATTTACTAATTTCCCAAAAATATAGTTGTTCCAATAAATATAAATGCTACTTTTACATAATAAAACTATGAAAATATTTTTACGAGTATACACTTTCGATAAAAGTGTCTTTTGTTTACTTTAAAATGCTGTTAATAAAATTGAGCTAAACACATACTCTAGATGTCTAAGTTCAGCATACAGAATGCTGTTGGGTATTTGTGGATATTTGGGGCTTTGCGGAATTTTCTTACCGCCAAAATATCTTTAGCAATAATCACTCTCTGTATTCATATTGGGTCACACATGACAATAATACATTACATTATTTCAGAATTCAGACCTTTTTAGATGGTATGCGCGGTAGTTTGCGTGGTTGGTTGGTATAGTGGTTGGTTTATTTGTGGCCCCAATATCCAACATCCCTTGTTTGTTATCTAGATTGTTCTTGATCACTAGAGAGACCTCAGGCCTACATTTTAGGGATACCACATTTTCAGTGTTAGTGTTGTGTGCCACCATGGGCTATTGTGGTATTTTTGTGTTAATTTCCACTACCTTATATACGGTAGGGAACTATGTCCAGAGAGTCTCTCTTCCCGTTGACTCATGTACCTCCAACAGGCTATGCTACAGTCACTCACAACTGTCCATATTGAATAGAATCATGCACACATCTGCTTTAAAATGACAATTGCACTGTTTAAAAATCTACCCACGTTTAAACCTTTCCCCATGCAAAATGAAAGAGAGAAATAATACACACTAGCTATCTGTTTTCAAATATTTTTGTATTATAGAAATTTCTTTTAAACACAGTTTAACTATTTTTACAGAAATAAATAAAATGGTACAACATTATTTGTGATAAAATGAACAGAGAGCTGCGAGAATATATTCAATTGGTAACATTAAATATGCTGATAAGAGACTGAGGGCCTCATTACACGGAAGGCGGTAATGGTTAACGGCCACCGTTAATGGTAACGGTGACCGTTAACCATTACCGCCTTACTACGAGGTCCCTTAGCGGGTTGGTGCTTTAACGCCTGCCTTTTGCAGGCGTTAAAAACCAACCCGCTAAGGGACCTCGGAGCTAATTACGGCACCGCAAAATTGCGGTGCCGTAATTACCGCCTTCCCCATTCCCATAGAGCCCTTTGGGGCAGAAATGGGAATGGGGAAGGGCAATGGCGGAAGGGGGATTTACCGCCCCACCAACCTTGGAATGGGGCGGTAAATCCCCTTTCCGCCAAGGCGGTGCCGGTAATTTACCGGCATGGTCCAGGGTGCTAATAGCACCCTGGATCACCGCCTTCCGTGTAATGAGGCCCTGAGACACCCTCTAAGACACTGACTGAACAGTTTCGCACACTTTCGCACAGCTCCCACTCGCTTCTGTAATTACCTTATCTGTTCAGCATGAGTTTTCTCCGGCTATTCTCTTTCTGAATTTGGCTCCCTTGAAGATCAACCCCAGTGAGAACAAGCGTCTGCCGTTCTCAAACCGGGGTTATTGCCTGGAACTCTCAGCTTTTGCAGCAGGAATGCCCCAGCCAGGAAAGAGATCCTTCTCCCAGCTCTGCCAGATGTCGCCTCCTTCCCCCTCTTCTCAAGCTTCTCCAGCAAAGTTCTAATCACAGCCTCTAGCATGATACTTGCTATGACGCTGCTCCAATCAGAATCAATCATGTCATCTCCTCCCTCACTACACAATGGGCCTCATTACAACTCAGGCGTTAAGGGTTAACGCCACCGTTAACCCTTAACGCCTGATTCTGATTTTAACGCCTGCTTTTAGCAGGCGTTAAAATCCATGGCGCTAACCTTCCATGGTGCTAATTATGCCGCCGTAATTTACGGCGGCGTAATTAGCGCCTTCCCCACTACCATTATGCCCTATGGGGCAAAAATGGGAATGGGGAAGGGAAAATGGGAAATGGGGATTTACTGCCCCACTCACCTTGGAATGGGGCGGTAAATCCGCCATCCACCATGGTGTAAACGGAGTTTACACCATGGTGGTAAAGTTGGTGCACTTAGCACCAAGGTTGTAATGAGGCCCAATGGCTCACTTCTACAGTGGCAATTGTAACAAACTGATTTCCTGTTCCTTCGAGCTCTTTGTTTCCTGTAGTTATGTGGACAGAGCAGCAGAAAAAAAAAATGAATGTGCGTTTAAAAGTTCACTTTCATAGTAGGCCTAATTCTGCAGTGGAGACACATTTTTATTAGTGGGTTATGTTAAATGAAGATTTATTAGTCAGGTTAGTTATTAATAAGGTTAGTTATTAATTTTCAAATGTGTCTCTTGCAACATAGGCATTTCAGGTGAAAAATAGTGTGCATTTTGAATGTGCAGATGTGTGCTTTTAACTGTAAAAATGGATTTGCATCTTATATGTAAAATTCGTTTTTGACTGAATAGCCTGTCTTTACTTATATGTCCATGTTACTCTGGCAACACATATAGCAATGCACCACACCCATGTAGTGGTGCTGCATAAAAATATGCTACCTGTGCAGTAGTGCTGTACTCTGTGCTGTAACACGCCAAATATCCTTACAATGCTCAGTACTATACCAGAACTGCTTAGACATCCATCTGAGTTTGATGAATTGAGAAGAATTCTTTATTCATTTTTGTATTTATTTATTTATTGTTCACTTGTTAGGCGCTAATACAGCAAGTGAATTCTGTTTCAAATCGCCCACAGGGCAACAGGGAGGGAACATGGGGACGAGAAGCATTAAATACATACAAATATTAAATACAGTGAGCGGGGGAACAAACCTACTATGCCTTGTGATTGTTTAGAACAAGCAAGTGTAGGAGGTAGGGGGAATGGGAGTGGTGCTGGGGTGCTCGAGGGTGAACAACCAGTGAAGTGAAATGTATGGTAAGTGCAAGCCTCCACGTTGGAGGGTGTACCGAGGCAAGTGCTGAGTATAGACAGATGCTGGGGACAATTCGGTGTGGGAGGTCAGGGCCCTGAAGATGCATAAGGGCCCGGGACAAGAAACAAGCAATTGTGAGATTAGCAGAGGAGAGAAGGGGGAAAGAAAGAAGTAAAGATTAAAGTCTTGGGGAGCTGCCAGAAATTTAAGAAAGTCCTGCTCAAGACGAAGAGGGAGAGTGAGGCTGTTCCAGAGAAGGGAGCCAGCTGAGGAAAGTGATCGACATCCTGCCCTCTGTTTATCAAAATGCTTTACACACAAAGAGTTGGTGCTAGAGGAGCGCAGAGGTCTACAGGGGAATATTCAGTAAGGGAGTTGCAGATAGTGTGATTCCAGGCCCAGACAGCTTTGTGGATGATACAGAGGGATTTAGAATTAGGGCAGGAGAGATGCGGTCCCTGGGCTTGAGGCCAAGGATAAGTCTTGCTGCCCTATTCTGGATTAGCTAGAGGGGTCACAGAGTGGAAGAAGGTAGATTCAGAAGAAGGCTATTGCAATAGTAAGAAAAGGTATTTCAGAAGGAAGAGCTGAAAGTGGGGCTTTTTGGCAATGTCTTAAATGTGAGGAAGGAAGGAGGGAGAGAAGTGGAAGATTACTCCAAGGTTTCTGGCTTCAGAAGAAGGAGCAGGGGGAGTACCCATGGAGGAAGGGAAGAATTCGGGAGCAGGGGTCCCAATGGGAAGGATCTCCATTTCATGGCATTGAGGCAGAGATCATTGGAAGTGCACCAGGCCTGGATGGGAGAAAGGCAGTCAGGGATGATGGAAGGTGCAAGAGGGCCAGCAGGAAGTTTGGAGAAGAGTTGTGTGTCATCTGCATAACACTGGAAGTTGGTGAGAAGGAGGAGAAGAGGAGTGCCAGCTGAGTAAGGTAGATGTTAAAGAGCCAAGGTGAGAGGATAGAGACCTGGGTACAACACAGGTGGAGGAGGAAGTAAGAGAGGAGAATGTGCCCGGATGACTTGGGAGGAGCGATCAGTTAGAAAGGAGTTCAGCCAGTCTAGTGCCCGCTCTGAGATACCAAGGGTATTGTGGAGCCTTTGTATGAGGATGGAGTGGTTGACCGTGTCAAAGGCAGAGGAGAGATCAAGAAGGATGAGGACAGCTGGGGAGTTGGAATCAGGGGATGCGAGCAGTTCTTCATGGGTGTTCAGAAGAGCAGTTTCCATTCCTGATGATCGTGGAGACCGCCAACAAGTTCAGTGTGAGAGTTGAGTTGGGGCAAAGCCAACTTCTCAAGCAATTTCCCCAAGAAAGGGGTGATGGATATAGGGTGGTAATTGGCTGGACAAGTATGGTCTGCTAAATGTTTTTTAAGGAGGGCGCACACAAGTGAGGGCTTGAGGGGGGTTTGGAAAGAACCAGTAGCAAAGGAGTGGTTGCAGAGATCAGCAAGTGCAAAGGCAAAAGAGCCAATGTTGTCCTTGATGGTTCCGGATGAGCAGGGGGAAACCTGCTTGGAAGAGACATTCATGAGGCATACAATATTGGTGACTTCTTCGGGTGTGATAGGGGCAAAGGAGAAGAAAGGAGAAGGAGGAGGGTGAGTGGCAAAGGGAGGTAAGGGGTGAGGGATGGGTTGGGAGGGTGAGTAACAAGGCTGTTCAGAATGTCCTAGGTTTTGGTGGTGAAGTTTGGCCAGTGCATTTGTGAGGGCCTGAGAAGGAATAGGGGAGAAGGAGGCTGCAGAAGGGTTGGCTAGTTCCCTGCAGATTTTGAAGAGTTCAGCCATGTTGTTGGATGCGCCAGATACCCGTGCATGAACACGGGCCCTTTTCTTGGCACGGATGGAGAGTCTGTTTTGCCTTTGGAGCAGGCGGCAGGCCGGTTTTTCAGAGGGTAAGCTTGAACTTCTGTTCTGCCGCTATGCACTTTTGCTTCAGTGTTGCAAGATCGGAGTCATACCAGGTGTTGCGGCTTAGAGGTGGGTTTCAGGGGGATCCTCCTGACTGGGACAAGAATGTCAAGGGTGTTGGAGATGGACAGGTGGAAGTTGATGAGAGCTGTGTCAGTGGTAGAGTCTGAGTTTGGGAGGCAAGGGGGGATAAAGGTGGAAGTGAAAGCAGCAGCTGACACACATTTCATCGGGCAGATGTTGGTGATCGAGGTTGGCAGAGCTTTTGGAGGTGAGGTCAGAGGGCCAGAGGGACCCAGGTGGGTGGAGAGAAGAGAGCGGTCTGACCAAGAGAGAGGGGTGACCAGAGCATATGAGAGAGGGTGTTCGGAGTGGATGAGGGTGTCCCGAGTGTGTCCAGCAGAGTGGGTTGGACCAGAAAGGAGAATGGAGAGGGATATAGAGGTGCAGAGGTCAAGGAAAAGAGTGGATGCTGTGCCAGGACAGTCCAATTGTCACCCAGGAGGAGCAGGTTGGTAGAGGTTGGGAGTAAAGAGGAACGGAAATCATCCCATTCAGAGAGGAACAGGGAGGTAGCACCTGGAGGCCGGTAAATGTTAGCAATGGTCAGGGTGGAGGAGAGAGAGATTACCAACTTGCATACCAGGCTCTCCAAGCAAGAGTAGAGCTGAGTGGGTAAGATGGAAGAAGGAACCCACTTAGGGAAGATTAAGGCAACCCCACCACCAGCACAGTGAGGTTGCGGCTTGGAAAAAATCTTAAAGCCGTCAGGTAGGAGGGAGTCAAAAGAAGTGACTGAACTGGCATTGAACCATTAAGAGTTGGAATGTCAAGGTACGTGTCTTCAAGAAGGCGGCAGATGTCAGCAGAGTGTTTGTTGGCTGAGCGGACACCAGGTGGAGAAAGTCTATACCTTTCAAGGTTTTCTGAGGTGGAGTACAAGGGTGTGGTATTCTAGTCAGAGGGGGCGGGGACAGAGAGAGTGGTATTGGGAGAGGCAGGAGAAGGAAGAAAGTTAATGAGGGATGGCAGGATCCGGTCAAAGAGAAGGAGGCTGGCTTGAGGACTCTGGACCAGCATAGTGCCAGTGTGGAAGACATTAATGATGCAGCAAGATGAGAAGAAGCCCGTCAAGAGGACTTCACACTTGGTGCCACCATTGATGGGAGAGGATGTGAAAGGGGAGAGAGTAGGGATGAGATGAGAAGTCCATAGTTCTGGAGAGGGGACAGAGAAGATGATTGTTATGCTGGAAATGCATCGAAGGGACAGGGCCTCTGTACCCTTGTCCTTTACTGCTTTTTATTGTGTGTTCTGATGTGTTTTCTGTGCAGGAGTTCATGTGGCACTCGTGGCGGTGCAGCTCTCTCTTTTGGTTTGGTGTGCAGACCCATGGGATACCCTTATGGCACCCATGGGTGGGGGTACAACCCTGTGCCCCTAGTGTAGGTTTTTGGGCACCTGTGTGTGGCCCACAGAGTAGGGTACGGGCTGGTGGCAGCTCTGTGCTGAACTGACAGGTGCCCTGAGTGTCCTCCCTTTAGGAATGCCCAGGCCCAGTCATTGAAATCAGTAGATTCCTGATGGAAACAAGATGGCCCCCGTGGCCTCTTGCCTTCCATTGCCTGTTACCTTGTTTTCCCAAAGTCCTGGGAAGCCTTGGCTCTGTTCCTTCCCCTTGACTGGCTGTTGGGTGGACGTTCCATATATGGTGTTGTTGTGAAGTCCAGGCCAGACATGCTGGAGCCTTCCCAGTGACTGTATGTTGTAGGTACACTCTCTGGGTGGGACCTGGGTGAATGGAGTGTGTGACCAATATGCACTTCTTGTTGTGGATGTCTGGTTTCTGGTGTCTGACACAATGACTGAGACAGCCCTGCCCGAAACTGGTATGAATGTAGAGTGGAGTGTTGAATGGCTGGGTACTTGTCCCAATACACATAACTTGTTGTGAGCGTATGGAGAGAAGTGAATAGCCTGAATGCACAATGCACCTGATTGACTTCTTGCCTGCATGAATGCCCTTCTGACTGATTGGTTGCCTGAGTGTGACCTAACAGATTGAATGGGAGATCAACTAGTATATCTGGGGGCCTCTCACTGCTAGAATTCATGTTCAGAAGCTGAAGAGAAACTGGAGTTGAAACTGAAGCTTAACCTTGAAGCCCTGCTGGAAGAGAAGTCTTGCTGTTGCTCTACTTCATTGATCTGAAAGCTGCTGTGTCTCCAACGACTGACCCAGAGAGGTCCTGGTTAGGCACCCTCTTCCCGAGCTACGAGGGACCATCGTGCACCAGCTGATCTTTGCCAAAGCTCCCTGGTAGACAAACCTATGACAGGCTGCCGACCGGAGATGGGGACCGCCGCAGAATCACGAGGAGAAGCGCCCGGACACTGTTGTCCACCACCATTGGCGACCCCCGTTGCCGACTGGAGCCTCTGTGCTCCCTTTGCCTAAGTAACATTTGATCCAAGGACGTTCTCGCCTGCACCGTCTACCGATTTGTCCCGCCGGAGAAAGTCGAGGCCGCTGACGCGCTAAGGAGCATCCGCCGGTGGGTTTCCCACCGACTGACGACCGTAGAGATGCCGGACGACTCGATGCCCTTGGTGGGCTACAGTTCTTCACAATCTCTTTGCGGTCCTGAACTATTGTCACAGAGGTGCCTCGCACGACTCTTCCTTGCAGGACGCCAACGCTCCGTCGTCAACAAGCACCGCTAGGAACAAAGCTGCCACCTCACCGTCGTCATTCACCCCTTTTTCCTCGTGGGATCTTGATGATCCGTGGCTCCTGCCTCAAAGGGAGCCGCTCAAGAAGGATCCGTCGATGCCCCGACGACGAACACTGCTATTCCAGGTACATTGGGGTTGTAGAACTATTTTAGAAGGAAATAAGACTTCTAGAACAATATATGGACTGGGCTTGTGATATATCTTTACTTTACAGGTTGCTCAGGTGGGGGGGATCTCCAAACAGAACTGTGTCTAGTGGTAGTGGCCAGTATTCTGCCAATTGTTCTAGCCAACTGCTTTCCTCCTGTGTGTCTATTGTTGGTTACCCTTATTAATTGTTTTGAGTGACATTTAACCAGAGTACAGTTGATGCATTTTAATGAGATCTGATAATAATTGTGGTACCATTTAGAATTGTATATATTTTCCATTATAGATCTACTGAGCACAAAGTGAGTTATTGTGTCAGGAATGGCACTCTGTCAAGAGTGGCACAGGGTACCCAAGTAGGGTTTGGGTGGCTGTGCTGAGGTAAGGTAGCAGATAAGCACACACAGCAGGAAGTTCAACAAGAAAGAAGAGTAGGAAACAGTAGCTGTGAGGCAAAAGGGGCAAAAGATACAAAGGTACAAACAAACTGGATTCCCTCTTGGGGTGCATGCTGAAATGGGAAAGAGTGTTCCACGAACCATAGGAAACTCCAGCCTTCTGCACAGATTGCTATAACAGAGGCCCACGCTGTATGCTCATGGCTGGGAACAACAGCAGTGGGTGTCTGTAACACTGAAAACACGACAAAGGAAGGGGCAGAGGTTGCCTGCCGGAAACCAAAGAGGCAAGCTCTGTGCAAAGGGATTACATAAGACACATGAGAAGACAAGAACAGAAATATCCAGCGAAAAGGAAGTAAATGAGCAATCTAGCAGAATGAAATGAAGGAAAGGCAGTTAGACTGAAATAGATAACCTAAGGTGGAGTACAGAGGACTCAAGGAAGAGAACAAGGAGCAGCAGTCAGGAAAACAGAAGGCTGCAAAGCAGGAAGCAGGTCTGCAGTCAAGAGTGGCACTAGGTGCAGGCAAACTGTATTGGACTGCGGAGGACTGTAGTAGGCTGAAAGGCAGGGAGTCCAGAAGAACAGGACAGAGAGAGATTAGTAGTAGGCGACAGACAGAGAGCCCAAAAGAATAGGGCCGCTAGGTAGGGAGCCCAGAGGAGCAGGGCTGTAGGCAGCAAAGAGGTGCAGGCTGCAAGGTAGGGAGCCCAGGGAACAAGGGCTTGGAGACAGCAGAAGGTTGCAAGCTGCATGGTAGGGAGCCCAGAGGACAAGGGCTGTAGGCAGCCGGAGTGAGGCAGGCTGCAGAGCAGGGAACCCAGAGGACAAGGACGGTAGGCAGCCGGAGTGAGGCAGGCTGCAGGGCAGGGAGCCCAGAGGACAAGGATTGTAGGCAGCCAGAGTGAGGCAGGCTGAAAGGCGGGCTAGGCTGCAGGGCAGGGAGCCCAGAGGACAAGGAGTGTAGGCAGCCGGATTGAGGCAGGCTGCAAGGCGGGCTAGGCTGCAGGGCAGGGAGCCCAGAGGACAAGGATTGTAAGCAGCCGGAGTGAGGTAAACTGCAAGGCAAGGAGCCCAGAGGAGCCGGGCAGCAAGGAGTGAGCCCAGAGGAGGAGGGCCGCTGACTGTAGAGGGCTGCAGAGGACTATAATAGGCTGCAAGGCAGGAAGCCCAGAGGACAATGGCTGTAGGTAGAAGGCAGGGGAGCGTCATCGGCTGCAAGGCAGGGAGCCCGGAAAGGGCACTGGAACAAAACAGGATAATACAGGAACAGCATACAAAGTAAAGGGTCAAGGCAAACAGGAGCGGAGAGAACTCAAGATGCAAGACACTGTGCTCCTGCAGGCAGCTGCTTATATACAGCCCTGCCCTGTTCTGAGGCAGGCTAATTGACAGCACCTGGAGCAGCACACCTGAAGACAATCTGCCTCCTCCCTCTCTGGTCCTGAGCAGGTGGAAGCAGCACTGGCCGCTAGGGCTTCTGGGGATTGTGGTCCCAATAACGATGAATGTGAATAGCCAGGAATTGAGGACTGTAGCCAGGTGCATTATGGTAAATGTAACTAATTGAATAAAATAAGAAATAACCAAAGTTGAGCAAATGGAAATAGAAGACCAAGGCGTGAAAAGGAGTTGTTCAAGGAGTATTACGAGGATAAATGAGTACCAAGTAGTCCATGATGGTTGCCAATGCGTGCGCCAGCGGCACGGGCATGACAGTATGCCCCTCTCCAGGCCCCTTGAAGACTGACCAACAAGAAGAGCACGTCCAAGGCCTGTCACACCGCGAGAGAGTCTTATACCAAAAAGGCACATCATGAAGCACCGAAAACTGTTTAATGCTGCAAGGTGAGAGTCTTGCAGGGAGGAGACATTACCAATGTTTCGAACCTTTGAGGTAGAATTCAGAAAAGACAACCTCTTAGGGACCAAAAACCCAACAGTGCGTTCATGAACTGAGGAACTGTGGAGATGTGCTGCAGGCTCCATGGCAAATATTGCTTTGAAAGAAGTGGTCTTCCTTAGGACTGGCAACGATACAGTGCTGAAAGGTGGAACCAGAGATTCAGTTCAATTGGTTGCTCTAGGACGGTCGTCCAAATAGTCAGAAGCAGAAACGGCAACATGAAGATTTGCGACAGAGACTTCAGGAGTAACAAATGTTGCAGGAACTCCATAAGTTGCAAGAAGATCAGGAATGGTAGTAGGAAGTTCAGATGCTGTAACAGCTGGAAGTATAGGTGTCACAGGAGCACCAGCCGATAGGGACGCAACTGAGACGGATGGCGTTGTGACTGGTAGTTTAGGTGTTGCAGTGGCACCAACAGGATCTACCGGAGCTGTAGCCCTAATAGGAGAACTTTTAACTGGCTTTGCAACAGGTACTGTCATTGCAGGCAGAGAGGAAGGGGGTGCTTCGACTGCAGTAGGAGTGATCTGAGATGAGGCATCAGTAGCAGATTCAGGAGTACTAGCAGGGGGAGCAGCAGAGATAGGGCTAGCAGATCTTGTAACAAGTAGCATGGTGGATGTAGGACCAGGAAAGCGTAAGCCTTCCGAAGGCTGGCCTGCAAAGTCTTGTGTGCCCAAGTTGATACATGGATCTGGGGTATTGACAGTAGGCAAAGTTGGATTCCAGACAGGAACTGGGTATGTTTCAGGATCTGACGCCTGGTCAGGAGTGCCAATGTTCATAGAAGCAGAATACATCTCAGATCTGGTCACTTCAGTAGAGGCTGTAAGTGGGAGTAAAGGACTGACATCAAGGGCAAGAATGGAACAATCCTTTGACTCAGCGGAATGTCCAGTCAGATGATTACACTTGATCTTTGGTGTAATGGCCGTGTGAGTGATCTGGCCCACTGGAGGAGTCCATTCTTCACTATCTGAACGACAGCCTGTGTTACTGTGGCTAGTAAGTGAATGAGCGGTGTCAAGCTTTAGTTGGTATGTATATGCCAAGTTCAGGTCTTCCAACTGCTCTGTATAAGTCTGTATCCTCTTCTGTGTTACCAGTACAGGCCTTAATCTGTTAAACTCTAAAGACAGAATGTCGGGTGTTGGACATAGTGTCAGATGGTCTGGTAAATTGTGTCCCTTAGCTAGATTCTTATAATGCTGATAGACAAATTCATCATAGAGGTCTTCGGTTTGTCTTTTAAGGCTTAAGAGTTGTTCTTGTAACAGGTATGTTCCATTAGCCTGTTCTACAGCTTCAGAATCTGGTGCAGCAGAAAATTCGGGTGTTGCAATAGGAACACTGACCTTAGAGTTATCATGGTTAGTAGTTACTGGGGAAGCATTAAGACAACCAATGGTCAGTATTGGTCTTTTGTACCCAGGACCAGCTGCACTAACCTCAGGATACTGAATGCCTTGTCCGGTTAAATGAGTGTTTACAGCAGTCAGGGGAGGTTGTGTAGCTTGCCAAGCTGATCTTGAGCATATCACTTTGGCAACAGCGTACTCTGGTTGAGAGTCTGCCACAATGAGTGCAATATCCTTGGCTGTAGCAGTGTTACGACATTGGTCCTGAGACAGGGTAGCCTGGGATAAAGGAATACAAGGTTCGTGTACCGGCTGAATGTCGAATGTAGTGTCAGAAGGAATGCCAGAAACCGCATGAGTGTTTTCCACTGGTTGGGCTAACAAAGTCTGCAGGAATTCACTTTCTTGCTGTAGCTCTTCTATAGATAGAGACTGCGGATCATAGTTGCAAATGTCATAGTAGTTACACATGGAAGGGTCAGCGAGCCAGTGAGTGTAGTACTGTGCTTGTAAACCTTTGTTTACTAGGGTGAGTCTGTCTTTTAAACTATGTTTTTTGTTTGCAGTCCTTAAGAAAACTTTAGATTTTTGCAGAGGTTTCTTGAACCGAAAAGAAAGCATCTTTGGTCTGTGTGTGCCCTTCCTGCCTATGGAACAAGAACCTTTTTGGTCTTGCATTCTGTCAGGAATGGCACTCTGTCAAGAGTGGCACAGGGTACCCAAGTAGGGTTTGGGTGGCTGTGCTGAGGTAAGGTAGCAGATAAGCACACACAGCAGGAAGTTCAACAAGAAAGAAGAGTAGGAAACAGTAGCTGTGAGGCAAAAGATACAAAGGTACAAACAAACTGGATTCCCTCTTGGGCTGTATGCTGAAATGGGAACCATAGGAAACTCCAGCCTTCGGCACAGATTGCTATAACAGAGGCCCACGCTGTATGCTCATGGCTGGGAACAACAGCAGTGGGTGTCTGTAACACTGAAAACGCGACAAAGGAAGGGGAAGAGGTTGCCTGCCGGAAACCAAACAGGCAAGCTCTGTACAAAGGGATTACATAAGACACATGAGAAGACAAGAACAAAAATATCCAGCGAAAAGGAAGTCAATGAGCAATCTAGCAGAAGGAAATGAAGGAAAGGCAGTTAGACTGAAATAGATAACCTAAGGTGGAGTACAGAGGACTCAAGGAAGAGAACAAGGAGCAGCAGTCAGGAAAACAGAAGGTTGCAAAGTAGGAAGCAGGTCTGCAGTCAAGAGTGGCACTAGGTGCAGGCAAACTGTATTGGACTGCGAAGGACTGTAGTAGGCTGAAAGGCAGGGAGTCCAGAAGAACAGGACAGAGAGAGATTAGTAGTAGGCGACAGACAGAGAGCCCAAAAGAATAGGGCCGCTAGGTAGGGAGCCCAGAGAAGCAGGGCTGTAGGCAGCAAAGAGGTGCAGGCTGCAAGGTAGGGAGCCCAGGGAACAAGGGCTTGGAGACAGCAGAAGGTTGCAAGCTGCACGGTAGGGAGCCCAGAGGACAAGGGCTGTAGGCAGCCGGAGTGAGGCAGGCTGCAGAGCAGGGAGCCCACAGGACAAGGACGGTAGGCAGTCGGAGTGAGGCAGGCTGCAGGGCAGGGAGCCCAGAGGACAAGGATTGTAGGCAGCCGGAGTGAGGCAGGCTGAAAGGCGGGCTAGGCTGCAGGGCAGGGAGCCCAGAGGACAAGGAGTGTAGGCAGTCGGATTGAGGCAGGCTGCAAGGTGGGCTAGGCTGCAGGGCAGGGAGCTCAGAGGACAAGGATTGTAGGCAGCCGGAGTGAGGTAAGCTGCAGGGCAAGGAGCCCAGAGGAGCCGGGCAGCAAGGAGTGAGCCCAGAGGAGGAGGGCCGCTGACTGTAGAGGGCTGCAGAGGACTATAATAGGCTGCAAGGCAGGAAGCCCAGAGGACAAGGGCTGTAGGTAGAAGGCAGCGGAGCGTGATCGGCTGCAAGGCAGGGAGCCCGGAAAGGGCCCTGGAACAAACAGGATAATACAGGAACAGCATACAAAGTAAAGGGTTGAGGCAAACAGGAGCGGGGAGAACTCAAGATGCAAGACACTGTGCTCCTGCAGGCAGCTGCTTATATACAGCCCTGCCCTGTTCTGAGGCAGGCTAATTGACAGCACCTGGAGCAGCACACCTGAAGACAATCTGCCTCCTCCCTCTCTGGTCCTGAGCAGGTGGAAGCAGCACTGGCCACTAGGGCTTCTGGGGATTGTGGTCCCAATAGCGATGAATGTGAAAAGCCAGGAATTGAGGATTGTAGCCAGGTGCATTATGGTAAATGTAGTTAATTGAATAAAATAAGAAAGAACCAAAGTTGAGCAAATGGAAATAAAAGACCAAGGCGTGAAAAGGAGTTGTTCAAGGAGTCTTAGGAGGATAAATGAGTACCAAGTAGTCCATGATGGTTGCCAATGCGTGCGCCAGCGGCACGGGCATGACATATTGTGATAGTGTACATAACTTTGAATATTAATTATATAAAGACAGTGTTTTATCTAATACAGTGTGTTGACATTCCTTTGTGGGTGCTTGGGGACTACACTGTACTTAGGAATCAGCCTGCATCACCTCCTAAGAAGCTAGGCCTTGATTGCTCGACCACGATACCAATAATAGACATTCTTGGCTGGGGTCCTCTGTGCCTCTCCTCTGCCATATAGAGAGCAGAAGTACAGACCCCCCTGCCAGTCTTTACAATGATATCGGTAAAGATCTCTCTGGAAGATGCACTGACATAGGTGTCTGCAATGGGAAGGCCAGAATTTGCACCCAGGATGTCTTTTTGTGCTTTATTTGTCCAGATTATGAGAGAGAGAGAGGATAGGTGATAGTGTTGCAGTTAGGAGAGATGCTGAGTGCCATTTCAGTATCAGAGGATAGATGAGAGAAGGAAAAGACAGGGGGCAGGACTGCACTGCACAGTCCTGGACCTTACTCAAGGTGGCCTAGTAGTTAAGGAGGGTACAAATAAAAATGCAGATCAATAGATGGGGTGACAGAATCAATTTTAAAAAGAGGATCACAATGCACAACATGAATGCAAGATGTCAAGCTCAATCACAATGCAGTGCACAAGATGGATGCAAGATGTAAAGCGCACCCACCTAGATTCGATTTGTTTATTAAAAGGGTCACAGTGCAGTGCATACATGGATCCAAGCTGTGAAGCACAATCACAATGCTGTGCATAAATAGATGCAAGATGTCAAGCACAACCACAATGCAGTGCACAAGATGAATGCAGGATGTAACGCACACCCACCTAAATTCGATTTTCTTTATAAAAGGATTACAAAGCAGTGCAAAAAAATGGATGCAAGACGTAAAGCACAATCACAATGCAGTGTACAAAATAGATGCAAGATGTAAAGCACAATCACAATGCAGTGCATACATGGATGTAAAATGTCAAGCACAATCACAATGCAGTGCATAAATGGATGCAAGATGTCAAGCACAATCACAATGCAGTACACAAGAAGGATGCAAGATGTAAAGCACACCCACGAAGATTTGATTTTTTTAATAAAAAGAATCACAATGCAGTGCACAAAATGGATGCAAGAAGGAAAGGAAGAATCACAGCTTAAATGAGTTTACCAATTGTAGAACACAGAGTCCAGTGAAGAGAAAAGGGAGCGCAAGGAGAAGTGAAGGTGGAGGAGGCAATAGGACAGTACAGCCATCACTCACTTTGCACAGAAGGTAAGGTCCTGAGGTGCTGTGGACCAGATTCATGCAGGAGCGTGCACAGGAGGCTGCACCATAGTTTGTGAGGGGCAATAAGGTGGGGGCCCATCCGAGTCCAACCAGGCCTTAGATGTGGGCCTTCGATGGAGGGCCGGCTTTGCCTGCTGGCTCCTTCAATTGGCCGATGTGGGGTGAGGCAGCCAATCACAGAGGGGGCAGGCTTGCAGGCAATGGATGGCTCCTAGGCCTTAGGCAGGGGTGGCTATCTTTACATTTGTGTCCTAACGAGCATTCAATATTGGTGAAAATGGATATGTGCGCACATGAATGTTCTAAACCTTTCTGGATGCTCCCAAACAGGAGCGCTATGATGTTACATTAATAGTGCTTCATCCAAGAATATTTCCAGCATGTCGCCCGCTCAACAGCAACTTTGTATAAGTATTTTCAGTTGTTCAGTCCCCTGTCAGGGCTTACCTTCTCAAGAGTAGCTGCAACACTGCTCCAGCAGCTTCAGGTGGAGGGAGGTGGTGGTGTGAGCCCTTCGGCTTTCTCTGGTAGAGAAACAACAGAGTTTATATCCACAAGGAATCTGCTTTTGTGAACTACAAACAATGGAAAAGTATTATTATTAACAATAATTGTAATAATAATAAAATGTATATATATTCTCTTTTCGAATAAAAATAAGTCAGGCCGATTTTAGTTGTCTACTTGCTAGAAAGCATTTGAATGTACTATAATAGCACAGGAAGAGGGCATGCTATTAACAAGTACTGATTGGGCAGGACAGCACAGTAGAAGTGGAGTCACATAAATCTGAGGTAGATTGCTGGTATGCAGACAGGCCGATCCAGTGAGGAAACACTCAGTGCACAAAGTTCCCTGGGTGCCCTCCAATGCTTCAAGGGTAATAAAACATCCAGGTCCTTCACCCACCTACCCCACCTACCAACAGACCAAGTCCAGGAGACTGAAACCCTGTATCAAAATGGCGCCTAGCTGGACGGAAGTCAGGCAGGAACGGAAACGGAAGTAGATGAACGTTACTTCCGGAAATCTGCCTTTTTAACATTGCTGAAGTCAGAACACCACATCTTTGCAATGGCTATCACTCAGAGACTATGAGCAGCTCCATCTTATGATCCTTCAGGGATTTACAGACATAGGGACAGTTAGGAAGGCTAATGTCTTCATAGCTTGCATTTCTATTTTCGTGTACCACATTTCTTGTTCCACGCTCGTGTGATTACCCAATCCACAGTTTCACCTTAAAAAGGGGGGGAATCTACCTCACATATCTGGTCTGTCACCATCAGGTGAACTTACTGTATTTATTCTGTAAGGTATACCAGATTGTGCCCTAACACATTATGAGGCCATGTCCGCCAAACACAGCGGGGGTAAACGCCATTTGCACCCCAAAGCCAATCCCCCGAGGGAAAAAAGGGAACAAGAAATGCCACCGCCATAGGGCAAATGGCCTAAGTTTGTTTTGGGGGGTGGAGAGGAAACAATGAGATGCTCCCTGTTGCCACCCCACACTACAAAATGAAACAAACAGTGTCACCGGGGAACGACCTTAGGTGGCTGGAAACAGCGAGAAGAGAATTTGTATTCTCTCCCGCTGTTCCAGTCACCTGATTGGTTCAGCGCCACTCCTCAGGTGCAAATGGCCATTCCTGTTTCCTTCTAAGATTACTTCGGTATACTCTGATATACTCTAACCCCTCTGCGCCAGACCACCAGGACCTACACTTCAGGCAGACAGTCTAGGGGAAAACCCATACATTGTCTGTTATAATATTACAGATGGTGTGGGGATTGTCTCTTGGTGTTTCTTGCTGTATTCATCCTGCAGCGACCTGAACTTTGAAAACTGACAAGGGTCATCTGACCAGGTCTAGTAGATAATGAATGAATCGTCGGTAGGGCTGTGATGAATTTGAATTTCTGGAGGAGTGATTTTGGCTTTATTGAGAGAGGAAAGGTATGTACTTCTGCACGATTACTCCCATGTACTATTTAGAAAATGACAACACAAAGTTATTTACAACGTTAGTATATTCATTATAAATCACAGAATAAATATGGCATCTGTTAAAAATGCAAAATGTTATGCTATTACAAGTAAACACAGTTTGAATTGCACATTTGTATGTAACATGAGACAGTATATACTATCATGCTGCATTGACATTCTGTGAACTCTAATTCACCTGAAACCATGTGTTCATGCCAAAACAACTGTTAGCTAAGGTCTTTTGTAAAGCAAAAATGTTTAGAGTCCCCATTAACATGATATTTAGATTAAAAGAACAATACTAGCATAACAGCTATATTTACTGAAGCCAATATGTGCTGTTTCTAAACCAGAACAAATATTGTTAGGAGCAAGCATTTCATATTTGAACAGCAAACCCATGTTCTTGTTTTGTTGTCCTAATATTAAAGAAAACATCTCCCACGATTTGGCCACCCAGTTAAGCGCAACTACAAATAGCAGAAGCCTACAAAGGCTGTTAACCCCTAACTTTGGAAAGCATTATGTTTTACCAAAAATGTGTGTCTGTTCCGTGGGCAGGACAAAGACAGATATGCAGGGATATTTCTTCTCTGTGAAAGGGACAGTGAGCTAAATACTTGGTTGAGACTCTCCCAGGGTCCATCCACCCAAGAACAGGTCAATGGGCTGTGTTCATGCTGATAGAGAGACTCCCAGAACCCCTTTTGGTTTTTCATTTTACACTTGTACAGATGCTGTAACGCAAGTAGACGAAGTAATCCTGATGCTGGTTACATAGTCAATAGATTGCACCGATGCGCCAAGGTATATACATAGGAATATATAGAATCTGGATGTTCCACAAAGCACTTTGGCAAACTTGAACCGCGTGAATGGAAAGGGCTTGAGTGTGGCCCAGTTGGGAAATAACTGATGGCGAAGGAGAATTCAGGAAAGGCTGGCTGGCCCAGCACCAAGAGTCGAGGCCACTGTGAGCTTGGTTGTCTGTGAAGAAGCTACATGAACGTGAGAAAGAAACAAACTTCTGTTTGAGGTGGAATGAAAAAACACTCAAGGTGTCAAGAGTTCATCATTTAATAGTATTTTACACAATGAAGAGCTTGAAAACGTGGTCTCCAGTCACATGGTCAGATCGAAATAGACTTTGGGTCGAGCTACACCGAAACCAGAGGATATTGTAAGAAGATTCAATTCAACACTACAGCTAAGTCAATGCCTAGTCTGGGATACTGAATGGAAACCCTTATTGATATATCTTTATGTCCAGTTCATGAGTTCTGGATGACTACCCCTATATAACACCCCTCTCTTAGAATCCCTCTGACCCCACTGAGCCAAGAAGTAGTTCTGTTTTGCAAGTTTAAAAGGTTTATTTGAGAAATAAAACAAAATATAGATACCACGCTTTTATAATAAATTAATAATCGATATCGCCCTTATAAATATAATGTCAATCAACAATGGGTAATCTGACACTAGCACACTTCTTTATAATCAATGAGGAGTTAGTATAGGAAGGATCAAGTAGCAAAAATACGTTTATGATTTCAAGGGAAAAGCAATGAGGAATAAAATGCAGTACAGAAATACTTGAGATGATTTTAGCAAAGGATAATATAATCACTTTTTCTCTGGCAAGTCACCCCCCTCCCTTATGCAATGTAAGACATGGAAGTAGATGGAAAGAGGAGCACACAGATCTCAGGAATGCGATCAAATACAATACGAAATTCAGTTCTTCCCCAGCAAGCTTAGAGAAAACCGGTAAGAGTTTTAAAACACAGGCCCAAGTGCTTTGAATGTGGTGGCAATGAAGTGAGAAATATGCTGAAAATGCTTTTAATTCCCTTTAGGAGGTTCAGGGTGAGTGAGAGATACTTGGGATGAGTTCAGGAAATTACATGTGCACATTATATATTCCTTATGGTCCATGCTTGTCCGCCTCTGATCTTCCTGGGGGCTTGCATTCAAAAATGACAACATTTTGCGCTTTTTAACTGGTTTTGCAATATCGGACATTTACCCAAATTTACACACATGTGCGCAAGGAGTATGGACATTAATTGAGGAAGTGTCAGATTTTTAACATGCAGACATTTGGAGTGAGACCCTGTTTTCCGCTAGCAACCCCCCAGAATACACCACAGGGTCCTAACGCATCTCAAAATGTTCACAGCAAAATCACAAAAATAATGATATTACTTATATAATTCTGACAAGTCCGCACTTTGAGTTATCTATCTTTTTAAAATTATGCCCTGGTCAAAATGGGGTGTGTCTTCCCACATCACAGGGTGGAATAACTGGTTTATCCACTCCCCCGAAGCTCAGCTGCTAGCAGAGGCACTGCCCCTCCCCGTTTCCCCTAAGAGGAAGCCACTTTTACGACACCCCCAATATAACATTTGCCTGAGTCCAGGACAGGCCTTTGTTCAACTCCCTGTAGTCCCCAGCTGCTCCACCCCTAATCTAATCAACATGGCCATGTGACCTCAGGATGCAGCCAGGCCTGGAAGGGGGCCTGGGAACACAACTGTTGATCCAGTATCAACTCCTGTCGGGGGTAGTTGTCAGGCAGAATTCAGTTTCATTAAGCCAGGTTTCAGCTAAATGTCACTTTTTGTTCCCAGTTTTCTACATTCAAATCAAACTGACAATTTTTACCTATACATTAAATAATTACTCCCTTCAAGTCATTTCAGAATATAGTTTTACATTGTATCCACCTCTTAGCAAGTCCTTCCTTGGTCTGGTTTTGTTTCATTTGTTCAGTTTTACACAAAAGTCTGGTGGTTTTAAAACGCCGGCTTTCTGATAGTGGTGAGTACTGGTAATGCTACCATTTTTGGGATTAAGAAAATGAATTCCCCACAAGAAGGTTGTATCTTTGGAGTGGTCTCGTGCCAACTGCGCAGTTCTCCTATTCTGGCGTGAAGGTGGGAGGCGATAGCTCATCCCCACATCCACCCAGTCTATTGATTTAGTTTGTTCTGGGATAGAATAATGGGCGGCGACAGCTCATCCCCACATCTACCCAGTCTATTGATTCAACATGGGTCAAAACCCATGACAATATGACCATGCCACACCCTCTTTTATTCTCAGGCACAGTGAACTTCTACAAGGCCAAGTTCAAAGCCTAATTGAATGGCAGACTGCAGGAGTGATGATAGATGTTGGGCTTATTGGATGGGGAGGCATGACCAGGCCAACCCTCCCAGCATCTGGGGTAACCAGCTTGCGTGCTGCTAGCAAGTGGAATATTCCAGAAGGGTACAAGCCTGCCAACCAATTATAGAGGGCCACGTATCAAAGAGCCCTTTAGTTTGTGTAACCAATAGAGTGTCGGGTATTAGTATGAGACGGAAGATGACTTGCACTTGGGATTGGCTTAGTTGTCCACCTGATGTTAGAGACCCAATCACAACCCCTGCCAGTATGGAACAAATACTTAGATGTTCCAGTTAAGCCTATCAGATCCCCAGGTAGGTTTTCTTAGTTTGCCATGTAGTATGATGTCACTGATGATGAATTTTTAGTATCAGAATGTTGTTTCTTATGAAATGCTTCGAGATCGTGCTTTGTGACGTCCTTTGATGTCCATTGGAACTCCCTGTTTTAGAAAATTGTTAATAAAACAGTACTAAGTTTTGCAAACTTCCTGAGTCAGTTTGATTATTGACGTATGAGTAAGTTCTGCATACCCATCCATCTCTAAGTATTGCTACCTCGTCTTAAAATGCCCCAGGTCCCGGGGTTCAAGGGTGTTGTGTGATTAACCTGATTCCTTGAAAACTCTTAGTTAGGCTCTACTGACAGAGCATTCCAAAGGGAACAGAAACCCAAGCCTTTACAATTATTTGCAACACAACCAACATGATAAAATATTAAATAAAGCAGTATCTATGCCCAAGCTAAGAACCAATAATTTGACATAGATTTGTCAAACATTTTAGTTTTAAATCAGCCACTGCATTTGAGAATCATACGTTAAAGCAATCATATGTCCCTGTTGCTAATACATATTAATGGCCTAATATAAAACAAAGTAAATTTTTGTGTTTAAAACTTTATTCACGGAACCACTTCAGGTTTTGATTCAAGGGGGTGTGGGTTTGAGGTGGACATCATTTATTGTAAATTGCTTGATTTAATTTTTGAAAACCCTCAATGTCATTTTGTATGCTTAAATAGTATAGATACTATGGCCTTTGTGTAGAATAGTCATGAATATTTGTATTTCTATGTATGGATGGGTGTGTAAAGATGCAAAGTAGGCTAGTTATTTCAGGATGAATGTAAATGTTGAGGAGCCAAAAGTAGGCATTCATTTTCATTACGGTCCAGATTTATTTGTGGTGTTTTAAAGGTGAATTCCTCAGCATTGAAAGGGATCACCCGTGTTTCCTTGAGATATTATTTTAAATACAAAAAAATTATTATGATTGTAAAAGCCTTATTCTTGTCTCAGATTATGGGTTGAAATTAATGTGGTTGGGTGGGGGCTTATTCAATCAAGCATATTTCATTTAATAGCGAAGCAACTATATTAGTAATCATATATTTCTTAGATATTGTTGAAATGGTGCAACTTCATGCAGGCCATAGAAAGTGGAGTCAGGGTCCTGCTGAACGCAGAAACACAGCTACAGGCCTTACTGGGGCCTAGCGATCCTGCATTAAACCAGGGCCCATATGAGTGAGGGAGAGTACCCTGAGGGTATGCAATCTGGCCCTCAGTACCCCCAATAGTGACTGGTATGTAAGGCCAAGGAGGAGCGATGTGTGGGGCAAAAGAAATTGTTCTTTACTGATCCAAGGCGTTTGGTTCCTGGATGGGTTCTGAGCCCTAGGCTTGTGCAGCAAGGGTCGAGACAGTGCTAATGCGATTGGTGAGGAACCCTACAGAGAGCAGCATTAGGAGAGCTTGGATGCAGGTTACAAATGTCAGCATTGTAAAGAAAGATGTGGACCTAAGTGACAGACCCTACCCTTTTGAGGGAAAGGAAATAGAGACACATTCTATTTGGCAATGTGTAAAATTGGGACGGTGGATGCAAGAGGTATGGGGTGAGGGTGAAGAGATAGAGGTATCTTGTGATATGATGGGTTGGTGCCTCCTCACATACAGAATTTGTTGGATATCTGCACATGTCAAACCCTGCACTGTTTGTCCGTTCACTGCCATAACTGTGTGAATTAGCAAGTCTGGAGGAGCTCTGTATTACTTATCTTTGCCCTGGCCTACCTCCTGTGCCAGATTTTCAAGTCAAGTCAAGCTTTATTTTGATAACAAAATACAATAAAGAAAACAAAACAAAATAACAAATAATTCCACATTATAAATCACATATTCACATTAAACGTATTAAAATATAAAATACAATTGCTAGATCTATCGTATACAAATAATCAATTCATGAAATTACAACAAAATCAATAAAATCCTAACAGTCAGCATGTCATAGAGTAAAGCCAAATTATCATACACAAGTTAAGGCACCTTTCAATTAGTATGCAACTACCAGTAAAGCTGCAATGCCAGTTAAAAAACAATAAATAATTAAAATCATGAATTAATAAGTCATTTCTCATAAACTAAACGACTATCAATATGAACAGGGTTTACTCATCATGCACCTGCGATTTGTTGAACAGTACTTCAAGAAACTATTAGCCTACAAATCACAGCTATCAGGGACGATTATGGTGGGCCAACTTTGCTACCTTGGCCTGCCTTCTCTGCCAGGCCTGAGCAAGGTAGCTGGATGCAGAGTGCACAGTCAAACTATCTGTGGACAAGCTACAGAGTGACATTGCCTCAATTGTAGTTCTAGCACGTCTCTCTCGAAACAGTGGTCTCATGAATCTCTTCCTCAAATCCAAGTACTGGGGCAAATTAAAGCAAAATGGGTTGTGCTTTCAGTTGCTCTCTGCAGAAGGGTCACACTGCTGCAACATTATTATTCCATAAGCTCGAAGCTGGTAACGTGCCCAATTGTGGCTTTCTATGGAGTGTCCTCATATATTTAGGGCTTACACTAACCAGATAAAGCTCATATCCAAATGATTGCTTCAATCTCCAGTCTGGGCAAGTTAGTGGATAGATCAATGTTGGTTAGGACGTTGTCTTCAAACTTAGTTTCATAAAACATTCTTAATGACCAGCTTGCTGGGAGCATCTATGCTAGAAAGCTGTGCGTAGCACTCCCCGAAATCCAGGTCACACAGCTCTTTTTTGATCTGAGCAGGTCAGGGGAGGGATCACCATAAGATAATTTAGGGTCCCCTGTATTTCCGCAGCAACTCGGATGTACAGATCCTGTCCTAATAATAGGTCGCCTTAGCCTTACATCGTGACTCGTTATGATGCATTTAGCCTCTAGGTATACCGGAAAATTTGGGTCACTGTAAAGTAGGCCTAAAATGTTCTTCAGATACTTATTTTCAGTTACTGACACGCTCGAACATCTGGTATGCACCCTTAATTCAGCTCCGGATAGGGATTTATAGATTTCAAGAGATACCCTAACCGCCTAATTCCCATGCTCATCAGTAAACCTCAACAAGACACCACTATACCTGCCCATCGTGCTTCCCACCTTGGCTACTTGTCCGTCCCACCTACAGTTCCCCTTCACCCTCATGCCCAAATAGTCATACTGGTCAACCTGCTCTATTTCCTGCTCCTCCAGTTTAAGATTCAGGAGTAGCTGGTCCTTCCACCTGCAATTACTAAAAAGCAAAGACTTTGTCTTTGACACATTGATTGTTAGAGCATGAAGATCTCTTGTAACGGCCACTTTCTCCCTTGTTGTTTCTCATTTTCTGAGTTCCGCCCCCCTACTCCGCCCTCTGCGCAGGCCTCGCCCATGCTCTGCATGGTGTCTCACTCAAGGCACTCGACCACTCTCAGAGGCATGCCGAGCCTGCGCATAGTCCCTGCAAGTTATGAAAAAGTGCAGCGCAGTCGATTCCTTGAATCGATAAATGGGGTTTCGCACGTAGGATGGCGCGCAAATCCCTGATCCTACACGCAAATAATTCCATGAATCGGGCCCCAAGGGTTGTGATCCTGGAATTTAAATAAAGGAAACGTAAAACTAAAAGAGAAACACCATTCGAGCATATGCTGCAGGCACGATCAGAACAATTATCGTCTGCAGTCTTGAAGAATGTCTGTCTTGGGTTGATTAAGCTGTGTATAAAGTAGCACTGCCCTGTAAAACAAATTCAGTTTTCTGGAGCAAAATGCTTGCATTTTGGCCAATTTGCAAACCCACAATGCTTTGCTGAGGTGGCTCTGATCTGGAGGTAAACTTACAGTTATGGTTAATAGGTGGTGTTGTGGCATGTGTCACTTAGCTTAAATGGAGTATTCTACTTCGACATAATTATTAAAAGTATTCATGATCCAACATTAGCACAAATTTATTAAAAGGCACACCACCATGAAACAAAAAATGTGTATAATTCAAGGGGTCTATTGCCTGACACTTCATACTTTAAGTATTAACGGGAACACACCATTCTCCATTTTCTCCTTCTGCATTGGGTGGCTGCTATTCTTTTTATTTTGAATCTTGTTAATGGCGGTTATAAATCTCGAAATGAAACCCTGTGAGTTGTAGTTCACCTAACTGACAAATATGAGTCCCCAGCAGCCTCATAACTGTCCGTGGATTTGTTTATCTCCGTCATCTAATTTATTAAAATCTTTTGTGTGTGCTGCCCCTTATGGAAATCCTGGCAACTAAACTAAATGAAGCTCCGGCGCCAATTAATATAGTCTGCTGCTTTGCATAGACTGAGCAAGCTTGCATTGCACATTTCATGCACGTGTATTGACAACCACAGGTTCTCTCTGATGCCTAAAATGAAATGCCAAATTCTGCAATTTGTATTTAGGACGTTACAGCATATTAACGGATTGTGTAAAATGGCGGTGATTCCTGGAATAGTATTTACTCTTTACGATGAGCCTTAACTGGGATTAAAAATGTGGTGGTTTCTCTACAACATTAGAAAAGAGCTGTTGTCTAAGAAGTGAGGGTTGGCCCTTTAGTAATAATGATTCAGTATTTTATTAAGCTTTAATGTGTAGGTGTTAACAACCTCGTAGCCTTGTACATTCAGTATACCCAAAGTTCTGATTGGAAATCCCTCTCTGCATAGGAAACTGAGTACGTGGGGGAAAACATGAGCACATTTCTGTTGTAAAAGAATGTAGTTGTTATAGTGTCTGGGGTGGTCAGCATTTAGTAAAATACGTGGCGCGCTCAAAAACACACAATTTCGATGCTGTGGGGAAGCCTGAATTGGTCTCCTAGTTCTAGGGTGGGAGGAGGCAATGGGGTGGGGTGGAAGGAGAAGAGGCTGTGGAATGCTGACAAATAAAATACGATCGGGGTTTTTTATGAGTTTGACGGTAATTCCATCGGAATTACCATCTACCTCGATTACAGAAACCAGCACTCAGTCCAGCAAAACAACTGCCAGAATAAAAGTGGAGATATGGCAATATTAGTCCCAATAAATTGAGTCGCTAGGATTACCTGTGGAATTTGGGGAAATTACCAGGGACACCAATTCTACAAAATGTGGTTATTTCTCCTTCGTTTTTTTTTTTTTTATCCGATCATACGGATACCAATGCAGTAAAACGTGTGGTCATTTGATTACCGCGGTATAACAGTAGGTTTTTACTGCACAGCCAAAATTTGAATGTCTGTAGAAAAGTCATTGTAGGAGGTCATTAACCCCAGGGCTGCTGTGCCAAAACATAGAACTCAGGATGTTTTATTTTAAACAGGCTTTCGATGTAATTAACCAAGGCGATGAAAGAAGTGAGAATATGTTCGGAAGCATTTCCAATTCAAATGTTTTCCCATCCAGTGTACGTCACATGTATTGTTTTTTTCTTCTGTAGTTTGTGCTGAGTGGGCCTCTCGCTTAAAGCCGGATTGGTCATAAGCAGCCAGGGGCCGGCACCAACGCATAGGCAAGAAGACACAGGGCCTCATCACGACTTGGGCGGTATTGCCGGCGGTATTACCGCTGGCAGTATTAGCCCTACCGCAGAACTCCCCGGCGCTAATAGCGCCGGATCACGAGTTTGGCGGAAATGTTAATCCCCATTCCCCATTGAGCCCATTCGGGAATGCCCCATTCCCCATTCAATGGGGAAATTTCACGTTAATATCGCCAGCGGATTTCCCGCCGGCGGTATGAGTGCAAATTTTTGGCGGATTTCCCCCCAGCTAAGAGCTGGGGCGAAATCCGCCAAAGTCCTGATTTGGCAGACCCTTAAATCCGGCAGTAATAGCGCTACCGCCGGATTTAAGGGTTACCGCCAAAGTCGTGATGAGACCCACAGTCAGGGAAAGGCAATGAAGTGAAAGGAGAAGCGTTGGACTAAAATACCAGCGCAGATCTTTCCAAAAGAAAAACAAGCCCCATCAGGCACCCATCTTGCAAAGCTTGCTTTGTAACTTTGCCTGGTTGGGACCCTGCTTAACTTGGGCCTCTTCATTTTCTCTATAAAGAGATGATGAAGTGCGAGTTCTGTTAATGGATTGAAAGGTTTGTGGCGTCCATAAAGCAGGGCAGAGGTCTGCAACCTGGGGCTCTGCAGATGTTTTGGACTGCAACGTTTATGTTCCCTTACTATTGACTATGCTTGCTATGCTATGCTTTGTCTCGGGAGGATAGCTCAGGGGCAATGTGCTCGACGTGGAAGCAAGACGCCATGGAGCAACACAGGTTTGATCCCCAGGTCTGCGCTTCGAAACCTCTGGGTCTATAGCGTGTTATAAATAACCAATTATAATTATAACATTATAATAGGCTTGACTGGGGTGAAGTCCAAAACATCTGGAGCAGAACCCTGCCCTAAAGTATCATTAAAAGGGCATGGCCTGAAAGGGTGTGACACCTACTACAGCCTTGTAGACCAAAGGAGAGGTCATTTTCGTGGGATAATGACACACCACTAAGTTCTTGCCCAACTCTTAATGACCCCTTCTGAGGTCTATAAGGCTTTTTGCACATAGTGGTAATAGCAATACAGGTTTTGGCAGTGAAGAAACATTTTACTTTAATAGTGAGTAAAGTTAACAGAAAAATTGAGTTAGTAAATTAAATGTGTTTTTATTTTGTAGTACTTGAATTACAAGTTTTAATTGCAGACTTGGTGAAACTACAGCGGGTTTAACACGAGCATCATTAGGTGTCATGTACAAGTAAATAATTGTTCTATAAGAAAGTGAAAGAATTATCCAATGTTTTGGCTTTCTCATTTGTGTTTTCAAACGAAAATTGCTGTGAAAAAAACGTCCTACTTCAGAGGAAGTGCCTTGTTGAAAGAAATCTTGCCTGGGAATTGCATTGTTGTTTCCCTGTTTGCTTTTGAAGACATACGTTCTGATTCATGGAATATTTGCCCAGTTCAACGTGAATTTGCACTGCTGAAAAGTGACTTTGCACTGCCGACACAAACCCTGATTTGTGGAACTGTGCAAAGTGTATTTCTGCCATGCAAAGTCTGAGCAAAGTCATTTTCTACTGCAAAAATGACTAGGTGCTGACTTTGCCCGGTTACATGAATCAGGGTTTGTGTCGGCAGTGCAAAGTCACTTTTCAGCAATGCAAATTCACTTTGAACCGGGCAAATTTTCCATGATTCGGGCCCAAATGCTATTAGCACATAGTGATAGTAGCAATACATGTTTTGGAGTTGTGGTGGTGAAGTAAAAATGTTACTTTAATAATAAGTAAAGTAAATAGACATAGTGAGTAAATTAAGATAAGTATTTAAATTGCAAACTTATTTAAACTGGAGTGGGTTTAATCTGACTTATTGACTGCGCTCTGAACATTCTAACTGGTTGAGAGGAGGTCAATAATGGTCTCCATGTGCTAATAAGCATGATTCAGATTTTGTGATATGTGCGGCAACAACCTTGAAGCATGTTAAGAGTTTATTAACAGTTTAGAATTCTTGCCCTTGCTACTACAGGATACCCATGGTTCTGACTACATGTCTTGCTATGTGCATTCAGGTAAATGAGAAGTAGAATAGACATGTTTTGCTTAGAGGTCACAGGACTCAAGGCCTGATGAGACCAGAGTAACTGCTGGGGAATGCTGGGCAGTACAGTCACTTTGTACTATTGTGTCTCATATGCATGTTGAATGTTCTTCCAATTGCTGGGGGGGCCTGTGTTAGTAAAAGAGTTTCATGGCTCTCTGTGAATTTTGCATTTCACAAAATCATGCTTTTTACTTTGCAGGTGGTTTAAAGAGAGTACAAGTCAGCTTGCTTGCAACAACCTAGGCTAGCCCATTTCAAAACATGCCTGCCCCCATATTTTAATTTCGAGAGTAGAAATATATGTCAGGGAGCACTTTTGCATGATTTTACATCAGTAGGTTTTTCGAGAAAGTGCAGGATGTTTTTGGAAAAAAATGTAATCTGGCAAAGGCTAACTCCATATTTTTGTCTGCTAGCTTTCAATTCCACCGGGGTCTCTTCCTTGAGCAGTATGGGTCGCTTCCTGGATGGGGAAGGGCGCCATGAGGCAATATTCGTCTCTTACTACTCGTCTCTTCCTATCTGAGGAAGAGAGACAAGTGGGGCCTGAGTCACAGAAGAGGTTTATAACGGTAATGTTAATGTTAAAGGTTCTTATACCATGCACTGTTGCTAAGGCAGATCTGTAAAGCAAGGAGGGAGAGTTGGGAGGTTAGTAGGATTGAGCGGTTAAAGATCAAGAAAGCTTTGATGTGCTGTTCGGAACTTCACTTCGGATACACGCCATTCACTGAGTTTAGGTGTGATTTTCAGCGGGTGGCAGCCATGTGGTGTTGGGTGAGATTGTGCGTGGTTTGTTTTGAGGGCACGATGATGTAAAGTATGTGCAGTTTGCGGTGCTATAGAGGTATGGTTGTGTTTAGTTGAGCATCTTTAGAGCTGGTGTGATGTGGTGTCTTCTGTTGAGTTTAAGGAGAAGTCTGGCAGCTGTGTTCTGTATTCATTGTGGTTTCCTCAGTAGGTAGTCTGGCATTCTGAGTTATAAACTGTTAGCGTATTCTATCCTGGTCATGATGAGAGAGATGATGGCCAGTGTTTTGTGTGTGAAGGAGAGGAATGGTAGGATATTTTTAATTGTGTGTAGGTTGAAGAAGCATTTCTAGATTATTGCATTTACTTGGGGTTCTAGTTTTAACTCGTTGACCATGCTGATTCCAAGATTTTTGACGGGTTTGGATGGTGTGGGGAGAGTTCCCAGTTCTGTGGGCCATGGGATGTACTGGTTGTTTCCTTGGTTGTTGTGTATGATCATGATTTCCATCTTATCCTGTTTGATTTTGAGGTTATTAATGATCATCCATTGATAGAGATCTTTGAGATACTCTGTTAGGGTTGAGTTCTCCTATTGTATGGTGCTGATTTTGTAATTGATTAGTGTATCATCTGCATAGTTGTAGCATATTAATCTGTGTCCTTTGATGAGTTTTATTAGAAGCGACATGTAGATGTTCACCAGTAGCAGGGCTAATGATGAGCCCTGTGGTACTCCACAGGTGTAGTCCCATGGTGCAGATTTGAAGGGTTTTAACCATACTGTTTTTGTTCTTTCCGACAGGAAAGACTTGATCCAGAGCAGCGCCATGTGGTTGAGCCCTATTTCTGCCAGTCTCTTGAAAAGGACATTGCAGTTAACTGTGTCGAAGGCTACTGAGAGATCACGTAGTATCAGTGTTGATTTGGTGTTGGAGTCTGCTTTCGTCTTTAGGTTGAAGTGGGAGAATGGAAGACCAGGCTCCCGCCCTTCCCCTCTCGTGCTTGGCCTAGAGGATCACGGCCCAGACACCCGCCACGAGAGGAGTTTGCCTATCTACCGGACGACCAAATACCCTGGTACAGGAACATACGGATGTGTCCATCTACCTGCCCAGCAGCCCGCCCTGTCCATGCTGACACCTGCGGCACGGATCAACTCGACTAAACCTACACGTCGTTAGAGATGCCATGACGACCTAGCCAACGGTCAGCACACCTGTGCAAATATACACACCGGACACTCCCGCACCAATCTACACGAAGAATATACTCAGTGCTATGACGTAGGCGACAGACATACTCACGGACGTACATCTTTATTATTTTCCACATAGGCTCTCAAAATGCAGAAACGCAAGACGCATCATGAACTTATATAAAAAGGCTTGCTCACGCTTCTTCTAAGAGCCATGTACCATAATGAAGAATATAACGGGGACACGATACTGAGGATAAAGCAATATGATACCGTAACCTAAAGCGCCCTGCATCAAACGGTTCCACCTATGCACCAGGCCCAAGTAGGCCGCAGGCAAAAGCTTCCATGAACATTGAATGAGCAAGAACTGGGTTGCTGACCCTGCAAAATGAGCCCGGCGAAGGCACCCCGCCAAGGGCACGATGTTGCAATCTCGCACGCTGCAAGCCAACGCCAAGGTCGCACCTGCAAGGTAAACCAGGCACACAGTAGGAAAAACAATATTAATTGTGTTGAATTTTGCCTCAAACACGGTCCCACCTCACGTGACAAAGCCAAACCTGACAAGATGCCAAGCCCAGAAGGAAGGAGACGCCTGAATCCCATGTTTCAAGACACAGGCAGATACAATTAAAAGACTCATTGGACATCTGCAGCAGTGGGAGTATTCGACCTCCCAACATATGAATAAATCCTCACATTGTTTACACCTACTCATATTAAAACATTGTTGCAAATGACAGGTGCACCGCGAGCTGGGAACAGCGATAGTCCCAGACTGAGAGGCTCGCGAGCGGACCAATTAGAACATGGGGTTCTTATCACTGACGCCATTCACATTGACCAATCCTCAGAGGTCTTCATGTAACAATTTTCATGTATCAAATTGAAGGGACAGCCCAGGTATACCACCTGACTAACCCTCAGCCACTAACACCGTTCTCTATATGTGCGCTATACTAACCCTACCACTCGAGTAACCAATCCAGAGTGGAAATAGGTTTTTATTAAACTTTGTAAGATGACGCAAGTAGCGCGTCATACTAAGGTAAAAAGGGCCTGCGAGCCCCACGATTGTGTGTGTGTCAGAACGGACGCGTACGCTCCTAGACCCATCCCTGCCGTTTTGTCTAATAAACAGCAGAGTCACCTTGCTTCTTGCGTGTGTCTCATACTCTATCTCTTTTCGGATATACGGGAGGAGTTGGGGCCTCCCTGCCCGGAGGTCTGCGGACGGCCCGGCCGACCCCGGCAGAATTTCCCCCCGACAAGTTGGAGGCACCGCTGAGATCTGTTTAAGATCCGCTTTTTTATTTTTACTTTTTCCAGGTAATAGCGTTGCGAGGAGGCCCGGCGGCGCGGCCCCCTCTGCCGTTGCCCCCTTCTGAGGACTACAGGACCATCGCGGAGCTGCGAGAAGACCGGACAGCGCAATCCGGATATTGGCCCTCGGGAGCCGGTTGAGAAGTATCCCGCCCGCGGTTGGCGAGTGTCCAGACGTGGTCCAGACGAGGGGAGGTGGCGAGCCGCTTGGAGGGGTGCACGCAGTCGAGCGACCCCGCATCAAGAGAACTTGGTGAGCATGCCACGCACAACAAGCAATGTGAAATTGTGAGGGAGGGGGGAGGAATTAAATACGGGAGGTGGGAGGTGTTGCACAGGTGCGCGGCAAAGGTTTGGCAATTTAGTGTTGGCAATGGAATGAATGGTAGCCGAACGAGTGCGAGAGCAGTCGGCTACGTTGCGCGAGAGAGGGGGGTGGAGCACGAAAACATCACATGCGGCCGCTCGTAGACACTGATTGGCCTAGGTCGCGACTACGTGTAAGGGTGTGTGTGTGTGGTTTCCTACGATTTGGCATTTATTGATCAATGAGTAGATGAGGATCCCTATTGTTCGAGCAAGAAACTCGATAGGTAGATGACGTTTCCCTGTAGGCGGTAGCTAGTTAGTTGCCCAATACGGAAGATAATTGGCTGGTTAAGCCCTCCTGTCGAGGGGCGTATCACACGCGAGGCGACGCAGCGTGCGCAGTCCGATTATATTATTGATTACCTTGTTCCAGGAGTGACAGGAAGACAGCTGTGAGTTTAACGGGGGTAGATTGCAAGTGTATTTTGAACTTAAAGGATATATGAAGAACTTACCAGTAGCTCGAAGAGATCGGTGACGTCACCAGTAGGGCTTTCATAGGATATCCCGAGCACAAGACATCTTCCTTTCTGAGAGTGGTGGGGAAGAGAACTGTGGTAAGGGAGTGGAAACGGAGATAAACGGTAATGAGTTGATCGGGGAAAGGTGAAACGGGGGACGTGGCTGCGCACGGAGAACGCCGGCCACGGCAAGTGTAGAAGAAGGAGGAGGAGCAAGTGAAAATAGGATGACTGTATAAGAACGTCATAAGGGGTACGCAGCCGCAGGGGGCTACGTGCGCCTCGGCCGCAGGGGGCCGTAAGGGTGTCGTGTACAGAAAGAAAGACAGAAGAAAATATACAAATGTAAAATACTATATTTTTATAATTTTCCTTAGCGGACTATCGCAAGTCCCCAAACTTACGGGCCGGGTAACGATATAAGGCTGTATATTGTAAACTGCTAGTGAGATAACCGCTACCAGATAGGGGAAGGGTAACAAGTGGAGCGCTACTATGTCATACGGGACAGGATCGGCAGGGTGGGGGAACACCCTCACTACCCCACTACAACACATATGTACAACACTGTCCATAGGGAGAAACTGATTAAGTATAGCATAGAATGGACCCAGGGGACGGATAACAAAATGATAACACCATGGCCGCCTAATGGTAGCTTCGATCCATATGCCCAACATTCACTATTAAACCATCTGCACAATACATACAAAGGGAAGAAGTTGGCAAACCACGTGGAGGTGTTTAACTTGTGGAGGATGTTCCAAGGGTCCCGACCAGGACCAAATGGAATGTTCACTGTGGGGGAAATACCGGAAGAAAAAGAGATTAAGGAGGAAGGGGAGGATGGGAAAAAGGGGAGTGAAGACCCAAAGAACACGGGGAACGGACAAGAGGGAGGAGAAAAGAATAATACATCAGATGAAATAAAAAAAGGAACCGAGCAACAATATACCCCTAGCAAAGGGAGTGAAAACAGAGGGAGGGGGGTTGTACCCTTTAAGGGAGTTAGGAGAAATAGGAAGAGGTCAGTTAAGGGCGGCTGAGGGGTACTCGAACCCGGCATACAGCCCTCCACCATATGTGGCTCATAGGAAGATGCCAGCAGGGGAGGGGAGTACTGGAGAAGAACAAACTGTGGAAGTAGGAAATGATGAGTGGGTAGCTGCACAGATACTATTAAAATTACGAGGTTCATTAACAGGAGAAGAGAAGGAGGTAGTAAGGAAAACAGACGAGGATAATACCAGGGAGAGTGAAATGAGGGGGGAAGAGCTGTTACGACAAAAGGAAGAGATTTTGGAGGAACGACTAGCAGAGTTAAGGGATGAGAAGAATGAATTGATCAAACAGCTCGAGAGGGAGGAAAGAGAGAGAGCGAGGAAAAGGAAAGAAGGTAAGAACGAATTGGAAAAAATAAGGGAACGAACTGAGGAGCAAAGGAGAGAAGCTGAAAGGGTAAAAGCAGCAGCAGAAAGGGTATCAAGAGCAGTGCTGCGAGAAAAGAAAAGGGAAGAAAGAGAAATGGCAATGTGGAAGAGGAGATTACTATCAGAAACTACTAAGAAATACGAAGAAGGGAGGGTGATAGAGAGTATATTAGAAAGGGAAAGGGTGAAACGGGAAAGGAAGAAAGAGGATGAAAGAATACTGGAACAGATGAGTAGTGAAGTAATGGAGGAATTAAAAAGGAAAAGGGAGGAAAATGGTAGGGAGATGGAGGAGAGAAATGAAGGAGAAAGAGAAGATAGGAGAAGGGAGAGTGAAGTATGGGGGGATGTATATAGAGACACAGAAGTAGCAACAACATCAGCGCAAAGGGGAGCGGTTGATAAAGGAGAAAAAGGAGAACTGGACCTAATAGACTTACAAACAGTAACAATCAAGGGGAAAAAGACCGAGTGGGGGGTGCCGTTTATGACTGACTTTTGTAGTGAGGAAGAAGAAGGAGTGGAGAAGGAAGGAAGAAACAGTGAAAGGGAAAGCCTAGATAAACTATACATCACCCGGACCAACACAGACTCACCATGGATCCGTAGGAGAAAGGATGAGCTGGAGAGAAGTGAGGAGGGAGAGCAAGGAATAGCGGAAAGACAGACACATGAGGCCGCACCGTCCCCATCACGCCCTCTCCCATCGCACTCTACATGCTCAACCACCTCACGCTCGTTACGCACAATAAAACTTGCGCCCTTCACAGACGAACTGACGCCCAATGCATGTCGGCTTAGGGACCTCCCTAGACGCAGGCAGGAAAGACGAATACACATGCCCACATTAAATACAGGAAATGATGGAAGAAGGGGAAAAGATGGAGAAGAAAGAGTTACAAGCAGGGGAAATACGGATGAAATTGACGATGTAGAAGAAAGGGAAGAGGAGGAAGGGTGTGAGGACTCGATCTTATGGAACACAAAGGGTAAAACGAGACATAACTTAATGCCACTTCTGGAGAGAGGAGGGGTTAGACCACAGTAGGTCCCTTGGAAGCATACAGACAAAGAAAATATAAAATGCAGGCTCCCATCATTAAGTGGAGGTGCGGGTAAGTGGATATATGAAATGGAAAAACACACCGCAGGACAGAAACTGGCAGTAGGAGATGTAAAGGGCCTTCTAATATCGATATTAGGGGATGCAGCGGATGAGATTTGGAAGAGAGCGGGATTCCCTGGGGTAACAATAACAAACACATTGCATGATGGGGCACCATTCGCAAACTGCAGACATGCACTATGGCAGGCACTGAGGGTACAGTACCCAGACACATCAGACATAGGAGCAATTACCTCCCGCAAGATGCGTGAGAACGAAGATCCTGTTGATTATATCCAGGAAATCCAAGAGTAGTGGCGCATGGAAACTAGAGAACAATGGGACAAAACACCAGCAATATTTTATCATATACTAGTACAAGGGCTCCCAGAAGGAGTTCAGAAACAACTAAAGAAAGTAGTGGGAATGGAAGCAAAAGCATGGCCAGAAATACAACTGACTATAGTGCATCATTGCAGGACATGGCAAGGAAAAATGAAACAAAAGGAAGAGGACAGGAAAACGGAAGAGGCTAAACTAGTACAGAAAAAGCTTACTAAATACAGAATGGAAGGGGCACTAATAACTACGCCTACAACAATGACCCAAAGCCCCACACAAGTAGTGGCTGCACAAGATTCCTCCCAAATACCACCTTCACAGACTATAACACAACAGGTGCCGCCACTCCAACCATACACGACCAACATGGGAGGAGGATACCCAATGCCAGGAGCTGGGTATTATAATTATAACAGAGGGAGAGGGAGGGGAATGGCTAAGGAGATGTTGATAAGAGAAGGGTACACCCATCTCCCAGCCACACAGATTATGGAGCTACAAGCGGCTGCACCAATGGCCGAAAAAGAAATATGGGTAAAAAGAGGATGCACAATGTCACCAACCGACGCACTATGGTGCCAGGGTGACACTGGAAAGGTTGTAATACCATTGGCACTTTTGAACACTGCCCTGAGCCAACTACATTACCCAGCCCACACAGGCAAGGAAGTAATTGCAGCACGAATTAGGGAAGACTGGTTCTGCCCCGAGTTAAATTCTCATGTGTCAAATTTTATCAGCAATTGTCTCACATGTCAACAGTTTACGGCCGGCCACACTCAGAAGGTGATAAGAGGTACTATACCCCGGCCAGAGGGACCTTTCCGGCATCTCCATATTGACTATGTTGATATGATCAACGTATGTCAAGGAAATAGGTATATGATTGTAGTAGTATGCCCATTCTCGAGGTGGATTGAAGCAGGGCCCTGTTCACACCCAGATGCATTCAGAGCAGCTAAATTCCAAGTGAGGGAGGTCTTCCCCAGGTGGGGAGTGTGCGAGGTACTGAGGTCAGACAATGGCCCACATTTCGCAAACGAAATGTTCCAGCACATCACATCCTTGCTGAACATCAAGCATCAATTTGCATGTGCATACCACCCACAGGCCAACGGTGTATGTGAACGCCTGAATGGCCTATTAAAGGAGGCAATTGCAAAGATACAGCAAACATCAAAGAAGAGTTGGTTATATTGCCTTCCATTAGCCCTATTTGAGCTAAGGAATAGACCAGGGTCCGACCACCACCTCACCCCTCACGAGGTGGTTACCGGACGTCAAATGCGCCTTCCCCTAATGCCAACATCAAGAGCATTTACCGACCACGAGAGTACTGCGAGTGTTCTTGGTGATGAAATGTACCAATATGTGTCTTCTTTGATTACTAGTGTAGTGTTTGTGTCTCAACAGCTCGAGCGCACGCGGGGCGTGTCTAACAGCAATCAACAAGAAGACGTGGATAAAGAATTGGAAAAGGAAAGACTGTGTAAAGTTGCTAAAGGTGACCACGTACTACTTCGCAATTTCAACAGAAAGTGGAACAGTCCACGATTCACTGGCCCCCATCTGGTAGAGGAGGTATCAACGAGAGCAGTAAAGCTACAGGACAAACGTGCCTGGAACCACCTACACGACGTAAAGATCTACAAACTCCAGACCCGCCCCAGCGCCACCGACAGGGCCACTGGAAGAACAACGACAGCGTCACCAACGGAGGAAGAGACTTCCACCACAACTAACGGCCTAAGTGTCCCTATACCCTGCCACCCCCCAGATTCCCCAGAGACAACTATTAGAAAAAAAGGGGTGATCCCCATACCGCCCACCCCATGGTTACACGATCAAAGGGTAAAGAGACTTCCGCCAGCTGAACCCCAAACCCTCTGCCCACTGACCCCCTGCCCACTCTAGTAACAATTGAACTGAAGGACACTGTTTTTGCACATATACACATGTAAACACCTGAATGTTCTCTTTCTTTTCTCTCGCACATGCAGGTAAAGCGTATTATTGTACTGTTAAGAAAGTAGATAACTAACTAATTCACTGCCCAAGAGTAGATGGTACCCTCAGACGATAATTACCTGGAAGAATTGTCACACCAATTTGTATATGAAATAAAACGGCCAACGTACCTGAAAGGAAGGAGGGTACGTGTCTACTACACAGCATTCCTCTTGGCCATAGAACATTCAATGCCCCACCTCCAACCATACTTGCCTGCCCTAAGAGATAGATCGCTTAGATTGGCGTGGGAACAGCTCTTCGCCTGGGCACTGAATGACTACTTGATAGGGAGAGCTTAATAACAACAACTAACCTTAATAACGAGCATATTAAGAACTTTCAGGCGGGCAACTGTAACGTCGCAAGAATAAGCTGCCGGACTGCAGCAAGGTAAGAGCAAAATGCTGGTGAAATTAGCATTTGTAATAAAATTGATAGGGATTTTAATGATCACCGGGTTCTTGGCTGCCTCTGTATGACAGTACAGCTATGCTATTGATATTATTGCTGTACCCAAACCTAATATACCCCCACCCCCAGCTGCAACAGGTGTTATGTCAGGTGGTACTAGTAAAACCCCACACCAGGAAAATAGAGTTAAACGCAGCACATACTCAGATAATAAAGGCATTGACAACTATGTACAAGATTCAGCACACGTCTCTAACAACATGTGGTACCAACACATGACCAAAATAGGCAAGCAGACAACAGGAGACAGCTGCTACTTTTTCTCATTGATCCCATACGCCATGAGCGCTTCTCGAACATTTGTTGCTACGGAGATAGCTGGAAAAATAGCACGATGTATAATATACCTGGCACTGTTCCAGACGAAAGGAAGATTTCAAGGGACAGTGGTGCATCTGGTGTGGAAAACACGAGATACATATCCATATGAAAACAAGTTCCTCAAGACTTATTTGAGTTACCACAAGAGCAGTTTACATGCTGAAGGATTCAGATACATAACAAGTGGTCCTGAAAAAGGAGAAACAAAAAAGGTAACACTGCAGTACCTACCATGTGATTGGTACGCCACTGAAGTCCCTGGTATAAACGGATGTTGGGAAAGACCACTGATGATAATAACAGGGAAGGTGTACATGGACAACAAATGGGACATAGGAGTGGTTGGCAGCAACATGGTAACAAGAGAAAATATTTCAACTATTGATGGACATAACCATAGATGTTGGATGACTTGGATCAAGTACGTACCCATGCTCACGTGGATGGAGAAGGATGAAGACCCAATAACAATACTGCCTTTAACTGCGCCTAAGGTATGCTACCAACATAAAGGAGAGGTGGATGTAGGATACAATACCAACTGTGAAAGCGTGATGGAGTTACCTGAGGGGGGAGCAGGAACAGCAGTAGTAATGGACCATTACTGGGCCTGTGGAGACAAGGCGTATCACACACTGCCCCCTTTGTGGAATGGTGTATGCACTATAGTACACGTTAATGTACCATCACTAGTGGTACCCCAGAAGCATGTGAATATGGCGAATTTCCCCAAGATGGATGAAGGAAACAAAAGGAAGAAGAGATCTGCACAGCCTCGGAAAGGGCCAGAGAACAGACGCAACGGCAACAACACTGTCCTCAACAGAAGGAAAAGACAAGGAGAACCTCTGACAGGAAATTACCTGTGGGGAAGGTCGGAAACAGCACTGACCTCAATACCGCTGGAACACAGACTATTCAGCAGAGCAGCTATGTTCTTCTCCTCAATAATACATCCTGGACTGCAGGCTTACGCAAACGCAAAATGGCTCCAGATAACTAGGTGGGAACTAATGATGACAATCAACTCTACAGTAAATGGATTCAATGCAATAAAAGAGGAATTGCGAGCAGTAAGAATGGTTGCACTACAGAACAGATATGTACTGGACCTCCTCACAGCAATGGAAGGAGGCGTTTGCGCAAAGATAGGACAATCATGCTGCACATTCATTCCTGCTAACGATGCTGACAATGGTACACTCACGGAAGCTGTATCACAATTGGCCCAGATGCACTCAAAAATGATGGATGAAAGTAAAGGTGTGAAAAAGGATGAGAGCTGGTTTTCAATATTATGGTCATGGATGCCATCGTGGCTGTCAGATGGACTGAAGATTATAGTTGGATGCACTATTCTGGCTGGAGCTACACTGATCATAATAAGATTTTGGAAAGCCCGGAAGGCACGCACCACAGACAAGATGATCGAAATGGTTGGTATACACCTCTTGATGCCAACAGATGACGGCCAACACACAGGCACAATAATAAAAGAGAGAGAGAAGTTGCGCAACCAGATCATCACCAACCACCTGGACCCACCATCTGTGAAGCTCGAGAACCCAAGAAACCCCAGGAGCTACATAGGGAAATGGGTATACTGTACTCCTGGAGGAACCTGTGAATATATGTATTGGTCATTTGAAGACCATGTTAACCACTATGGACATTTGGGATGAATAACTAAGATATGGAGAGTAAGAGGAGATAAAGAAAAGGATATGTTTGTGGTCGACAAGTCGACCAGAGGGGGGACTGAAGTGGGAGAATGGAAGACCAGGCTCCCGCCCTTCCCCTCTCGCGCTTGGCCTAGAGGATCACGGCCCAGACACCCGCCACGAGAGGAGTTTGCCTATCTACCGGACGACCAAATACCCTGGTACAGGAACATACGGATGTGTCCATCTACCTGCCCAGCAGCCCGCCCTGTCCATGCCGACACCTGCGGCACGGATCAACTCGACTAAACCTACACGTCGTTAGAGATGCCATGACGACCTAGCCAACGGTCAGCACACCTGTGCTAATATACACACCGGACACTCCCGCACCAATCTACACGAAGAATATACTCAGTGCTATGACGTAGGCGACAGATATACTCACGGACGTACATCTTTATTATTTTCCACATAGGCTCTCAAAATGCAGAAAAGCAAGACGCATCATGAACTTATATAAAAAGGCTTGCTCACGCTTCTTCTAAGAGCCATGTACCATAATGAAGAATATAACGGGGACACGATACTGAGGATAAAGCAATATGATACCGTAACCTAAAGCGCCCTGCATCAAACGGTTCCACCTATGCACCAGGCCCAAGTAGGCCGCAGGCAAAAGCTTCCATGAACATTGAATGAGCAAGAACTGGGTTGCTGACCCTGCAAAATGAGCCCGGTGAAGGCACCCCGCCAAGGGCACGATGTTGCAATCTCGCACGCTGCAAGCCAACGCCAAGGTCGCACCTGCAAGATAAACCAGGCACACAGTAGGAAAAACAATATTAATTGTGTTGAATTTTGCCTCAAACACGGTCCCACCTCACGTGACAAAGCCAAACCTGACAAGATGCCAAGCCCAGAAGGAAGGAGACGCCTGAATCCCACGTTTCAAGACACAGGCAGATACAATTAAAAGACTCATTGGACATCTGCAGCAGTGGGAGTATTCGACCTCCCAACATATGAATAAATCCTCACATTGTTTACACCTACTCATATTAAAACATTGTTGCAAATGACAGGTTCACCGCGAGCTGGGAACAGCGATAGTCCCAGACTGGGAGGCTCGCGAGCGGACCAATTAGAACATGGGGTTCTTATCACTGACGCCATTCACATTGACCAATCCTCAGAGGTCTTCATGTAACAATTTTCATGTATCAAATTGAAGGGACAGCCCAGGTATACCACCTGACTAACCCTCAGCCACTAACACCGTTCTCTATATGTGCGCTATACTAACCCTACCACTCGAGTAACCAATCCAGAGTGGAAATAGGATTTTTATTAAACTTTGTAAGATGACGCAAGTAGCGCGTCATACTAAGGTAAAAAGGGCCTGCGAGCCCCACGATTGTGTGTGTGTCAGGACGGACGTGTACGCTCCTAGACCCATCCCTGCCGTTTTGTCTAATAAACAGCAGAGTCACCTTGCTTCTTGCGTGTGTCTCATACTCTATCTCTTTTGGGATATACGGGAGGAGTTGGGGCCTCCCTGCCCGGAGGTCTGCGGACGGCCCGGCCGACCCCGGCAGAATTTCCCCCCGACAAGGTCATCCCATATTGAGAGTAGAGCCATCTCTGTTCCTGTCATGGGCCTAAAGTCTACTTGTACCTAGTCTAGTGGTTGGTTATTTTCAACGTGTTTGAGTATTTGTTCATAGACATAAGTCTCTAATAATTTTGCTGGATACAGGAGATTGGACTATAGGTTGAGAGGTTTACCACATCACCCGTTATATCCTTGAGGAGTGGTTTAATATAGGCAATTTGAATGCTCTTGGTACTCTCCCATTGAAAGTGATCGATTGAAGAGGTTTGTGTAGCATTCAAATGGTCTGCCCTGTGAGAGGATGGATGTATATATGTCTGGAGGGCAGGGGGCCATTGATGTGATATTATATGGTATGAAATTAGATGATATTTTATATGTATCGCGCTCGTACACAAGTGTTTCAGAGCCTGCCTTGTTGTTTTTTTTACCAAACTGATGAATTTTTCTCTTGACATTTGGGGGAACAGTTCAGTCTGTTTGTTGGTCCCAGGGTTGGTAGGAGATGGTGTTCAAACTGGTTGATTGGTCTGCTTTGTATGATTCAGTGTATGTCAGTGATTTTGTTCTTAAAGTGATCTGCGATATAGTCGCATCATTCTTGAGATGGCACCATGAGTTGTTGCATCCGGAGGGATTTCTCATCTCAATTAGGATGTTGAATAGTTCCTTTTGAGTGTTAGTGGCTTTTGTGCTCCAGTTGTCTTAGTGTTTCTTTTTTGCTTTGGGAATTTCAGATTTGTATGATCGGATATGTATTTGATATTTTACTTTTTTGTCATGATCGTAGTTTTTCCACCATTCTTGTTCTAGTTTCCGATTTGTTCTTTTAATTTCTTTTAGATGAGGCGTGAATCACTGCTTTCTTTTGTGCTGCAACAAGGTTTTTTTCAGGGGAAATGGCATTGATGGTTTCTGCCACTATTCATTTCTGGATTAGGTCTGTTTTTCCATCTATGTCGGCAGTGTCCAGTGTAGTGCTCGCTGGTTTTGAGGGTGCTAGTTATTCTTCTAAGTTACTGCTCTTGATGTTTTTTCAGTTTCTTTTCCTAATCGGGGAGTACTTTTTTTTTGGATACATTATATGATATTTGGATCACAAATGGAATAATGAGGTGATCAATATTTTGACAGTAGGTGCTGTTGTGATTAGATTTCTGTTGGCTACGATTGCATCGAGAGTGTGTCATGCCATGTGTGTCACTCCTTTAACCATCTGTCGGAGACTCATTGTCTCGAGCTGCTTGATTAGTGATTTCTGCGAGTTTGCGTTCTCTTATTCGAACCATATGTTGAAATCTCTCAGAATGATCAGGAGATCATATTTGATGGCTAAGTTCATGACTGCTTCTATGAAGGTGTCTGTGAAGGTTAGGGCATAGGTTGGTGACCTCTAGATGAGTATAAATATGAGGTTTGACTGTGGGTCCATGGTCAGGTGGAGGACAAGAGAATCACAGTTCTGGATGTTCAGAGGGTCAGATGTTTTTATTTTTAGGTGTTCTTTGTAGGCTACTGCAAGTCCTCCTTCTCTTTTTCCTTTTCTGTTTACCTGTTTGCATTTGACATTTTCCGGTAGACAGCTGTGTAATATGACTTTGTCGTTTTTTCAGATAGCCAAGTTTCTGTGATAAACATGATGTCAATATGCCCATCGCAGAGTAGATCGTAGATCTCTGTTGCGTGTTTGGACATTGATCTTCTGTTGATTAGATTGCAGTGTATTTTCTTTTTAATAGTGGGGTGTTTATTTCTGGCTTGCATCTCTGGGTGGTCTTGTTGGTGGTTCTCCTTATTGTTCGTGGGATGTTGAGTGTCTTCTGTTAATTTGGTTTTGTCATTAAATAGGTCGGCTTGGTTTCCAATTGGGTTCACAACTTCTGGTTCCTCTATTATTTCTGGTTAGTGTTAGTTGAGGTTTCCTTCGGATATGGTGATGTATGGGGTCAGGCTGTAGTTTCTCATCCTTCTATTTGTTTCAGCATTTTTCCTTTCGAGTTCTGATATCCTGATGGCATGCATGGGGTTTGTGGTGTTTGGCAGCTGCTCTGACAAGTTGTCTGTTTTGAGGTATTGTGTGAGGTGTAATGATTTTAATTTTGTTTTCGAGGTGGTTCTTATTGCTGTGTGTGGTGGTCGTGGCTGTGTGCTCTGTTGCTGTGCTGGGGTTTTGTGGAGTGGTTTTGTGGTGTAGTTCCATTTCATTTATCCTTTCTGGTGGGTTTCTCTCTCGTCGTCTGATTCTCTGGCGTGGCATAGTCTGGTCTTCGTGGTTTTCTATTGGTTTTTTCTGTACTTCGAGGTTCTGGGTATCTCATGGTTACGAACGCCTTCCTGTTATACAGGGGTTTTATTGTTTATTAGTGGGTGGTCTTTAGACTTTGCACCCCTGGTGGTACTGACTGATATTGCCATTGTTTTCCTTCTTTCAATCCTTTGGATGGGTTTTGTAGCTGATGTTGTATCTGGCTAATTTGGGTTATATGGACATTTGCTCTTCTTTGGTATTTTTCCGTATTATTATTATTATTTTTTTGGTCTTGTAGATATCTTCCTTGTTAGTCTGGTGTAGGGTCCCTGTAAATGATGGTTCCTAAAATGGTTGTGTTTCAGTAGATATTGTTGGGATAGCGAGTGTGACTTAGTCGGGTTAGTGGCTAGCATTAGGGGTCTCTGGCTTAGTGGGGTTTGGTGAGCTGACCCTGCCAGTCAGGAAGATAGTTGATTGAGCAGGGTTTGGTAGTGGGTCCCGGTTCCTCTCGCAGGAGTTACCTCACCACCTTGGGTTAATTATGGGTTCTGTCCTTCCTAGGTTACTGGGCCCGTTTGTGGTTTCGCTACCTTTCCCCTATTGGCCAAGTTGTAGTCTTTCCCGCCTTATGCTAGTGGCTGCTTGCAGGTTGGGCGTGCTTTATTCTGGAGATTAGTAGTGGTATGAGTGAGCATCCAGAATAAGAACCCACCTGGGGGTGAAGGCTATCTATTTTCAGAAAGCCATGTAGGAGAGGGAATACCTAGGCTTGGAGTGCAGCAACAAAGAAAGGGCAACTAGATGTGAGACGCAGTAACGATGCGGAGTGGGATAACACCTCTATATAGGACCCTGGGGCTCTAGGAAACGCGTAGATATGAAACACAGTCACAGTGAAAAAAACACCTAGATATGAAACTGACTAACAGTGAAAGGGCACCTAGATATGAAATACAGTTGCAGTGAAAAAAAACTTTGACATGAAAATGAGCGACAGTGAAAGGACACCTAGATATGAAATACAGTTGCAGTGAAAAAACACCTACATATGAAACTGAGCAACGGTGAGAGGACACCTAGATATGAAATACAGTTGTAGTGAAAAGAACACCTAGATTTGGAGTACAGTAGCAATGGGGAACACCTAGATATGAATGGAGTGCAGTAATGGCTGTGCCACTACCTGAATGGCGCAATCCCATTATAACACGTTCTGTAAATCAAGCCCACAGTCCCGAGAACAAACATATAGCGTTAGCTAATAACGGGATAGTTTTTGCCAGCTATGCATTTTGTGTTACTTTTTTCCTAAAAGTCAGAAACCTGCGCTGTTCGCTTGGCCAACGCATTATTCAGTTTTCGAAAAAGACAGTGAAAATAACCCATGTCTTAGGTTTTCACATTCAGCCCTTGCACTCTTTTTACCCCTCTCCAGTGCTTAATGTGCACCGGTGTTTGCCGGTGAACAACACCAGCACTCTTTTTTTAGTCAGATGCCTGCAGCCTGCTGGCAGCCAAGTCGTCCTTCCTCACGCAATGGAGGCGCTGCCGTAAAGCGCACCAAGGTCTGCAGCTGGCCTCCGATGAAGCACTCCACACATGTTGTTTAATGTCATTGACAGGCCTGGCCAGCTGACAGAGGACTTGGTGTGCTTCTTCTAGTTGTCATTTTTTGACTAAAATACCGACGTGCAGCCTGCAGGTCAGTTTACGGCAGTCACCCGTTTTTTGAACAAGTGTATGGAGCGTGACCACGTGTGCCAGCCAGATGGGGGGGTGCAGACTCAGTGAGTCTGACCACACCCGGCTCGCGCTGGCTGGTGCGCACGGGCAGGCTGTGGCACCTAGCACACTAATTAGCCGCAAGTTCGGACGGCACCTGGCAAGTCTTTTTTTCTGGTATTTGAAGTCAGGACCGGCGGGACTAGTAGTCTTGTGGCCTCCGGCTCTAGCTTTGAGCGCTGAGCACCAAGCACGCACGGGCTCTATTCTCCCGAGTGAGTAATCATAAATGTGTGAAATTACTGATGATCAGGAGGCAGAAATACGACAATGCGGTTTTCTCTAGCTAATGGTCTTAAAACTAGCCGTTAACGGAAAGATACTTCCTTTGCCTCCTGACAAAATAGCCACCCCTTCTCCCCCCAGCAAGCAACCCTCTTGATCGCACTCTGTGCGGTCGCTCCATCTCTTCCCTACCCTCCCCCCGTTTGTCTGACACACTTCCCCTATTCTTGGAAATCTGTTATCTCATGTTCTAGTCACAGCATTTGGTATTCTGCAGGCTTACCCCGTCTTCATTATGTGCTATTGAATATGTGAAATGGAACTTGCATAGGATTAAAACCTGTTGTCCTTGCTGGGAGATGCGTTGGTAAGAAGTTATTGCCCTCCTGACCCAAGCGTGCCGGCGCTCGTCCTGTTGTCGTGATGAGCCTGCGACCCAAGCGGTGAGAAACGTGCTTACCTATTCTGCCTTCAGTGGCAGGCGTCGGCAGCCTCGGGCTCCCTTTAACAGCCCAGCCAGAGCGTGAAAGCGTCAAACAATTAAAAAGAACTCTCTTTTGCTTGATCTAGTAAAATATGCGGCCACCGTTTCCCACCTGCAAAAGTTGCAATATACATTTTGGAGCTTACAAGTCCCCGTCTCTGGGGAGTCAGCAACTTCCCGGGCACCCAAGTTCTGCTCTATTGTCACCCCGAGGCTGACTTCTTTAACATATTGCCTCCTGCCCTCCCCAGAGTAAAATGTGCCTTGTGTCTCTGCCTTCCTGCCATTACCTTTGAGACTAGAACGTTGCATTGGAACGTTTTCATTTTGTGGAGCTTCAAATATGATGCTTAACCTGGACATTGGCAGTGGGTGGAGTGGCTTATTGACACTTTCCACTTATCTGCCCACTCACTACAACATAAACATAAACCCGTTTCTCCCAGCTGCACTCACCCCGTGTAAGCCTTATTCTGGATGGCTCTACAAACAAATGCTCTGGAAAAGAAACTAAAGAATGTGGAATTCTATGATCCCGCCGCCTGGTGGCAAGGGCGCGGGCAATCTGTCACTGACTAACGGTAAACATTGCCGGGCCCAGACTCCCTAATATTGGCATTAGGTGGCATATATAGGCTGGCCTGAGTAGCCTGGCGCCGCCGTAATTACACCGACTTGTTATTGTAAACACCCCTTGAATGCCCCCAGTCTGTCTGCTTGATCCTCCTGCCATGTTCTTCTATCCCCGCCTTAGCCACCCCTGGTTGCTTCTCCATTGCACAAGAGCTCCTGTGTAGGGTGCCCGCTCGCAGGTTACACAGGCTACCCCACCGTTCACATATACGTGATTGTGCAAAGCTCAGATCAGGCGCTTGTCTTTTCTGCACACTTCAAACTCCACACTGGAGGATTAGTCTGAATTGTCTCAGTGGTAGAGGTCCCGGCTAACGTTATATTGTGGTTTAGCGGATGATTTAAAAAAAAAAAAGCTTTCAATTGGTCTGACTCCAATCAGAGGACATGCCAGAAAAAACATGGGAGATTCAAAAGTAGTGTAATTGTTTCGCAATGTACATTGCACTGTAATAACAAACACGTACAGACAGGAATGTGTTAAGTGGGATAATGAAGCAAAGTCGAATGTTCTGGACGTTCTAGTGCAGCGAATGATGGAGAGTCAAGTGTAATCTGTGGGGATGTCATGAGCAGCTGTATCATATGTAACACCCATACCATTTAATGGGATATCATGCATGCTGACCTCACCATCATTATAGGTGCTCACCTGTTGCATAGGGTGTTTTAATACAGGGTGGTTTAAAAGCAGGATGCACCCTTTGGGCTCTGAGAGAAGTAGCCCTCTTTCTGGGCTTGAAGGCAGTCCGTGTCCACCCTCTCCTCCAGCCTTCTCTGGGAAGCCTGAGAGCAATACGGACAATGTAACCATAGCTGCACCGACCTATCATCACCCCCTTTTCCCCATCGCATACCTTCATCCTGCCTCTGTCTCAAAGCCTAGGCCACATCCAGTATTTCATCATACTCTGCCCCCGACTACAGCGTTAACTCCCACATGGCCTACATTGATGTATCCCTAGCTTCCCAACTCACTTTCACACTGTTACGGGGGCATCTAACTCCTTTATTCATTTTAATCTTGGAACTATTCTAGACTAGTGCAGCTTCATTGTTACAAGCAGTTAACTCTCTCCGGGTCTGAATCACGCACTTAAGAACTGCTGTGAGTCGGTGAGAATGAGCTGCCTAGCCTTCCAATCACTACCCTGGCATGCAAATACTAAACCAAAATCACAATTTCAATTGCCTAAAAAATGCCTGCATACGAATGCAGGTGCTAAAAGGGAAATGCTTTACGTTAATAATTGCAGGGCCTTTGTTAACAGCGAAGCTCAGGCACCGTTTAACCTCTGTGTCCTGTCCTGTCCGGCCATGGCTCTGTGTAGGTCAGCTAAGTCGACTGAACATAGCCCAACATTTCAGAAGGGGGGTGCGGTGGTGGGGGCTGAAGCCGGGTCAGCTCAATGGTGCTGCGCCACTGTAAAGCACTGAATCCTTGAACAAGCTCGAGCTCTTGGTCCCCTTCTTTACGGCCATGCGCCAGTCGTCGTATAGAGTGACTGGCAAGAGGCAGCGTTGGGCCGGGCCAGAGCTGACGCAGAGCAGCAATAGGCGCTACTCCACTCTTTGTTTTTAATTGGAACCACCACCCCTCATAATCATGGGCGTAATTTTAGGGGGGACAGGGGTGTTTGTCCCCCCCAACTTTCATGGCACACCATGTTGTTCCCGTTCATTTGGCTGGGGCACCTTTTCTTCAGGTGTCCTGTCCCGCCCAACATTTTCAGCAAAGTTACTCCACTGCTCATAATTGTGCAGAGGGTGATCGGGCAAACCTGCTGCATAGTGAGGAGCCACGGAGGAGGACTTGGTAGGCTAGGCTCGCACTGCACATTGCGTGAACACTTAGGCTGCGGCCTGCCTTCCCTGCATTTGATTTAGGCTTCCAATTAGGAACACAAACTTCCAACGACACTTGTCAGAAGACCTCGATGTATACGCCTGTCTGCCAGAGGCTCCATTATCAATCGTTTCAATCCAGCTCAATAAGTTGCCATTTTTAGCACATACATTTTAAAGACCGGTACATGCACAGCCGCTACAGACACGCAGCACGCACCATACGAATTTACAGATGTAAGCGTGTGTGCGGAATAAGCACTTGACTACCTGCCCATAGAATACACGAGATGTTGTGGGTTGAATGCAAGGCCTGGGCTCTGTATACTGGATTTGCACCTCATTTGCCTATGAGCAAGTTCTGTACGAACCCTGACTTTTTGTGCACTTGGGGACTATTCTGTTTGTTGATGCGTAAATAAGTCCAAGATTAGATCAAATCTTCATAGAATGCCCCAGAAAGTAAAAAGTAGATACACGGTATATCAATTACATAAATACAATTTAATTGCTCAGATGAAGTGCAAATAATTAATAACACTGTGTTTAACCAATGGAATCATGACGTAACAATTTGATTGAAACAAGCATTGACCAAGTCAATAGTTTGGGCTGTTGCAGAGGCATCAGCCAGGTATGGATATGATGGGCTGAGTACCCATCACCCGAGTACCCAGTTGTCATCAAGAGCAATTCAGAATAATGCATGCAGATTTGTTGACTTTTGTGCTCAAGATGTCAGGTGGTAGCTATTTTGCCATCGAATGCCCAGTTAATCACACCATGGCTCAACATCTGCCCAGTTAGCAGAGTGGTGCATAATTGCAATATGCTTTCACTAGGACAATAGTATCTGGTTTCTCCATTTTGCCCTTTCAGCAAAGTAAATCCAGAAAACGGTATGCCCACTTAGGATTGCAGTATCATGTTCCGCTGTACCTGCTTATAACAGCCCCAGCGTTCACAATACCCAATGAGCACAGCAGCACAGCCCTCCATTATCAGAAGATGGCACAGTAAGGCGAGATACTATTATTGCCAATTAGCACACCAGTCTGTACCCCCCATCTATGCTGTGATTTAGCACATCACAATTTGTTTCAGGTGACATGGAGCAGCAGTAGTGTGATGGGCTGGTGGTGGGCTGATCTAGCACTGAGTCGGCCTGCCGGTGCTGCGGCATCGCCCAGGGCTGGAATTAGTGAGCCAGGATTTTTTGGGCCCTTGCCACTTATTTTTTTTTTTTTTAACAAATTAAGCACTGCGGCCCTCTCTATAATAATTGCATGCACTTTAGATTTCTATGTTTCCCTCTCTGAACTAGAACCTAAAAACGTGTATTTTTTACACTAAGAAAGACACAAAGCGGCTCTGTGCTAATTATTGCATTCATCCTTGGTTTTGGATACATCTGTATATTTTTATTTTGGGGTGCGAATGATAGCTCAGAATCATGTTTGATCTTATATCATTCTTGCAAAGTAATGGCACATAAGTATACAGAGGTGCATGCGAATGGCACCATACTTTTGCCCCCCAACCCCTTCACTATCGAATTGAACACATAAACACTGTAGCTGTTGACGGCTGCCTGCTCCCTTTAATTTTGATTATTATTTTTAATATAAAGTGAGTTAATTCTAGGTCCATTGATATGAAATGTCTGTAGGGTAAGCTAATAAACAGAGTAATTAACACGCGCCTAATGTTATTGCAAAGTTGAAGCTCGAGATGATATTGTTAAAGTGTGCAGGATGTAAACGAGCTATTAAGCACACACTGGGTTATCTCAGAAGGGGATACAACCCTTACAACCCGTGAGCGTATTTTATTTAGACGCAGACAAAAAACGTGTGCGCTTTTAGCAGACAAGTATTATGACTAAGATACAAAAAGCACTTCCTTCGATCTCTTGCAGGCCGGGTCGCTGCTGCAGGGATCCGGGCCTGGGGCTCGCCGGCCACCTGTCTTGTCTGACTCCATGTGAGATTATGGATGGGTATCCAAGCACTTGTTTTGCTGAGGGAGCCAATACTACTACACCTAATCCCACTGTCAAATATCCGAACCTGCTGGTAAACAAACCCGGTGCGGCCAATGTGCAGCATCCATTTTCAGTAAAATTGTGGTGGAAAAGGTAACACCGCCATCTTGTGGGTCATTTGGGAACTCAAAGTTTGACTCTATGCTACGTAATGCTGCTTAATGTGAAAAGCGAGCGTTCTAAACTAGTGGGGTGGGCCTGTATTTGAAAAATACACGTATCTGCATCGGTAACACGACGAAGCATTGAACTGCATGCTGTAATGAAAGGGCAAACATGTCAATAGGTGTACTGCAGTTTTAGTAAACAGCACCTACCAATCGACGATTTACTTTCGCGATAACTTCTGAGTAGATTTGTATAACCTAGAATGTTGCTTTTTAATAACACTGCACCATCCCAAGTTGTACCTCCAAATGAAAAACCGGTAATGTCATATTATTCTAGTAAAGCGTGCTTACAATCTCACGTTTAGCACTGGATGCCGGATTCATAACGCTTCTAAGTGCTATTATAATTTCGGTTATTATTGCCCAACTTTAAAGTACTCAATTTGTCGACCTACAAGTGCATGCTGGTGCCATGTCATCAGTGAATTCTTAATGGGGCAGTTATCCACCGGACAACAATAATAACATCATGTTTTAGTGGGGCACATGATGTGGGATTCAACCTGCTTCCAAGCACTCTATTAGTACGTGTCACTGTTACTCATTTTAGTGATACTCAATTAAACTATCTTTAAAGGATGAAACGCTACGTTTCTGTCGGTATCCCAACCATTTATTACAGGCTGCACACAGATCTCGGAGGCAAGGACTTAACTCACTGAGCTATCTCGCCAGTGGACGTTTAAGGTAGTGGTATTGGTTGTCTGCTGATAAAGAGATCTTTTCTGCGGAATAGTCCGCCTTTCTGAAACCTGCACCGTTTGCTGCCTATGCTCTTTGGAATATACAGAAAGCTTTACAGCAGATATAGGGCTGGACATTGGACGATACAAATGCAGGTGCCTACCTGCCCAGGGTACCAGGCTGCCGGGAAGTGCTGCTGCTTTCCCATTGATCCATGCTGAGAAGTGCCACGTTTTACTCTCAGGTAGAGAAGTGCCAATACCATAACTGAAAGTTTTGCATTTGACACTTTGCTACTGAAAGATTTACCCCTGCTGATTAATGAAGATGTTCACAATTTAAAGGTGTCACTGCTGTTTGATTCCCACTGAAACTATTAAACCCACACTGAAAAGTGCCAGAGCTCGCGAATTCAACGCATTGTACCCATGCTAATCACTGCCAATACTCATACATTCAGCGTTGGTCAATGGATCCGACATCAGATGTCTTACCGGATCTCGGACCAGGCATGCCTCAGCCCTGCCAAGGCTTTCCCCAGCCGTCATTCGTGCATATTTCCCTAGCCTGTTTCTTACTTCTGTTCTGAAAGGGACGCCACGGGAATCAATTGGACGTGACTTATCACTGGGGTTGGAGCCATCACTGTTTAGAAGCAGGCGCTCTGCATGCTGGGAACACGATTGTTTGCCAAATGTGCATCTTACACTTTCATAGAAATCAAAAAAAGACATTTCCAAACTCAAAAACGCTGCATAAACTAGCACTCACTAGTTTTCTTTAAAATCTGTTTCTTTTTTTGTCGGATGACCTCACAAATACCCTGTCATTTATGTGGCCCTTCCTTTGTGTTTTATCATGGGTTATATTTATAAATATGTTATATACATGTCAAACTGCTTAATCACAAATAAAGGCCTCTGTTTTGCTGACAGTAGTTATTAGGAAATTAAAATTTGGGTTCATGGGTGCCAACTTTTGATTTTCACTACAGGGGCAGAAATACACTCACCTCTGCCCTGAATATGAGCAAGTGACGACCCCAACCCATCCCCTGGCTATACACATGTTATAGCACTTGATTTTTTACAAGGAATTGCAAAAAGATTTATGATTACCAGTTTTTAATATATAGCATCTCAGCAACTGTCTCTCAACCTGCTGAGCTACCCTCATAGCCCTTTACTGTAGAACCTGTCTATGGATCCCTTAATGTACTAAAAATCACTGCATTGCCAACAGTATTTTTGGTTGAATTGATATACAGTGTGGAGTTTGGAAATAAGAAGCATGGAAGAAATTGCACCATTTTAAAACTATTATTTTGAACATTTCCTTTGGGTGGAGTTCAACTTCCAGCCCCGCCCCGTCGGAACACCAGCCCCTCCTCCAAACTCCGCCCGGCCCTTGTAGGATCCCCTTTACATTGTTTCCATTTCCACCACTGCATACATTGTAAGTATTGCAGTCATGTTAAGAAGTGCGGCTACTCTCTCCTGAAAAGCATTGCTTCCTCACAGAGAAGTGTTGGTGCTCAGTCCTTCGCATATCAATGCAGGTACTGAAAGCCTGATAGTACTGGTTCACTCTCAGTACCGATATCCGCACAGGAATAACTTGTGATAAGAATGCAGCGTGTCCTATGTCTATGTCATCGGTTGCAGGGGCTCCTTTTGCCACGTCCGGAATGGCTTCACTCTCGTGGCCGGAAGACCAGAGCAAACTATTCAACCCTGTGCATGGAAGTGTTAGCACTTGAATTGTATTACCGACAACCTTTTCTCTACCCATTTCGAACTGCCAAAAAGTGACACGAACCATGTATCAATAGTAACATCGTGCAAACAATTCGGACTCAATTCTATATTTTGGAGACTGCACGTCCACATTCCAAGACCCTTGGTCTCGCGTGACTCACGGCGTGAGCAGAAGCTTTAAGCATTATGCGAATGATCTTTTGTGTTCTACATTAATACAAACTATTGTTTAAACATTGCACGCAAATTAGAAGCAAAGCAAGAAACATGCCCCAGGTTTCTTTGGGATTTGGGGAACACAATCCATTTGCTGTGGGGGTGGCCAGCGTTGAAAGTACACTAGCATGCAGGCGAGATTTGACCTCATGTCCCATAACAGTCTGTGTACATCCATTATTAATAACGTTACAGGCTTGATAATATTTCAACTGCAGATGCTGATGTGTCATCCAACATCAGCAAATATGTTACTGATAGCAATCCTGCCTTACACTTTACTCACTCCCAAGAAGAGGCAAGTGCATTCACAAAGAAGTCACTATGAGGAAGTGGCTTACCCCTGCCACTGAGAAAAAGAAGAGTAACTCAGGAATAAACTATAGTTACTCCTGGCAACTCCTAAATCATTACATACAAAATGTTAAAAACGTATCATAAGACTTTCAATTCGTATCGATGTTGCTTATCTTTCCCTAATTTCAAGATGCGAGAAATGGAGCGGGGGGGGGGGGTGGTTCGGGTGGATTGGCACCGCAAGAGGTGGCGGCGTGATCCTTTGTGCTCTGCTTTGAAAATTGATTTATGAGCTGTTTTGTCAGCTCACATTCACCTAATGCTTACTTAGAGATGTCGGAAGGAAGAGCAAACACTGCAGTGTCTGCAGATCACTCTTTCTCAGAGGGTTCGAAGCACTGTGAAATTGCAGCAATTAGATGATAGATGGTCAACGTTTGAAACTAGACTGGTGGAAGAGAAAAGGCGATTTAGTGATGTATAAGTTGTTACTAATAGAGTGGTGTTGTTAGAAAAAGCTGCTATATCTTTGTAGAAGCACTATGAGAACCTAGAAAATAGAAACAGGAGGAACAACCTAAGCATTGTGGGCCTTCCATAAGGTGTTGAGAAAGATAATCCTACATCATTCCTGAATATCTTGCTCCATAAGCTATTAGTACCCAGCGAGAGACAATCTGAATGCAACAAGCATTCTGATTGGCTCTCGCCAGATCCCTACCCGGCCGGGAATCCCTCCGTCGGGATTCCACGGCCCTTATCTCCGGCAGGGGGCATGGCAACCCGTCAGCCAATGAGGAGGCTCGAAGTAGGGCCATCCCCGCTCCGAGCCTCCCCGCGGCTGAGAGGCTGCCTTCGCCCCCCGCCGGGGACTCGGGTAAGTCTTTATTTATTTTTATTTTTTAATTCACTTAAGCCCTCCCACCCGCCCCCCCCCAACTTACCTTCTTGGTCCAGCGTCCCCGGCGGTGGACGAGGGAATCCTCCAGCCGTGTGGAGACTCGGAGCGGGGCTATCCCTCGCTCTGCGCCTCCACACGGCTAGGGGCTTCCCTGGTCCCCCGCCCGGGACGCAGGTACTTTTTTATTTTTTTTATTTTTTTTCCCCCTCTTTCCCCGTCCCACTCCTGCCCTCCCAACCCCACTTACCTACTTTTTGATCCTTTTTCGGGAGCGGATGCGCTGGGAACACTTGTGTTCCCAGCGCATCCGCTCCCGATGGCCGCCATGGAAAGGGAAAATGGACTCCGTTTTGCCTTTCCATGGCGGCGGCCATTTTTTTGGTCGTTTTTTTTTCTGTCCCGAAATGATGCAGTGTTTCGGGACAGAAAAAAATGCTTTTAGTTCCCTAGTCATGCAAATAATGCGGGCCGGGGTACTAATAGCAATAGAACCCTCGCGGCGGAGGCATTACCGACTCAGGTAATGCCCCAGGGCCTTCGCTAATGCCCCGCCGCTCGGGTTCTATTGCTTAATTAGATCTTCCAACGTCATTACAACGTATCATTCAAAGGGCGCATCATACAGGTCCTATTTACCCCATGAGTAATGCGAACAACTCCTCGAGAACTCTTTGCTTTGCTGGACTATACACATGTCCATATCATAACGAACAAGGCGAAACAATTGATATGGAATGGCCGGAAGAGATGTATATATATATATATATATATATATATATATCTATATAAATATCTATCTATATATATATCTATATAAATATCTATATATATATATATATATATATATATATATATATATATATAGATAGATAGATAGATATATATATATATATAGATATATATATATCCCAAGATGTTTCTAATGCAACTGCTGCAAGGAGAAAGGATCTACTTGCTTTTAGATGAGCTCTCAGGCAATTAAATGCATGATTTAACATTATCCATCCAAGAGTTCAGAAAGTTGCGCTGAAAGGGCATAACTACATTTGAAAACCCAGGAGACTTGAGACATTCTCTTCAAACTCATTAGATGGAGGATATGGATACTTCACTACGTACTCCGCAAAAACCTCATTAAGGATTAATATCACATAAGCTCATTCTTCATGAATAAGAGTTATACCGGAATGCAGTTAGGACTGGCATCCTCCCACCGGCTCTCCACCCTTGCTGCATTGGTGGTTAACACGAGGTCAATATGAGGTGGTGTGGCTGTTTCCGGTTAGCCACGTTTTGTCTCTTTATTGACAGTCACTATTTACAATGGTATAAATTTGTGTTGACTAAGGTTGTCTCTTCCCCTCCCTCCTGTTTCTCCCTTTGTTTGTTATGATCCCCACAGAATAGGCCTTCCTTATACTGTGAGCGTATTCTATACAGTATTTTTGTTCATATCTCAAATGTGTGACCAAAATGTTTCTGTGCGCCTTCACTGTTGATCACAATGGTTTTTATCTGCATGTAGAACTGATGACATGCCACTAAATAAAACTTCTAGGAATGTAAAAGGACTACATAATTCCATTAAGAGAAAACAAGTCCTCTCATACCTAAATAGATCCAAACCGTCCATTGCTTGTACTCAGGAAACTCAACTTTCAGAAGCTGAAGCAACTAAACAAAAGCAACTTTGGGATTCTCAGATTTTCACCAGTGTGGCTCATGGAAAGAAAAACAGGGTAATCGCTCTTATCAACAAAGCACTTGCGTGTAAAGTTATCAGAACTAATTCTGAAGATATGGGTAGGTGGTTGTTAACGAAAAACCCAGTGGAATCAGAAGTATATATAATTCTAAATTGTGAAGGCATCATGAAGCAGACACAGACAACAGGTTCAGGTTTTATCCTCAAAGTTTTATTAACTTGAAATACAGGTTTGGAAAAGGCCTAAATTGCTCTATGTTAAGGTGGGATTTCCCTAACTAAATAAACTAAGGATAGTCTGTGTCCGGAAGTCCAAAGTAAAAGTCTGTCTCTGTCCACAACCCATAATTGCCCTCATGTCTAACTGTATACACAATGTAGGGATGTCAGCAACAAAACAAATATTGGTCAAAGTAAAGTTCCAGGCTTCTTCCAGCTCTCTGCTGCGATCAGCTTCCCCTTCCCAAAGTAGTTAAAAAGGCACAGGGGTTCCCTTCCCCAAGAGTTCAAATCTTCTAGCTTAACAACATTAGTCCCTGGGACCCTTCCCAGCTCTTAGGATATTGTAACTTTTCACTAGTTCACATAGGCAGTTCAGTTCCTTGACTTCAAAACCACATAAGAGGTTGTTGTAGAACACAAGCTTCTTTATAGGTGCTTTCAGTGGTCTTCCGATACAAAGGGGTGTACTCGGTCTAGGCGCAGGCTTGAACTTGACAGTGATGCTTGCTTTATTCACCTGTGTCACACTCTACTGACACTGTATTGTAGCTTGCTTCGCCACTATGCATTTGTTATACTTTCTTGCATTTTACTGGCTCTTGCCAATACTTGTTTTCTCATATAATACACAGTTCCTTGTATCAGGCAGATCACCAATCTTTATTTCACTCTGCTGAATGTTTAAGAATGCTCAAGTGCTTATATATGCTTTCGCTTCATTTGGTAGTCAAATGTACCTGTTTGATTTAATTTTGTTGTAAAACAATCTTCATTGTCTGCTTTTCATATGCACTGGCCAGCCCGGTGTTCCTCCTTCTAGATTCAATCACTGGCTGGATCTCACGGATCTTCTTTGAGGCCCTTGCCACCACGGGTTCCCTCATTCCTGTGCGCTACCTCACTCTCTCTCCCAGTGGCTTCCTGTGGCTCCGCTCAGCCAGCAATGCTCCCCCAGCAGCTCTGGATGCTTCCAACTGCTTTGCTTGGTCGTGCCAGTCTCCCTCTTGCAGCCTGCCACCGGCTTCCAGCGTCCTACAGCTTTGCTTCCTGCTGCGTAAACTCTGCATCCATGAACGGGTCTCGAGAGCTCTGCTTGCCACACCACTGATCCAGAGAGGTCTGCCTTCAGGTTGCAGTCCATAGCCCTGCTTCCACAGCTGACTCAATTTCCAAAAGGTGGTCCTCTTTTAAAGTTCCCGCCACCATGATGAGTCCAGGAAAGACTAGACTGCTCTCCATTAGAACAGTAGTTCTTCCTTACTCATGCTTTCCTCCTCTGTGTCCCAGTACATGGCTGAGGCTGATGTATATCTGTGTTCACAAAATGAGGCTGATATGTGTTTGTATTAACAAAATGAGGATGTATCTTCGTAGTTGGTCTCTTCATTTTCCCAGTGTTGAACTGGTGTTTCTTGGAAAAAGTTGTGAGGAAGAACAGGGAAAGGGTTGACAACAGCTTACAAAGGCTTGAGGCGTGGAGGGTTCATTATGAAAAGGAAATGGGGCTACCATGTCTCACCTAAGGATGTCCTCTCCCCACTCGTCAAGTCTCCCCATGCAGGAGATACTCGCTCTCATATCCACTCCCAGGGTCAGGATGCAATAGCAATGGCCTTTCCCTGGCCACCTGAGAGGAGGATACAGGGGTAAAAGAAGGGAGGACGCCCTCAGGTTCCTCGCATAATGTATATGGTCCTAGCTCGGCAGATCCCTCCTTCTGGTTGCTCCTAAGAGATTATCTCTTTCAATCCAACATTCAGAACCAATTTGTTTGTGGGGATTGCAATGAAGTCAGAGACCCTTTTCCTGACAGAAAATCCGCTGTGTGATATAAGAAGTATAGATCACATAAGCAATTGTTGAATATTATATCTGATTTAGGCGTGATAGATGTGTGGTGCATGACTAAATCTTCAGATTGAGTTTATCTTTTATTCTAGGCCCCATAATTATTTTTCTAGAATTAATTATGTGCTCTTCTACATATCCTTGTCAAGCCTTCTATTTGATGCCAGTATAGATTGTATCTCATTGACAGACCATGCTCCAATTCATATTCAACTTGAGATGGCACAATATTACCTAAAAATCAAATAGATGGAGATTTAATACAGCCTTGTTGAGGGATGCACTATTCACACCTTTTCTAATGGAAATTCAATGCATCATATTTTTTTTACTGAACACAAAAGTGAAGATACATCTATTGTAAACACCTGGGATTGTTATGAAGCTGTGCTTAGAGGGCAAATTATTTCATGTGTGGCTAAGGAAAAGAAGGATTTGAGACAGGATTGATTTGCATATGGACTTCCCCTTTGTAATGGCTTGGCAGGCCAAGAACGATGGTCTGGAGGATTGCCCAGAGCAATGCCAGAGGTTAATATTGATTCTAAATCTTACAGCAATCACCTCTTTTGTTTTGCTGTAGTAACCCCGAGTGGGACGGGTATGTCCAGACGTGGACATAGAGACCCAAGCTACTCCTCACTGATGAGGCCCAACAAGGCTGACACATGTTTGGGGATGCTTGTGGTCTTGTGCAGAAGGGATGTGACCAAGCAGTTGGGCTGGACGGCCCATTTTGGGGTGGGACCAAGTCTTGTTTGCCCAGAGCAAAGCCAGAGGTTATGATTGATTCTAAACCTTACAGCCATCACCTCTTTTGTTTTTCTAGATTTGTGACAGGAGTCAGAAACAATTCTAAAATAATAAAACATTTGTGAAAAGCAATATAATCAGAATGCTATTCCAGCCATCTTTAACAACATTATGCAATTAAGAATTAAGTACGATAGAATAACATTGGAGTACTACTGTGGAGCATTTCTAAAAAAATAAAGCCTAATATATACATTTTCCAACAAAACAAGCAAAACACTTGCCTCGTATCTCAAGGTCAAAAAAGAAAGGACAAGAGTGACAGTTATTAAAGATGCATGGGGTAATAGAACATTTTCAGACAAAGATATCATTGATATCTTCTCTAAATTCTATCAGATGTTGTACACATCAGAATCATCGGAAAATAACCCTACTGTCAAGAAGCACTTATCTCACTCCACTTATCCTAGGTTAGATCTTAGTCCACTAGATAATCCTATCACTGAAGGTAAAAGTCATAAAGCAAGTCATGACCTTAGAAAAGGTAGGGCCCCGGCTCAGGTGGCTTCTTATAGATTTAGGCCTTCAGTAATTTAGAAGTACCCAAACTGGATGAACCCTTTGCCCATTTTGCTGAACAGAATACATCAGAGGGAACATTTTCAGAAGCCATGCTAATAGCGTTTCCAAAACCTAATAAAGATTCTGAGCTCCCTCAAAGCTACAGACTGATATCTCTAATACATACTGACTAACATTTTTGCCAAGAGTTTGGCCAATTGACTTCTCCCTTTGTTGCCTAATCTAATTAAAAATGACAAGGTAGGCTATGTTAAAGGTAAATTGTCTTCCTCCAACATGTGACTGTTCCTAGATATTTTAGATATTGTTGACAAATGCAAACGTAGTTGTGCAGCTTTGGCTCTCAATACTGAAAAAGCATTTCATAGGATGGGATGGAACTATATGTTTAATCCTGCAAAATGACATAGCCTGGTCTATGATTAACGTGCTATGCACCAACCCCAAAACTGCTATTTTAATTAATGAACAAATGCCATCACACTTCCTCCTGTTCAGAGGTACTAGACAAGGCCTTTGTCTCCCCTATTGTTTATTGTTTATTTTGCCCATGGAACCTTTTCTGGATATTATTAGAATTGACAAAGCACATTTAGCAGATTATGCAGCTGATGTCCTTCTACTCCTTAAGAACCTTAATGCCAGTTTGCAATGTCTCCTGGTTATCATTTCACATTTTTCACTAGCTTCTGGTTATAAATGAAATACGGATAAATCCAAAAATATTACCCCACAGCGTCTATTGCACTAAACATCACATTCAAGCCTCTTGTATGAAATGGTGTCCCATAGAATTAAATATTTAGGTATACATATTTAAAGACATTGTTAAGAAAAACACAAGCATTGTATTGTCCAAAATTAAAGAACTTGCTGATTCATGGTCCCCTCTATATTTGTCCTGATGGGGTTCTCTTGTGACCATTACAATTAAGAATTATCTGATTATCTATCCATTCTATATAGTTTCCTTTCCTTCTACATTTTATAAATCAATTGGTTTGTGTTTGGCCAAGTTCTTGTGGGGTAAAAAGAAACAATAGAATTTCACTTAGTAAACTTAGATCTACTCAAAATGGTGGTGTGGGGCTTCCAAAATATGAAAAATATCATTTGGCATTTGTGTTGAGACAAACTCAAATTTGGTTTGCCCCTGTAGATCATAACAATGCACCTGCATGGTTACATCTAGGAAATTCTATGGTATCCCCCTTATCACTTATGGATTGTTTCACTATTAAAGGGAAAAATAAATGTTTTTAGGGTACAAGCGTCATAATCCCTGCCTGTTATATTAGATTGTATTTGAAGTCACTTATTCAGAATTCACATCAATTTGTATCCCAATATCTATTGTTCAATATCTTGATATGTGTAAATGGGAAGCCTGTCTTTTGGAGAACATTGCTTGATAAAGATATTAAATATGTCTTCCAGCTACTAGGTCAGGGAGTACCGTTAACATTTAACACATTTAGAGATAAATGTTCTATCTATTTATCCTATTGGCATCAATATGCTATTATTATAAATGGATCAATGGCTAATCTTGAGGCCTTACTATCTGGCACATTTTCTCCTCATAAAGACAGACTACGACATATGCATAATCTTCATTTCACTGCCTCAATGTTTCGTAAGAACCTATCTGCTGAACAAACTACTGATCCTGAGTGAGGGTCACAAATAGCTTGGCAGCAAGATTGTAATCTGATAAATGAAGAGACATTTTGGCTTTAGTGTGGAAGAAAGTCTCCCTTGTTACTACATTAGCAAGTCTGACTCAAACCTTATACTTTTTCACTGTTTAGTCTTTGTTGCTCCATCTAAATTCTTCAAGTGTAAGATTGCACGGAATGACAGATGTTGGAGTTATCTGGACGGTGAAGGGTCTTTCAGACACATGTTTGTTGAAGGTAAATTTGTTAACACATTTTGGGAAAATGGTTGGAAGACTATGAAACTTATTTTTAAGCTACAACATGATTTTAACTTCAAATCTCTGTTCCATTGAAGCACACCCCTGCCTGTCATATACTTGATCTTTTTTATCTTAGTTGCAATCCAAACTATTTGTGCCAACTGGACATCTCTTAATCAAATCAGTTGTATAATTTGTTTTTCAGGCTGTTCTGTTGGATGCTAATGCGGCGCTGAGCCCTAAAGCTGCTTTTTGAATACTAAAATTGTGCCTGGATCTTGATTTGCGGACCTTGCCACCAGGCCACACCCACGCAGGAAGTGAGGCCTCTAAAAACATATGCCGGCATCACTGGGTGCTTTCTGTTGGATGCTAATGCAGCGCTGAGCCCTAACGCTGCTTTTTGAATACTAAAATTGTGCCTGGATCTTGATTTCCGGACCTTGACGCCAGGCCACGCCCACACAGGAAGTGAGGCTTCTAAAACAAACACCGGCATCACTGGGTGCTTTCTGTTGGATGCTAATGCGGCGCTGAGCCCTAACCCTGCTTTTTGAATACTAGAATTGTGCCTGGATCTTGATTTGCAGACTTTGCCACCAGGCCATGCCCACACAGGAAGTGAGGCTTCTAAAAACAAACGGCGGCATGCATCACTGGGTGCTTTCTGTTGGATGCTAATGCGGCGCTGAGCCCTAACGCTGCTTTTTGAACACTGAAATTGTGCCTGGATCTTGATTTGCAGACATTGCCACCAGGCCACGTCCACACAGGAAGTGAGGCTTCAAAAAACAAATGCCGGCATCACTGGGTGCTTTCTGTTGGATGTTAATGCAGCGCTGAGACCTAATGCTGCTTTTTGAATAATAAAATTGTGCATGGATCTTGATTTGCGGACCTTGCCACCAGGCCACGCCTTCACAGGAAGTGAGGTTTCTAAAAACAAATGCCTGAACCCTTGTGGCGTTAAGCCCGCAGTGGAGACAAGGGCGCAGTGCTGTAAGGCTGTTGGGCGTGTTGTGGCGTCCTGAAATCAATAATTTCCTGTCACCATGCCTAGTAATCTGTGAAGGGATATTTTATGCAAGCTGAAGGACCAGAAGTAAGCAATCTATCAATTTTTTATATAAAGGATCTCCTGGTTGGGGGGGGAGTCAGACTAAGGCCGCTCCTCAAGCTGTCGGGTGTACCCAACTCAGGTGGTCATTTGGAACTGTTTCTTTGGACATTATTGGTGCTATTTCTTATTAATAAACTGATTATTTCACTTTTAGGACACTAATGTATTTAATTACAGGTTCAATTTAATATTGTTACAAGTGTTATTTATGAAATAGTGGTTTCTGTTGTCTTTTACATTTTGATAGGATTGTTTTTTTACAATTTATGCCCCCTTTTTATAGATAGCTCTTTTTTTATGGTGATATTGTTTGAAAACTCTCTGACTGAATTTTAACTCAGTTTGGGGCTGCGAAGATTTCTTCTCCCCTATAACTGTTAAGTAAGGGTGTGTCTTTATGAATGTTTTTTATTGTTGGTCATAAGCACTTTTGCACAAGCACATTTGCACTTTAAACTATAGTCCTCCTCTGGTAGGCAGGGAGTAACTATTGGTTTTATTAGCGGTGTACTTTCTTGGATTCCTAATCTCTGAAGGCTGCGAGGTGGTTCCTCTCGTCACTGGTTTATAGGACTTCTGTATCCTCCTTTCACATTTTTAAGTGGTTGTTTACCCCCTCTTTATTAGTACCATGGGCCCGAGCCCATGTTCACACAACCTCAGGTCAAAGAAAAGGAAAAAAAAGTATACCCACACCGATTTTAAAATCAGGAACCCTGGTGGTGGGTAAAGTAAAAAACTCAAAGAAAGGAGGAAGCAAAGATGTTAACCATGTAAGCTCGACCAAATGTGTATTAGAGCAACCTAAAATACTTCGTTTCTTAACTATAAAAGAAAAAGTGAATGTACCTGAAACAGTACAACTCCAACCTCCCCCTTCCAATAGTTTGATGATTGATAACAATTCATTGTTGAAACTAGTACAGAATTTCAAGCGGCAATCCATGGGAACGTGCATAGATTTGGATATCTCTGCGGTAGACGAAACCGATATGAATAATGTTAGTGGAATAAATTTGTCAGCTACACCAGATTTGGATACATTTGCACAAATAGAAGTTGAACCTAATGAGGGTGATGCGTCTTGGAATGCTACTGCAAACTCCTTTGAAAACACACCGAATAGGATAAGGAGTGGCGCAAGTGAAAACTCACTTAAAGTTGGTGAGAAATTTGATGCTTTGACTACCATGATGGATGTCCTTCTGACTATCTGCACTAAGCTGTTAAAGGAACAGAGCGACATCAAATCTTTGGTACAACAGACTATCAATAAAACCAGATCCCTTGGGATTATGGTAGAGGAATTTTGGGGAAATGATTTGCACAGGAAAAAAATTACTCAAATGAAGCCAATGTAGCTTTAGGAGATCTGAGTGAATTGGTTTTGGCTGCCGAGAAAGAAAATGAGAAAGGTGACTCTCAGTTAAAGATACATCTCAGTGAGTCATCTGTCTCTAAGTGAAATCTGGCTGAAGTAATACATTCAAGTGATAGTGTTAGTGAAATAATTGTATCCCAGGATTTAAAGAGACGTACTAGATGTAAAAGAAAAAATAAGAGATCTACCCGAAATGGCTAAAGTTAAATCTCACAGGAATGTTAAAAAGAATACCTTGCCTCTAGCCTCTACAGCCCCTTTAGATTCTGAATGTGTAGAAGTGGGAAACCGCTTTGAAATCATTGAATGCCAGCGGAAGATGGACGAAGGAAAAACAGTGGCAATCAAAATGAAGGGTTTAGATAACTGGCTGAGGGGCAAAGAACATATGACAGATGAAATAGAACTAGGGGATGAAGCGCCCTTGGGATATAATTTCAAATATGTTAAAATCCCCACTAGTGACAATCCAGGTCTCTTACCACAAAGGAGAGGGAGTAATTCTAAAGTTAGAATGAGTAATTCTATCGGTAAGAAAGTAGAAACACAATTTATAGTGGGAAAAAGTATTAAGATCATTGAAAAATCCACTACCGATGAAAGCCCTTTTTTAAATCGGGCTTGGATATTGAATAAATTGTCACAGCTACAAAATATTAACACAGGGGACATTGACTCCATCTTTGTGCCTAAAATGGGAAGTTGGGAACATTGCGTAATTGTACAATTTAGATCTGCGGTTTTTGTAGACCTCATACGGGAATACTCTAATGGAATATGGGGTAACAACTATGAGATTGTGATATGCCATTCCTGAATTCACCAAGATTTGAATGATAAAAACATGGAATCGGGGGTGATCTCTTCAACTAATACTGAGTCGGGATGTAACCAAATTGAAGTGCTATCTTTGGAGGGTAATATACCTACCTTAAACTGAGATGAGGTATGTAATAAAGAATTCACCCTACTGGAACAGTAGGGGTTTTAATTCCCTACTCCATATGGATGGTATTCAACTGCTGTTGGACAGCGATATATTTGCCCTCCAAGAGACTTGGGTTACTGGGGAAATGTTACTGGATGGATATAATATATGGAATAAAGCAGCCACTAAAGGTGAAAAGGGTTGACCGATTGTAGGTTTATGTATTGGGGTGAAAAACCACATCTCTTATAGACCACATGAGAAGTATGGGAATTCCCCTTTTGTTATATGTGCAGTTATTGATAGGGGAAGCCTATTAGGGAAACTCCTTCTCATTAACATTTACTCCCATCCAGGGGGGAAAAGCATGTTGGCTATAGGGGAGATTATAAAACAAATCATTGAAGGATGGCTATTGGAATACCCTGACTCTGAAATGTGCATAGTAAGGTATTTTAATGCCTACTGCAACACTGCCAAAAGGGAGATGGATAGGTTTAAAGAACTGTGGGATGAAACGCTTATTATTGTACTAGTGAAAATACTGGGTTACTGCTTGGTTGGGGGGAATAATCCCCAAACCCTACAGGGAATCCGATGGTTGAAATTGTTGTCTAACTGGGGGTTAAATTATTTGGAACCTAACAAAGGGTCAGGTATTAGTGAAACCTGGACAAATGGGAAGGTTGGGTACCGACTTGACTACATGTTTGTAAACACAAATCTAAGTAACTCCATTATCTCGTTCGAACATGTAGTCACCCCTTTGAGTGACCACACAGCCCTTAGGGGAAAATGTATTAATGGTCCAAAAATACAGAGCTGGGAAGTAGGAAAGGTGATTAATATACAATTCTCGGCGGGTGGAAACAGGATCACTTGGTCTGATAAAAAACTTATCTTCATTTAACAGTTTGTGTGACCGCCTTATCATTGATTGCGGGAATATTGCTCTCAATGGCCTCAATACGATCACTAATTTGTTGGGTTTAACACGGAGAACAAATAGTAACATTATTTTGAAAAACAAAAATGGTAAAAACCATACTCACAAATTTGACCAATTGATACAGGATAGGAAAAAAGAAATGAAGCATGATATTCGGGAACTTAAGGAGTTATGTGACTTAGATGATGAAGAGAGAAGTAAGAGATTTAGCAATATTAAGACACACTATAAAAATTGGTTAAAGGATTATAAATATAATACCAATAATGCTAATTTGAGGTGTATATATAAGATATGTAAAACCCACGACTCAAACATTTCTGCTACTTATATCGCCAATTTTTGATGGATGATGATAATAGGGAAAATATTGACGTGGGACAGGAGGTTTGGAGGCACTATATTTCTAATCTCTTCTTCGAAATAAGTCACATCTCCATTATCCCTACCTGTAATAATATATACGGAACACATAATTTCCTCTTTGGTATTATGGATATCCTCAAAGTTATTTCAAAAATGAAATCTTCGCGAGCTCCGGGCCCGGATGGGCTGGCTAATATTGTTATCAAACAGAACCCTAAAAAAATGGCTAGTGCTTTTTCTTCAACTATTTACTGGTATATGGGAAACAGGTATTATTCCAGATAGTTGGAGGAAAGCCATAGTTATTCCTAATTTCAAAAAAGGGGATAGAAAATTGCCTGATAATTATAGATTGCTAGCAATGGCCGACAGCAGCTGCAAGATTTTTTGCTCCCTGTTAGTGGGTACTCTGAACAACTGGATAAAGGAGAAGGGTCACCTTTCTGCCCAACAAACAGGTTTCAGAAAAGGATACAGCACTTTGGACAATCTGACTATGCTGAAACATATCATAGCTGGCACAAAGGACAAAGGGGAAACATTATATGTGTGCTCTATAGATTATTTGAAAGCTTTCGATTGTGTCAATAGGGCTTGTTGTGTGACAAACTGAGGGGAAAAAAGATCTGCCCAAAAATCCTTCAGTTTTTGAAAGAAATGTATAGGGATACCATGGTGTCCATTTGTTTGGGTAAAGGAGGGATGTTATCACCCGAGATTAGCACAAATACCGGCCTTAAACAGGGATGTGTTACATTGCCAGTACTGTACAATTTGTACGTATCAGATATGTGGGATAGTTTCTCTGCTATAAATAGCCCCCCCCCCCATTGTGGGGGGAAAAGCAATATGTGGCCTTATGTACGCAGACAATACCATTCTTATGGATAAAACCCTGGTAGGATTGCAAAGAGTGCTGAATGGCCTGTATTCTTATTCAGAGGCAAACAATCTAAATATAAATATCAATAAAACCAAGATTATGGTATTTGGAGTAGCAAAGCAAGAGAAGAAAAGATTTGCCTCTAGATGGCATATCAATTCAGTTAAATTTGAGGTTGTTGATGCTTATCGATATCTGGGGATGCCCATTTGGATTAATCCCAGTATAAATTTCTTCCAAGAGGCAGTAGATACTAAAATACTAAAGAAGTGTAATGTCATACGGAAATATATGGCCAGTAAAGGAAGCCATTCTATTGAAGACTTTCTTGAGGTATACAAGAGTTGTATTATACCCGGCATTTTGTTTGCCTTAGAAACAGTGGAGGGTAAATATCTGAGTAAATTAAGTCAACTTGAAGGGAAACTCTGGAGACCTGTTTTAGGATTGCCTAACGCTGTGCCAATACAAGCATTAAGATGTGAGCTGGGGCTTATTTCACTCTTGACTTTGTGGAAAATAGGATGCTGCAAACTGTATTTCAGAATAATACTGGGGGAGGGAGAAGAAGGAAATCTTCTTACCCGAATAGGAAAATAGAAGTGAAGGTAGGTTCAAGAATACTTATATTTTAAGTTTACAAAATACAGTACTGTTCTTCCTTGAAGTTTTAGGTTACAAGGATCCTATGGTGAAAGATGATGCTATTTGCATTTTGAAAAGTCTAAAGGAAATAGCATATATCTGGAATCTGTGTGAAAATCAAACATACCTCTATACTAAGACACGATACGCTGCCTATGCTGTCCAAGGTCTTAAACCTGCCATCCCGAGAGAATATTTATTAAATACAGGAAATAGGGCATTGAGAAGATTTATCTTGCAATTACGTTTGAATACCCTTCCTTGTAATGAATTAACTGGTGCTTGGACTAATATCCCCCGAGCAGAAAGACTATGTAGGCACTGTCAAATAGAGGTGGAGACTGTGAGACATATTCTTACTATGTGCACTAAATTAAAGGAATGGTATTACAAAGGGTATGTAAATATAGTTGGTGATTTCCAAATGATTGAATCAGATCAATTTTGGTCAGTTATTTATGACAGGGAGATAAAGGCTTTATTGGGGCAGCCTTTTATATTTGGAAACGAGCTATCTGTTAGTGAATTATTTGAAACTGTGTTTTTATATAGCGCTTTTTCCTTCATTTTAAGACTTGTTTTTTAATTTTTTTAATTGGAAAAACTGATTGTAATATGTTTGTATTTATTTTGTTTCTTTATGATAACGCTTTAAGGAGTGAAATGGAATTGCTTTCTGGTGATTTGTTTGTAGTGTATAAGGTTTTAATTAAACAAATTACGCATTTAATCTAATAAAACAAATAAAAAAATAATAATTTGGTGGAACTCTGTTTGTAATATTCATAGATTAGAAAGTTGTGTAGCTTCCTCCCCTTGCTTAGTTTGCAAACATGAATTGAAGTGGACTCTGTTTCTTGTTTATTTATCTACTACTGCACCAATTTCAATTTATTACAGACTTTACTATCCTGTTTCTCCCTTCGCCCTCCTTATGTTTGTGTTTGTGTTGTATTCTCCCCCATGTATTGTCTGTCTGGTCCTATTTTTATGTCTTTAAATTTGAGATTTCTATTAAGTAGTACCTAAATGCTTGGTTTCATGTATTATCTGTGCTAATATTCTGTTTAATCTTAATTGACTGTCACATGATCATTAATCTAATCAATTGCTACATTACTATGTATTATTATTGTCAAATAAAACTCGTTCACACTGAAAATAAAAAGATGCAAGACATTTTGAATTTGGTTTATTAATAGCAATGTTTGTGGTAATGCAACATGTTAGCTCTTAGGTTGGTGTATTTTTAATTTTTTTTATTTTTTATTATTTGTGTGAATTAGTTTAAACATAAAACTTTACACACATCAAGCGATATGAACACATAAACTAGCAGACAATTCATATAGAGAAACAAGCAACATTAAAACAAAGACATTTCATAAATTGGCAAAAGTGTTTTCATTAAATTCAATTATTGATTAGCAGCGTATCATTTTGGTTATTTAACAAATTCCACCACAAATCCTCCCAGGATAAAAGTGGGCAAAAAATAAAATATGATTTAAAAATCTCTTCCCGAAGGGCAAATAAAACGGAACAATCAACAATAAGATGTTTCTGAATTTCACTGCTTAGTTTGCAACAATGGCACAGACAGTTAGTCCGGGGCAACCATGTCCGACCACCTACAACATCATTAGTGAGAAAAAGGTTCAGTTTAACACACAGCCAAAGGTTTCTGAGGAATTGTGAAATATGTTTAGTTAGGTAACTCTGCGGGATATCAAAAGGTTTGATATCCATAGAAAAATGTTCAAACACTTTGTATGAGCTAAGGCAGTCTCTGTTTCTAATCCAATCATCTTCAAATAAGAGCTTCTTGACCTTAGCAGGATTACGGTCAAGCTCTTCCAAAGAAATAGAGTTGTCAGCCAACACAATCAAAACCGCATTCACCCAAGACCTGAGAACCACACAATTATGTTTCTTAAACAATGAGTTAAGTTCAGTAAAAAGGGTAAATGCTGGTGGAAAAAATTGGAGCGCAGAGGAAGTATTCTTCTCCAGTCCACCTTTCTTTTAAGTGAAGTGATAACCACAATGTGTTTTACCAGAGAAAATGGAGTACCACCTGGGAAATTCAAAAATCGTTTCCACACAAAAGCCTCCTCTTTAGCTCAATCAAGGTTTTCCTCCCTAACCTCTGCCCGACAGATCAATTTCGGGAAAGACATCTGGTTATCCAGCTTAAGAGCTGGTATCATGGAAAAAAGACCAAGGGCCTCATTCGAGTTGGGCGGTAAGGGTTAACGGTCACCGGTAAGGAGACCAGTGCCGTTAAACCCTTACTGCCCAATTCCGAGGTCTCTTAGTGGGACCTGCAAAGGCTGTGAGGTCTGACCACATGTCTTTTGCGGGTCCCGCTAAGGGACCAGGGCGCTAATAATGGGCCCGTAATTTACGGGCCCGTAATTAGCGCCTTCCCCATTCCCATTGAGCCCTATGGGGGCTCAATGGGAATGGGGAATGGTTGGTTGAATGGGGATTTACCGGGTCTGCACAGGTCGGAATGTCCCGGTAAGTCCCTTCACCCAGACCGGACACGGACCTGGGTTTGGAGGCAGCGATGGCGCAAATAGCGCCATGGCTACCTCCAAACTCGGAATGAGGCCCCAAATGTTTTGTCAAGCAAGTGCCCAGAGTTGTGCTACCGCTGCAGTGGCTCCTGGTCTCAATTCCTCAGTTGCCGCTGACATGGACCATTTAGATTGAATGGTCACACCAACATATTTGAACTCAGTTACCACCTCTTTTTCCCATCAATATGCCAACCAAAGTCAGATCTCCCCAATTGAATCTTTCTACGGTTGAAGATCAAAACCTTTGTTTTCGCAATGCTGCTCTCCAGGCCTAGTTCTTTAAAGAAACTCTGAGCCTGCAGGATGGACTTTTGTAAGCCCACTGCTGTGTAATCCAATAAAATGAGATTGTCTACATAAAGAAGGTACTGAATACATGCAGTTCCCAATCTCAGAGGATGCACTCCTGGCCCCTCCAGTGCAGACCTAAGTCCCAAAATATATAAATTAAAAAGGGATGGGGCAAGACAGCCCTGTCATAGACCTCGATACACGGCTATCCACCCTGAGTACCCAACCCTCCAGTCCAGCCTAACCTTGATCTTCAAATCTTTATGAAGATATTCCAAAAGTAAAACCAAAGCCTCAGGGCACACCCACTGCCTAAGCATCCCCCATAACCTATTGCGATCAACACTGAAGAGGGAAACTCCGAGCAGACCCTCAGCCCCGGATGACCCCCCAACCAGAAGAAGCACCAGCATCAACATGAGTGCCAATCCTCTGAATTTATGCCAATCCCCACAGCTCCAGCCATGGACAACTACCCCAAAAGGTATCCTACCAGCCGATCGTATGCTCCCGCTACACCGCAAAATCTTCCTAGAGTGGATGAAGAGACACAGGACAGAGCTGGAGACAACCGCATGGACAGTCTTGACTAAAGGCTTCGAACCAAAACCGCCATGGAGCAAGTCATTAGAGACATCCCAACGACATAGCTCTGTTAGACATGAAGTAAACTCGCAATCCGCGCAATTGGACACACACATATCAATCTACATGAAGAACACATACAGTTAGATGAGATAGAGGAAGATGACACGTACACACTATCAGCACGTTTATTATTTTGTCATTAGGCTCGCTATAGCACCGCAGCAACGCAAGAAGCAAGAAGAGTTTGTGTATACGCTTGCAGACGCCTACAGGCAATTAATCCTATGGAAGGACAGGAGCACTCAAGCGACCTGACCAACCGTAAAACTCTTACTAACCTATGGACACTATGAGATCTCCATAATGAAAGCCAGAGCAGGCCTTAGGAGAATACCGTAGGCTGCAATGGTCTGAGAGGATCCCAAGCCGCAAGGTGCTTTTCTAGTAGAACAATCCCCGGCGTGAGCAACAGGCTGCCAAGGCCACCATTTTGCAAGGCAACATTCCACACCCCGAGCCAAGGTGGCTTCGGCTGCAGCAAAGGATATTCCCTGCAAAATACACATTAATTCTAGGTAATTGAGCTTGCAAGAGTGGTCTCAAACCACGTGACTCGGCCGAGCTGAGAACGAGCCAAGACCCGGAGACTGGGAACAAGCTACTGCCCCGCAGCCAGACAGCGACTCGCAACATACTCGATGCCTCCAGCCACCTCGTACGATGGGAATGGAACACTCTCATGGCATTAGTCATCCACACACTATAGTAATACGCAGACACATAGTTGCAACTTGCAAAGAAATAGTAGACATGTAGTGGGAATAGGTGTATCGCGGGCTGGGAACAGAGTTAGTCCCAGACTTGGGGGCCCGCAGCCTGACCAATGAAGATGCTGGGGTCTGGGGGAAGGTGGTGAGGGTTGCCAACCAATCACTTGGCTTCCCTAATGTAACATTTTTAGAAATAGTAACTTTCGGGGATGATCCAAGTACACCACCTGATACAGTAACATCCAATAACAATTCTTTTCTATAGGGTCCTATACTGGACCTACTACTCAGAAGCAAATCCTGGCCATTGACAGGTTTCGGAGGGAGTCTGCTGAGTGATGATGGTTATTGCGTCACGAGGGTACAAAACTGGCCTTCGAGCCAGAATGCGGCGAGATGTGCCTGGATCGCTCCTAGCATATGACCCCCGTGTGTTTTGCCTAATAAAGCACAGTAACACTTGCTCCTTGCATGGACTTGGTCTCCTTTGGGACCAGGGAAGGAGTTAGGGCCTTCCGTGAGCTGGGAGTCTGCTGACCCTTGGCACAGCTCTGCTGGCCCCAGAAATTATCATAACAACACAATTGAATGCTTTAGAAAATATCAAGAAAAGAGAGATTAATCGAGTGTGTTTTTAGAAATGCCTGGTTTTTCAAATGATGCAGAACCAGACAGTTGCGGGCTGTACTTGTACCCTTCTGAAAACTGGATTGATTACAATCCAGCTTATGTGTGGTGATAGTCTATCTTTCCAGGGCATGCAATAAGAATCCGGAGAAGATCTTATTCGAGGCATCTAAAAGGGAGCTAGGGCGATAATTCCCCAGAATCGCTCTGTCTGAATATTTGTGTATCACCACCATAATAGCCTCTCTCCAGGTATCCGGGCATCTAGTCTGCTTAACCACATTAGAGTACAAGTGGAACGAAGCCCCCTCTCATAAAAATGGGTCCGATTTAAGTGCGAGATTAGGGAGGCCATCGGGATCAGGGGTGTTTGAAGATTTGGCCCTCTTAATTGAGGTTTCAATACCTACCTTGTCAATGTCTAGCAAGTCCCAGGTTTCTACACTAAAGGAAAATCCCTGTTTGACAGTTAACTTCTACTTTTGACAGCCTACAGAGACATACAGATTGGTGAGAAAATGCTCCCATTTTTTTACCGAGAATGATTGATGTTGAAGTGAGAGTTGAACCCCCTCCCCTTGAATGAGGCTCCAGAAATTAGCCGTTCATCACGAGGAGAGTGCCATAAGCATATTCTCAGAATCACTTTGTAAAAGCAAGGCATGATAGCCCTTTAACCAATTCCTCTATGACAACTTGATCCTGGCTATAGTTCATACTACATTTATACCCGTTTTAAGGGTTTTCCTAATGTCCCTTCTCAGCTGACTGTTCTTCCGTATTGTATCTATGTTTAGATACCAGTGGGTGAAAGTCTGCTGTAAGCTGTGAAGCTAGGATCAACACAGAAAGCGTGTTCTGACAATGGGGTGAAACATATCTAAAAAACATCCCCCCACAAGATCCTGGTTAATACTAGTATTTAAGTGATAAGCATAATTTGGTTTCCCTCGCACTGCATGGTTTTGAGGTTTGATTGATAGAGCATCTTAGAGCAGAGCGGGACCATCAGTATAACTGATTCTACCAAAGCTGCCTCCAAGATGCGAGTGGCCACTAGCTATATCAAATTCCACACTTCAATTTTCAATACAAGTAAAAAGCTGTGAAGACACAAATACAAAATCCAAGGTGGAATTCTGCACGCCATATGACCAGATATATCTGGGAGGGACGTCATCACGAAAATTGCAGTTTAAAGGAACCAAGTCCAAGGCATCTAGACAAGCATGAAATAAAATCCCTCGGGCTCTAGCGGGTAGAGAGAAACCCTTAGCAGCCCCCAAGAGATACCACTAGGGGTCTAAAATTACCCACAATTAAAAAACACACATTAGGAAGGAGGACATGGTGACTATAAACATTAATAATGGCTGCTAAGAAATCAGTTCAAATAGATGTTACCGGATTAAAATAAACATTTAAGACAATGAGAACTCTAAAAACTTGCATAGTTGAGTCAAACCATGTAATTTTACAACCCAACAAATCAGGGCGACCCGAACCAGACAAGATATGCCAAGCACATATCAAGCCACCATAAGGCCGACCCCTGAGACCCTTCCTCGCAGGCTTGTGAATAACCCTAAACCCATCCACTAAAGGGTTGTCCAACTTGAGAGATTCTTGAATACAAATTAAGTCTGCCTCCGACCAGAGTTTGTCATTGAGGCAGAGATGGTTGAACCCATGTGTATTCCAAGATACAAACCTAACTGGTATAATTCAACAAGGGCCCCTTTATGATGGATTACATTGATGCAGTGAATTAATAATATGGGACCAATCATAAGTCACATGACAATTAATTGGCCATGGCAATACATTATTAGTTCAATTCAAGGCAACTGATTGTACATTAATCTTCAAAGGTTCCCGTGGATTATTCTCAAAACCACAGTATCCATCCTGAGTGATGTAAGTGATTTCAATCCAGCACTTCACCTAAATCAACGCCTAGCGTGTAATGCACAACTAGAATCCTTATTTATTTTGTGTCTAAAAGTTCTTTTATTCTGAACGATGTACCACTCATATCATGCCCCTCTCTTGGGAACCGCCCCGGTCACAGTGAACCAGGAATCAGGCTGGTTTGCAAAGTTAAAATATTTATTTATTTTTTCACAATATAATCACACTATGTGTAATGGGTATACAATAATCGCCAATGGGGTGATGTAACACTAAGCAATCTCTTTAATCACAAGGAGTAATAGTGAGCAAAACAATTCAGCACAGAAATAATACTTTTGTGTGTGTGTTCAAATCAACTAGCAATGTGGTTACTATTTCACCTTGCACACCCCTCAACCCCCAATAGGCAATGTAAAGAGATAGGAGGAGAGAGAGCAGGTATTGAGGAATGCAGAATTCAAACTAAATATCAATCCCAATTTCCCTGCAGCAAACACAAGAGAAAAACGGAATTGATTGGCAAGCTGTCAAAATGGTTTTAAAGTTATCTTGAGAATGGATTGGGTAAAACACTAAATACGGTTTAAAATGCTGAAATTGTTTAAATTCTTATTGGAGCCGCTTTAGATAGTTGCAGACAAACACTAGCAATGATTTGATACTAATAAGCAATGTAAAATCTTAAAGTTAGGGTTGGAAGCAATCAAAAGCTGTTTTACACGTGACAGAAATTCCCTAAACAAAAATCTGCTGCAAACTTTTCAGTGTGCGGTAATCGCAATTGCGGGAGAACTATATGGATTTGGAATGCAGTATTTGGTTCCATGGAAAGCTGTGGGTGTTAGCTATATGTAGACAAATTTGTTTCTAGCATAACATTTGAGAAAGTTATGGACGTTTTAGTGGAGGTCGTTTTTCTGAGATAGGCGCAAGAATGGGAAAACAGGAATGCGCTTTTAAAAGACAAACGGGATTTCTTTACACTAGGGGATGACTATGAAGAAGGAAATATCACATGGAAGAACAGCCACTGGATCAGGGCGACTGCCAAGGAGCTTGCCTTCTTCAGATGAAATATATCAGCACAAAGATATTTTTAACAATACTAGTACAGAAGGAAGATGATAGGGAAAAGATAGAGAGTTCAGGCAGTTCAAAAAGATTTCTAACAATGCAGGTTCTGAAGACAAGATAGGATGGATGTATATAGGGATTGACTATAGATAGTACATATGCTAGTGACACAGTTCTATTCTATAGATACTCACTATATATGTTTTGAACGGAACTGTCAGGAATTCTGGTCTGTCAAGATTTCTGGTCAGGGATTCTGGTCATTGATTCTGCTCAGGGATTCTGCTCAGGGATTCTGTACAGGGATTCTGCTGGGTACACCGGACTAGACTTGGTCTGTTCACAGCACAGCACAGGACTGGATTGGGTCTGCAATGGCTCTGTTTACAGCACAGCACAACTGGATTGGATCTTTTGGTTCTGATGATAATTCTTTTGGCAGGAAAGCAGTTACATCACAGCCCGGCTGTTTCTTTTGTTCCCCTTAGGTTTCTGGAGTGGGTGCTGGAATCTTAAGACCTAGCTGAAAATGGTTCAGCTATGCAATGAGCCTTTCTGCTTGCCAAGTTTCTGGAGTCTGGAGCAAGGAAGATGGATGGTTTTCTAGCAGGGTGCTCCACCAGCAATTGGTTAGTGGGTGAATCTGTGTGTTTTTTTCAGTCTGAGCTGTCTCTATTTATGCTTATGATAAAGGGTGTGTGTCCAGGTTTATCCTAAGCGTGCCCCTTAGGCAGGCGATTGGCTAGAATCTCTTCTCTACCTTGATAGGAGGAGAGAAATAGGGTGTCACCTTGATGGTGTGAGTTTATGAGTCGGAGAATCCTCCTCTTGTCCCTTGAACAAACAATCTACTTTTAGTACAATACATATTTACATGTGTGCAATCTCTATAACAATAACATATATCGATCACATATTTTGTGTAGCATATACTCCTCCAAACCTCATCGCTGTTCGATCTTGTGTCCGGAACACAATATCCAGTTTATCAGAAAATGTGTACAAATGTGCGCATTGAATATGGGCATAAGTGTATGAAGTTTCATGCTTTTGGCATAAATACATTTGGTGTAAAACCATATTTTCTCCGGTTACTTCCCAAAACACCTCACAGAGTTCTGGCACCTCTTAAAACGTGCCACCAAAAATTAGATTCACAAATCTGCTGTTTACATATTTTTCACAATTTTACACAGTAATTTATCAGTCTTTGAAAAATGAGCTTTTGGGCTTACTTAAGCAACAAATTGTGGTTTGTCTACGCCTCCTTCTTCTCCTGACAGCTCAGAAGCAGTCTCCTCCCAGTTCCTGCTGGGCCCAGGACATTTATGACTCTTCACACTTTGTATTTCCTTTCAGCCAGAGGATGTCCATTGTCCCCTTCCCTTGCAGCCCCAAATTCTCCTCCCCTAATCTAATCATCACAGAGGTGTGATTTCCTGGTGGAGTGAAGCAGAAGGGAGATGCCTGGCCTCCGTGGGGGAAGCTGTTGGACTGGTTTGATTACTTTTAGGCAGGCTTAATTTCAATGTCATTCTGTTACATTTATTTCTTGGTTTAAAACAAACTTGTAATTTCAAAACAAGCTACTAGAACACTTATTCCAGATTCTAAACCATGGGGTTAAACAGTTACAACCTAGGTTACTCTCAATAACAGGTCACTTAGTTTTCAGACATTAGATTTCAGTTGTATAAGTTTAAATTCTATCATGCAAGCTACTGACAGCTGTCATACAGGCGGCCATGGGTACTGCGCCCAGATTTTGACAGATTTCACAGGCAGGCACATTTTTGCTGTGAATATTTTGATGACAAATTCAGCTTTTCAGGACATTGTATGTTCGTAATGATTTGTTTAACTAACTGAATTGTAGCACCCAGCAATCATATTGGATGTTTGTGGGTGTTTTGTATCGGCATTCTGCAGTTTCAGCAACCAAGAAAAAAGATTTAAAAGCAAGATTTTGGATTTCTTTCAGCAAAGCACTGCTTTTCCCTCTGTGCTCCATTTTGACTTGTTGGGCAGCCCAGTGACATGTTTCAGAAGTGTGCTGTCTGTTCCACGACTGACAACATTCATGGCAGATTGGGCAGTCGTCTTTTTGTGTTGCAAAGCGCGATTTCCATAGGTTTTGGCGCGCATGAGGATTTTGCAGCCATTTTGATAATTCTGGCACCACCAGAACACAGTGATGCCGCAGGGCAGAGCCTAAGTGGGTTAATACATCCCACAGTGAGTGGGACTGGGGTTTCTTGTGGCCAGTCATTCGACAGCACATACCCCATGTTGGACAAACATTCGGCCTCCGCCATGACTGTATTATAGATGAGTTTTGAATAAAAGGCAATTTTCACAATGTCAACATGATGTAAGTCTAGGAAAATATGTGTAGCAATGTTTTTAGAGAAAAGCAATTGGAGGCTTACTATTTGCCCAAAGAGAGCCAGAATTTATTGTCAGCTCGGGGGATATAGTTCTTTGACCTTAAAGGTCCTTCTCAAGCATAAATAGCTCAACTGATCCCCCACAGGCGGGACCCTCCCACCCAACACTGGGACTGACTCATCCCCACAAGCCTGATTTCTCTCTGGCAGTCGAAAAGTAGGAAAAGTAGAACCCCCCCGGTAGTCCCCTAGGAAGTCTAACTGAGCCTGACAACAAATTTCCCACCCCAGATCCCTGCACCAAAGACGTCCGTCGGTCTTCTATGGTCAAGAATCTGTGAGGGTCCAAGCCCAGTAAATTAACTGAGTCCCCAACTGGCTCAAAAGGGTAAGTACTAGCATGAAGTATTTTAGGGGCAGGGAGAGAAGGTGCACCAGAGCCCATGGCTGCCAAACCTAGTTCACCCTCTGTTGTGAAGAAAGATCAGCATTCTCCACCGAACTGACCTGAAGAGCCCCTCATCAGATTCAACAGAGTAGGTGGATAGAGAAGAAAGATTCAGGTCCACCTCGGGAACTTCTACCTTCTTAGGGTGAAGATATGATGTTATAAGGGATTTTTTGTTAACATCCTGTTTAACCAATGGGAGAGAACCTCCGGGTTTTACCCTTCTCTCGAGCCACCCTTACCAGATCATCCTGATCCTCACTTTCGTCAGAGATTATTTTTGTCCGAGCCTTCAGGGATCGTAAACATTTCAGGGAACCTCTTTTATTGTTACAGGCTGCCCACTTAAGTTTATCTTTATTCTTAACTTACTTACTCCCTCTGCGCCCCAACCACCACAGGCATGTCTGAAGCATCCGTAGATGGGGTCCCAGCAGAGCGGACTATCCTGCATGTTTCAAATGAAAATTTCTGAGGAGAAATAGTTTCAGACGCTACTGTGGCAAGAGGGGAAGTGATGTTGTGAGGAGAGCGTGGGCCAGAGGCCCCCACTCCCTCTTCTAAACCTCCTAACTTATTTTGCTGCGATGCAAGAAGGAACCAAACCCAGAGGTTTGAATTGCAACTGACACTGAGTTTACTGGTAAACCCCCAAACCTGAGCAATCTCTTTTTGCAGATTGCCCATAGGGCACTGAGTGCCATAATGAAACCCTCAATGAAATTCAATTTTGCAAGCAGGTCTTTTAATCATGAATGATCTTCTCTTAGTTTGTACATTTTCATTTTGTGCCCCTGGTCCATAGTGTCCAGTATCCTCGACAAAACTGGGAAAGAAAAGGTGTCCACTATAGGAATTTCCTGGGCATGTCAATCATGACACAGATATGAACGTTCATTAGAGTTGCGTAATGGCCTCGTCTCAGACTTTGGAGAAGAACAATATGTCTGAGCATATCCTGGTTGATTAGAAAATTTGTGAGCCTCTGATGAGAGCGGTGATCCATAGCAGACGGTGGACATCTTATGCCCCCCTGGCGTAGGAGGTACAGATCAATAAGAAGAAACATTAAAAAGTTTAACCTCCTCCAAGACACATGGGCCAAAAGGAGATCCCTGAATAGATTGAACACTTGGACCCCCCCAGCGATAAACAAACTATTTTTATAAATTCTGAAGACACAACAAGTGCAAGAATGGAGACATCTTAAATAAGATTAGCACCCACGCAATCTCTCAGGTCCTCTGGATCTGTGTGGGTTAAGGAAAAAGAACAATCTGTGCTTATTAGCACGTCAGTAGACTTTGTTGCCAATAGGGGATTCAGCTGCTCCAGCTGCTCCATGGTGGCAAACCCTGGTCCCCGACAGTCATCACTAGTATTCAGCCTGCAGCCGTAGATTTGCTGCTGCGTAATCCGGGCATAAGCTTGTAGCGAGCAAACTAATAAAAAGAATGAGCCAATAAAAACAGAAAAATAAACTAAATAGTAGTTTGTTTGACACTCTGCAGCAGGTAGTGTGTATTAAGCAGGACTGTTGGTACGCAGTTCAATAGCAAAGATGCAAAGATATACAGCCCAGATAAAGCAACCGGTCCCTCACACCTGCTAGAATGAAGTACACAGGGCGAAACTCTGCTTTACCCAGGAACTAAGTAGACATTTTTGCAACAGACCGCATTTGTAAAGCCGCCACTGTCTCCCGGGCAACCAGGCTGAAAGCAAGTGGGGGATAATGGCCGCCAGACACCAAACACTCAGACGCACTCTGCGTCGCTCCGCTCCGGCGGAGGATTATGACATGTAGGGACAGACAGCAAAGAAAGAATTCCTTGATCACGTAGGTTCGCAAATTAGAGAATAAAAATGTAGCAACGTGATCTGATCTAGTCAGTTTCCCAAACATTCAGACGCACTCTGTGTCTCGCCGCTCCTGCAGGGGATTATGACGTGTAGGGATAGACAGCAAAGAAAGACTTCCTTGCGCACGTAGGTTCGCAAATTAGAGAATCACAATGTAGCAACATGATCCAATCTAGTCAGTTTCCCAAACACTTAGACACACTCTGCGTCGCTCTGCTCCTGCAGGGGATTATGACATGTAGAGAGAGACAGCAAAGAAAAACTTCCTTGAGCACGTAGTTTCACAAATTATAGAATCACAATATAGGATCGAGATCCGATCTAGTCAGTTTCCCAAACACTCAGACGCTTTGTACATGATGGCATTTGAACTCCAGTTAATTTGTAGGATAAATTGGTTCTCGTGGAATTGTAGGTGGAATTGTAGTTGAGTGATAGCACAGCATATGTTATTTGCTTTGAACAGATGGCTGTGAATAAAAATATGTTGATTAATTGTGAAATACTCGTCCTACTGGACCTACCAGGGCGGAATCTTTGCTAGTGATTGCCCTGGATACAGCGTGAATGGTTAAGTGAAATCTTCACTGGGTACCTGCACAGGGAGTTGGAATGCAGAGGCATAGCATAGTGTCTCAATCCATAATGAATTAATGTGTGTAGGCCGGAGGTAGGTGCAATCTGTTCACCATGATAGGGCTGATATTTTTTTTAAAACACACGTCAATGTATTTGTCCAATTAACAAGTAAAATATTTATGAGTAGATGCATGTAAACATGCCTACATTTGGGCAGGTGGTGATGTCATGGAATGCATGATTCGTAAATTTAAAACAAAATGGAAACAACAATGTTTACAATTATATCATTTCAACACTGTCTTTCGTGACTTGCACACAACATCACATGAACCCTCCCAGCGTGGTGAAGAGAGCCGCGTATTAGCGAGCGTGTATGAGGGCTGATCATATTTGCATATCACCCAGAGCAAATCAAGCAGCAACTTTGATCCGGAGGGCAGTGATTACTGAAGCTTTTGCTAGAATGAGCCGATTAATAATGTAACTGACTACACCTTTCATGTAGTTCGCATTTCATCTGTGTGCAACGTTTAAGAGGCCATGTTGCCTGTCTGTGTTCAGAAATGTTACTGATTGGCTTCCCTAGCCAGGCTATCAATTTTTAAGCAATAACGCCTAGAGTGTGTACGTCATACCAGGTGGTAGCGCCCCGCTTCATGGGTTAATAGGCTCCAGTATATCCAGGTTTACCAATAGAGGTGGGTTATTACCAACCAGTTTGGCCGCCACTTTGACATTATTCAAATTAGCAACTGTGACACGCAGCGGCTTGCTAATGCTTTGGATTTTCTATTAAGAACGAACACATTCAAGCAAGTCTTCTTTCAATACAATGAAAAATGTAAGCCTTAACAAAATGACCACCAGGGAATATACAAAAGGAGACAAATAAATTAAGCCTCTAATAGTGTCAGTCTGCATTTACTTTCTTAATGTGGCATGGCATGTTTTACTTGGCATCAAGGGTAAACCAAGCATGATCATTGTTATTATGTGGCTAGACTGGCCTGAATTAGTGGTGCCAGTCTCAATATACTGAAAAAAGAGATGCATTATTTGTGACAATGGTAATAGGCTAGTGAGAGCCTCTGAGAAGGTGGGAAGTGCTGCACTAATCCTGACAGTCAAGATACTTCCTCTAATCATCATAAAACCAAGAGGCCAGGAACGCTTTTTTGTATCCTGAGGGTGGCAAATGGCCTGGGCAATTCTGTAAATTAGTAACTGTAATTTATAAAGCAAATAGAGCTTGTAAAAAACCTGTTTAGTATTTGAGAATTCTCTGCTCGACTGCCATTCCTGGAGAGAGAAAAGGGTGGTGGCAAGTCTGTGCAGGACTGTCTCTACTGAGCAGTACTATAGACGTTGATGTCCAGCGTCCATGAAATTGTGCCAACCTTTACATGCCGTTTTACAACTAAAGAAAGAAAATTAACCTTTTAATGTGTGTTGTCTCATGAACCGATTCACCACAAAATATTTGGCATATCTCAATATTGGGCAACCAAAGTTATTTTTAAAGTAAGACTGCCCGCAGAATATAACATTGACCTAGATTATGACATGACACTGAACGTTTGATTGCAATATGCCCAGCTATAAAGTGTAACTTGCTTTCCTTTTCCAGGGAAACACAAAATCTGCTTTGTGGTGGATGTAGGCTACCACATGGAATGTGTATTACTATAAAATTCTCAGCTATCCATCTGTCCACCCACCCATTTGTCTGTCTATCAATCTCTCTCTTTCTTTCTGTCTATCTGTCTGTATGTCTATCTGTATATCTATAATATTTCTCTGTTTCTATCTCCTCTCTCTCTCGCTATCTATCTCTCCCTCACACAAGTACACGTGCACACACATACAACAGCCAAGAGTGGACTGGGAACCAAAAAAAGGCCTGGATTATTTGTTTTCGAAGCAGCCCCATATTACGACGTCGAAGCAAAATAGCAGCTTAATTGTGTGTGCTGTATGCAGAAATATTAAAAAAAAATCGGTGTGCTATCAGAAAATAGGCCCATGGTGCAGAGGCCCACAGGGAAGTCTCCGGGCGTCTCTGTAGGCCAGTCCACCATTCACTACAGCTCTTCCCAAAGGCATGGAAAGGAAGGCGGCAGGGAATGAATGTATATGTATACGCATATACCAAACTAAACCGGCTGAACAAGTACTCACATATACAGTATTTATGCTCAAGTCACTTGGCAGAAGTATAGATTATGCAGTATTTGACCTGCCCACAAAATTCCTTTTCAACCCATGCCAGAAGCGGGCTCCCATGCCAGAAGCGGGCTGCACCGAGCAAGTACGTGAGAAGTCTAAAATGTCACCGGGAAGCCGGAAGAAAAGCAAGCAGTTCCTTTCATTTGAACATCAGAAACATACCAACTGGCTGTAAAAACATACCTACATGATGTCGGGTCTAGGTTCCTAAACCAACAGAGTTTCTGGCAATTGCAAAGTTTGTTCTGGAGCTCCTTAACATTATGCCATTTTTACTTCAGACTAGTAAAAACATAACGGGCCTGATTTACCAAAAAATGTTAACATGAGAAAGTCCCATTGAAAACATGTTTGTAAATCAGGCCCAATGCGCAGGCGTGGTATTTATCAACGCGCTATTCCGCAAACTCGGGATTTAAGATATTTACAAGGGTTTTCAGCAATTAAAAAAAAAAGCATTTGTGCAAACATAATAATCACAAAGACGGCAAACAATGGCTGTAGTTATTCTATCACTCTAGAACGCGTGTCGCGTTTTTGTTATAAAACGGGCTCGATGGGAGGAGGGGAGACAAAGAAAACGAGGCACAAACAATGCAGCAAAGTGATCCAGGCAAGCACACAAAGAACTGAGGCAGTGCGCGAGGCAAATCCGTTACACCCAGGTGTAAAGAAACACTCACTGTAGATTACCCCTGAAAAGGAAGGGCATCCATTTATTGTCGGGTGTGTTTATGTTGGTCGAAAACAATATGGAGATACAATGAAACATATGGAAAAAGTGCGTTTGGAGCCCGGCGTGAGTGACATTTTCTTGGCAGTTTAAATGTCAGGCCCCGTTGTGGTGATGTGAAGGCCTCGGCCTGACCTCTGCTTCTCCGAAACAGACTTAGACCCCGGCACGGAAGACAGGATGCCTGGGATAGCGAAGTATCATAAACAGATTTAGTATTTGGAAGATGGAATGTTACACTGTCCAGAATTAATTAGCCAGGGGGTCGAGTTGCAGCTGTTAGTATTTCACAGTCCCAGTCCAAACCTGTTGCCTGCCACGCCAAGGAATATTAGCTGCCTTGGCCCCAGAAGCATTCTGCCACCAGCTCCCCTCACGCTCACGTTTACATGAACTACAGTCAAATGCTGCCTCTGTATTCAACACATCGGATGATCGTCATTGGTATGGAAAGAGGACTTTATTAAGAACATCTGAATATCGCAACTATACCAGAAATGCACATTTCTCATCTAAAACCGAGAACTATTCTCACACGTTTAACAAGGGAGACAGGTAGATACAATATTGTCTGTTTATACGTTTTTTTCTTCTCGCTTGATTTTTAATGCAGCCAATTGAGCCCCTTGTGTGCAATGACCTGACCCCAGAATGCTTGCATTTCGGTGGAAGTTCCATGGACATACATTGCTCAGTGGTGTTATACAAAATGTGGGGGTGCTGCACGGACCCCACCGCATGCACAGGGCCGGCACATGGCATAGGCTGCCTGTGTGCAGACCCTGCTTGCTGATCAAGAACACCCCTCCCAAACATCAGCATTAAGACTAGTGCCCCCAAAAATACTTTCTAACACATCCGTGCGAAATTGAATAGGTAGCACTTTTGAGGGTACAGCCAATAATCAATCATTAAGATGGGGCGTACGATCTAGGGGGAACCAAAAGATAAAGTTGAAGTTAATGCTGTACATTTTGTAAAAATGGTTACGTCAATTAAATTCAAATAAAATAAATAAATAGATCGCTCTTTCTCAGTGATGAATGGCAAAAGATTCCCAATTCCGTGTAATATTTGGGTGGACAGATGGGGGGGCCCCATACAGCTCCATATTGCTACTGAACAATGTATCTTCCCTCAAGACAGATACACCCCTCATCCCTCTTTCAAACTCTCAGAATGATTGCAGATGCCTCTTTGATCTTTAGCATCTTCGCATTGGCTGTACACTGTGCACGACCATATACATAGTTCTTTAAAGAACCTTTGCAAGGTTGGTTTAGTGTATATTAATGCCATCCAGAGATGATAAGATATTTGGTCAAGTTCTTAAAGTGCAGACTGGTCTCCAATATTCAAATTGAGTGGGGCAAACCCCTCTACTGAGAACAAACATGGGTCAAATACCCTGTTCTATGGAATTTCTTCCACTCAGGAGGGTCTACAACCATGTTTTAGCTCATTGCACGCTTCACAGAGCAGAAATATCAATGTGCATGGCAGTCTTTGTGCCACCCACAAGGCAGTCCAGCATCGAAATGCTGGGCAATTCTCCTCTGAACAATAGTACCATCAGCAACCCCAGACACGTGTTTCAGCCTAGTCGGGTCTCATCAGTGAGGTGAAACTGATCCTATCTGAGGCACAGTGAGCAAGGGGTCCACGTCTGGATTACACTTGGTTACACCAATATCAGCCTCACCGCTTAATTGAAATGTGTGACCATGCCAAATTATTGTTTATTACTGTGCCTTAAATTGGAAAATTGCAAATGATTCAGTTTACAAAGTTTATAACCAGAGTTTGACTCCTTATATAATAATAGTGACCATTCATTGGCAGATACCTTACAACTCTGTTTTGACCTAACACTTGCATGATGTCCTCTACTAACAGGACACAGCAATTGCAGCCCCTGGTGAGAAGGCTAGTCAAAAGCCGGATTATGTAAATTAACTTCTATAAGCGCCCAGCCTCAGCCTGAAAGGACCCCTGTCCCACACACCAATATAACCATTACCGTCAGTGCTGTGCCCCATAGAATATAATTGAGTGCCATGCAACATTTGGTCCAATTGTACACATTGCTCCTCCACCATTTCCTTCTCATGCCTTCCTGAGCATATTATTTATCACTCGCTCCCATCCCAACTATCTTCCTGACTTTGTGCCTCATCACTACTATTACATGTTCCATCATACTCCGCCTTTCACTTTTGGACAGGCAAAAGTGTATCAACACCATACACTATGGCAGGAGATGCTATACAAATGCAAGATAACATAACACATCACAACGATTTGTATCATGGCTTAACCATCAAAACGTTTTCTAATATAACTAACTTCCAATGATGCACTGGAGTATCCAAAACTGATTCCACTACCTGTGACTTCATTATATATAATGTCCCTTCTGCAATGTCAATACATATGCGCATTAGTGGGCCTCTTTTGCCACACAGGACATCACAAATCCTAGAAAGGGCCATGAACATGCAGCCATTTAGAAGCCTCAGTCTACTCTCCGCCCTCTGCAACTCATTTAGAACATAACTGCGAGACCTGTCCTTGGCCTCAAGCCCAGGGAACGTATCTCTCCAGCAGTGAAATCTCTGCATTGGCTCCCAGTGACTACAAGGATTAAGTTCAAGACACTCTGCATTGTCCACAAGGCCTTCTGGGGCCTGGGTCCTCAATACCTACAACTCTCTCTTTGTAAATACCTACCTACTTGAGCTCTTTGCTCCTCCATCTCCAACTCCCCCAGGATCAGTCGCTTCTCCAAGCAACAATTTAGTGGTAGATCTCAGTTTCCCCCTACTGATCTCTTTTCTCGGCTGGGGCCTCCCTCTGGAGCAGCCTCCCTGCCTCTCTGAAACTTGTGGAAAACCATCTCCTGTTTCGGAAGCATCTCCAGGCCTTCCTCTTTGCTTCTGCCTTCTCACGTCCTCTCCCCTGTTGATTTCCTGTCTGATACTGGTTACCTGGCTACCCTCTGATTTCGGGCCCAGGTCACTGTCCGCCCAGTTGCACACCTGCACTGCCTCCCGGCAAACCTTGCACTTTGGTTTGTATCTGTAACCCTACAGTCCCCCTACCTGCACTTTTGGACACCTGCTGTCTGCACTTAGTCTTGCAACTGCCACCTGCTGGCCGCACTTCTTGTTATTGTTTTGATCCCATATACAGCTCTTCCCCCTCCCCTTTCGCCAGGCACTTTTCCCCTCCCGCTCCCCTGCACTTGCACGATCTCAATGCCATTTGACCTAGTAAAATCGTCGTCTCTGTCCTCCCTCTGTTCCCCCTCCCTTGCCCCGTCGCACCTTGAAACACTTGTGTATAGGCGCGTTACAAATGCCATATCATATCATATATCATTATTTCATGTAATTTCATTTATTAGCATTATACAGTTAACAAGAGTCAACTTTTAATACAATTATGAACAACTCCATTTATAATCAATACAATATATATAAATGTAAATCCCATAAGCAGCATCCAGCCAGTAAAATACTTCACAATTAAAAAATACTTAAGATACTTTTGATTTGCGTCCACAATTTCATTAAATGATAAATACAAATATCACTATTTCCAATAAAATCAGAGAAATTTAAAATCCCCATGCAGCATCCAGCAAGAAAAATTACTTCACAAGTTAGAAATACTTAATATACTTTTGATTTGTGCCCACAATGTAATTAAATGATAAATACAAATATCACTATTTCCATTCATAAAATCATTCCAAACAGTATCAATATCTACAGTGTTGTTCAGACTGAAGCCAGCTGCTTCCAGGTGTCTCAATCTTAATGAATCAAAGAAGGGCAGACTAACAAAATATGTTTTACACTTTCCATGGTTTGCTCACCACAGAGTCTGCAGAGCCTCTCACCCTTTGAAATCCCATTACAGCACCCATCACTTCGAGGATGATAATCAAATTAAATGTAAGTTTTAAGTATTCCCACCAAGAGAAATGTCTTTCATAGCCCTTGATGTATTTTGGATTCGACACTCTGTCCTCAATATACTGTACACACCTCTGAGAGAGACTTTTATCAGCCAGCTCAATGTAGGGTTGTTCCCTCCTATTAACAAAGAGAATTTCACAAGCCCTATTTCTGTAATAGAGGTATGCTTTGCCTAAGACATCCATCGGCTGCCAACTGGCCCAATATTCATATCTTTTTTTAATATTCGTAATGATGCTCCTTTTCATGAATGATCCGTGAGTTTCAATGACCTTCCATAATAACCCTTGTAGGCAATCACATGTCGCTTAAACAACGTTCCAATATAAAGTAAGACAGAGTAAAAGATAGGTCGCTCAGTCACATTCGAGGTAAATGTATTTAGCCGGGGTATGCTTCAGGAATCGTAGCAGGCTTCTCGATGTAATACGTTCCATCCTTTCAATTTCAGTGATCTTTTCACGGGCCCAGATTTCAGAGCCATACAATAGTACTGGGGAAATCTTGGATAAGTAAAGCCTAATAATATACCAGACAGAATAACCCTCAAAATGGTGAGACATAGATCTTATAGCACATGTGCCCTGCAAAACCTTAATCTGAACCTGTTCCAGATGGGCCTTCCAATTAAGGGAAGAGTCCACCATAATCCCAAAATAACGATACATGTTCACCTCTTCCATAGGTAATTGATTAAGTTTCCAAGTGAAATTCATATTTGCCTTAAGGGATTTTGGTATGAAAATCATAATCTTTGTTTTCTTAGTGTTGACCTTAAGGACATTTTGGTGTGCATATTCAGAAATGTTATCCAACGAGGACTGCAACCCCTTTGACGTGCAATTCAATATGACAATGTCATTGGCATATGCAAGCCACTGGAGGCTGTCATTCCTGAAACTAGTCGGTAAAGATACTGAGTTTTCCAATCCTGCTCCCAAACCCTCCAAATAAAGATTAAATAAGGTGTGAGCATGGATACAACCTGTTTAAGGACATTATTGGTGTTAGTCCAACCTGTCATTGTGTCATGGTGATCCATTAGTATTTTTACCCTATTGTTGCTGTGTAAAGCAATAATCATAATAAGAAGGCCGTTAGGTACATTTCAGTTCTCAAGCTTCACCAGCAACAGTGTAGAATGTGGCACTGTAATATATAAATGCCACATATACTGTTTGGCTATACATCAACTAAGTCTGTTGGATAACAGTAACAAGTGCCCGCACTTTCAAAGTCGTGCTAGTACCTTTTCTGAAGCCTGTTTGGTTGAACTATATGATTTTTTTAACATCAATCCAGGTGTTGAGAAGTACCCACATGAAGATCTCAGCAGGAGCTTTGAGCATCGTCGGTAGATAGTAATTATCTGGGTCCGCACGTCACCCCTTTTTGTATACTGCAACAATAATGCTCTTAGTCCAGGTGGTTGGCAAACTATTGAATAGGATGTTCGAGTGAAACAACCAATTCAAAGCCTAAACCTAGATTACAGTATAGTCCTTTATTAACATATTACAGAGCCCATCATGGCCTGGTGCTCTGGAAGATTTAATAGTCCCAATTATTTTGGCCAAGTCCAGAAATCCTAATGTGTATTGCTATCGGTCAAATTTAGTAGTGTCGAAACAGGTCTACACAAGGTCTTGTTAATGTGTGTTATCCATTCATCCTGGGAGACCCCACAGATAGTGCTCGTGCTGTTACACACATTATCAATGATGTTCCAGAATGTTTTTGGATTGTTAGTATGCAAACTAATAATCAATCTCTCCCATTTCTTACGCTCATGATTTTGCTTATGAGTTTTCAGCCACTTCCAATAATCAGCATGCATCATCTTCACAGCTGTTTCATGATTAACAGTAGATGTAGAATCGTAATCAGCCTTATGTAATTCTGCACATAAGATCCTTTTCCTGTCTCTAAGTTCTTCATCAAAATGGCAGTGAACAGCATTTTTAAGCCCCGCTCCCATTGTTCCCTTAGTTCTATTATTACTCAGTGTGCAGGATTTGACCTCATTTATATAACTCTAGTATCTGTTAATGTGGCCTCTGGTCATCTCTGTGCTCAGTATATCACAACCAGTGTTTTTACACTCTGTAATGAAAGACAGAAGACTAACCAAAGGCTACTAGTTGGTTTCCTCAATATTGTTGGAACTCCAGGTAATATGATTCCACTGTGGATTAGAAATCAAGGTAGCAGTCTCCACCTGGGTGACTGCAGGACTAATAAAATCTAAGCTGGCAATGAAGGGATACTGATCACTCTCAGGTCCCCGCAAAAAGCTCATTTCAACAAGTAGCGTGCCACAGGCAGCTGACACAAAAATGTAATCAATAATACTAGCAGTATTAGAGAAGACCCTGTAATACTGAGGAGGATCAAATGAGAGGCAGTTACCGTTGACTATGCTGTTGGGTGTCCTGACCCACGTTTGGACTATTATGCTGCAACATTTGGTGCTGTGGGCTTAGGAAATCCAAGATGGCGGAAAAGCCCACATTTGCGCCAGGATCCAGGAAAACCGCGCAGTTTTTATGCACACCAAAATGGTCGCCTGACCTACCACCCACCAGTGCGAGCGTGATGGGCCAGGAGTGCCATGAGTGGAATGCGTGCCAAAGGAAAAACAGCAGTGCCTGTTAGCTCAAAAAGCGCTTTGAAATCACCTTTGTTTCTCTGAAATGCAAGCTAAAAATGCCTATTTTAAACATTGCAAGATATTCAAAAATCTCAATGAACACCAGCAGACATTTGGCAGAATGTAGTCTTGTGTGCATACAAAACCTGGAAAGAGCCTAAAATAATGTTTAAAACAAAACTGGCTGAGCTGTGGATGTCAGCAGCTGAAGTGAAATTGGACTTAAAGCCACTAAAATCGAAATGTTTAAAATAAATGAGTGACCTACTTTGAGTGTCACATAGGTTGCAACTGTTTAAATGTCATAGTTTTGAACTTAGAATCAGCATTCTAGCTGCATGTGTAAAAATTGTAAGTTTGATTTGGATGAAGAAAAACTGGGAACAAAAGTGACATTTGGCTGAAGCCTGGCTTGAAGAGATTGGATTCTGCCCGGCAACTACCCCAGACAGGAGTGGAAACTTGCTCAGCCACTGCATTCCCAGGCCTGGCTGCCTTTCGCTGTTCCCACCAAAAGGAGATGACACCTCCCTGATTGGATCAGGGGAGGAGCACCTGGGAGCAGGGAAACAGAACAATGAGCCTTCCTTGGCTCAGGCAAATGTTAATTTAGGGGGGGGTCGTAAATGGCTTCCTCTTGAGAGAAAGTGGGAGGGGCAGTGCCTCTGTGAGAAACTTGAGTTGGAGGAAGTGGACAAACCAGAAATTCCACCATGTGCTTTGGGAAACCACACCCCTCTGGGCCAGAGCATCATTTTAAAAAGATGGATAATTCATAGTACGGACTTGTCAAAATTATATAATTAATATCATTATTCTTGTGATTTTTCTGTGCACATTTTAAGAGGTGTTAGGACTCTGTGGTATGTTCTTGGGGGTAGTAGTGGAAAATAAGGTATTACTCCGAATGTCTGTATGTTAAAAATCCGACACTTTATCATCTGATGTCCATATTCTTTGTGCATGTTTGTGTAAATTCTGGAAAAGTTTAGAGGTTGTGTTCTTGATGAAAAGGGCAGAATTCTGTCATAAGTGGACACAACATCTTACAAAGACAGGGATCGGATGGTTTGGTGCTATAGAAAATATTTTAGCTGGACATATAATATTAGAAAAATTGTACGTAGATAAATATGTATTTGGATCAAGAATAGATTTGTGTGCAAATTGACCAGGGGTGGATCCTCTGACCCATAAACGATCTCATCACGATTACACTCCATTTCCTTCCCCCAATCAAGGGAGAGAGGAGAGCTTGGCCAATGATAAGTTGTGAGGGGCAGGCTTAGTTATGCCCACGCACACACCCACTTTCAAAACACATAAAAAGAGACTGCTTGGACAGGCGAGACATTCACTTTCCACTTTCTTGCGGAGCATTTTGACGGACGACTTCACATCCAGATTCCACACTTTACATCCAGAGATCTAGAACTTAACTCCAAAACTTAAAGGAGAGAGGCCTGGACCACCAGCTAAATCCTTTTTCAGCAGGCCTCAAAATCATTTGCAAATTATTCAAACAGCGGGGCTGAGCTGTCTGATTCTGGCTAGAACCCTGTGCCAGAAACACCCCGAAAGCAGAGCTGTATCCAGAACCAGAGACCAGATCGCTGTGAAGTGCAGAGCAGAGCTGACCCAGAGAGCTGTGACTTCAGAACCACCCGCCAGGAGTCCAGTCTAAACCTGATCAGACCTTGACGGCCTATTTCAACTGTAGGGTGTGAGTACTCAGCCAGAACTGTGCAAACCAATCTCTTAGTTTAAAATAATCTAATTCAAACCATTTCCACCTATCTAGAACTGCATCATAGAATTGTGTGTCCATCCTGTTGATCCAAAACCTTCCACAGCGCATCTGTCATTCTGAAACTTTAGTTTCATTTCTGAAAATCTATCTCCACAAAATCGTCCGTATCTTTGGAACCGTGTGGGCTAGGAACGAGATTTATTTGAAAGCTAAGATTCTATGCTTTCCAACAAGCCCTGAACAGACTTTCTACTCCTTATAGTTTTTCCGTAATCGCACTCGACGCATTCAGAAATATTGCTGCAAATTGAAAAATTAGCTCCTGTCAAAATAGCCGCTTTTGCTTGAACTGCTAAAACTCGTTTTCAACCTGCTAATCCCTCATTGAGCATCGCAAGTGTGACTTGAATTAATCTTAAATAAGCTATCACCTACCCTGAACCTCCTGTAGGGAATTAAAAGCATTTCTAGCATATTTTACTTCATTGCCACCACATTTAAAAGGATTTGCCTGCTTTAAAATCATACCTGTTTTCCTCTAAGCTCACTGGGGGGAACTGGAACTTTGTATTGCATTTTGTTTGTGGTCCTGAAAATTGTGTGCTCCCCTTCCATCTCCTTCTATTGCATAGGGGGGGAGTGAATTGCTGCAAGGGGAAAAGTGAACATATTATTTCTTGTGAAACCCGATCAGTTTATTTCTGTACTGCATTTTGTTCATCATTGCATTTCCTTGAAATCATAAAAGTATTCTCAGCTACCTTTTCCTCCCTATGCTAACTCTTAAGTAATTAAATCAGTGTGCTAGTGTAACATCATCCATTGTTGATCACTGTCATATGCCTAAGTGTGCTATCAAATATTAATTTATTCATAAAAGTGTGATATATATATATATTGTTTAATTTTCCAATAAACCTTTTAAATTGCAAAACAAACCTACTTCTTGGCTCAGTGAGGTCAGGGGGATTCAAAGAGAGGGGCGTTATATAAGGGTTTATCATCCAGAGTATAACTTGTCATAAAAATATATAAATAAGGGCTTCCCTTGGGCGTCCCAGACGAGGCACTGACTTAGTGGGATTGCTGAATTGAAGTCACTTAACAATGCCCAAGCTGAAAGAGTAAAACAGAGTTGCTCAATTCAAACGCTTTTTGCATATGCTATGCGTGTTCTTGTTAGAAATAGGTTCCATGAGGATCTCATTATCAAATCTATCTAGGGGAATTCTCGCATTGAGTTAATCACAGACTATAATGGGGATCCTCCCTCCATAAGTAATTGGTATGGATTCAAGTTTTTTAAGCATAGACATATGTTCAGTTCCATTGTGGGGATCGTAGACATTAATAATTAGCAAGGTAGAACCTTTACCACCATGTAACTCTCTTTCAAGGAATGTTTGTTCCTGCTAAGATATTATTACTGTGGCACTGAAGCTCCTCAATGCTCACTGTGCTGGTTGCGCTGATAATCGGTCATCCCTTGGGCCTACCTCTCACCACCTGGACCGCCAGTTTATAGTATTTCTACCAACCATTGGCAATGGTTCCGTGTGCCAAACTCTTCTTCTCATAATTAGGTCAATCGAATCCAAAAGACCAGCATGTTCTAAGAAATGAGAATTACCTCTAGTGATACACATTAATAATAGTGTCTTGTCGTTAGTTACAGTTGGTATCACAGGACTTAAATATGTTAGGTAACCAATCCCCACATTCACTCATGATGCTCCTATTCCCAGCGACCATCCAACCGCCATAATTTAATGTTTTGATAGTGAGAGAGCCCTCTGCCACTCTTGAGCCCAGGCTGCCTAACTCATATGTGCTCTGGAACCACAATGATTATTTATTTATTTTATTTTTACATTTTTATAGCGCAAAAACAGCCCGTGGGGATTGAGGCGCTGATTAGTTAGCCACTCTTTACATGTGCTAACTCTATGACCACGTAAGCTCTCAGAGCCTATTCCAACATGATCTTTGCCAGAGTTCATTTGACAGTGATTAGTCCTAGTTATGACTATAGGCACCCCAGTATGCTGTCCGTCCCTGGGGGACTAGCACAGTATCGACAATCGTACAGTCGTAGCCCAGTCTGCCCAAAGCAGAATCAAATTGCATAATGCAATTAATGACATCCGCAGAGTTAAAAAAGACAGTTGAGTTGGCATATTTAACATCTACGTGGATGTCTACGATTAGTATGTCCTTACTACCAATGTGGCCCAGTGAAAACATAGTATGTAACATATTCAGAAGCCTCTCTCTGTTTATATAGTACTCACTGTTAACACAAAACAGGCTGCAGATCTGGAGTGCTATACATTTCGAGGAAGATACCATTCCATCGGAATCCAAAACATCAGGTGCATAAGTGGTTGTATTAGCCAACTGACAGGTTTGGATACCACAATCCATACTGTCACCATTGACAGGATGCAGTGCTTCTTTTATGGAGTCCACAAAGGACAATACCAGAATTGGCACATTGTTGACCTCAGTTGTCTGTGATCTAAATACAGCTTTTTTCCATATATACTGGACTGAGAACTGGTGCCCACTTACATCAGCAGTTTTCTGGGGAATTCCTTTGTCTGGGACTATCTCCGCCTTAAATTCAATGCAGTAAGCACTCTTGAAATTGTGGGGCAATGCTCTAATACTCTTAGGGTGACAGATGTTGTCGGCTCTGTGGTATTGCTGAAGTGGAAACGGTTAAAAATCTCCTGACAAATTGTGAATCACTGCTTGTGTTGCGTGGCAGGACACTCTGGGTACCAGATTTCGATCTCCAAATCACTCCAATGGCTCTATGAGGCCTCTTCATGTCTGTTTCTAATGAGGGACTGATTGTATTTCTCACTAAGTTGTGGAGAGAGGTACATGGGATTTTCCAAGTTTTAGCAGTTTGAATCTACATATACTATATTGCTTTCTCCGGGGGATGAATTGATTTTGGCTTTTTTTCTTTCTTCCCGTCTCTGTTTCCCTCTTTCTTTTTCATTGATGTTATGTGTCAAAAAGTAATTTGTTTAACTGTATGACACTGACATTAAAAATAAAATACAGGATATGCAGTCCCTGTTGAAACCCTATTATAATATTTGTCTTCCAATGTTGCATTAATCACGTGACAAGTGTGTTTTGGATGAAACCCTGTCAGGATCTTTCACTTGTGCCATGAAATCCTTCTGTATTGTTTGCCTCAGTGCACCCAGAAGGTCTGAACAGATCACCTAAATCAACCAAGACCTTTTCCTGAATGGCAACTCCCTCCTTCTGTTTCTTTTCCCTTTGTACTACTCATTTCCCCTCCTCAATTTCTACACTATGCACATGTTTTCCGCTACGGTGATGTCTCAGAGAACAACGTATGCCAATATCATCTCTATTCTTGTTTTGATTATTTTCTCCTGTTTCACAATCTTCAATATTAAGCTCAACATGTGCTACACTACCATCACCCATTTTAGGGGTACCTATCTTTTTATTAAGAGACTTTCCATTAGGAGGTGTTTACGGCACCTCCTCTCCCTTGTCTCCTTCATCAATGCCATGCAAACCTTTTTCATTTAGCTGCACTACTTCGCTTTGAGTCGCAATATCAATATATTTCATTATAGTTCTACCCTCCCTTCTATTCTCATTCATCACTACTTGGCTAACAGGCTTCCTATGTCTACTGTTTTGGTTTTGTCCAACTTCCCCCCCTTTAGATTTAGATTGGTCTTGAACACATATAATATCTGCTTCAACAGACTGCTACTCCAAGCATTGTTTCTACCCTAACATCATGACTCCAACACTGTTAAGGGTGTCAAGCAGTGTTGCTTCATTAGTGGTTAAGGACTTGATGGAAATGGATTGGAGACCTAATCTCCACTCTAGAGTCTCACACTTGCCAGCCAAAACAATAAGTAAGTTCTCGAGTATACTAAATATAGCAGAAGAAGAGCAACTCATGGCACTTTCTTATAAAGTGTTTAAGTTAACCTCCTCCTCTCCACCCACAAATGCTGTTACATCCTGAGTATCATCATATAACCGGTGCATAGACGAAAGATTGCTAATCATTACAGGAGATGGATAAATATCAATCAAGTCCACAATGACGGATTGCGGCTCTCTGTCGCTATTATAGACCGCAGCAATAGATTCAAAGGAGGGCAGAACCCCAATTTCACAGGTGCTCACATTTGTTGGTACCACAGGCTTCTTAGTTCTTATCTCACCCCCCCAACTACCACATCAAGCTCACATTCAGATATCAATGGTCCTCCAAGAACTGGGAGGGTGTGAATCTTGTTGATAATTTTTTCAATGGTCTTAGAACCGAAACAGTTTAATGTGGATGGGAAGTCATCCACTCAGTTTTTTTGTGGACATGTCCTAGGTTGCCTCAGGTGATAAGTGCATTGGGGTAGACTGATATACTCTGCCACTGTGATTAGCCCCTCATTCTCTTCTTCAGTGTTGCCACTCTCTTGCATGTTCTGAGGAGGACTGGGAGCCATATATGGGTGTTCAGGCCTTTCCATGATTTATGCCTGGCCATCTGACTCTGTGATGGCAACACGCTTCATGCATTTTGCGAACGCTATTCTTACCACTGCTGCACCTCTGGTGTGCCATTTCAGCATGCAGGAGTCTATTTGTATCATTTGAGCAGCTCAAAGAGCTAGAGCTCTTCCCCGCAGGCACCACTCAGGCTTCTGATAACAGTAGTATCTTCAATTCAGGCCAACAAAGCACAAACAGCAATTCGAAATTCCAAACAGTTCTAATATTGGACTCAATGACTCATGGGGCTCCCGTGCACCACAAGGGCTACAGCCGTATCTATTGCACCGCTGACAAGGATCCACCTCCTGGAACTGCCTCTACCAACCCACATGAAACCTGACAAAATTAAATGATGTAGATCTCTGAAAATCTATGTCCCCGTCTCCCTACAATTGTTACCTGCACAACCTTCCCACTCTAATTGCATATCTGCTCACCAAGCTCCCTTTCTGTCCATCATGCACACTGCTACTGCACCACTTCAGGGACATGAGCACTTTTAAGCAGCATACAATAATATAAACCAAATAAAATCTGAAGTAAGTGGCACAACATTCAGTTGGTAGCTAGATACCAGGATTGTATCATCACAGTGCTTTTCCAATCTCATGTGTTGCATTAGTCAGAGGCAGCTTTATCATGCTGCCTAGGAAAAATTGAACTTGGAGGCCCACTTCTCTGCATCTCTCACTTCAAAGATAAACAGTGAGGACTGCATATGGCCTACCAGTGTGTCTTAATAAGCATCTCTCAGCAGACCATTTACAATAGGAAGCTAATAGTGGTGGTAACAGGTAACTGGTAGTGGTATTGTCCATTGGACGTTTGTTGTCTCTTAGACTTGTATGCATATTAATAATCTATTTGAAGTGGGATTGGTAAGTGATTAAAAACTATAAGGGTACAGAACAAGTCATGACCTAATTGAAACAATGACCTTCTCAGGCATTTCATTTAACTTTTTCTGCAGGATAATTTTGAAGGGTTCTAATTACTTTGCATGTTGGAACTGTAGCATTCTATTCTGAATGGGAAAAACAAGCTACAATCCTTTTGATCAAAATATGTACACACTGATTTATACATGATTTATACATGATCATGTTGGTGTATAGTGCCACTAGAGCAGTTTTAAAGTAATCTATGTAAAACAGAGTATTCCAAACCCAAACATTAACACATCTAGGTACCAACTTTGCAGGGAAGATATCTGGTCAAGCACCTAAGTTTCAGAGAAGGCTCAAATGCCAGCTTCACCGCTTACACATAATGTGCCATCCTGGAAGATCACGTAATCTCATTGTGCCCTATCTGCTAAAATTTGGAGCCCTAGAAGTGATTCATGTTGCAGTGTACTGCATTCCAAAAAACTGTAGAGGAGCTGGTGGATTAATTTTCCCTAGCTCCTGCCCCTCACAGCTGTCATAATGGAACAGCAGGAGAAGGGCTATATGTGGGACCCCATGTGTTGTGCATCATGTAACGCTGAGTGACATCTAATGAGACCACAGTGATGTCATGGAGAAGATATATGAGGATCTACTGAAACAATATGAAAATATTTAAGAGTAACAATGTAACTGAAGTGACAAGAGAAACATGTACGAAATGATAAAGTAATCATATACAAAGAAGATGAAGTAACTTGCTGACCAATAAGTGTAAATATGCAGTAACACAAGGCAGATAAGACATACAGAAACTTGCTATAGTGGAAAGTATAACGTGGCCAGGACAGCCATGATAGGAAGATGGATGTCGACTTGTGTACAGATTCAATCCAGCTACCTCAGGAAAAGACCAGGTTTGCAGAGTCAGGAGACGTTGGAGAAACAGTTCTTTGTGCACAATAAAGAGGAGTCTGTGTTGGCCTGGGATCAGGGATGCTATTTTAGGGAATAATTTCAAGACACAAAGGGAGTCAAACAGATAAGCTATGTGCGTAAGACACATTTTTCTTAGATTAAAGAAGAGGAAAACATTTGCAAGAGCTAAGTATTGGACAACAAACAATGGATAAGGTTCCTACAAGATGGAGTGAGGAAGTCTCTAGAGGCCAAGAACAGCAAGAACATCCAGTATAAGCAAATCAAATAGCACTAAGTAGGAGGTCAAAATGGGCACATTTGCAGTCTCCTAACACGTGATTCAGAAGTAAAAAACAAGGGCTATTCATTAAGCTTCGGATAAAGATAGTGATTTGCTTACACTCCCTCAAATGTTCCAGAAAAAGAGAGCACGCTACAAGATCAACTACATACGGGAAACTTTGACTTATGGTTGGACTGATGCGAGATGATGGACTAATTGGGGTAGTGGGGAGAAATCTGACGTGACTCAAGCACCTGGGTTTTGTTTTGCTTGTGTGTTGCTAACAAGGTTGCGTGAGCATGCCAACCAATCAGAGGGTCTATGCGGTAACATGCTATACAATGTTGCATAGTCCTATTTGCTGCAATTTTCTCTGCTATAATCAGTATTATATGTATTTAGAGGTAGCTTGAGGTATGCCGTACAGATAAGGGGCTGTCAATGAAGTACTAACCCCTATGCATGCAATAGGTACATAAGATCACCTAACCATTCCTTCCCATCAATAGGGTTTTCAGTTTGCCACGTAGGATGACATCATAGATGATGTATATTGGGATATATAACCTCTGTATAATCAAGTTTTTGTGTGAGTGTGCAAGCCTCAGTCCGTTGTTTGTCAGTTCGCCCTGCTGTATTGAATTGAAAATAAAGTAGTATTTTGCCATATTTTCTGAGACTGTCCAGTTATTTGTTCTGAGATCTTTATTGCTAATTCCATTTATGCCACAAACATGTCCCATTCCATGCTGCAGTATTCAGTTCGGTCTGTCTGTTACAAAAAGATGTCATGTCCCCTATACCTCCACCCCAGCCTGCTGGAAGTGATCACAGTAATCCAAGAGGTATTATTGGAGAATGGTGAACCTGAGATGGAAGAGAAGATCCTCCTTGCTTCTGCCCAGCCGTGCTAAGAAGACAAGGTGGGTTCAGTGAGCTGTGTGGGAATGGTGGTAAATGGGAATGGTGGTAAGAGGAAGTTAATGGAAGGTGATTGGGGGTGGAAGGTGTTGAATGAGCAGATGGAAGAGAAAGCGGAGTGCTGTTGGGAATGGAAGATTTGTTTATTGTTGTTTGTTTTCATGCTTTATTTCCTATGTTCTATTTTGCTCTGTGTTTGTACAGTTGTGATATCTCAATCAATGCAAGCATGTTGAATTAAAGGTTCATACCTTATAGTCCTAAGGCATGATTAGTTGGTATTCACCTCTCAGGATCTCGTTCAGGGGTTTATGGTATGCAGTTTTGTCTACAGTATGGTATACAGTTTTCATTGTGCATGCTGTGGCAAAGGCAGTTTTCCTTGCAGGGAAGGTGAGAGTGGATCAATGGTGAATGGAGTGCTGAATGGAAGGAGGGAGGGATGGTGGGACCTGATGAAAATAGCAGCAGATGGAAGAGGATATTTTGGAAGGGATATGAGAGCTCGTGTAATGTTGGTTGGGGAGGGGGAGAGCTTGTGGTTTTGGAAGAGTTGAGCGCATGGAATGGGAGAGTGGATTTCCCACTTGAACAACTTCAGTCATCCCGGGAAAATCACTATTTGTCAGCAAAATCTGCTGAGGTGACCACGCTAGACACCTAAAAAAACACAACTCCAATTGTCCAAAAATGCAACTTAAAAAACACAAAACATTTGTTCAGAATTGTCACTCTATCGGCATCCATTAACTGTTTCTGCTTTAAAGTCTACCTCCATGACCTGCCCATGTTTCAAGGTAAGCACTGTCGCATACATTTATTTTCCGACGTTGGTACCATCTGGTAGCATAATCAGCAATTCAAATACATGTATTCAAAAGAACACAGGTGTAAATGTGAATCGAACACAGAACATAAACTGTACTTACTTTGAAGGCATCCACACCCATATTCTGCCACTTTCTGATGCTTCCCATTGCATGCTGTGGTGCAATGCTGATTCTATGTTCTTAGATTGTCAGGTTTTTTTGTGGAATTTCTTGCTGAATATTTTTCCCAGAAAAAACAAATCACCTATGTCGATGTATCGCTGATTGGTAAGTATTTATTTATTTGTTTTATTTGTAAAGCGCGTAGACAAGGCCTGTAGGAATGATAGCACGGGGACAGGATTTACAGACATAAAAAACATAAATGGGAGACTACAAGCTGGTTATTGGGAGAGACCTATAAATCAGGGATAGCTAGGTCAGTGAAAGAGAACGTTTTGAGGTCCTGTTTAAATTTCGGGAAACTGGAGCACTCTCTTAGGACTGGAGGCAGGGCATTCCAGAATCTGAGTGCAGAGTGCAAAAAAGACCCTTAAACCACTATGGACAATTTTGTTTTGGCAGTAAAAAATAGCCAGGAGTTGTTTGAGTGGAGCACTTTCCCCACAGGAAGCCAACTCAACCTCTTGGCTAGGTAGCTGGGGCTCTTTCTGTACAGGCATTTGTGAGTAATGCACAAGGTTCGGTGGTGTGTGACTCTACAATCTACTGGAAGCCAATGCAAGGACCTCCTTGCGTTCAAGACGTGATCAGATCTCTTCAAGCATTCCACAATCCGCACTGCATTATTCTGGACGACCTGCAAATGGGCCATTTCACCCTGGCCAGTACCCTGCAATAGGCTGGCATAGTAGTCCATGCAAGCCCTAATAATTGCCCTCCCTGGCAATAGTGGCACAATTGGAGTGGTTGAGGAAATGCCTAATTTGGGTCAGCAGCTTTAAATGATAGGCTGAACTGGAAACAGGTTGTTTTATTGTGTGAACTCATAGATAGTTCCTGGTCCAGGACAACACCCAGAGTTTTGACTTTGGGGAGCGTGGCTATAATGCACCCTGAAATGGTAAAAGCCGGATATTCCCTGCTGAGTTTCCTTAGCTGTTGTGCTGTACCTGCAATCATAAACTCTGACATTTTCGCATTGAGGGCCAGATGGTTATCTGCCGTGCATGATTCAATTAGTTTGTATATTTTATTTACTATGCTCGTGCCTTTGGTGTGATCCCCTGAAAGGGGGATCAGACACTGCGTGTCATCTGCATAGTTTGCGTATATGGCCCCATTTTCTTCCAGCATCTCAAAGAGTGGAATCATGTATATATTAAAGAGTGTAGGAGGGATACACGCCCCTGGAGGTACTCCAAACAAGGGCAGATAGTCCTTGGCCATAAAGTTGTGGTGGAAAACTTTAGTGTTCCTTCCAGAGAGGAAGGAACTAATCCAGTCTGCTGCTTCTGGGTAGAAGTAAGCTGTGTTCTTCAGTCTTTGCACTAGTATGGTGTGGTCTACCAGGTCAAAAGCCGAGGATAAGTTGAGTAATATCAATAGCACGGTACCACCCTTATCAATGTGACTGATTCGATTTATTACACAATATACCTTATCAAGTATGACTGATTCCATTTATTGCACAATATACCTAATGTTCCACATGAAAAGCATGACGGGAGGTGTGTTGTCATGCACGCCACCCATAGTATAAAAAATCATATCACCCTTTGCATTCTGCATAAACCCAAATCACTACATTCCTTACATATGTAATTACAGGATGATGTGCATCCTATTCCATGTGCAGTGCCTATGTATCCTATAGTCCAAAGAGAGCAGGCAAAAGCTGCTAGGAACCATGTAGTAGGGATTGTCTTTAAATTAACATTTCCTCATGCTGAGAGCACATTCAAAATCATCTATCCAACTGTATCAAGGATGTGGAAAACATGCTGCAAAGGACTTTTCAGGATGGCGACTAAAGTATTCCAAAATGTAAGATACAGCAAACTCGTGTGGTACCTCATGTCATAAACATATATTCTGCCCATTCTTATAGAGTGCACGTATTAACATGTACATAGATAAAGACAGCACATTGCCAAATAGTCACATCATCTGGCATGTGAACAATCTGTACAACAAGTTGCAGGCTCACACAGACTTCACAAGGTTGCTGTCACAAGGTCAGAAAACCGACCTTATAAAGAGGGGATAGGAATCCCTCTCAGCCTATGGTGGGAGGCCTACCAGGTAGTAAGCCAGAGCCATTCTTACCCCAGAGGAGGATGGTGGAAGGGTCCTACTCCTTGTTCCATTTTAGTATATGTATGTGCAGTCACAATTTGATTCACCCCATTCCCCTGATCCCAAGTGCTAGGACAAGTGCTATGACGTTTAAGATACAGAACACGTTTGTGGGACCAGATGGCACATACATATACTCTGTCTATAGTTCTAGAGTGCATCAATCAATATGTACAGAGATAAGGATAGCACATGGCCAAATGGTCATCCCATTTGTTGGAGGCCCATTTGCTCTTTATTTTTACATAAAATTTAGTTATTTATTAAGGTGGGGGGATATGGGAGGGAAGCAGGGGCTCTCCCCCTGCATTATTGTGTGACAAAATGTGTAAACAAAAAAAAGTATTAGAGCAAATGGGCCTCGAACAATCTTTTTTGAGTTGACATCGTAGCTCTACAAATCAGTACAACAAAAAGTTGTATGCTCACTCAGACATCACAAGAACTCTGTGATAACGTCAGTGGTCTGACCTTTGTCAAGATGGGATGGCAACCCCTCTCAACCTCGGATGGGAGGTCTACCAGGGAGCAATCCAGAGCCGGTCCTACCTTAGAGGGGAATTGTGGCAATTGGGAGGGCCGCATTTCCCATCCCCTCCTCAAGTCACAGTCCCTAAATGTGCAGTGCTAATTTGCATCTCCCCATGCCTCTGAGACCTAGTGCTGATCAAGTTTTCTCTTTCTTTTCCAGAGAAAGAAGAGACATGAGAGATTTTAACCTGGGATACAAAGACCCCTGTGACCAGAAGTCAGCAGCGCTCACCGCCACCCTTCAGGAGATGAACTGCTCCCAAGCCGTCTCCTCCCGACCCACCATAAAGGAAGGATCCTTGACTGGATCCTATCCACTAAACCACCCGTCCAAGTCACCTCCTTTGACCCAGTCCCCTGGTCAGACCACTCCCTTATCCGCTTCACCATAACCCTCACGCCCCTGCCCTCTCTGAAAGCAGGGACCCTCTCTCCTATCACTGCTAGACACACCCGCAAGCTGACCAAAGAGGTACTGGAACCCACCATCCATGCTTCCCTTGAAATGTGCCCAGTTAGCTCTGACCCCAAAGCCATTCTCACCGCTTAAAACACTGCAATCCTCAGTGCCCTTGACCTACATGCACCCCTAAAAATCAATCACCACTCACAATAAAAACCACCATCACAACAGGTTCACAAAGAATCTAATAGCCCTCCACAAATCGAAACATGCCCTTCAACATTTCTGGAGGAAGAACCCCTCGCCCAGTAATAAGGAAGATTTTAATTACAGTGCCTGCACATACAAAACAGCAATCCTAACCACTAAAGCCTGCATTTATAATAACAGAATTAATGAAGCCAGCTCAAACACTAAAGAACTATTTAAAATTCTCAAGGAGCTTGAAACTCCTGCTCCTCCGAGCGACAGCTTCCCAAAAGACAAAGCCTGGTGCTCCCTCATACAATGAGCCCTAGCCAAAAAAATACACAACCTTATAGATAAAACCATGCTAAAAAAATACCTCCTTCCCTCCACTGATTTGCACCCCCCCCCGAACCCTCCCAATCGGCTGCTCTTATGACCTCCACCTTTCACTTCACCACGTCACCCGAACGGATGTGCTCACTACCATCTGATGCCTCAAAACATGTAACTGAACAGGGGAAATATGCCCCGCCCACCTCATCAAGCTGTGTGCTGATTCATTGGTGCCCACTATTGCCAATTTTATCAAGGCTTCCTTTAATTCCCACACAGTACCCAACTCCATCAAAGAAGCGCGGGTTACACCACTCCTGAAAAAACCCTCACTAGACCCTTCCCTCCCCACCAACTACCACCCTATTACCACAGTACCCTACCTCCTGAAAATTCTCGACCGTATAGCGTACCTTCAACTTCAATCCCGCATCGAAACCAACAACTTACTGGGCTCCTGCCAATCGGGGTTCAGGCCCAGACATAGCTCGACCTCATCCACGACGCAGGGGATCTTGCCATTCTCCTCCCACTTGACCACTCAGCGGCTTTGATCTTGTCGATCACAAAGTCCTATGCAAACAACTCACTGCCACCTTTAAACTATCCACCGAAGTGTCTAACTGGATCAAATCATTCTTAACTGGACGATCCTTGAGGGTCTTCACTGGGGGCCGAAGCAGCTGACCCCGTTCCTGTTTCCTATGGTGTCCCCCAAGGATCCTGCCTATCACCCAACATGTACAATAAGCCTCTCTTTAACCATCTGGACAGCCTTAACATCCCGTATGCAAACTTTGCTGACGATACGGAGGTCCTCCTCAAGCTCATGGGTAATCATGAACTTGATTCAGTTAACATCAACCTCATTTACATCATCACCCAGGCATGGATGGTAATCCACCATCTCTGCCTGAATGACGACAAAATGGAGCTCCTCATTGTCGGCTCGCCTCACAGGCTCAATCACCTTGACCAATCCTTTTTGCTCTTTCTGCATAGATGGGAACACCACAACTATCTCAACCCAAAACTGGGAGTCTATCTTGACTCAGAGCTTAACATGCAGAAAGATGTCAAGGCGGTTGCCTCATTGGCGGTGTATTCCACCAAACATATCAACCTCTCTAGGAAATTCCTCACCACCAGCAATTGCCTCACCTTAGCAAGAGCCATCATCGGTAGTAGACTTGATTATCGTAATGCCATCCTCGCTGGAACCTCCCAAATAAAACTTGAACAAACTACAACTAACCCAAAATGACACCCCCAGGGCAGTGTGGGGCCTATAACGATTAGAATCAGTTTCACTAGCAAGACGCGAAGCCCATTGGATGCCAATTAAGACACATATCGAATTCAAGATCCTGTGCATCCTCATCGTTGCTTCCACAACACTGCTCCACCGTACCTCACCCATCACATTTCAAAAAAGCTCAAAATACGTAACTTGCGCACTTCTTCCTCCTCATGCATCATGACCCCCAGATACAACAGAAGGAGAGCTGGTAGATCTAGCTTCACCGTAATTGCCTCCACTCATTGGAATTCTCTACCCACCCTGCATCCAAGAGGAACCATCCTACCCCATCTTCCCTAACAAAAAAAAACATTTTATTTAATAAGTACTCCTGAAAATACTGAATTACCATGCCAGAATTGTTTTCCTGCCATTATAGGTGCATGACATCTGCACTGTTTCTTCTCACATCTGTTTTGTACTAGCTGGAACCTTGTAACAAATGACGGTTATGCTGCCTGCCTCACGGTAACCTTTCTAGTGCCGTGATACCTCAGAGGCGGAGAACAAAACACAAATTTAATAAATAAACATGGAACTTTGTGACAAGGTCAGTAGTCTGACCTTGTCAAGATGGGCTGGCAACCCCTCTCAGTCTGGGATGGGAGGTCTACCAGGGAGCAATCCAGAGCCAGTCCTACCTTAGAGGGGAATTGTGGCAGTTGGGAGGGCAGCATTTCCTTTCCCCACCCCAAGTTCCAATCCATACATGTGCGGTGCTAATTTACATCACCCCATGCCTCTGCGCCCGTGTGCTGGCCAAGATTTCTCTTTCCTTTCCAGAGAAACTAGAGACATGAGGGAAGACCACCCACATGATACAAAACCACCAGTGCCCCATGGAAATTCATCCACAAACTCCACAGAAGAGAGATAGCTCATGGGAAGTGATCCAGCACACCAGGCCAAACATCTTTGGAAAGACAGATGAAGAGGTATTTGAAAGATTCATATTTCCACCACGCATACTATTTGAGGCGGTGAGGAAGCAGAAACCAAAATGTTATTCCAAAATCACATGCTGGCAGGCCATACCCCCAGTGTAAAGTGTGAGCAGATCTGCGCTTCTTTCCAACTAGCTCATTCCGGTATGGAGGAGATATCCCAAGGAGAACATCACAACCCACCCAATCCAGATCTCTAGATCAAGTCATACAATGCTTCACGAGTTGCATGCACAACCATATTGAAATTCCTCAAACTGAGCAGGCAAGGCAAAATGGTTGCACAGGGCTTTTATACTGTTGAAAAACCCTCATGGTCATTGGAGATATTCACTGCATCCATGTAGGACTCCAGCCATCCTGCCAAACACAAAACCTCTTCTGCAACAGGAAGGATTGGCATTCCATCAATACACAAATCTATGACGTGAAGGGGCACATCATGCCTGTAAATGCAAATTACTCAGGTTACAGACATAATAGTTATTTGCCCCGCCAGTCACCACTACTTGAAACTGTGACATCTGGCACCTTTGGTGACATATGACTGCTTGGTGAGTATGACTGGTTCAATTTATTACTCAATATACCTGATATTCCACATGAAAAGCATGAAGTTACCATAAGAAGTAAAGCTATCCATACGTGCACATATTTCCCTTTGCAGTAAACAGTGCATACCCACTTCCTCCCTTCATAATGACATACTTCCGTAATCTCCCAACCCCTGCAGAGAAAAGACAATGCTGCAGACATGTCACCAGGAAGCACTGCAGAACAAACCTTTGGCGTGCTCTAACCAGGAATTTGTTTTCTGGATCAGTCGGGTGGTGTGTTGTCATGCACCCCACCCTTATTATGAAAAATCATATCACCCTATTGCATGCTGCATGACACTTAATCACTACATTCACTTTATATGGCAGTACAGGAGGATGTACATCCTATTCCATGTGCAGTGCCTATGTGTCCTATTGGCCAAAGGGAGCAGGCAACAGCTGCTACAAACCATGTAGTAGGAACCCCCTTTAAAAGAACAATTCATCATGTTGAGAGCACACTCAGAACATCTGTCACATTGGTGTCAATGATGAGAGCTACCAAATTCAGCCTGGCAAACAAAATATGCGGATGGGGACAAAGGTATTCCAAAATGTAAGATACAGTATGTGCAGTATCAATTTCGTCACCCATTTCTCTGATCCCAAGTGCTACGCAAGTTTTCACTTTCTTTTCCAGAGAAACAACAGACAATGTAGAAGAACACCCACAAGACAGAAAACCATCAGTGCCCTACCCAAATCAAGCCACCAAAAACCTCACCCGATAGAGCGCATGTATGTGATTTTTTAAGTAAAAATATCAACAAAAGAGGGACAAATATCTGAGCAGCAGCAATTATCCAGGAATATGAACTCCAGAAGGGGACAAAGAGCCCAGCCACTTTCCATTACACTGAGCCCCATGAAGGAACATGTGGGTAAGATTAGAGGCTCATTTGAGGGCTCAGCTGCTGATGTTGGGAATGTGAAGACAGATCTCATTGAGGACACTGGAGCAACAAAGGGACAGACCTTTGTCCAGCAGGATACAGAGGAGCAAGTGAGCCTGGAGAAGTCACTCAGTCGGACAAAGAAGGAAGTGGAAAGGAAAAAGTGTAGGGGGGGTAATTTGAGTTTGGCAAAGGATAAGAGGGTGTAGATTTCTGTTGGGATGGACATGTGGCAGAAGATGTGCAGGAGGATGTGGAGGTCTCTGCACACTCCAGCCCCACACACTTAATCTGACATGCTACCTCCCTGTTCAGATGCTTGCACCCAGACACTGTCTAGCTCATCCATAGCGGAGACCTTGCGAGAAACATTTCTGCCACAACTGGTGGCTGGATTGCAGTGGACCAATGCTTGTCATAATTCTGTGGTTTCTAGACAACAGCAGGCTGCCAAGCAATACAGAGAGAGAGAGTGGGAGCTACTGAAGAAAAGGCTATGGTACTGGGTGAGTCAACCCAGGGCAGTGCCAGACTGGTTGACTCTCTCCACAGTAGGTAATCTTTGCAGAGGGTGAAGCAGTGCACAAGGGGCTTTGCTAGACAGCAGAAATACTGTGCCACAGAAAGTGGAGCTGGAAAGAAAGGCAGGCAGGATGTCTCTGTTGTTCACACACACTAGGAAGGAAAGACTGGAGGTCCCGCAGAAGGTGCATGAACAGCTTATGGAGGTAGGTCCAGAAAGAGGCAGCTGGATTAAGAGAGACAGGAAGACAGGGAATCCACCTGCCTAGGGCCATTGACAGGGCCCAGGCAGAGGCTGAGGAACCTGTAGCCTCTGCTATGGTGTCCATAGAGGGTGTGTCCCATAGGGTCACAGAATTAATTGAGGCCCAGAGAAGGCAGGCTATTGATAACCTCAATAAAGAGATGGAGGCAAAATGAGGCAAGCTGAGGTTGTAGCCAAGTCGACCTTTGCCATCTATATACATATACTGGGAACATGGGAATGTAAAGTTGTTTAGGAAGGGGATCGGATGCTTTGAAGGACAAGATGTAGTTGCTGTTTCAATGTAAAGGGTTTTATACTTGTTAATAAACGTTTCAATAAATAGATATTGTGTATTCCATTTACTTTTTCTAACGGGTTCCTGTTTAATATCAATAATCCTGTAGTCCCCCTGCCGTTTGGCCATGGGGTGTTCAATCTTGCAACAAAATGGGTGTGTAAATGAATGTGGCACTCACATTGAGACCAAGCTTTCACTACAAGGTTGATGTTGTGCCATGAGTTGCGACATAAATGTCACATTGATGATGACATCCTGCAGACACATTGCAGGGAATGGACATGCTTCTCAAGCCATATATAGATGGGCCAGACAATTGGACACATGTATTTTGCCAAAGGCACATTGTATGATGCTCTTATTACTGTTGTGAATTCATGTGCAATGTTCATTCAAATGCGATGTATTATGAGGGAGTATGCATGTTCCCATACCAGATGCTTGCCACAGCCACATAAAGCATTATTTAGACCTGCTACACCTGCTGAGGACATCGCATTTGCTACACCGTAGAGTGTGATGTACATAATTCAATTTTTGGCTGAGAGCGGCCATTTTGGCTATGAGGCCTGTACACATGGGTCTGAATATGTGTTAAGTGTGAGTGTACATCATGCAGAATTTCCTGCTGTTCGAGTGCCGTAGTGACTATGTGTAGTGTTCATTTTTCCATGGATGGCCATACTATGGGGATGTTGTATACATCGCTATTAACTGTTCAGTGTTTATCAGGCACATTTACTTGAATGTCATACAGCATACATGAATATATAGCTGGGTAATTGTTTGTCTTTGGCACACATATTGCATTATTAATGTGTGATGGTTCAGTCAGTACTAAGTAGACATTTGAAACTGAGGACAATGGGCCTCATTACGATTGTGGCGGTAAGGCAACAACGGCGCCGGTAGTGCTACCGGTGCCGTTGTTACCATGCCGCCACATTACGATCTCTGCTTGCGGGTGCTGCTCTGCACGCCTGGTCTGACCAGGCGTGCAGAGCGGCATCCACGAGCAGAACTGGATGGTAGCAACGGCCCCATTATGAACAGTACAGCTGCTACCATCCTCCCCATTCCCATGGAGCCCTATAGGGGCTCCATGGGAATGGGGACATACTGGCTCTGGGTCCCGCGCAAGGGGAATTACCAGGCCCGCGGAGGTCGGAATGGCCCGTTAATTCCTCTTTCGCGTGACCCGCAGCCGGACCCGAGTTTGGGGGTAGCCATACCAGTATGAACAGCATGGCTACGTCCAGCCTCCTAATGAGGCCCAATCTTTGCTAAATGTCTCGATTTTCTAACCACATGCTTCACATGGGCCTGGTCACATGAAGTTTTCAGCCATGTTTGTGTGGTACACAATTTCATGTAGAGGCTCTTGACACATCAGGGTCAACATATGATTTGCCATGGTTTTGGCTCTGAATTTCATAGACACATTCACACATTTCAATACATTGCATTGATGTGTTTCACCCTTACTTTTTGAGGATGGCAACTCATGGCAGGCATTGAGTTGTTTAGGCATTATATTGGTACAGCTCCTCCGTTGTTGTGGGCATCATGTCTGATGCACACACCCATGCTGGCCTGTGTTCTTGCTATTTAGACAATCAGATGGATTTCACTTAAATGATTTGCCAATGCTGACTTCAGGAATGTACTCTTTGTCCTTTTAGGGCAGCCCTTGGGAATAGTAATTGCTCTTGGACATGGGGTCCTTTGAGTGTCCGTTGAGTCATATGATACTGGCTTACAAGGCAAGGCTCGTCATGACGTCCTTGAGGGGTGCAGCACTTCTGAGAGCAGTTTACAGAGTATATGTTACATACAGACAGTAGTGCTGCCACAATATGACAGCTTCATATGTGGAATGCTACAGGAAGCCATATGTCAGCAAGTCAGCAGGGCTCATTTGAAAGGACGTTTTGTCATGTTTCATGAGATACAGCTGGTTTTACTGATGTCCTGCTTACTGTTCACCTCCTTTGTTGGTGTGTTGTATTGGTTGAAGTTTGGACAATAGAGGATGGCGAGTATGCAGGTTTTAGCAAGTAGAAGTCACATGTGCAGCACTACTATGCAACATCAATTGGCATGAGTATGAAGCATGTTCTGTTCAAGTGGTGGCTTCAATGGATGCCAATTCCAGTTAATGACAAGTGAATATGCTATGCCTGTTGCATGGGTTACTTGTATGCTTATGACCCACTCACACTTTGCAGGGAATGGGATTAGACAGATATGTATTTTAAATGTATGCACTTTACACAACTTCCAAAACATGCATGGAAGTGGCCAACTCCTATCTACCTGCTGGAGTGGATTATGCGTTTCCTGTAAATATGTGTTCAACAGATATTTGTTTGGAAATACACGTGTCATCTGGTGATGAATGGTGCCAGGTGTTATACTTCAGATATGTTTCACTTGCGCATGTCTGTGTAGTTTCCAAGTACATTGGGTAGGTGCATGGTCAGTTTCCGTAGTACTTTGTGAACATGTCAGAAAGAGGAAGTGACAATCTTTGCACGTTGTTTGCTATCACACTGTATCTATGTTATTTGGAATGTGATTGGCACATAGAAATGGCCATTAAACAACGTACCTTGATATTTCCATGTTTTTCTTTGTTTTGTACTGTGGTTTACATCATATCACTGTTCATAGTTAGTATGGTGGTCTATGACCACTGAGCTGTATATCAATCGAGAAAGAGAAGACAGGAAAGGCAAGTTAGAAGACTAGTACAGGAATTATGGTTGACAGGTAGATGGTTGCACAAGTGCTGTAGGAAGGGACACAACTGATATGGGGCTATTTTAGGGATGGAATAATGCTTAACATGGGTGCATATATAGCTACCTCCACTGGAGTAACGCCAGGTACATTGTACAGGCAGCAATTAGGAGGTCAGCAAAGTCTGATTGCAGACATGTCATTTGGGATTTCAAGCGCTATGTAATGATTGAGATTAATGTTTTGCAAAATAATTTCCCTGAAAATACATCTGTTTGTCTCAGGTAACATGCCCATTATGCATTCCCTCTTTCTGGCATGATGTGCAAGTGTGTTGTGCAGTGGTAATCAGACATGGTTTTTTGTGATGCTCTCACTGTGTTGTTCAGCAGCAACGTGCGACTCTGTCCCATTAGGCAAGAGGCGTGTTGTGGCAGTACCAGGTCCTTCTTCTGAAGCCAGAAACCTTGGAGTCATCTTCGACTCCTCTCTTTCCTCCTCCCTCACATCCAGGACTATGACAAGAAGGCCCACTTTCAACTCCACCTCCTCAAAGGAATCCTTCCTTTCCTCACTTTCCCCCAAAAGCTGATTGTCTCTAGAGCTCTGGTACTCTGTAGGCTGAACTTCTGCAGCAGCCTCTTCCTTAAAGGAATGGTTTGGTCAGAATTTTTTATTGTCCTTACGGGTCGGCCATGTGTTTTTAAGCCTAAGTCGGTCGATATTAAAAAAATTTCCTATTGACCTTACACAAGTTTTCGTCCATTAAACACACGCGAAAACAGGCAGTAGGGCACCGCCATTTTATGATAATCTTATCACTTGCCGCATCGCCCTGTGTCACCTGCTTTTGCGGCACTAAATCACATCCCCCGCCCCTGAGCCTGACATTATCAAAACATTCATATTCCCGCCTCTCTCCGTGACGTTACTGTGCTGCGTAGGCAAATGCGCCCAGTCGTCTTCTACGCGACTTCAGACAGAACCCGGAAACCAACACAGATCAACTCACAACACAGCGCGCTACAATTCGGAATATGAAACTGTACTTTAAAATCAAACAGCAAGATTGTACATTTGGTAAAGTACATTTATTTGACATTAAATGTTTAGAGAATATTCAGCAAATGGCATATTAAATCGGAATGGATTATTTTTTCTTTGCTCTCGATCCGCAAATCCGCTTAAGTTTATCGTGAGTCACGCGCTGTTCCTTTATGGTACACCGGGTGTTGGTTTTCGTTAAAAGAAGCACTTTGGTCGCACGGTGAATCGCAAGGCTGTTCCATCAACTAGGCACTGGGTCACCGTAAAGGTTGATATGTTGCTTCTAGCCGCTAGTACTGCGTAAGGGCATATGGGCCTTTGGCAATCGTCCCATAAGATAGTCAAGGTAGTGCAGTTGTTTACAAGAAGCTGCAGCTGGCGATTGAAGAATCCGTCAGCCGGGGTCTGGAATAGGTCGCAGTCGTAGTACGGTAGGATGTACCTGTTTTGAAAACATAAAAATTGAAATTAGTCTCGCCAGCCGATCTTTATTACTATTATTCATTTTATTTATTAGGGCCGAGGTGAAACTATTTGCTTGCGAGGATAGTGCAATGGAGTATGTTTGGCTCTAAAAGCAATGCGAAAACTGACAAAAGAAATTGAGGTTAACACACAATGGCCCTCATTATAACTCAGGCGGTCCGGAAATAACGGTGGCGGTAAACCCGCTGCCACCGTTGTTTCCGGACCACCTGATCCCGACTCCTGCAGGCGGGAGGTGATGTTCCCGCCAGGTCTGACCTGGCGGGTTTAACACCGCCCGCCTGCAGGCAGACGAGGAAACACCGGCAGCATTACGAGATGCTGCCGGTGTTTCCATGATCCCCATTCCCATCCAGTCCCATAGGACTCAATGGGAATGGGGATTAACACCATTCCGCCTCCGTGATTCCCGGAAAACCGGGGTTGTAATGCCCTGGTAATTCCAGGAATCACGGAGGCGGAATGGTAAGATGAGTCCGGTGGTAACCAGGCAGTTTTACCGCCGCAGTTACCGCCGGACTCGTAATGAGGCCCAATGTAATGATTTATTAACATTGAACCACTGAGAAATGACTGTTTGTCTACATGCGTGTCAAATGGGCAAATGCATGCCCATGTGCCCGGTAGAAAGATGATCCTACAAATGTTTTACTTGCTCTTCATTGTAATATGCCACACAGAACGAACAGGTACAACTTAACCTGTCTTTAACTGAACGCTACTGTTATTATATTCCGGTATAAAATCGTATAAAGAGTTACTTACATTATATTTGCCATTTCCATTGGCTCTGCGTAATGCAGTCCGTAAATCCAACTCTGTATGTGGCAACGATTTTTCATATACTGAACTAACATGAAACTCGGTGTAGTTTCAGAATGTTCAGCCTTATCGACTCTTACGTTATTGCACCCCTCCTTCAAGTGAAGTCCTTTCGGCATGGTCCCTGTCTCTCAAGGTCAAAAAACAATAGAACCTTATACTGCCAGTGCGAGTCGTGGGCCTCTACAGCCCGCCCTCAAAAAATCAAAGCTGCTGACCTTCACTCTGCATGAGCATACATTCTTACTTTGCAACATCCCGTGTAAAGCCATCTGTGAGAACTTGAATTTTCGACTCCATCTTTGTACTAGGCCTCACTGTGCTAATGCGAACTGGCTTCTCTCCCATCTGCAACGCCTCGCTTGGCGCGTTCCAAGGCCCCCAAGTTTGTCCTCGTTGTCCGCAAGCTTTGCAGCCCTAGAGAACCATAACTATGGAGACATTGACTTTTTGGGGGAAGGTGAGGAAAAGTATAAAGTACCCGAGGAGTTGAGTTGAAAGTGAGATTTATTGTTTGTTAGTTTTATTATTTGTAATGCACAAGCCTCCCCTCAGGTAACAGTGCGCAGAATTTACATGAGATTGCGAAGCTTAGTTACAACAACAAAAATATATACATACACGTATTGACAAGGTCAGCGATATGAGGTGAATGGAGAGAGAATTCAAAGATGACACCCAGGTTGTTCGCTACCCAGGATGGTGAAGGGAGGGGTTAGGGTTAGCATACTGTGAGTGTACACAGTACAATTACATTTTATTCAAAAAGACAATCAGATTATAATGATTTAAACCGGGATTTGTACTTCTCAACAAGCTCTTCTTTGGGTGGACATGGCACATGGCACAGTGGCAATGTTTGGTGGCAATGTATTGGTGCTCTGCACAGAATCGCTCAAAATTCCATGTGTGTGCTTCTCTAGTACATTAACAATAAGGCCTTTAACAAAGTCGAACTCCATTTCCTCATATACTGGTTTGACCACCCATTTCTTACTTCTTTTTGCAAAGGCCGTAGTGTAGCGAAGCATCCCCACATTTCCCCACATTTCCCATAGTCCTAGATTGTTCACGGCACACATTCTCGTTATGGGCCAAGACCACTAGTAGGGTCCTATGTTTCATGCCCTGTATGCCAAAAGGCACATATTCTGTCAGTCTCCTCAAATCTCTTGATAGAGTTTTATCAAAAACAATCTTCTCAATGGCTTTGTGTGTAGGTTAAGATGGAATCAACCACTTCTTCTTCCGTGCCTCCTCTGGGGACAAATGGCCATGTTCACATTGGTGGAACTGTTGGTTTTCTGTCCAGCGGTGAACGTTGGTACAGTGGTGCATCAGTGACCGCCATTTTTCAAGTCGGATTTCCACTGACCCTTCACAAGTTTTGGAGCTCCACCACAGATGGTTGCTGATAGACTGGGACCACTGTGAAATACTTTCCAAACCTTTTTTTTCCCTGCAGCCGAGATGTTCTTATTGATTGATTTAGCAAGATGCCATGCGTCAAATTGATGTTTAATATGTGGGAACTGCTCTCTCATTGTCTTGGCTATTGAAACGTGTCTGTCCGTGGCTATGAGGTCGATGTGCATTCCCCTCGATTGTCGATATTCCAATGATTTTATAAATCCTAGTTTCTCCATGGCCACTGAGGATTTACATTGGGACACCTGCACGACCACCAAACTCACAATTTTCTTACTATCCATTTCCTGAAAGTGGTAGGTGCAGTACTTGGCAGAAAATCCAGGGCTGTCGCACTGTCCATCACCGGCTAGCCTGAATCATTTGCCTTCGAATGTACTTTCTAGAGACAATTATTCAATTTTCCAAGCATCACTAATGGCCGGAAATAGATAATCATGTTGGAATTTGTAGTACTGCGTTTTAGAAATTAAATGTAGTCCCACAAACTGAAAGAAAGACTGTAACTTTTTAAAACTGGACCCACTAAAAAGTGAAGCAGCTGCACACAGTAGATTGCCTGCTGGCAGTTTCCCCAGCATCAGTTATGCAGACCATGAGAACGTATGATGTAATGTGCAGGCGGCATGTATTTTGACGTTACTGCCTTGTGTTTGACAAGTCACATGAATCAATGTCTTCCCACATACTTCCCCTCTAACTGAATGCCCACATTTCAGCATACTTATAATATCCATCAAAAAACTGTTGAATACTATGTATTTGCCCTCTTTCATTAGACTGTCATCCTGCATCACATTTCTTTCAGACTGTATCGTTGTGTACATATCACCAGAATTGAAACTAATATCACTGATATCATGTTCTGATGCGTCAGTGAATAGTGCTGTTGGTTCATTCTCTGTCATTTCAACATCTGTTACTTGAACATTGATGGGAGAACACAACAATGTCGACAGCTTTTTGGGTGTCATTATTTTTGCTGGTGTAGATTGTGTGAATTGATCTGCGACTACTTCAGAGCTATCGTGAATACATCCAGTATCATCTTTTTGTGGTGTTGCAGTCGCACTGTAGCAATGGTCCGATAAAACTTTGCTGGATTCTCCGGACACATTCAATTAATGTTTTGGTCATTGGACAAATGCATCTCGAGTCTGAACACGCCGCGCCTCAATTAATAGTTCCTCCATAGTGTAAATGGTCTGGCAAGCAACATCTCTCATTTGCTTCACTGTCTGTGTGTGTATAGTTCGTACACCCACGAATAACTAGAGGACAGATTGGAAAAGGGATGTTCAGTTTAAACTCAAGATAAAGTATAGTACATTGACAGAAAAAAAACATAATATAGTCTCCAGCACAAAACAATTTCTAAAAATATTAACAGTTTGTAACTAAGTTTATTTTTGTTTCTTTTCTTTGCAACTTTCTTGACTCGGACTTCAACATCTGCACGCTGTTGCTCCGATTCGTTTCCGCATGTCTTCCCTTATTCTTGCGCTGCAATGACTATATTTTCTGGATCCGCAGAGACAGCACAGAATGACGCTCCATCGACTCCCTGAAACATAGTACTTTCATTACTATGTATCACAATATTGAAAACATAAAACACACGTGGGACGACCACACAGGTACATCTCAATAGCTAAACATGAATTAAACATTGTGTAGAACAATCAAACGACAAGTATTCGAGCTCTGATGACCTAGTTCGATGGAACTGTCAGTATCCATACCTCTGGCTCCGCAAAGACTGGCATGAATGACTTTATTGGAGAGGACGCCTCAGCAACTCCCTGAAACACAGTACTTGCATTAGTATGGTTTTCAATATTGTAATCACAACACACACTTGCAGTCGACGGCACAGGTACATATAAAGAGATAACCACAAATGATGCATTGATTAAAAGAATCAATGGATATCTAAATATGATCCGATTTAATCGACTTATTTCTCTGATTTATTTACATCTGCATCATCTACAAGGGATGTTGTGATTGTAGAGGAAGCTCCGTCATCTCCCTGAAACACAGTACTTGCGTTAATAAGGAAGAAAGTATAGCAAATGGAATCACGTTATATGATCACGCTCGATGGAACTGTCAGTATCCATACCTCGTGCTGCTGAAGAAAATCTATGGATGTTGTCAATGTGGTGGACGCTTCAGCATCTCCCTGAAAGACAGTACTTGCATTAGTATGGATAACACTAATTATAACTGAAAACAAACACTAGGGGATGACAACTAAGGTGTATATCAATTGGAAAGCACTAACCAAACATTCAGTAAAATACTTACACGATACATAAAAACTATTACTTGACATGCATAAAACAAGTCTGTAGCGTAATAGCTAAGTAAGATTACCTGATAAGTGCTAGAAGTGGTTGATAACTGCGGGCACGTCATGGATGTAGAATGTTCTTGCTTCAGATTCAGTGGATAGTAAAGCAGTTGTAAAGGTAAATTATTGTTTGATAATGAAATGCCAATATAAAAAATTGCCATGTAAGGCGAAAGAATACTTGAGAATAATGCTAATGAAAATGCGCAATATAGCACAGTTCCCTGTGCCCATAAATAGATTTCCTTTGAGGGTTATAAAATTGAAAAATAATTTATTGATAAAAGTCATTATTCAAAAAGCTATACACTCATATCAATATCGAAAGTATTACAAGGGACACAACACCTAAAATATCAATTAATCCATTCGGCTACCTACACACTACCGCAAGGCCTTAAGCTAAATCCGGACACTTGACTCACCAGTGGCGGAATGTGGACGAATAGAGTGGGAATAGCGTTTGCGAGCAATTTTCATGTCGTTCGCCGTTTATTCTTCTTTGTTACCCAAGATGTGGCATACATGTTCGAGGAAAAGTGCCGGCTGCAGATGCGGTATCGATCACCCCTCTTGTCCTCAAAGACTTGTTGGACTCTACTTTTAAGGAAGGACTTCCAGTGGATATACGCAATGTCTGACCCATTCTCTTATTCGATCAACAGTTTTAGGGAATGCATGCATTGTAGTGCCTTCAGATTTAGCATGGGTCTTCGAAGGGCAACCGCTAATCGAACAGGCAGGCATTGTTGAAAATTCTGAAAAGTAAATACCAAGATTATTATAAAACCTTGATGAATAAAAATGCCATAAAAAAGTAAATGAACCATACAATGTTCAATGCAAGGTTTGTTTTGGTTGCCGGAACTATACCAGTTCATCAAGTGCGGATTAGTATTTGCATTACTTTCACAAATTAAAAAATGATGGAACTAAACTCTGAACATGTGACTCGTCCCTTGGATGTACTGTCTTGCACGAGAAGGAAACATGCTTACATTAAAGACAGGACCCGCGAAGGATGCAATTCGATGACAATTGACACAGACGAAAATAAATAGATCTATTGATAGCATAACAATTGAAACCCAAGTCAATAGCAATGAGACCAATGAACATAGCAGTATTGAGTGCTCTACTCACAAATAGATAGAAATTTAAAAATGACCGAAATATGACTGTGATACATGGCCTTACCTTGACCAACAAACAGGTAGATGGCCATAGCTAGCACACTGACAAGTTTGCTCAAAGCGGTCACAGAAGTTCACAGATAGCACGATGACGAGTAGATTAGCATCGATCTCAGTGGTTCTCAGGTAGCACATTCAGGAGTTGACTTGCAAAGCACAAAGATGTTCTCATGAGACATATCAAGTGGTTTATAAAGTATTTGAAACAGGGGTGTGTTTGTGAATGAATGACGTGTATATGTCATGGTATTATGTGGTTTGCGGGGGGGCGGGGTGGATGGGCCGGTGGGCATGCAGACAAGGCACAGGAAGACTCTTAAATGGAGACACACGTATGTGGATTGCAGGGGGGCGGCCTGCTTCAGAGGAAGCCTGCCTGGAGACACGGGGTCTGAGGAGGCCATGTGAGCAATGGCCCCTGGGCATGGGATACCTTTTGAAGTGTACCTGGTGTTTGGCACCTTGGCCGTTACCGCCCCTGACAACACACCATGGCAGCGCTCATCCCGGGGTGTGAACTGCCTTTGATAGGGGGGGTGGATGGGCCGGTGGGCGTGCAGATAAGGCACAGGAAGACTCTTGAATGGAGACGCACCGGATTCATTTTAAAAAATCGAAACAATTGTTGTTAAAATATATGTGGTGTTTTATTTTGTTTCTTATTTTGATGGCACAAAAATACAAAACTTTACACATTGTACAGGTCAGGTTGCAGCACAGCGAGGGAAAATCCCCTGTACTGACCGCTGTCACTCGGGAAAGTTTCTCTTATGGCACTAACGGCACAGGCGGGTATTACTCTTCGAATGCGGTGTCCAAGCCTCCCATGAAGCCACCATGTAAAGGAACGATAGGCCACCAGCCTGTACCACCTGTGAAAAAGAATGATACAAACTGTTTGTAAATGACCAAGATAAGTTTATTAAACCTTTGTTGTCAATGACAATTCTTGTAACTAATGGCATTCTGCTCGGACAAATGCTATCTAGACACTGCACACTATTGAACGACTTTCATGTGTTACAATGATATGTAGATGTAATTTTGAATATAGGAGATGACTATGAAATAGTAGTGGCATCACAACCAGAGTACACTTACTCGTTACTCGGATTACGAGGACGAACAGTTGCGCGAAGTTCGTGCGTGAGCACCATCATTATCCTCAACACGGACCGTGTGAGGCAGGCTGCCCTGAAGTCTGGCAGCTCGGTGATGCATTGCAGCCGTGGCTCGACTTCCGAAATGCAGGCCACGCATCCAGAGTTTTCACAGCAGCAGCAGTTCTCGTCCTCGGTTGGCATTAGCTCGCACCGATTGCATGCACGGAAACACCGTCCATGTGATTAGGTCCAGTGTCTTCATCCGTTGATTCGTCCTGCCAACTGCCGTCCGAAGCCCCATCGTTTTCGCATGTTTCCCTTTCCAGTAGTTCCTCCTCGGTATGCTCGGGCTCGTACATGTAGGGCATTATTGTAGCCATTGTGTGGTAAATAAACTAAAATAATTTATAGCGATGGTACTGGTATCTGTTCACATGGGCTACAAGTGGCGAAGGTAGCTGACCAGAGCACAGTAACGAGTCACAGAATACTCAAAGTAACACAGAGAGAGGAATGAAATCGAAAATCTGCTGCTGTGTGTTGTCAAACGGTCTGTTTATACTTATTGAGTAAAGAGGCGTCCTGTCATTTCCATGGCGACACGTCATTAGCTGAAGCACAGCGAATGTTGACACGAGACATGCTTTGGCGTTGTGAAATGGGCGGTACGCGTCTGCTGATGACATGCTCAGGGGCGGGGGATATGATTTAGTGCTGCAAAAGCAGGTTACACAGGGCGATGCGGCAAGTGATAAGATTATCACAAAATGGCGGCATCCTACTGCCTGTTTTTGTGTGTGTTTAATGGACGAAAACTCGGGTAAGGTCCATAGGAAATTTTTCTAATATCGACCGACTTAGGCTTAAAAACACATGGCCGACCCGTAGGGACAATAACATTTTCTGACCGAACCATTCCTTTAATCTACCCTCTTCCTCTCTAAGTCCCTTCCAGCTTATCCAGAATAGGGCTGCAAGACTTATCATTGGCCACAAGCCCAGGGGCTGCATCTCTCCAGCCCTAAAAAGCTCCACTGGCTCCCAGTTGCCACAAGGATCACATTCAAATCCCTCTGCATCATCCATAATGATTTCTGGGGCCACAGACCACCCTATCTACAACTGGCTCTCACCAAATACTCTCCATCCAGATCTTCATGCTCCCCTGGCACTAAGCACTTCTCTAAACAACAAGTTGGTGTCCGATCTCTTTCCTCGGCTGGCTCCATCCTCTGGAACAGCCTCATCCTTCCTCTACGTTTTGAGCCGGATCTTAATCTTAACCTCTGGCATTGCTCTGGGCAACCTTCCAGACCATCATTCTTCACATGCCAAGCCCTGACGAAAAAGGGAAAGACCATATGCAAATCAGGCTTGGTCCCACCCCAGAAGTGTCAGTCCAGCCCTCACTGCTTGGTCACATACCTTGTGCACGAGAAGACAATCATCCCTAGACATGTTTCAGCCCGATTGGACCTCATCAGTGAGGAGTAGCTTGGGCCTCTTGGCCAAGCAGGCATGGGAACCATGTCTGGGCATAGCCGTCCCACTCGGCGCGACTAAGGCAAAAAAAAAGAGGTGATGGCTGGAAGGTTTAGAATGAATCTTGTTCTTCTCCTGCCAAGCCATTAAAAAAAGGAAAAGACCATAAACAAATCAGGATTTTCCCACCGCCGAAGGGCAGTCCAGCCCAAACTGCTTGGTCACATCCCTTCCGCATGAGACCACACGCATCCACAGACATGTTTCAGCCTCGTTGGGCCTCATCAGTGAGGAATAGCTTGGGTTTCTAGGCCCAGCAGGCATGGACCCACATCTTGGCATACCCGTCCCACTCGGGGTGACTGCAGCAAAACAAAAGCGGTGATTGCTGGAAGGTTTAGAATTAATCTTAACCTCTGGCATTGCTCTGGGCAACCCTCCAGACCATCGTTCTTTGCCAGGCAAGCCATTAGAAAAGGGAAAATACCATATGAAAATCAGACTTGATCCCACCACAAAAGGGGCAGTCCAGCCTAAACAGCTTGGTCAAATCCCTTCTGTGCAAGATCACAAGCATCCCCAAACATGTTTCAAACTTGTTGTGCCTCATCAGTGAGGACTAGCATGGGTCTCTATCCACAGGAGGCATGGGACCCACGTCTGGGCATACCCGTCCCACTCAGGGTGACTACAGAAAAACAAAAGAGGTGATGGCTGGAAGGTTTAGAATGAATCTTATCCTCTGGCAATGCTCTGGGCAACCCTACAGGCCATCGTTCTTCACCTGCCAAGCCATTAACTCTTTTGTTTTGCTGAGCTCTTATTATAAGTCACAATTTATCTGACCATGTATCTAACAATTCATATGTGACTAATCAACTTCCTGGGTACCAGTAGTCCAGGGGTGAATATCGGTTTCTAAACCATTAATCAACCCCACACCTCTAATACACCAGAAGGGATCCAAGCAGATTGGAATATGAAGCAAATTATAAACCTCCTTGTCCAATTTTGGTAACATGGATAATAAGGCAGACTTAAATCCGAGAGGTCGGATCGTTGGCTAGTTGCAACACAGTGAAAATACAATTATTACCCAATGAATAAAGGAGTGTCCAGTCAAGGTTGTATTAAAAATATCTACTTTATTAATCACAACTGACAATCTAACAACATTACGAAATGCAACCCACCCTGTAAAGGCATGTACAGTACAGACAGTTTGAAAGAAGGAAAAGGCATGCCTTCTGGATACTGACAGGAGGGGAGTCGGTATAGTTAATAACCACAACAGTTTGTTAAGGTTTCTTGGCTTTAGGAAAACGGAGCACTGGGTCTTACAATGTCTCTAGGGGACTTCTGGGAAGGACCAGGAGGACAGAACCACAGAGTACCTTGTGCTGTAGATGTTCTTTGTGCTTGACAGGGTCAAGTCAGCTTCAGGGCACTTTGCAGGCTTCCTGTGACAAAGTTCGAGATTGGATTTGCTGCGGGTCTCAGCCAGCACAATGGTTCGGTGAGCAAAGCTGGACGAACAACTGCAGGCTCTCCTACACAGCAGCACATGGTCAAGAATCGATGTCTCTGTGCTGATCAGTGGCTCTGAAGTGCTGGTCGAGATGTCTGGGATGTCTGTAAGTGACGGCGGCTTGACAACGGTCAGCATTGTCATTGGTTGCAGATTGAGGATCTCGACTGGCTCTAGGCAGACGTCGGCACAGGCTCATCGGGGCACCTTTCCCAGTTCCTCCAAAGGGCTTGTGTCATCCTTTAAGGTGGGCGGCCCAAAGCTAAGGAGTGTGTTGCTTGCAGCTCCTTTGTCCTTGGTTGTAGGTTCAGAGACCTTCTGGCACTTCCTATCCAGGAAGTATGCTGCAGAGACTAGCAGGGCATGCTATGTGCTGGCTGGGTACTGGTTCTCAAGTGACTAGAGGGTCTTCTGAGTTCTGTTTCTCTCTCTGTTCCCTGGGAGATGTGGCTTCTCTCTTTGGATATCCTGGCCTTCTTTCACTGGCGGAAGATGTATGGCAAACTGTAGCTTCAGCCAACATGAGGTTGAGTTCTCCTTTCTTGCTTCTTGTTAAGTCTTTAGATGATCTGCCAAAGAAGAGGCTCAACCTTCCTTTAAAGCCAAGTGGGCCACAGTGATTTGTGTAGGCTAAGCATATCTTAATGAACCCATCCTGGAGTCCCTACCAACAATTTGTATATGTGTGAGGTCATAACCAGAGTGATTTGCAACTGGAAAGGTAAAGGGGTGAAAACAGGAACAAGGTCTGCCTGAGAACTAAAATGGTGGAATCCTTCTTTCAGCAGAAAGAGCTCAGGGCTCACCCCATTGTGATACTAAATCTGACACATCTTCCTGTCTGCTGTCTTTAAAGAGTCGCTCTGGTTAATGATCCTCTCTATGTGGTTTGTGTGAAAGCGGCCGGTCTTCCTTGAAGCTGTGGCGAGACCAGACTCTCTGGCTCCAGCAAAACACATTCTTGTACCTTATGAATGGGGTCCCCCTAGCACGTTGGCCTACTGTAAACAATCTGTCCCCGACATGACAGTTCACTGTCATTGATACTGAGGGCGGGAGCTGGCTTCAGGAATTATAAGTGAAATAAATATTCCAGCCCAAATTTGATTTCACATTCCAAAGAGAGGACTGCCTTATAGTTAACAAGTTCTCTTATGACAAAGACAACTCAATGGGCCAAACGAAGAAAAGAGGAGAATTCTAGGACATGTGAGCAAGTGAAGGTTACCTTCCACAGGCCCTGTCCAAGACTTAAATCATGTGTCAAATTATGCTTCATGGTAGAGTTTTCTCAGTATTTAAATTCAACACATTCTGAAGAAGGGAGAGTTTTCGAAAAGCAGAAAAGAGTAAAGCCTGCCCAACATGAAAAAATCTGATTGTTACTTGAAATGGATATAGCTGATGGTAAATCTACTTAAAAAGGCCTTCTCCAGATGGGGCTGAACTCAGAGGTCTCTCCCAAGAAAGAACCTGAGAGGGATTTTGGGAGAGGGTGAGAAAACTGTAAGGATGAGTATCTCTGGTGCTGATACCGGATGCTGGTTGATGTCCTTACCTCTGCTGGGCCCTTAAAAGACAAATCAGACACAAATAGAGTAATCTCAGCACATTTAAACAAACGTCCCAAATATGAATGTAATTCAGTTTTTTAGGTAACCTTGTATGCAAGCTAAGTCACTGAATGGGGGGACTGCACTTGACAATGAACTTTGTGAAAGTATATTTAAAATTGATTGCCCTAGAATCTATGAATCTATAATTGCACTGAACATACTTGTCTCTGACAGTAACACATTATTAATTAATTCACTAGATTTTTACAGGACCAAAATAAATGTGGGATTGTGAGGGTGGTGTACAATGTACCTCACCTATTTTCAGGGATTTATAAACGTCTTGACCTGTGAAAACAGTTTACAAAAACAATCCTGAATTGTTTTCTACTTATTGAAGATGAATAAGAAAATATGCTGACTCCACCTGTCAATACCAAGAAAATAATGCCAATTTAAATGATCAATGTAATTTCTCCAAACAACTTTGCATAGAAATAGAAAGTGGACGTAGAGTGAGAGGACCTGCCCTGCTAGAGAGGACTGCACTCCTTTCCTACTTGCATTCACCTGTTCCCGAGTCCTTTCACCATTGTTGTGCTGGTGGGTGGACCCACAGTACAAAAAAGCATTTGTGCCGCGGAGCGGCCGTGGAGTGGACGTAGAGTGACAGTCCTGCCCTGCTAGAGAGGACTGCACTCCTTTCCTACTTGCATTCACCTGTTCCCGAGTCCTTTCACCATTGTTGTGCTGGTGGGTGGACCCACAGTACAAAAAAGCATTTGTGCCGCGGCGCGGCCGCGGAGTGGACGTAGAGTGACAGTCCTGCCCTGCTAGAGAGGACTGCACTCCTTTCCTACTTGCATTAACCTGTTCCCGAGTCCTTTCACCATTGTTGTGCTGGTGGGTGGACCCACAGTACAAAAAAGCATTTGTGCCGCGGAGCGGCCGCAGAGTGGACGCAGAGTGGACGTAGAGTGACAGTCCTGCAGTCCTGGCAGGCCGGGCAGCCAGAGGCAGGGCCGCCATGGACTCCTCTCCCCTCCTTGAAGACGACGACGGACGATGTCTTCGCAGTGCTTGCCTAAAAACGCTTACAACAGTCTCCACACCGACAAAAAAAATAATAACTTTGCGAGAGATAACCAATACAAAGCTGGACCAGCCACTACGCACAAAACCAAAAGGAAGACATAAGGTCATTAAACTGCTTAACACACCACCACCAAAAACCATCTGCATTGACCACACAAACCTGGAGCCGTCGGCTGCTGCGGCGGGGCCTGGCCGAGAGGAGCCCGTGGACGCGGCGTCCATAGAGCGGGCTCCGGTGGCGTTGGTGGCCGGCGTCAATGCGCCTGCCCCAGGTTGGCTGCCCACTCGCCTGCCGGAGTCACCTCCCGGAGGGGATTCGGCACCGGCCAAAGTGGGTGAGGTGGCGAGGGGTCGGGTGCGTTCGCCGACGAGATGCGGAGACGACGTAGTCGGAGAGGCTCCAGTGGGAGGTCCTTTCCCGCCAAGCGATCCTGGTTTCGACCGCAGCCTTCTGCCTTCGGCTGCTCCCAAGCTGGCCCCCGGGGAGGGGGAGCGGGGAGTGGAGGAGGTGGTGGGCGAGCAGGTCCGTATGCTTCCTCCAGCGACAGCCCGGATTCTCGAGCCCCGAGAAAGAGGGGGGGCGGCGAGATCCATGTGGAGACTGTGAGGGGGGTCGTGCCCGCCCAGCAAGTGTCTGCCTCTTTGATCGACACTCAGCGACCAGACTCTGCCCAGGAGCGGATGATGCCCCGCCCTTGGCAACTATCAGCGAAGTGCAGGCTCTGATCCATGCGGAGCCGAGTACAGGATCATTGTCATCTCCGGGGGATGTAAGCCAGGAAACTGGCGTTTTCTGTTATTTGATAACAGGATCTCATCTAAGACCTGCTCAGCTCCATAAAACGGGGAACGTTTCCAATAGAAATAGCACAAAAAAAACAACAAAGGGGCTACAAACTATAGGAAAAGGCCTAGCCCAGAAAAAAACTACAAACACAAACGGTAGTGCTATTAATTTGAGAGACTTTTTCAACCTCAGGCCATCCTTCACTAACGTTGGAAGGGCTGAACTAACTGACCTGGAAATCCTAGAAGCCCTGAATGACTGTTTGCCGGTCTCCAAACAAAGACGGATCGAGTACTTTGCACCGCAGGTTCCAATTAACATGGGAAAGGCGGTCCGTGGTATAACTGAAGTGACCAAAGAGCTGACGCCCCGCATCGATAGCATTCTAAGCCCCCAAAAATGGATGCCTCAGAGGACAGTGCTACTTCCTGGGGAGCAAGAGCTGGCTGAGGGCCCAGAGAGCCCTCGCATAGTCCAAAAGATCGCGAATGGATCCTCGACTACGAAGGAAAACGATCATCCTCTACCCTCATCACTTATGTTTAAAACCCAAGAAAAGAGTTGTGGACAAACGAAGGGCCAAGAGACACTGTTGGCGAAAGGTGACAACCACGAAATCATAATTATATACACTGCCAAAGAGCCCTTGGAAAACACGCGAATCAAGATGACACAAAAGGGCAGTTTTCAGATAAATGGCACACCATCATACAAACAAAAAACCAACTGTTCAATTCTCAATTCCGATCAAGCGCTTTGTGACCACCCAATGGTGCATGAACCTTGCAGGAAACTGACAGAAGTCACCCAGCTACAACGCCCGTTTCAAATGGGTTCTTTGCCAGACTGGCACATCCCTTCGACGAAAGGGCTGCCACCGCTGCCCGTTGAACAGAATCTAAGCACTTCCACGCCATATAACCTGGATGTGCCGGCAATAATGTCGACAGTGTCAATAGCTCTCTGTCCATTTATGAATCTATACGAAGGTATAAGCGACACATTGAAAGACCACACGTCCATCCAAGCATCATTATTGACAAAATTGTCTTTCTTGGAAGCTTACATCATATCGCAGGAAAACATCAAAGTAAGCGAAGTACAAACGAGGGCTCTGGGCCCAGGGGGGACTGGGCCAGTCCAGGCCCTAAACAGTTCACTTTGCAAAGAAGTTGGCTCCCAAACTGCTCTCACGATAGATCTAACGGAGATCACAACTGTGCTCTCGTCAGTATCAAAAGTTAACGCCAAAGGGGGGCAAACGTCGGCGAGGAGCGAAACCTGTCCAGCATTAGAGCCAGTATTCGTTCTATATAAAACGAACAAAGGATCGTCTAAAGATAATGAAAAGCCAAAAAATAGACTAGGGGAAAAAACACAGTTGACGGCCCCAGCGTCATTAGCAAACAAAATCGAAGTCTTGAGTACAAACAAGTCACCAAAGACAATAGAAGAATTTATGCAAGAGGATTTGATAAACTTGAGTACCTACTGCGACGACGAAGTCCTGCAGGAAAAAAGGAACGAAACAACAAGTAAAGACTTAGTGACAGTTGAGCCCCGAAACGCTGAAAACCAAAGCAAATTTAATAATAAAGACGAAAACGTCCACAAATTTTACAAAAACAGAAGAACTGAGAGTGTAAGAAAAGAGTCATCAAACTCAACTCCTCGACACTCAGAAAACCTAAGCAAATACAACAAAGAAGGAAAAAAAGTTCACAGGATGGAGTATGGACACGAAAACACCAGAAATGGAAATCGAAAAGAGTCCATAAAGGATAAAAAAGATGGAAATGCAGCGAGTTCTTCGCGGAAGCAATATAAGAGGCCGGACAGATCGTCCCCCGGTCAGACAACACCAAAAAGACACAAAACATCGCCAAAGGTGAGGCCAACATACGACGGGCCTCCTAAATTCCATTATGTCTCAAAAACAGAAAAGTACAACAAAGCTCACGTTCAAAGAGAGACGACAAGATGAATTATGAAATTAGAACAGATTGAGGGCAATGACGACGTAATTACGCTAAATCGAGGGGCTGTACTCGCTTTGTTCAGCTACATTCCGTCATTAGCCCAAATAAGATCCGAAGACTTACTAATCGTGGACCCGAGTCATACACGGAAAAAGGCAGTGGCCCACCTGTACATTGCCTCAAAGAACATTAAAAGCCAACTGGAAAACGACTCTAACAAACTGCTCAAAATGGGATATGATCTAACGGAATCAACGAGAGAGATCACTTCAAGGGCCGGTGCAGTTCTGCCCCGGCGAAAGCCCGTTCTGAGCCAGAATCGAGACAAAGAGGCCATAAACCACCTGCAAGATCAAAGGGAGAAAGACAAGGACCTCTGCAAGGAACTGAAAATACTTGCCCACGGAAACCTTTAGATCACGCATCGGAAGACTATCATGACAGGTCACCAGTGAGGAACAGAAAGTGTCGTGAAAGTGACCATATGTCTTTAAACAGACTCTCTATTAAAGTCCATCCGGACCAATTGAGGTCTAACCCTTGTGGACGAGACGCAAAACCAGCAAAGATGGTGGTTTCTCCTAGCAAATCTCCGGCAAGAAAGCTGTGGGACTGGTTCCCGAAAATGCTTCAAAAACAACACAAAAGCTAGCAATCGCTTATCCCGGAGCAAGTCGATCAACAGCAACGCGGCGGAAAACCAGCTACAGGTGGCCTAAAACTTTGCTCCTGGAATACAAGAGGCCACGGGCACCTTACGGCACCTAGTGATGTAAAACTATCAGAATTTGACGTCCTCTGTTTCCAGGAGACCTGGCTAATGGAGTCGCCTTCCCTTGACGGGTACAACATATTTTTGGCCCCTGCAAAAAAGGGCTCGAAAGGGCGTCCGACATCAGGAATCTTGACTGCGATCCGACATAACTGCGGCCTGTCTGAAGCAAAAGTTTTGAGAAGTAATCAATCTTTACTTATGATTAGTACAAAACTGGATGAGCATAAAACAAACAAAGGTAAAAATGTAAAATCGGCATTAGTTATAATGAACATTTACTGGAACCCAGCGGTTGTCGACGCCAGAAATTTCCTGAAAATGATTGAACAAGCCATTGACTCGGCCACAGCTGCGCATGCGGCATTACATCTATTGCTGTGCGGGGACATCAACGCTTCCTGTGATAAAAAAACGAAAAAGAACACTCGGCCCAAAAAACTTCATCCACAGTCTCAAGAGGGAGAGCATGGTCAAAACTGATGTCATCCAGGGATCTACACAACATGAGTGAGGTCCTAGCCAAAGAAACCTTTCTCCCCACTTGGGAAAATGGCCCATGTAACGCAACAATCGATTACATCTATGTCTCCGACAGCCTGGCGAGACTAACTACGGAATTTGGGGTGACAAGGACCAGCAAAAGTTACCACAACTTGCTGCACGTTACCTGGCAGATAAATCAGATCCAAAACCCAAAGACATCAACTCAACTGGAAACAAACGTCAGAGGAACAAAAATAAAATTGTCAGCGAATGCAATAATCGACCTCAAACGGAAGTACTGTGCTCAAAACATCACTACTCAAGCAAACGAGACAGACTATCTGCCGCTCTTAGAGATCTATAAAAAGAAGAAGGGCCCCAAAAACAACGAAGGACCCAGGAAGCATGTGTACGACAAACTCTTGGTTGAAAAGAAGAGAGTCCTAAGAAAAGTGAAGAGGGAAGCCCTCGTTAGAGGTCTCACAAAAACAAACAAGACAGTCATAGAGGCCACCAGGGTGTACAGATCATGGCTCAAACAGCATCGGGCGAAATTGTTCCAGCAAGACGCTGAGGAAATCCAAATAGCTATACGAGGGAACAAAAGCCGAGAATTCTGGTCGCTAATAAACTCAGCTACACCACAAGAAAAATCAACTATAATTAACAACGTAGGAGAATCCGAATGGGTGAACTTCTTCTTCAAAACCCTCTTTGCCCTACCAGAAACAACTAGGGCTTCTAAGCAGAACTCCAAATCTGCACAATGGATTATCTTGGATAACATCGAAGACATAAATTGTCAGATTAGGTCACTTAAGAACTCCAGAGCGCCCGGCCCTGATGGGATACCAACGTGGATCTAAAGGCACATCCTGAAGAATGGACGGCTTTCCTGTGTGAAATTTTCCGGAGATGTGCCCTATTAAAATCAATCCCCCCATCATGGAAATCAGCGACGTTGGTGCCCATCTTCAAAAAAGGCAACACAAGCGACCCGGCAAACTACCGCCCATTCGCCTTGCTAAAGGAATTTAAGGCGTGGGCTAAAACGGCGCCTTGTGAGGACCATTTACAATCAGGGTTCAAGAAAAATTTTGGTACATCTGCAAATATCTTGATAATGAACATCATGAAACATAAAGTCCTCGAGGGTGGCCCACGTATCTTCACTGTCTTCGTGGATCTTACTCAGGCCTTTGATCGTATAGACAGAGGCCGGTTATGGGACAAGTTAGAGGCATGGAACTGCCTTCCATCTTAGAACCCATTAAAACGCTATACTCGGAGACAAACATGAGGGTGCGTCTGGATCAACAGGGTCTCTTATCCGCCCTGATTCCAACGAAAAGGGGTGTCAAACAAGGTTGCCCTTTGGCTCCGGCACTGTTCTTGGCATTCCTGGGAGACATATAGATATCGGAAGAAATGGTGCGCAGTTTCGCCCCTAAAATTGGGAAGGTGCACGTGGGAAGGCTCCTGTATGCAGATGATGTTATACTCCTTGATTATACACCAATTGGACTGCAACGTCAGTTGAGCAACCTCCAGCAGTACATGGAAAGAAACAGCCTGGAGATAAACGACAAAAAAACCAAACTAATGTCTCTGTCCAAAAACACTAAAACCACTGGAAAGACGAATCTACTTCTGAATAAAAACCAGATCGAAAACGTGACGGAATTTAAGTATCTGGGCGTCATTTTGGACAATTCCAAAAAAGAGACTGGTATGCAAAATCTCCTAAAAGAAAAAACTAGAAAACTCATAGCACAAGCAAAAGCTATTGATAGGAAATTTGGTCGATTTTCCTTGATCCCGGTGATCAACTTTTATAAAAATGAAGGTGGTCCCAACTTTAGCCTATGGAGCAGATGCGTTGCCTAACATTTCCACATCCATCTGGTCTACCCTGGAGGCAATGTTCTGGCGGTCTATCTTGGGGCTTCCAAAATGCGTGCCTATAGCGTGCATAAGACAAGAACTCAGTCTCCTTTCCCTCGAGGGAACAGTAAGATCGACCGAATCAAGAAAATCCTTCAAGAAGTTTCACTCGATATGGAGACTCTTAACACCAATCCAGTAAAAGTACTGACCAGAGTGAAGGAACTCGATTGGATCAAAACAATTGAGAAAGCGGCTTCAAACAAGCTAACGAGTCACCTGCCGGTGAATATTCGCAAACTAAACGAGCTACAACCACTCGTCAAGCAGTTCCCGTCCAAGCAAGCAAGGTCTCTGTTACTAAGAGGTAGACTGAAATTGCTATATACAAATGAGATCTTATTCATACGGGGTCTCGCGACTACAAACTACAAACTCCTGTAGATTTTGTGGCCCGACAGAAGAAATGGTGTTTCAGACCTGGCGGGAAGATCGGTGTCCAGACATTTGGTCGACTGAAAACTGGTCGAATGACATTTGGTCGTCGCAATTTGGTCAAAAAGCAAATGGTCGAATTTTTTTTTAAATTATATATTTATTTTTTGGGTTTTTTTGGGTTTTCGTTTTTTTTAAAAAGGGTTTTTTAGAAAAAAAAGGGGGTTGAGGGGGACCCCCCCCCAAAAAAAAAAAAAAAAAAGGGTGAAAATAAAAAAATAAAAAAATTCGACCATTTGGTTTTCGACCAAATTGGTTCGACCATTTGTCTGGTCGACCAATTTTTTTCGACCAAATGTCTGGTAACCGGGAAGATCACCTCCCGCCTGCAGGACTCGGGATCGGGCAGTCCGGAATTAACAGTGGCGGCGGGTTTACCGCCACTGTTAATTCCGGACCGCCCGACCCATAATGAGGCCCTATGTCTCAAGTGGACTCTTGGCTCTATTTCAAATTAATTTGGTGATTATTCATGATTGAATGACACTTCAATAAATCTAAGTATTTTTGCTCATCGAAATAAACAGTTCTAGCTGTAGTCATTTCCAAAAGTCTTTTCCATGGTGCTGATGTAAAAAAGTGTTGGATCAGATCAGTTCTTGCTGTTATTTGTGTTTTCCCAAATTGATGTTTCATCTCTGTGAATTCCCCTTGTGGTGCTGTAGTTTTGGCTACAAATCATTTCCTGTATTATGGGGACCCCCAGTTTTCGAGTCCCCTTCATTTTCTTCCAGCATAAGGTCATATTGTTTGGCGTCACTAAATCATCTATCGTTTGGATTAACTTCCCGTTTTTTAGCTGTTTGTAGTGGCGCAGAGAATACCCCTGGCTTTCCAAGTTACTAAGTGGTCAACACATTTTTTTGCATATAGTATCAATCAGGCAGTATTACTAGTTAAAGGAGCAGATGATTGATGCAGTAAGGAGATCTTTATAGATGACCATCAGTTCTACCTCCTGACCACTCCGGGACCAATTTCATAGCTGGTTGGTGGTTCAGGGATGTCATTCACCCAAGCATTTCCAACAGCAGCTACTAATTCCTTGTTATCGTTGACTTTAATATGGTAGGAATATCCATCCACATGAACTGTAGGAATTCCCTGACAAGTGTTTTCATCATGCACCTTGCAAGGGAAAGCTAGATATGCCTCCATATTATTGGTTGCTTTCAATTCTACATCTTCTAAGCAGTGGTCTTGGGCACAGTCATGTACATCAGTTCATTTGTGCACCTTTGGGCTCTTTTTATTTTGGCCATATCTGGTTTATAAAGGATCTCCCTGCATTGAATGAATCCAGGAAATATTCACTGAATTAGAGCAATTCCCCATCCGTATGCAGTCACTCTGCAAACATTGCAGAGGTCAGTGGGCTGCTTCAACCATATTATGTTCTTCATGCATCATTGTACAGGTGTTTTTCAACACCCATTACATTGCTAGGAGTACTTTCTTTCTTGCATTCATTGGACTTGAACTTAGTGGAAATAATGTTTCACTCACATAGGAGATCACGTTATTAAGCTGTTATGCTTCTGCGTATGGTCTTTCCTCTTTTGGAATGGCTTGGCAGGCAAAGAACGATAGTATGGTTACCCAGAGGTTAGGATTAATTCCAAACCTTCCAGCCATCACCCCTTTTGTTTTGTGTAATTCACCCGGAGTGGGACAGGTATGCCTAAATGTGGGTCACGTGCCTGCTGGGCCTAGAGACCCAAACTTTTCCTCACTGATGAGGCCCAACAAGGCTGAAACATGTGTGGGGCTGCATGTCATCTCATGCAGAAGGGAGGTGACCAGGCAGTTCAGGCTGGACTGCCCCTTTTGGGGTGGGATCAAGCATGGTTTGCATATGGTCTTTCCCCTTTTGTAATGGCTTGGCTGGCGAAGTACAATGGTCTGGATGGTTGCCCAGAGCGATACCAGTGTTTAAGATTAATTCCAAACCTTCCAGCAATCACCTCTTTTGTTTTGCACAAGTCACCCCGACTGGGACGGTTATGACCAGACGTGGGACCCGTGCCTGCTGGGCCTACAGCCCCGAACTATGACACACTGATGAAGCCCAACAAGGCTGAAACATTTTTGGGGATGTTTGAGTCTCATGCGTAAGGGATGTGACCAAGCAGTTCGGCTTGCCTGCCCCTTCTGGGGTGGGACCAAGCCTTATTTGAATATGGTCTTTCCCCTTTTGTAATGGCTTGGCAGTTGAAGAACAGTGGTCTGGATGGTTGCCCAGAGCAATGGAAATGGTTAGGATTAATTCCAAACCTTCCAGCGATCACCTCTTTTGTTTTGCATAAGTCACCCCGAGTGGGACGGGCATGCCCAGACATGGGTCCTGTGCCTGCTGGGCCTAGAGACACAAGCTACCCCTCACTGATGAGGCCCAACAAGGCAGAAACATGTTTGAGGATGCATGTGGTCTTGTGCAGAAGTGTTGTGACCAAGCAGTTCTGGCTGGACAACCCCTTTTGGCGTCGGGCCTAGCCTGATTTGCATATGGTCTTTCCCCTTTTGTGATGGCTTGGCAGGTGAAGAACGATGGTCTGGATGGTTGCCCAGAGCAATGCCAGGTGGTTAGGATTAATTCCAAACCTTCCTGCTATCACCTCTTTTGTTTTGCACATGTCACCCCGAGTGGGGCGGGTATGCTCAGAGGTGGGTCCCGTGCCTGTTGGGCCTAGAGACCCAAGCTACTCCTCACTAATGAAGCCCAACAAGGCTGAAACATGTTGGTGGATGCTTGTGGTCTTGTGCAGAAGGGATGTGTCACTGCCTCTTTTGGGGTGGGACCCCATCTGATTTGCATATGATATGATATGGCATTTATAATGCGCCTATACACAAGTGTTTCAAGGCGCAATGAAGCAAGGGAGGTGGGAACAGAGGAAAGACAGAGACAACGATCTTACTAGGCCCGGTGACATTGAGATCAAGCAAGTGCAGGGGAAGGGGAAGGGGAAAAGTGAAGGGGGAAGGGGGGAAGGTTCAGGGCAATGCATGTACAGAAACAGAAACAGTGCCCCAGTGCGGGGGATCCCAGGGAGGCAGTGCAGGGGTGCAACTGGCAGGGGAAGGGACCTGGGCCTGAGATCAGAGGGTAGCCAGGTGACCAGTGCAGTTCCCCTTTTGTTCTTTCACCTTTTGTTATGGGTTGGCAGGTGAAGAACGATGGTCTGGATGGTTGCCCAGAGCAATGCCAGGGGTTAGGATTAATTACAAACCTTCCAGCCATCACCTCTTTTGTTTTCCTTCTGATATAAAACAGAGGTTAAACAGCTGTCAGAAAATCTTGTATTCAGGAAAAAGTATTTGTTTTAAATGTATAAGCCAAGCACAGACCTTGGGAAATATTTGTTTTCAGTTGTTCCACAGCCTCTGTTGGAGAGTCCCCATAACCCCACTTTACCCCTGCCCAGAAAAGATAGACAGGGGGCTGAGTGATCTCTGCGAAATTCTCACTAAATTAAGGACTGTAGGAGATCAGTCCTAAGAGATTTCATAATTCGCGTAGATTTGTGGTGTTCTTCAATTTTAGTAGAGCAACAACATTTCTGGTCTGTGTTTTCATGGACTAGAAAGCTTAGTTTAGTTAGTATTTCCACCAGGTGTTCTCCAACATTTTTAATTTTGATTAGCATGTTGTCTACATAGGTGGAATTCCCTCTTTCTAAAAGATGAGGAATCGCCTAATTTAGGAATATGGTGAACTAATTTATGCTGATAATATCCACAAAAGTGGTGCAGATCTTTGCATATTGCTGCCCTCTAAATGTGAAGGCAAGTTTGTATTGTTGTTTATGGAGTACTGAGAAAGTCCAATATTCATGATTTAAATCAAGGGAAGAATATACTTTAGAAACCTTGGACCTGATCGATATAAACAGCAGCCTCTGTGACATTTTTTCCCTCTTATTCAGTTCTCATTGTCTGCACAGTCTCAATTGTCCATTTGGTTTCAAATTCCTAGTACTGGCTAATGAAAGGTAATTTGTATTGGTCGGATAATCCCACCATATTACATGTTTTTCATAGCCTCTGTGAGGGATTCCACCAACGGTAGGTGAACCGGTGTTGCCTTACCAATAATGGTGTCATATAAGGGTCTGTAGGTATGTTTGTATAGTGAAGCGAGGCATGTCCAAAATCATAAGAATTGCCACAGAACATTTTCTGGAAATCTAGAAATACCTGTCTGAGGTTTATTTGATTTGGGTCTTTTGTCTCACAGGCATCAGCTACACTGATCTGTCCTTTGACCATCTGAAGGAAGCCTGGAAATATTTCTGGGGCACCTATTTCAGGGGATTCTTCTAATTGCATTACGTGGTCCTTATTTATGGTGTCTACCTGGATGGATGATTACTTAGTGTCAAGGTAGTTACCAGAGTCTCTAAATACTATCTCATCTTGCAGCATATCACAGGTTACATCCTCTAGCCCATAGGGGCACTGGGAGTACACCATAAAAACCTTGCCTATAGAGTTTCTGGTCTGCTCCCATCATACATCACCATAACAATCTTCATGTATGGAACCAATGATAGGGCTAGCTAAATCTATGGAAAAGTGTCTGAAATCACCAGCCAACCCACTGGAGGGTTTATTTAATGTGTTCTGGGAACCTTATTATCTACCAATATTCTTATGGTATCATATTTGAGCTTCATTAATGAAGTTGGGTCCAGAGACAGGCTTTTTTGCTGAAGATTTTTTTTTTTATTAAAAACTTGCTCCTTAAACAAGGTCTGGTCTTTATTGGCCAAGTGTATTGTTCAGTATTTCCTCGAATAGTGATTTCATTTTTAATTTGAACTTCAACAGCATAAGGCAGCAATTGAGCTGACCTGAATGTGTTTTCAAGATTATTGAAGTCCATGAGGTTCCAGATTTTGGACTTTTTTATTATTAAAATCTAAATGAATAGTGAATTGGTGTAATACGCCATTAGCAATATAGAGATTAGAAATGACATCCTCTACGAACCTGAAATTATGATTTCTTTTTGTTTCCAATTTTGATCTTCAGCATACACCTGCGAGTAATCCAGTGCTTTGAATTCAGCACATTAAAACCAGCTTCCCATTTATCTATTAGATTAAATTTGGGAAACCTGTAATCATTGTGTAATTGATTAAGCAATCTTCTGCATGGTAATTCACATCTGGACATTCGATTTGTGAAGTGGTGTGCTTATTGCAACACATCACATGCAGTGTGTTCCATGGGTTGTGTGCAGTTGCTGCGTGCTCACAAGTAGTTATGTATGAGTTCGTGGCAGGCTGCACGCCCATCTCTGACATCCCTGTGATGGTGTTGTTGCATGTCAAAAGGTGTATCCCTGTCACCATTGTCATCAGCGTCCGCTGGAGGCATGTCTATTTCCGGGGGCATGGGCAGGTTACGTCTGATGCACATATTATGCAACATGGCACAGGACAGGACTATCTTCCCCACATTCACTGGCCTGTACATTAGTGCCCCACCGGAGCGGGGAAGGCACAAAAAACGTCTGTTCAACAGTCCAAAGGTCTGCTCAGTTGTCATCTGTGTTCTGATGTCAGCACAATTGTATGCTATTTCGTTGTGAGTCTGGGGATCTCTCACAGGGGTCATCAGCCATGGTAGTAGGGGATAACCAAAATTACCTGCATGGAATGGGACACAGGGAGGGCCATTAGATTTAGGTGACTGTGCAGTGCGTATATATTGGGATGTGAGTGAGTGACACATGCATCTGGGTCTGTGCACTTGCAGGCCCTCATTCGCATTGATGCACCCTGTGACAGGCAATGCTGGTAAGGCCATTTGTAGGGTCTGACTCCCAAGGATGGGTTGGTGGTGGATGGGGCTGAGTCGAGATATGCTAGGTATAGTGATATGGCAGTGATGCATTCTGGTACCTAAAGTGCATTGCATGTGCCTGTCTGTCCGTGCCCAGATTGTGATGGGGGTGGCCATGTGTTGACACGTGGTAAATGCCAGTCATGGCCACCCACTCTTGCATGGATGTCATCTTGGATGGGCTCCACAAGTTCCTGTTCAGGCAGTGTAGTGCATGGATCTGCCTGTCAGTCAGGGCCCAGGGTGTAGCCCTTGTGCAGGGTTTGAGTGCATGCCTCTGTGGCGCAACCTGCATCCCGTTGTTCATCTGCATTCTGCTTCTCATCCTCCTCCTCCTCTACTGCATGTCAGCCTGTTGCCACTCATAGAGCTGCACTCCTGCATGCAGAACCTCCAGGTCCATGACCTCTGCTAGAGGCATTATGGTTGTGTTGGAACGTGTGTGTGGCATGGGTATAGTCCTTTTCAGCAGTCCCTGTGCTCATTGTGTGCAGCTGTTTCCATTGGGTGCACCTGTGGCCTGTTCCTCCACGCCTGGGCCTGGTTACGGCCTGCTCTGCGGCAACAGTGTTTCCGGCACAGTTTTCCCGGTGGCACTCACTGTGTTTCTGGAAAAAACACTGTCGTACTGCTGCCTTATTTCTGTGGTGCCAGTGTTTCCAGCACTACTTCCGCAGGGTCCTGCAGTTTCAGATAATTGTTCTACCGGCAATGGTAGCACAGTGTCCGCTGTTACCGGCACCGTTGTTACCAGCATTCCTTCTCATAGTGCTACCATCAGGAAAGAGTGCTGGTAGTCGGAATTACAGGCACGCTGTTTCCGGACCGCCACACCTGTAATGAGGCCCAGAGACTCCAAGACATCTATTTACTGGTTGCCTAGCTCTAACGGACATCTATCGGAAAGGTTTTGGAGGTAACAAGAATGTTAATTGAAAAGAAAAATAGTGGATTTTAATAATCTTAAAGTAATTTAATATATGTTCATATAAAAATGTTAGTCATTAGATGAGAATTATGAATTGTTAAGGACAAAAATGTCATGTATTTTTATGATGAAATTGTTATTGTATTAAAGTTGTAGTGTTTAAGGTTTATGTTTTCAAACACAAACACTTTAAAAAATAAATAATGTGATAAAAAATGGCAGCCACGCCCAATTCAATATTGTTCACATAGTTTATATCTCCTTCTACGTGTGTGTCATTTCACTTGCAAGTTTACAAAAGCAAAGCAGGCAGCATTTTGCAAATAAAGACTCTATTACAGGGACGTAATTTCACCACATGACCCTTGACCTCTGATGACATCAGGAAGTGATGTCATTTGACCCAACCCGAAGTGACATCCTGGGAAGCCATGGAACATTCCCTTTCACCCCTTGACAAACAGGTAGTGGCATCACCTAGCATCGTTCCTAAGTACACTACGAAAAATATGGTTACAATATCACTGTAATGCGATATACATTTCATACAAGAATGGATCACCATATGTATCGTTAATATCAGTGTGTATAGGCCCATATTACCAAATTACTGTGAATGCAAGCAGATGTCCAAATTATAATAATGTGTTATTATATAGCATTTATGTGTAAGCGCTTTATATAGAACAAATAACTCTCCCTGCCCCCTACTCTTACATGCCAGAAAATTAACCCTGCCACACTACTTTACTGTTTGATAACACCACTGGGTTAATATATACCTGTGTAACCCTTGGTATTTCATGATGAAAACATGATTGTATGACGAAACCATGATTATTAGATTTGTACTTGTAACCGCGCCTCAATGCCTCCGGGTTGTATGCACGCTATACAAATGAAATGAATAAATGGACATACATACAATATCTCCCAACCTGTGTTGGTACTAATTTATCAACCTCAGAAGGATGAAAGGCTTAGTTGGCTTTACCGGGATTCAAACCTGCAACCTGCAGATCGCACACACATCACAGCATAAATCGTTCAACGCCCTGAGCTACCTTACTGGCTATAGCTAATTTACCGGCTATAGTAAAATGAGAAATTACATGTCTGAATGTTCTCAAAGTCAGAAAGCAAATAACAATCTGTAGTGCATACCATTAAACTGGTGACTGAGATTTTACAGCAGGCCACTTCATTTTCAGGTCTGATGCAAAGTTGGCCAAATGTCAAGCCTGCATGGATTTACTTTACAGGCTTCAGTGGATGACAAAATAGATACCACCGTGAGGGTTCATAACGCTGTATTAACAGAATTAGATTAGCGTGGCGAATGCAGAAAGCTTACATCGCATCCCATATTCTGGGCACTTGTTACCTCATACATGCAAAAAAGCATCCTGAACAGCATGCCATGGAGATAGGAAAGATAGACACATTACAACAAAGCATTAATTATGGCACAATGAAATCAAGGGCCAATTTACTTTCTATGGTCAAACATTTTTACACTGTACACAAGCTTTTCGACACAAGGATGTTGTCATGTGACATAAGACACCGAGATGGGATGTCTTGTGATGATCGTAACAGAGACAACGGCAGAAATACATATGCTATAACTGCAACTTGCGAAAAGCAAAATACATAGTCCGAAATGGATACTTATTCTACTCTGGATGCTTTTTGGAGGTTCTGGTCTGCATTGTAATTTTGAGGTGTTTAAGAATAGACTAAATCAGTGGCTCCCCACCTAAAGTGTGCCTGAAATAAACCTTTATTGAGTCTACCAATTATGGTATAGATTTCCAGAAAGACAAATTATTTTATTATTCCTGTTTATTTGGGGTCACTGCTCAACATGTTACACTTGTGGAGCCCCCTGTTTTTTTTAAGAAGCCTGAACAAGAAAGCCAGCCACTCTAGAAACAAAGACCCACATGGCACTGTCCACAGCCCAGGAGCTTCAAATGGTAAAAATATACATATATTTTTTTAGGGGTAGCAAGGGAGACCAAAGGGGTAGCAAGGAAGACCTCAGGGGTCGCAGGTGCGACCCTTGGCAACCCCCAAATGACGTCCGTGCTCTATTACCATGATGCTCAGACTGTAATGATGCCGTTAGTGCACAGCGCAGCTGACAGATATGAGTAATGACACTGACCGATGTTCTTAAAAATGCACCATTTGCCACAATTGTTTCGCAAAATAACAACACAAAATGTAAGTAGTTTATCATGAAAAGTCACACATTGTGTATAGGCAGCTGTGGGTCCCTTTTTCATGTGCCTGGGCATTTCATTTGCACCATAGAAACACTATTTAGTCTTCTTTCTCTTCGTAGTGCGCTCGGTGCAACAGTGGTTTTTCTGCCTCATTTGGTTCTTACTTTTGTTTGAAACAATGTCTTCATATATACTGGATATATATGGGTTGGCAGTAGCATCCCTTTTATTATGATTACTGAGGACTCCTAGTAGAAAAAGCCCCAAATGAAACGTGTATGGCTTTGACATCATTCAGCGAATCATTAGAAAACATTCCCAAAAATATAGCCCCAACTGTGAATTATTTTCTAAACTTTCCCTAATCTCTTAAACAGAAAACCATGCTCTCACCTACAGCCTGAACCACTGAATACATGTGCACCAAACGTTCATGATAAGAGGGTATCCGGCACAAAAAATGTGCTTCAGTTGTTCGGCACTAATCAGTTCAGCGGTTTATAATCAGGCCAAAAGTGGCCGAAATCTGTTAGTGATATGGGTCTGCCTGGAGGTATTTGCAGACCCCAATGGCTGTTCTTAGACTTCTGATTGGTCAATTCGTGTTCATGAATCCACAGCAGATAAGCACATTTTAGTATGGGACAACCAAATTGGCTACTTAATTAACATCAGTGTGGGGCCTGAAAACATTTTCAAAAAGGCTTTCATTGTTATTCAAAGAATTCTTGTGGAATGCGCAGAACCCACTCTGCAAAATATTCAGTGTGATGTGCTGCATCCTGCTCAGTTGCTGGAGGTCACAAATGGGTGCAGTCTGCCCAAAATTCTAGACAAACAGCAGTTGTGAAAAATCTCACTTCTCTGTCTTTATCTTTAATAACCTTTACAATCTACTCAGTGACTTGCTGTGCAACCGCTAGATTGTTTGCCTTTGTATGCAGATAACATACTGTCTACCATGTCAAAAGGACTGGCATTTGTTGGGATTTGGTTACAGATAAATGGTCTCAGGTACAATGGAGTAGCTGCTGAGATGTAGATTCTGGATTTTTCTGGCAAAACAAATGAACAATTGATAACGTACTAGTTTATTTTGGAGGGAAGGTGCATGTTTATTCTATGTGATGGTAACAATTCAAGCATCACAATCAATGAGTAAATATGTGGCAACGATTAAACATATCTGAGTTGAAAAATGCATAATTTATCATCCGGAATCAATGTATTTCAATGCATCATTTCAACAAACATGGACATTTTGTGATGTCATCTTTAATGTCCTGGGTGTTAGTCTTAGCAGTGTACGGTGATGGTGCGAGTTAAGGTTGCTTAGCTTACCATAACTGGTGAATTTCTGAGGTTTTTCGTTTTTACTTGTTACCATAATGTCCCTTTAACAAAGTTTTTTCATTGAATTCCATAGGTTTTTATTAGTGCAACATAACCATAACTTCCCTTTAACAAAGTTTTTTCAGTGAATTTCATGGGTTTTTACCAGTGCATGCTATTTTCCTACAACTTACTAATATCATACTTACCCCAATATAGCAACATTTGTGTCCAATTTACACATTTTCAACTCAATACCTTCTGCAATCCTTTTTAACACTTCTATACACTTTTAGCAACTTTTTCCACTGTTTTAGCGTCCGTCGATGTCCACGAACTTCTGACGTCATTGCGGCCCTTCCAGACAGTACCACGTGGCCATGGGCTCCAGCGCAGCACGATTGAGTGTCCGCGAACGCATCTGCACTTCGCAATCGAGTCCGTGCTTCGATGACGGCTCGGAACTCCATTTTCTACTGATCTTGAAACTTTCAAGCTCAAAATGTACCCTTGCACAGCTGCTACACCTATTCTTACTCATTATCCATTAACAATTTTATGTACTATTTTCTCCTATGTATGGATAATATAAAATCAATGTATGTTTCTTGTTTTTTGCTACTGATGTAATTGCTTTTTGTTAGTGTATAAGGTTTTAATTAACCAATATGCACTTTAAATTTAATTTAAAAAAAAAAATTAACAATCTAGTACAAAGCACATGAATGGAAGAATATTAGCAAAACCTCTCTTTATCTTAAAAATGGCATCAGCTATTGCCATCCCTCCTCCTCAAGAGCCACCACCACCACACAACAAAAAAAGTGCATTACTTCCAAAGAAAATGAGGAGGGCCAAGAAGATGAGGTAGAGGAAGTGCCTACCTCTAGCATCCAGAGAGATTCATGGGTGTGGCAGTTCTTTACCACTGTTGGGAATGTACCAAAGGCTAAAGCTACCAAAGTGAAATGCACTGAGTGCAACTTTGTACTCAGTCGTGGACTACCTGAACAGTACTCCTACAGGACAACCTCCATGTGCCGCCACACCAAATACAACCACTGCAATGCTCTCCGAAAGGTTGTTCCTTTCTTAGCAAGTAGTAGGCTGTCTTTCTTCACCTCATCTTCCTCAACCAATACTGTAACCACACAGACTACTTCTGTGGGACACACAATCCCACCAGCTACCTTGCAAGCAATAAAAAAGGTTGTTGATCCATATCTTCCGAACACAACAGTCCTCTGAAAATAGTGCAACACACCACTCTGCGGGGGAAAGCAATTTTGAAGTGCTTTTGAAGCTATAATCAAAGAGCATGAGAAACACTGCCCCCTACCTTAGAAATAACACACACACAACATCTTCCCCTGTCCACCTGCCCATCCATATTAGTGCTTGGTGCCTCTTCCCTCATTTCACATGCCAACCCTACATTCCAACCTCTCCTGCAAAAAGAAAACATCAAAAAACAACAAAAGAAAGGTTCCATTAGGAACCGCCTTTCACAGTTAAAAAATAGAGCTAAAAAATGATCTTATAGACTCCATCTACTTTACCTTTGCCAGTAAAGTACATAGACAAAATAGGATGTTTCTACATTTCCATTAGCATTTTGTGTTATGCTGATGGGAATAATGTGTGTTCATCCCCCGTTCCAGGGGATAACGACTGGGCAGCCCAAGTTATTTGCCCAAGCGTAGCGAGGTGGATAAAGAGGGCTCTGGACCATTATACCCTATTCCATCTCCTGCAATGGGGGATGAAGGCCATTAGCACCCTGGCTTCCTAAAAAAAAGATGTTTCTTTCTACATCCGGACGCCTGTGGCATTCCTCTGTAGGAAGGAAAATCTTTTTCCAAAATGGCCACCATGGAAAGGGAAGGCAGGGCTCCATACAGAGCCCCTCTTCCCTTTCCATGGAAGCCTGCAGAAGGCTAAGAGAGAACCCTATGACCATAGCACCACAAGCAAGTTTTTTTTGCCATTTCAAACCTATTCCACTTTCGCATAACTTTACCACATAGCCGGTCCCAGGTGGACATGACCACTTTAACCCCATTTGTCATCCCATCGTGGTCATGGTCACTAGCCAGATTGTCCCGGTCGTGATCTTATGCCATGACCCAGACAATCAGGCCACTGCCCATGGCCACAGTCTATACCTCAGTCACCAAAGGTATATCACTATTTTTTTACCTACATTATGACACTTGTCAAAAAATAAAACACAGGCAAAACCATGCTTTATGTGCCTTGCCAATGCGGCGTACACAAGTTTTCTGGAAATCCGCCCATGTTATATTTTTTCAAAAGTGTCAAAATGTATGTACATACAATAGTCATATCACTTAGCCCCCAATTGACAAAATCCAATCAGACTTTACACAAACATTCAAGGTTGTGTCTATAATTTATCTGAATACTTTTGTCCACATTCGTCAACCTGCAACAAAGTTATAAGACATCTAAAAATGTTGAGACGCCCCTCTAATTTAGCCCCCTCTTGACAAAATCCCACCAAACATTACAAACAAATTTATATCTAGATCTAAAATGGTTCTGCAAACCTTTGTGGAGATTCGTAAAATGGCACCACATTTATAAGCCTTTACAATATTTTGGGACCCCGCCTCTTATTTTGCCCCCTCTTGACAGAATCCCACCAAACTTTGCAACAATATGTATATCTAGATTTAAAATCTGTTTGCAAACTTCTGTGCAGATTCACCAAATGGCATCACATTTATAAGCCTTTACAATTTTTTGGGACCCCCCTCTAATTTTGTTCACTCTTCACAAAACAGCTCCACACTTTGCAAAACCATTCTGAATCAGGATTAGAATAAAATTTCAAATTTCATGCAGTTTCATTGAGTGGCGCCAAAGTTATTAGCCATCCAAAAACTGCTTTTCACCAACCCTCTAATACAGAAATTGGCATAGATGTTCTTGAACATCTAAAGTGTTCGTGAACATCACAGGGCTGTACCTGAACATCCGGACTGTTCACGGACTTCAGGGATGAAAACACCAATGTTTGGCTTCTTACGGCCATATCCCATCCCATACGCATCACCCCTCACCTCCCCAGAGATTGTTTGATAAGTGCAATGTTGTGTTTTTTAATATGTTTTTGCCACGATGTTCACGGACAACGGTAGTTGTCGGCGAATCCAACATGGGGGCGTTTCCAAAAATCTGACGCACTTCATGCTTTTCACCATACAATCAGTGGGCACGCCCCATGTCCGCGGACATCACGTCGCCCTGTAGGCCGATTGGAGGCCCGTCTGTGAACCAAACGCTACTGGACGGATTTACACCAAATTTACAAAAGCACGCTTTCGGGACCAAGCTGCCTCTCCTGATGCAAATTTGGAGAAAATGCGTCCAGCGGTTTGGGCTGTAGACATGAATATAATTTATTTTCCATTGTGTCTATGGACAAAACAGACATTTTGGGACTCCCCTACAACTTTACCCCCCTTTGATGAAACCTCACCAAATTCAGCAGACGGGGCCATATACTTTCTTTGCAAAGTTTGGTAAGGATTGGTCCCAGGGGGTTTGGGAGGGGGCAAAGTTATAAGCCGCCCAAAAAATGCTCTTCCTATGGTTTGAGAAACTTAACCATAACTACAGGGCCGCTACCACAGGCCCTGTAATTTCTACAAAATGACTGTATGTAAAATGTTTGGACTGGGTTATGTATATTGTTGCATAGCATGTGTGAAATATCTATTAGACATGTTATCAGAGGTCCCCCATGCCTTTGTACCTTAGTATTGTATTCTAAAAATAAGTATTTGACAAATATTGTTTAATGAGTTTTCTCCACATGGAGAATTTCCATTTTATATATCTTTCCACTGCTCGCCATGAGTTTCCTGGGCACCTTGGTGTAACTAAGAGACAAGTGTGTGTGGGGGGGGGGTATGGCACTGGGGGACCGAGGGAGCACTGAAGTGTTGTTGACATGGCATTTTGGGCAACCCCAGATTGATGAGTGTTATTACATGGCTAGACTGGCATTTTGGTGCAGCCGGTCTAGCCATGTCGTACTTTGACATGACATTTTTGACTGGGTAGCTATAATAAAGCAAGCATGATGGGTATTATTACATGTCTAGACTGGCCTACACTGGAGCCAGTTTGCATATGTTTTATTAATGTGGCTTGGCATTTTTAATGGCAAAGCCAACAGGAGTTATTTCTTACATGGGATACTGGTAAATAATAGCAGAGCCAGTTTGGACATGCTTTTTTCTAGTATCATTGCTGGCATTATACGCAATGCGAACATGAGTATGTTCTTACATGAGAATACCGGCATATATTTGTGCTGCCAGCCTGGAAATGTATGGGCACAGTCAGCGTGAAAATGGTATTTATACTTGCATATGTTGTAGGGAAAGGTGAAAATGTGTTGGGAAATGCTCCTGGGCACTGTTGGTGGCTTGCAGCTATTGCACTTTTTTCATGAGTTACCCTACAAAACCTATTGCAAACAGTCTGTAATTTTCCCCAATTTTCACAGAAAGTGTGCTGTAGAACGCACTTTTTTAACCCCTTATTCAAAGTATGTTCGTCAGGGGAAAATCTCCTTCGGACCCCTTCCGTTGGGTCGGGCTCCCTTTCTAAGCACGGTTGCTCTGGCATACTTTTGCAAATATTGATACTCGTTCAATTAAATTCACAAGCTGTCACTGTTGGCTGGTACATTTGGGGCCAGGCACCACCTCATTTTTTCTACACTAGGTTAAAGTTGTAAGCTTTGATTAACAGTGCGTGGTTGTCCCTGCGGCTGCAGGATCATCATGGCCATTCTATATGCGTCTTGGCCCAGGCCGGTCCAGGCCAGTCCAGGCCAGTCCAGGCCCGCCTGGAGTGTGGTGCATCCTGTGCTTTGTTGAGGAGGTTGAGGGTCTCTGTAGCATGGCTCAGAGGGGTGGCACATTTTGTATTGCACCACTGTTCGTCATCCCCCATCTGACTGCACATCTCAGAGTGAAATTAATGGAGAGTTGAGAGCCCAGGACCAGTGCATGCGGTTGTGATTATCCAAGGGTGAATTGTCTGAAGTGTTGAGGATGGGGTATACATGAGCATCATCTAGCCACATTCAAGACACCATAGCCAATATAATGATTATGCTGGAATGGCAGAGGGGCAGGAGATGGCACACTACAACTGGGTGACAGTATGGGGATGGTGATTGGCACAGCAAATGTTCTGTGCTGAGAGCTGACTACCTGTTAGCATAATAAGAAACACCTCTCTCTGTGAGGTCACACATTGCTCATAACATGTGGTAACATATAGCTAGAACTGCAGATTTTATCTCCTGGCATAGGGCAATATAGTCTACTTTAGATTTCATGTAGTGAACATTGTGTAGGCCCACTCTGTAGACAGATTGCAGTAAGTAAATTAGTGCGTGCTTATTTGTAACAAGGATAAGTATTTACGTGATTGGTCAGTGAGGCTCTTAAATAATAAAAACAAATGTCATTGGTCCAGTGCAGTGGCTCATATTTGTATTTGGCATGCAGAAGGATTGTAGGACATGCATTTGCTAATTACCATAGAAGCATGGATTTCCTGGAAAGAGCCAGACGAGTAAATGTGCAATTATATAATGAGTATGACATTCGTGTGCCTAACTAAAACTTAATATCTAAGTAGAAGTGGGGGCAGCAATGTATGTTTAACAGACCAACCTGTAGAGCATTGAGAACTATTTGAAGTGATTTAACATTGTCACAGGTATTTCTTGGATTTACTTGTAAATGTTAACATGTAAAATGAAATACCTTGCGACTCTTTGCCATGCTTTACCGAACAGCAATAAGATTAGAAACCAAATGTCGCTGCCTGATGGGACTGGTAAGTTGTCAAACAGGGAAAAACACAGGAGAGTTGTAATGTCCCTTACTGAGCATCCTGCCTATATTCTATTTTGTTCTGAATACCTAATTACATTTATTACCAATCGCTGAGTGATTTCTGCAGCTGAAAATAGCTTCGGCACTCGGAGTGTATTGTAAACAAACCCCTTCTTTAAGCCTGGCCTAGCTGGTGAACGATGAATTTGCACAGTCGAGGTACGGAAGAGGAATATCACCTTTGAACAACCCCACTTTAAGGCAATCCCCTAAAATTCCTCCATAATGTAGTTAGGTCAATGCAGTAAAAATAAAATGTAACTATTGAATTACCTCAAATGCGACTGGTGGTAAACCATTGCCTGCTTTGGTTGCTGGGTTCCTTTTTGCACTAAATGAGGCACTCAGATGTGAGGGCTCTAGGAGGATTGCAACGTTCTTGTGAGCAAATCATTATTCTCTGCCCAAGGGGCACCAGTTGTGCTCCCCATATTATTGTGAAATGGGTCGTCCCTTCTGTGACGGGGCACGCCCTATGCGCCCTACATGAAGTTTAAGACTAAAATGGAGATGCATGCTGTCCCAGTGAATGACGAAAGCACTTATTTGAAGAGGTTCTGGGTGTGCCGCCGCTTTCTTAACATCTGTCAACGGGAAGGGCAGAGGCTGTGTGATCCGAGCAGCGTCTGCCTCTGTCACCGCTAGCGCACATGGGTGGACAGCTGTTCACCTCCACGCACACTGCTACACTCCACACACGTCAGAGTGGCAACCTACCACAGGAAATCACATGCGGATGGAGATCTCCAGGTCTCCCCGCAAATGAATTTCCTTTTTGCCCATATGCGCTCATCTGTGTGGTGGCCCGTCGCAAGTCAGCAGTGTGCACTGCTGGACTCCAGGCTCCACATATGGTGAGAGGGTGGAGCCATCCCCTCCCTGTCTCACAGGGTTCTGTGAGGCTGCGATTTTGCGATCTCCCATGTTCTGGGAGGCGTGGCCTGACTGCATCTGCCCAGAAGATATTAAGTCTCCCTCTCTCCATGGGCCAAGGAAGTGCTCTGGATCTGATGTGCACTCCTGCTGCCACGCTCCTGGGCAGGTGTACATGCCTGCTGCCCCTCCGTGGCGATCTAGTGGTTGTGAGATTCCTGACCTTGTGCATTCTGGGTGAGTGCAGTGTTGGACCTGGGACCCCGCTACATCCAACTCTCTCTCCCTAAATACCTCCCTGCTAGAGACCTTCAGTCTTCTAGCTACAACTGTCTGCAGATCAGACGCTTCCCCAAGCAGAGAGTGGGGGGGGAGATCTCAATCTTTCACAGGAACCTCCCTCTGGAATGACCACCCTGCCCATCTAAGACTTGAGCCATATTGCCTTAAGTTCTGGAAGCTTCTCAAGACCCTCCTTTTCTCTTCTTCCTTCCCTCTCCCCTCCCCTGCTAATGTCCCCTTCTGCCACCTTTTGACTGGCTGTCTGGTTCCTTCTGATTCATATGGGGTACCAGGCCCTCCTTCCCCAGTCTACCCCAGCACCTCTGCGCCTATGACCCCCACTAACCTGCACTTGCCCTCCCGGGCTCCCTCCCCCTGCATTAGCCTGGCTGGGCCTGCACCCCTATTGAGCCCATCCAGCCCCATCCTCACACTAGGCATGTGGACCTTCATTCCACTGCACTCTCTCATTCCCCTGACACTTGTCCACCTGGAACTCATACTGCCCAGGGGCCGTCTTTCCCCCCGTTTTCTCCTCCCCCCAGCACTTGACGCTCTCCACTCCGACCGCACTTCCTTTTGCTCCTTAGCATTAGCGCATTCCACTCTGACTGGCACTTCCCCCCACCTTCCCTCTCCCCTGCCCTTCTTGTTACTGCACTTGGACGATCTGAATAACACAAGGCCTAGTAGGACAATTGTTGTTCTTCTTCATCCCTGTCCCCCCGGCCTCCTTCTGTCTTGTCATGCCTTGAAACACCATTTGCTGTCTAGGTGCATTATAAATACCCAATAAATACAAATAAATAAATAAGTTGTGCATGTGGGGGGTCCGCACCCCAAGGTCGGGTGCTCATGTGGCCAAGTGAGTTTGACATAACAGGGGCTCCTGCCATTCTTTGAGATTTATGGATGCAATGACTCAAGATGTCCTTTATCGCAGTGTCCGAAGGCAACAACAAGGCCAAGAAATCAATGCTGCGATTCTACGCCGGTGGAGAAGTTCACCAGATCATCAAGACCAGGCTGACGCGTGATGACCCATATAATACCACCAAAGAGGCTGCAAACATGCTTTCGCCTTATGGCCAACAGGAACTATTTAAGGTTCAATCTGCACCAGGCACACCCTAGCCCGTCTGAGTTTCTCAACATATATCTCCACCATGAAGAAGGAATCATGTCAGGTGAGGGATGAAACTGAGGGAATCAGGGCACAAATCATTCAAAACTGCACATCCTCACAGCTGTGATACTAGATCTTAAAGGAACTGGAACTCCTGCTGCACAGGATTCTGGATCTAGGGAGGGCTCATGAACTGGCAGAGACACGGGCACTACATATGGAGGAAGCCTTTTGACCAGGTTGCATGGACAAACACATGGAGTGGATGCCAGAGGTCCGTCAAAGCATTGGCGCAGGAATGACCAGAGATCATGACCGCAAATTGTAAAACACTTGGATGAGCGGCATAACCCATGTGATGCATGTGTCGGCCACCTTCCCCATGCTCAATCCTGTCCAGATATAGGCCAATTTTGTGGTAGGTGCAGAAAACCTAATCGTTTTGCCATGTGGCCGGTGTCAAAGAACAGTCATCTGACACCTCTAACGTGACCTCATCAGTGGCCAGTGTCTGCGGTGGATGAAGACCAGGGTTAAGTCATGTCCATATCCGAGTGTGAAGATGACGTTGGAGATGTGTTCTTCATTTTGGCGGTGATCCAAGATGCCAAAGGGAAACACAGACAATCCTGCTGTTCAGAAATCATACTATCGATCGTAATGCTGATCCACATAGACATGGGGGCATCAGTGAATGTCATGCCATCTGTCCAGTTTCATAGGTTGAACCTGTCCACGAAACTGCTGAATCTTCGCATCTGCATCTTAACATACATTGGATCTTTACCCCTACTGCTGGACAGTGCATTTTCACACCAGCGTAGAGCATGACCAAATATCAGTTCCTGACACTTTTTATGTCACTCCCGCAGCAAAGAAAACTCCACAGCAGAGGGCTTGGGACTCGTCCACTTTGCCTACCAACTGTGCTAAAGTGATGTGGAGGAGCTACTGAAGGTGTACAAAGACTTATTTGAAGGCATGGGCTGCCTGAAATGTCAAGATGTTCGGCTGACCCGTCCATACAGCCGATTGCCCCATGCCACAGCAGGATCCCTTTCCACTTGAGAAAGAAGTGGGGGATGTACTCCACAAGCTAGAACTGGCTGACATCATCGAAAGGGTGGATGCGCCCAGGCCACGGGTCTCCCAGATTTGCCATGGCAAGCAAGCCCAAGTATCCGCAGAAGGAAAGGAAATGCATCAAGATGAGGCTCCCAAATAGAGCCATCCAGCATGAAAGGCACACCACCCCTTCTCTCGATGATATCCCAGCACATTTGCAAGGGAAAAAAGTCTTCTTGACCATTGGTCTGAATGCAGGGTAGCATCAGGTGTTGCTGCATGTTAACAACAGGGCCATCATAAGATTCTCCTCGCACATTTGGCTGTTCCGCTATAAGTGGCTCATCTTTAGGGTGTCCTCTGAATCAGAGGTGTTTCAATACACTATGATGGCTTCCTCTTTGCAGCATCAGACCAACAACACATGAGGAGGCTGTCAGTGGTGTTCCAGTGCCTGAAGCAGCATGGGTTGACCCTCATCAGAACTAAATGTCACTTTATCAAACCGAAGGTGGACTTCATCGGGTTTGTTTTTCCAGATCCTCACAAAGTCAAGGACATAAAGGAGGCAGCACCTCCCGCATCACAATCGGATGTTCGCACCTTTCTGTGAATGGTGAACTTTTGCAGATGCTTTGTTCCCAATTTAGATACCCTGATGGAAGCACTGAGGGTGCTGACTCAATTGGACTACGATTGGCTGTGGGACCAAGCAGAACAGTAAGCTTTCTGTAACACAAAGGACACCTTAATTGCAGACATGGCAATGGCATACTTTGACCCGTGCCGAACGACAGAGTTAGTGGTGGGCAAAAGCCCTGCAAGGCTAGGGCAGTTCTTATCCAGGTGGATGTTCACAGTGACAGGCACCCTGTTGCCTACGCAAGTAAGGACCGCACACCCACCAAGTGGAGGTACTTGCAGAGGGAGAGGGTGGCCCTTGCATTTCTATGAAGCTGCAAGCTCTTCCATCTGTACATTTCCGGTCAGCCAGTAACAGTGTACATTGATCATTAGCCCTTGGTCCCGATCATGCAGCCACCAATTCAACTGGATTGGTGGCTGTAGCAGCTTCAGGTCTATGGGGTGAGCCTATTCTTCAGGGTGCAGGTGGATAACCTTGCAGATTATTGGTCATGCCACACTCTGCAGCTCTCTGGTATGGATGAGGAAGTCAACAGGGACATTGAAGTTTTAGTTGGGATGATCAGAAGATGAGTCATCCCAAAGTCTATGAACCTCATTACTAGGTTGGTAGTACCCTGCCGGTGCAACCAGCGGGTTGCCGCTGACCCAGTAACACTGTTTCTGCCATTTTATATCCCTTCAGCACCCCGGTGCCACCGGGATATCACAAGTTGCAGTGGAACGGTAACTCCTCATTACCGTGGAGTCCGAGTGGACTCCAAGGGAATGAGGACACTGGAGCACTGGCATTGTTAATAACAGTGTCAGTGCTTAATTGAGAAGTCCGCCGGTAGGCACCTGAATTTCCAGCAGGTCAGGACTCCTGGGAGTTCCGTGGCCCCTACCGACAGACTCGGAGTTTGCCGGTTCGGAAAGGATGCAGGTATGTTGCTATCGGTACCCTTATTTCCAGACTGGCAGACTCGTAATGAGGCCCATGTCTTTGCAGGATATTTTGCCTGCCACAAATCACGATGAAGGGCTACAAGACCTCCTCACCAAGTTGCATACAGGACAGTGGCAAATACTCCTAGCAGTAAATCAGCACAGAACATCTGATTTCCAAGCATTTCTCCAGTGACTGGTGCGGAGTGAACTCTTTTCCTGCATGGGGCTTTGGTGCGGCATGCAATTATTTTTCCCCTTGGAACATGAGAACCAGGTTATGGGCCTGGCACATGTAGGACACCAAGATAAAGGCCGTTTTTGAGAGAAGGTCTGCTTCACAGATCTCATAGACAAGTTTGACACTGCTCTGCATGGCTGTTTCTGCTGTCGGGCAACAACCAGACCCATTGAGAAAGAACACCCCATTGCATCGCTTTTGAGAGCCACTGATCCATGAAAGGTCTTTAGCATTGACTTTGCAAGCGTGCAGAAATCCCGTCATTTTCTAGTCATGTTGGATAAGGACTCCAGGTACCCAGAGGTGAATTTTGTGGCATCTACTGCAGTGGAAGCAGTCGTCTCTGTGCTCGAAGAACTGTTTGTCACCCATGGAACACCGAGTCCATTTGTTTGGACAATTGTCTGCCATTGCAGGGCAGAGAGTTTGAACGATTCTTACAGTTCTTGTGATACTTATGGGCCAAAGGGGCTTTGTGGATTGCTTCATGAGGACACTCAATAAGGGGTTCTGCATTGCACTTGACAAGGGCCAACCCCTGAGAGGGGCCATTGACCTTGTTTCTTATGGCATATCTCACAACCTCGCATGCCACCACTGGGTTGCTCTTGTGAAGGCTTTTCTGGACAGGAAAGTGTGATATTTTAACACAGGCCACTGCTCCAAGTGGCTCGCTAGGCCTGACCCTGACAGCCTCTATGTGGCTCAGGAAATGTACACTGACAGAGAAATAAATAGAAGGCATTTGAACGATGACTCCATGGAGGTGAGGGATACAGTGCAGTTGTGCAAAGGCAGCCCACAGCACAAGCTATGCCTTTCACATGGGACTGCTACATGGATTGTCACCCAGAAACATGGCTCCATGGTGGCGGCGGAAAAGGGTGGACAGTTGCTGATGTGGAATAGTAGCTGGTTCTGCAGAGTTGAACGGGGTGTCCATACCTAACCATCCAATGCAGGACAAGATGTTATTCCAGAACCCAAGTGAGGCTCACCGCCCATGATGGAAAATTACTGCCATTGCCGGCACAATAATATCCCGGTAACACTGGGATATCGGACGCCGGTAACGGTAAGGCGAGTGCCGGCAACCCGCTGGTAGAACAGGCAGGTTACGTGCAGACTTGTAATGAGAGCCAAAGACCAGCAATGGTGCAAAGAGGGGTAAGATCCACTGACTCATCATCAGGTTTGAAAAAAAAATAATGCAAACTGCAAGATACTCCCCTCACCAGTTAATCCATTTTTATGTGTATTTTATTTGTACAGCGCCCCAAGCCCTTAGGCAGCTGGGTGCATTTCTCACAGTTACATAACAAAGTTAATTGACAGTTGCAAGCATTAATTATTTACAGGACATAAGGCAAGTATTTACATGGTGGGGATATGAGGATACAATTGGAATTACATGAAGATATAGGTGGATTTACGATTGAATATATAACTGACAAACAATAAGGTTACAGTAGGAGAGAGTGCATGCTTATAATACAGGTAGTTGGAGTGGGGTAGGTGGGTGTAGCTTTAGCACGGTTCTTAGGGTTCGTTCACTGTGAGCCAGGTTTTTACGATATTTTTGAATGTGCGGAGGGAAGGTTCGGCTTGGATAGTTGCAGGTAGGGAGTTTCACATTTTTGCTGCTAAGACCGGAAAACTACTACCTCCTGTCTTTTGAAGCTTGAAACTCGGGATAAAAAGGCAGTTAGAATGTGTGGATCTAGTAGGCCGATCCGAAGACTTATGTGTGAATTTGTGAAACAGGTACTTAGGTGCTAGATTGTTTAGGCATTAGAAAGTGAGTGACAGAGTTTTAAGTCTGATTCTTTGGTTAACTGAGAGCCAGTGAACGCTACGTCTCAACTCTGAAATGTGGTGTGATCTCGGGTGGTTTGTCGCTGATCTGAGCATGTTATTCTTGAATGTTTGTAACTTTTTTAGATTGTATTGATTAGTGCATAGCTACAGGGCATTGCAGTGGTCATTCTTGGAAAAGACTAAAGCCCTGGTTAAGGTGAGGCAGTTGCCTGTGGTCATAAATGGTCTACAAGTGTTAATTAGCTTGCATGTGTAGGCCGTGGTGGAGGCGGTTGCGTTAATTTGTTTTGTCAGGGAGATGGAGGGGTCAATGTAGATGCCTAATGTTTTTACGTTTTTGACAACAATGATAGTGTTGCTGTTAATATTGAAGGTATTGAATTGTTTTTCTAGTTTGTTGAGTCTAGTTTGGGTGGCTACAAGAAGAAATTCAGTCTTGGTGTCGTTGAGGCAAAGTCCATCTTCAGCCATCCAGGCTTGGATGATGAGGTAAATGTTGTTGAGTCGTTTGGAGTCTGGGTTGTAGTCGCCGGTAATAGGGATAAGTGTTTGGGTGTTGTCCATGTAGTTTGTTTAGGAGACCCCCAAGCGATCTTAGTCGTCAAAGAGGGACTTGGTGAAGATGTTGTAGAGCGTGGGGGAGGAGCATGAACCCTGGGGAACTCCGCAAGTGATAGGGACTGGTATGGCGGACGCAGTCTGAGCAAATACTCTAGTGGTCCTATTGCTTAGGAAAGACTGGATCCAGGTGGTGGCTTCGTCTGAGAAGTGGGCTGCAGATGAGTGATGGTTACATAGGACTTTGTGGTCCACCAAGTCGAAAGCCGCAGGTAGATCCAGTAACAAGAGGAGTGCTAGGTTGCCGTTGTCTATTATGATCTCCATTTGAGTTACTAGATCTAGTAGGGCTGTCTCTGTACCGTATCTTGGCCAGAAACCTGATTGACGGAGCTCAAGTAAGTGTTTGCTTTCCAGGTGACGCTGAATCTGTAAGTAAGCAGCCCGATCCAGAATTTTAAGGAGGAAGGGCACAGTAGTGATAGGTTGATAGTTCATTGGAATGTTAGGGTTGAGGGAAGGCTTCTTTAGGAGAGGCAGGACCCACGCGCCCTTAAGGTTGGATGGTTCTGTGCTGGTAGCAAAGGATGCATTGATTATTGTTGTGATAAATGGCGCAAGATCCTTTGCTGTCTCTTTGATAATTGTAGCTGGGCAGGCACCGCCCAAGCATCTTCATGCTTTTAGGCTTGTAATTATGTTCTCTCCGTCCATGGTAGTTGTTAGGCAGAAACCTGTGCAGTTCCCTTGGGGAACACTGCAAAAGATTTAAGACTACAGGTATAGCAGTAAACCCACTTGGTAGCAGTCTGCACCACCCAGATTTACCTGGTAGCTGTGGCTGAGCAGTCAGACTTCCCTCAAGAAGAGTTAGGCAGTATGCAAAGTATACACAATATGTACTCAGACACAATAGCACAAGCAAACACTGACCAGAGCTTGGTTTCAAAAGTATATAGTTATTTATTTTTTTAAGAACACATAAGTTGAAAACACTCTAGCAAAGTATAGTAAAAACACTTAAAACACAGTTATAAGGAAAGCAGTTTCAACCCTTACTCCTAACTAGACAACTCTAAGTTAACCCCACATAATTAAAACAGAGGTGAGCGCTTAACGTTAGATGACACTCTAGTAGGTTTAAGGAAGGGATAAAAAGAAACAGAAATGGGTTAAACACACCACTCTAAGGTCCAGAACACTTGCAATAGGCTTAAAGAAGCACAAAGTCACAGGTGAGCAAAAGTCACTAGGCAGGGCCCACTCTTAGAGTAGCCGGAGCGAAAATGTGCCCAAGATCACACTGTTATTAGGGATTCAAAGTCTTGCAAAGAGTTAGAAAGAGTTTAGAGTGGCTTAGAAGTTTAGCCAGGGTATTCCAGGCACTCCCAGGTTCGAAAGCCGGGGGCTAAATCTACCCCGTACAGTCGGTGGCAAGGGAAGCCAGGCGGAACACGGTACCTTAAGCGGAAAGGATCCTCCAGCGGTGGCAGTTGTTCCAGGCAGTGGCAGCAAGGCTCGACGTCGGTCAGGGGAGAAGAAGTTCTCGCAGAAGAGCAGAAGAAGAAGGTCGTTGCACTGCCCGGGAAGAAACCAGCCGCGGAGTCCTCCGGTCAAAGGGTTGTACCGACTTTCGTGGTTGGGGTAAAAGTGGTGGGGTTCCGGTTGCCGGGGTGCTTGGCACTGGCAAGGCGGCCACGAGATACCTCGAGAAGCGAAAAGAAGGCGAAAACTGGTTGTCCCCACCAGTCAAGGGAAGGAGCCACTCCGTTAAGAGTTCTCCTCGGTCGTCGGGAAAAGTGGTGAGACGGTTCAGCAGGGCTCCACCGGGTGGTGTCGTCGAAGCAGGTCGGCTCAGCTCTTCCCTCGTCGGATTCTTGGTCCTGTGGCGACTTCTAAAGTTCCAGTCCCCAAAGCCCTGCTTTTATGCAGCAAACCCCCATTCACCCAGCCTAGCTGTCACTCAAACATGCTAAGTGGTGAGCCGGCCGGCTCACCACTTGGGCCAATCAGGACGGAGTGCGACTTGAGTTACCAAGGTAACTCAGTCCAGGGTGCCTAAACCCCCCTCCACCCCTCCTAAGTACCCCAGACAGAGTGGCACCACTTTGGAGGGCTTCTGTGGAGAAGCCCGCCAAAAGTGGAACAAAGGGCTCCACTTTGGGTCAGAGTTACAGAGGCGAACGCCAACGCCATTTTAGAATCAAGTTTTGGCAAAAAGTCCCAACCGGAGTTATAATAATAAATATATAAACCGGCGGTATGTTTAAGGCTACCGTAAATAAATAATTAAATGTGTTAGCCTAAAACAATGGGAAATCCCATAGGAAAATATTCGCGGTTGAATATAAAACGTAGTTTCCACTGCCACCAGCCAAAACTCGATCAGGGGGGACGGAGACGTGCCCCCTCGACTAACAGACCCTGGGGCAATCGAATTGCCCCAGCCAGTACGTCCACAATATGATGGTTTGTACTGGTTCTGTTCAGGATTCAAGACTAGCAAAGTCTTTGGTGACTTTACATGCCCTGGGAGACAGTAGTCAGTCCCAGGGTATGGAGTCTATGTTGGGGAGTCCCTAGGACACCCCTGGGTCACGGCACAGAGGGTGCTGTGTAACCCACATCACAAAAATACATGAGGCCCTATGGAGTAAAAGACCCCATAGCCCATTCAACACAAGGTTTAACCAAGAAAACACACTTCAACATGTCCAAGAGTGAGGGTAAAAGAGTCTCACTCTTGGCAGGAGAAAAAAAGAAACCCCAGAAATCCAGCAAAGCTGCTGGGGGACTCACTAGGTAGGGAAATTCAGCCTAAACAGAGAATTCTCCCTAACACTCGCCCCCCCCAGACTAAGGGACAGGAGGATTTAATCCACTCCTGGATGAACCTCATACCTCTAGTCGATGATATACATCCTAGAGAGTCCATCAGCATTTTGATGGTGACACCTTGACCTATGCTTAAGGTAAAACTCAAAGGTTTTCTTTTGCAAGCTAAAGGACCTACAAACTCTTTGAGGAACATCAGTCTTTTTGTTATAGGGGATCTGGTTGACCAGTCCCTCAGAAGTTGGTACAACTTCTGAACCTAGGTTAGGCTTTTTGAAGGGGTCCTTATAAAGGATTCCCTTAGATCTAGAGGGGCCTCCAAGGTTCCTCACCACCTCTCTTGTGGGAGCAGGTTGGGTCTTAGGCCTCTTGGTTGGAGGGGTTGGGGTTAGGCAATGCACCTGCTTCCCCTTCCTCTTAGATCTACCCTTACCTATCTTAGGAGTTTCCCCCCTAATATTAGGATTTGAGTTGGGGTCTTCAGTAGAAGGTCCAACAGTCTGAAGGTTTTTGGCCTTAGACTTTTCTTTTCTGGTTTTCCACCAGCACTGAGAATTACCAGTTCTCTCAGGTCCAGATAGGGGCCTAGTGGGTCTATCCACCTCTTCCTCAGAAGCAGGGGGAGTCAGAGACTCTGAGACTAGGGGAACAATGATGGAGCTTGGTTGGGGCGCCCATGTTCCTAGCATACTATCCTGAAATGTGCCTGGGTTAGAGGTCAACTTACTAACACCAGGGCTTGTAGTGGGGTTCTCAGTAGAGGGTCCCACAGGCTTAGAAGGGTCCTTCAAGGTAGCCTTTCTAGCCAATTTGGTTAAGTTCTGCTTCTCCATACTGGGAGGCCTGGGGGTATGTGACACTACTCCTAGAGTTCTTAGGTCATTCCCTAACAGGACCTTCCCAGGTACCTCAGCCTGAACACTGACAGGGATCCTTACTGTCATGTTGTTACAGTGAATGAGGGCTGGTAGAATAGGAACCATTTGGACAGGGCCTCCAGACATCTTAGTGGGACCTTGGGGTGCTTTGGCCACATCCTCAGGCTGAAAGAAGCTTTCATCCACTACTGTTCTGCTGGCCCCAGTGTCTCTCCTGGCAGGAGTATCCTGGCCATTGACAAGAACACTGTCCACATAATACACCTTAGAGTTAACAGGTAGGGAGTTATACACAACCCTATTCTGGGGACTAACCAGACCCATAGGCTCTAAGTTTACAGTTGCTTGAAGACCCAAGGGTTCTTCAGCAAAGAGTTCAAAGTGGGCACTAGCCATCTGTACTTCATCCTCAGGAGTGAAGGCTAAGGAGACTGTGTTGATCCCTGCAGGTTTACCCTTGCACTTGGGATCTCCTTTGATATGGTCAGTACCCTGACAGACATAGCATTGTCCAAATGCTCTCTGGAAGGGTGGTTTGTTCTGACCTCCCTCTGGCTTGTGGCCAGAAGGTACAGTAGTCTGACTCGGCTTCCCATGTGGCTTACCCTGGTTATTTTGTGGTTTGGGGCCCTCTTTGGGATAGGAATTATTAGAATTCTCTTTGGAGTCCTTTTTAGGCTGTTTCTCCCCATCCTTCTTCTGAGTTACCCCAGAATCCTTGTGAGTAGCCCTGTTGGCAACCCACAAGTCAGCAGCCTTAGCTAGCTTCCTAGGATCTAATTCCTGTGAATCAGCCAAGTGTTGTCTGAGCTCAGGAGAGCAGGCATCATAAATAGTCTCCAACATAAACAAATTCTTCATACCTTCATAAGTGTTCACCTTGTAACCCTTAATCCATCCCTCTAAGTTTTTCAAACATTCACTCACCCAGGTAGCCCAATCGGTACCATCATGCTTTTTGAGGCTCCTAAACCTCTTAAGATACTGGGAAGGGGTCTTCCCAAACCTAGCTATCAAAGCTAGTTTCACACATTCATAGTCCTTCCTATCCTCCTCCCCCATCTCCATTACCACATCAGTTGCAACAGGGGGAAGCCTAGAGAACAACCAGGTGAGTAAGTCATTTCCTGTGATGTTCTGGAGCCCATGATTATATTCAAACAGAGACAACCAATCCAACACATCCAACTTAGGCTCATACATACCAATCAATTCTTTAGGCATCCGGGGTCTTTTAGGACTGGAACTTCTAGAGGAGCCAGAGAGAGAAACATTCTCAACAGATAATTTCTTCATTTCTAAGTCATACTTGAGCTCCATTTCCCTTAGCCTTAGTTCTTTGTCAGTTTGAGCATTAAGTTTCTTATACTCCAATTCTAGCTTCATTTTCTCCAGTTCAAAGTACTGAGGACTAAATGTGGGACCTGGTAAAGGTCCAGTAGGTACAGCAGGTAGAGCAGGCAGAGGCCTAGGGGGGACAGTTACAACAGCCTCACCCTCCTCTTCTGACTCTTCCTCAGAATCATCAACATTTTGCTCCATGTTAACTTCAATACTGTCATCTACAGTGGCTGGAGTGGTAGGTTCCTCTGAACCATCACCCAGACTTTGGTTAGCTAACAATCTTTCAATCAGCTCCATTTTCTTGCCCTTAGTCAGGAGATCCTTATGTTTACAGAGCACTCTTAAACAATCAGCAGTTTTGGCTGCAAGGGACTCTTGACTATAGCTTTCTATAACTGACATGTTAGAGGATTACTTTTACAGTGCTAAGCTTTGTGGTTAGTTGCACTAAGGTATCTAAAGCACAATAAAATGTATACTCAATACAAATCCCACCGCTGTACACCAGTGTTAGGCAGAAACCTGTGCAGTTCCCTTGGGGAACACTGCAAAAGATTTAAGACTACAGGTATAGCAGTAAACCCACTTGGTAGCAGTCTGCACCACCCAGATTTACCTGGTAGCTGTGGCTGAGCAGTCAGACTTCCCTCAAGAAGAGTTAGGCAGTATGCAAAGTATACACAATATGTACTCAGACACAATAGCACAAGCAAACACTGACCAGAGCTTGGTTTCAAAAGTATATAGTTATTTATTTTTTTAAGAACACATAAGTTGAAAACACTCTAGCAAAGTATAGTAAAAACACTTAAAACACAGTTATAAGGAAAGCAGTTTCAACCCTTACTCCTATCTAGACAACTCTAAGTTAACCCCACATAATTAAAACAGAGGTGAGCGCTTAACGTTAGATGACACTCTAGTAGGTTTAAGGAAGGGATAAAAAGAAACAGAAATGGGTTAAACACACCACTCTAAGGTCCAGAACACTTGCAATAGGCTCAAAGAAGCACAAAGTCACAGGTGAGCAAAAGTCACTAGGCAGGGCCCACTCTTAGAGTAGCCGGAGCGAAAATGTGCCCAAGATCACACTGTTATTAGGGATTCAAAGTCTTGCAAAGAGTTAGAAAGAGTTTAGAGTGGCTTAGAAGTTTAGCCAGGGTATTCCAGGCACTCCCAGGTTCGAAAGCCGGGGGCTAAATCTACCCCGTACAGTCGGTGGCAAGGGAAGCCAGGCGGAACACGGTACCTTAAGCGGAAAGGATCCTCCAGCGGTGGCAGTTGTTCCAGGCAGTGGCAGCAAGGCTCGACGTCGGTCAGGGGAGAAGAAGTTCTCGCAGAAGAGCAGAAGAAGAAGGTCGTTGCACTGCCCGGGAAGAAACCAGCCGCGGAGTCCTCCGGTCAAAGGGTTGTACCGACTTTCGTGGTTGGGGTAAAAGTGGTGGGGTTCCGGTTGCCGGGGTGCTTGGCACTGGCAAGGCGGCCACGAGATACCTCGAGAAGCGAAAAGAAGGCGAAAACTGGTTGTCCCCACCAGTCAAGGGAAGGAGCCACTCCGTTAAGAGTTCTCCTCGGTCGTCGGGAAAAGTGGTGAGACGGTTCAGCAGGGCTCCACCGGGTGGTGTCGTCGAAGCAGGTCGGCTCAGCTCTTCCCTCGTCGGATTCTTGGTCCTGTGGCGACTTCTAAAGTTCCAGTCCCCAAAGCCCTGCTTTTATGCAGCAAACCCCCATTCACCCAGCCTAGCTGTCACTCAAACATGCTAAGTGGTGAGCCGGCCGGCTCACCACTTGGGCCAATCAGGACGGAGTGCGACTTGAGTTACCAAGGTAACTCAGTCCAGGGTGCCTAAACCCCCCTCCACCCCTCCTAAGTACCCCAGACAGAGTGGCACCACTTTGGAGGGCTTCTGTGGAGAAGCCCGCCAAAAGTGGAACAAAGGGCTCCACTTTGGGTCAGAGTTACAGAGGCGAACGCCAACGCCATTTTAGAATCAAGTTTTGGCAAAAAGTCCCAACCGGAGTTATAATAATAAATATATAAACCGGCGGTATGTTTAAGGCTACCGTAAATAAATAATTAAATGTGTTAGCCTAAAACAATGGGAAATCCCATAGGAAAATATTCGCGGTTGAATATAAAACGTAGTTTCCACTGCCACCAGCCAAAACTCGATCAGGGGGGACGGAGACGTGCCCCCTCGACTAACAGACCCTGGGGCAATCGAATTGCCCCAGCCAGTACGTCCACAATATGATGGTTTGTACTGGTTCTGTTCAGGATTCAAGACTAGCAAAGTCTTTGGTGACTTTACATGCCCTGGGAGACAGTAGTCAGTCCCAGGGTATGGAGTCTATGTTGGGGAGTCCCTAGGACACCCCTGGGTCACGGCACAGAGGGTGCTGTGTAACCCACATCACAAAAATACATGAGGCCCTATGGAGTAAAAGACCCCATAGCCCATTCAACACAAGGTTTAACCAAGAAAACACACTTCAACATGTCCAAGAGTGAGGGTAAAAGAGTCTCACTCTTGGCAGGAGAAAAAAAGAAACCCCAGAAATCCAGCAAAGCTGCTGGGGGACTCACTAGGTAGGGAAATTCAGCCTAAACAGAGAATTCTCCCTAACACTCGCCCCCCCCAGACTAAGGCACAGGAGGATTTAATCCACTCCTGGATGAACCTCATACCTCTAGTCGATGATATACATCCTAGAGAGTCCATCAGCATTTTGATGGTGACACCTTGACCTATGCTTAAGGTAAAACTCAAAGGTTTTCTTTTGCAAGCTAAAGGACCTACAAACTCTTTGAGGAACATCAGTCTTTTTGTTATAGGGGATCTGGTTGACCAGTCCCTCAGAAGTTGGTACAACTTCTGAACCTAGGTTAGGCTTTTTGAAGGGGTCCTTATAAAGGATTCCCTTAGATCTAGAGGGGCCTCCAAGGTTCCTCACCACCTCTCTTGTGGGAGCAGGTTGGGTCTTAGGCCTCTTGGTTGGAGGGGTTGGGGTTAGGCAATGCACCTGCTTCCCCTTCCTCTTAGATCTACCCTTACCTATCTTAGGAGTTTCCCCCCTAATATTAGGATTTGAGTTGGGGTCTTCAGTAGAAGGTCCAACAGTCTGAAGGTTTTTGGCCTTAGACTTTTCTTTTCTGGTTTTCCACCAGCACTGAGAATTACCAGTTCTCTCAGGTCCAGATAGGGGCCTAGTGGGTCTATCCACCTCTTCCTCAGAAGCAGGGGGAGTCAGAGACTCTGAGACTAGGGGAACAATGATGGAGCTTGGTTGGGGCGCCCATGTTCCTAGCATACTATCCTGAAATGTGCCTGGGTTAGAGGTCAACTTACTAACACCAGGGCTTGTAGTGGGGTTCTCAGTAGAGGGTCCCACAGGCTTAGAAGGGTCCTTCAAGGTAGCCTTTCTAGCCAATTTGGTTAAGTTCTGCTTCTCCATACTGGGAGGCCTGGGGGTATGTGACACTACTCCTAGAGTTCTTAGGTCATTCCCTAACAGGACCTTCCCAGGTACCTCAGCCTGAACACTGACAGGGATCCTTACTGTCATGTTGTTACAGTGAATGAGGGCTGGTAGAATAGGAACCATTTGGACAGGGCCTCCAGACATCTTAGTGGGACCTTGGGGTGCTTTGGCCACATCCTCAGGCTGAAAGAAGCTTTCATCCACTACTGTTCTGCTGGCCCCAGTGTCTCTCCTGGCAGGAGTATCCTGGCCATTGACAAGAACACTGTCCACATAATACACCTTAGAGTTAACAGGTAGGGAGTTATACACAACCCTATTCTGGGGACTAACCAGACCCATAGGCTCTAAGTTTACAGTTGCTTGAAGACCCAAGGGTTCTTCAGCAAAGAGTTCAAAGTGGGCACTAGCCATCTGTACTTCATCCTCAGGAGTGAAGGCTAAGGAGACTGTGTTGATCCCTGCAGGTTTACCCTTGCACTTGGGATCTCCTTTGATATGGTCAGTACCCTGACAGACATAGCATTGTCCAAATGCTCTCTGGAAGGGTGGTTTGTTCTGACCTCCTTCTGGCTTGTGGCCAGAAGGTACAGTAGTCTGACTCGGCTTCCCATGTGGCTTACCCTGGTTATTTTGTGGTTTGGGGCCCTCTTTGGGATAGGAATTATTAGAATTCTCTTTGGAGTCCTTTTTAGGCTGTTTCTCCCCATCCTTCTTCTGAGTTACCCCAGAATCCTTGTGAGTAGCCCTGTTGGCAACCCACAAGTCAGCAGCCTTAGCTAGCTTCCTAGGATCTAATTCCTGTGAATCAGCCAAGTGTTGTCTGAGCTCAGGAGAGCAGGCATCATAAATAGTCTCCAACATAAACAAATTCTTCATACCTTCATAAGTGTTCACCTTGTAACCCTTAATCCATCCCTCTAAGTTTTTCAAACATTCACTCACCCAGGGAGCCCAAGGGGTACCATCATGCTTTTTGAGGCTCCTAAACCTCTTAAGATACTGGGAAGGGGTCTTCCCAAACCTAGCTATCAAAGCTAGTTTCACACATTCATAGTCCTTCCTATCCTCCTCCCCCATCTCCATTACCACATCAGTTGCAACAGGGGGAAGCCTAGAGAACAACCAGGTGAGTAAGTCATTTCCTGTGATGTTCTGGAGCCCATGATTATATTCAAACAGAGACAACCAATCCAACACATCCAACTTAGGCTCATACATACCAATCAATTCTTTAGGCATCCGGGGTCTTTTAGGACTGGAACTTCTAGAGGAGCCAGAGAGAGAAACATTCTCAACAGATAATTTCTTCATTTCTAAGTCATACTTGAGCTCCATTTCCCTTAGCCTTAGTTCTTTGTCAGTTTGAGCATTAAGTTTCTTATACTCCAATTCTAGCTTCATTTTCTCCAGTTCAAAGTACTGAGGACTAAATGTGGGACCTGGTAAAGGTCCAGTAGGTACAGCAGGTAGAGCAGGCAGAGGCCTAGGGGGGACAGTTACAACAGCCTCACCCTCCTCTTCTGACTCTTCCTCAGAATCATCAACATTTTGCTCCATGTTAACTTCAATACTGTCATCTACAGTGGCTGGAGTGGTAGGTTCCTCTGAACCATCACCCAGACTTTGGTTAGCTAACAATCTTTCAATCAGCTCCATTTTCTTGCCCTTAGTCAGGAGATCCTTATGTTTACAGAGCACTCTTAAACAATCAGCAGTTTTGGCTGCAAGGGACTCTTGACTATAGCTTTCTATAACTGACATGTTAGAGGATTACTTTTACAGTGCTAAGCTTTGTGGTTAGTTGCACTAAGGTATCTAAAGCACAATAAAATGTATACTCAATACAAATCCCACCGCTGTACACCAGTGTTAGGCAGAAACCTGTGCAGTTCCCTTGGGGAACACTGCAAAAGATTTAAGACTACAGGTATAGCAGTAAACCCACTTGGTAGCAGTCTGCACCACCCAGATTTACCTGGTAGCTGTGGCTGAGCAGTCAGACTTCCCTCAAGAAGAGTTAGGCAGTATGCAAAGTATACACAATATGTACTCAGACACAATAGCACAAGCAAACACTGACCAGAGCTTGGTTTCAAAAGTATATAGTTATTTATTTTTTTAAGAACACATAAGTTGAAAACACTCTAGCAAAGTATAGTAAAAACACTTAAAACACAGTTATAAGGAAAGCAGTTTCAACCCTTACTCCTATCTAGACAACTCTAAGTTAACCCCACATAATTAAAACAGAGGTGAGCGCTTAACGTTAGATGACACTCTAGTCGGTTTAAGGAAGGGATAAAAAGAAACAGAAATGGGTTAAACACACCACTCTAAGGTCCAGAACACTTGCAATAGGCTCAACGAAGCACAAAGTCACAGGTGAGCAAAAGTCACTAGGCAGGGCCCACTCTTAGAGTAGCCGGAGCGAAAATGTGCCCAAGATCACACTGTTATTAGGGATTCAAAGTCTTGCAAAGAGTTAGAAAGAGTTTAGAGTGGCTTAGAAGTTTAGCCAGGGTATTCCAGGCACTCCCAGGTTCGAAAGCCGGGGGCTAAATCTACCCCGTACAGTCGGTGGCAAGGGAAGCCAGGCGGAACACGGTACCTTAAGCGGAAAGGATCCTCCAGCGGTGGCAGTTGTTCCAGGCAGTGGCAGCAAGGCTCGACGTCGGTCAGGGGAGAAGAAGTTCTCGCAGAAGAGCAGAAGAAGAAGGTCGTTGCACTGCCCGGGAAGAAACCAGCCGCGGAGTCCTCCGGTCAAAGGGTTGTACCGACTTTCGTGGTTGGGGTAAAAGTGGTGGGGTTCCGGTTACCGGGGTGCTTGGCACTGGCAAGGCGGCCACGAGATACCTCGAGAAGCGAAAAGAAGGCGAAAACTGGTTGTCCCCACCAGTCAAGGGAAGGAGCCACTCCGTTAAGAGTTCTCCTCGGTCGTCGGGAAAAGTGGTGAGACGGTTCAGCAGGGCTCCACCGGGTGGTGTCGTCGAAGCAGGTCGGCTCAGCTCTTCCCTCGTCGGATTCTTGGTCCTGTGGCGACTTCTAAAGTTCCAGTCCCCAAAGCCCTGCTTTTATGCAGCAAACCCCCATTCACCCAGCCTAGCTGTCACTCAAACATGCTAAGTGGTGAGCCGGCCGGCTCACCACTTGGGCCAATCAGGACGGAGTGCGACTTGAGTTACCAAGGTAACTCAGTCCAGGGTGCCTAAACCCCCCTCCACCCCTCCTAAGTACCCCAGACAGAGTGGCACCACTTTGGAGGGCTTCTGTGGAGAAGCCCGCCAAAAGTGGAACAAAGGGCTCCACTTTGGGTCAGAGTTACAGAGGCGAACGCCAACGCCATTTTAGAATCAAGTTTTGGCAAAAAGTCCCAACCGGAGTTATAATAATAAATATATAAACCGGCGGTATGTTTAAGGCTACCGTAAATAAATAATTAAATGTGTTAGCCTAAAACAATGGGAAATCCCATAGGAAAATATTCGCGGTTGAATATAAAACGTAGTTTCCACTGCCACCAGCCAAAACTCGATCAGGGGGGACGGAGACGTGCCCCCTCGACTAACAGACCCTGGGGCAATCGAATTGCCCCAGCCAGTACGTCCACAATATGATGGTTTGTACTGGTTCTGTTCAGGATTCAAGACTAGCAAAGTCTTTGGTGACTTTACATGCCCTGGGAGACAGTAGTCAGTCCCAGGGTATGGAGTCTATGTTGGGGAGTCCCTAGGACACCCCTGGGTCACGGCACAGAGGGTGCTGTGTAACCCACATCACAAAAATACATGAGGCCCTATGGAGTAAAAGACCCCATAGCCCATTCAACACAAGGTTTAACCAAGAAAACACACTTCAACATGTCCAAGAGTGAGGGTAAAAGAGTCTCACTCTTGGCAGGAGAAAAAAAGAAACCCCAGAAATCCAGCAAAGCTGCTGGGGGACTCACTAGGTAGGGAAATTCAGCCTAAACAGAGAATTCTCCCTAACACTCGCCCCCCCCAGACTAAGGGACAGGAGGATTTAATCCACTCCTGGATGAACCTCATACCTCTAGTCGATGATATACATCCTAGAGAGTCCATCAGCATTTTGATGGTGACACCTTGACCTATGCTTAAGGTAAAACTCAAAGGTTTTCTTTTGCAAGCTAAAGGACCTACAAACTCTTTGAGGAACATCAGTCTTTTTGTTATAGGGGATCTGGTTGACCAGTCCCTCAGAAGTTGGTACAACTTCTGAACCTAGGTTAGGCTTTTTGAAGGGGTCCTTATAAAGGATTCCCTTAGATCTAGAGGGGCCTCCAAGGTTCCTCACCACCTCTCTTGTGGGAGCAGGTTGGGTCTTAGGCCTCTTGGTTGGAGGGGTTGGGGTTAGGCAATGCACCTGCTTCCCCTTCCTCTTAGATCTACCCTTACCTATCTTAGGAGTTTCCCCCCTAATATTAGGATTTGAGTTGGGGTCTTCAGTAGAAGGTCCAACAGTCTGAAGGTTTTTGGCCTTAGACTTTTCTTTTCTGGTTTTCCACCAGCACTGAGAATTACCAGTTCTCTCAGGTCCAGATAGGGGCCTAGTGGGTCTATCCACCTCTTCCTCAGAAGCAGGGGGAGTCAGAGACTCTGAGACTAGGGGAACAATGATGGAGCTTGGTTGGGGCGCCCATGTTCCTAGCATACTATCCTGAAATGTGCCTGGGTTAGAGGTCAACTTACTAACACCAGGGCTTGTAGTGGGGTTCTCAGTAGAGGGTCCCACAGGCTTAGAAGGGTCCTTCAAGGTAGCCTTTCTAGCCAATTTGGTTAAGTTCTGCTTCTCCATACTGGGAGGCCTGGGGGTATGTGACACTACTCCTAGAGTTCTTAGGTCATTCCCTAACAGGACCTTCCCAGGTACCTCAGCCTGAACACTGACAGGGATCCTTACTGTCATGTTGTTACAGTGAATGAGGGCTGGTAGAATAGGAACCATTTGGACAGGGCCTCCAGACATCTTAGTGGGACCTTGGGGTGCTTTGGCCACATCCTCAGGCTGAAAGAAGCTTTCATCCACTACTGTTCTGCTGGCCCCAGTGTCTCTCCTGGCAGGAGTATCCTGGCCATTGACAAGAACACTGTCCACATAATACACCTTAGAGTTAACAGGTAGGGAGTTATACACAACCCTATTCTGGGGACTAACCAGACCCATAGGCTCTAAGTTTACAGTTGCTTGAAGACCCAAGGGTTCTTCAGCAAAGAGTTCAAAGTGGGCACTAGCCATCTGTACTTCATCCTCAGGAGTGAAGGCTAAGGAGACTGTGTTGATCCCTGCAGGTTTACCCTTGCACTTGGGATCTCCTTTGATATGGTCAGTACCCTGACAGACATAGCATTGTCCAAATGCTCTCTGGAAGGGTGGTTTGTTCTGACCTCCCTCTGGCTTGTGGCCAGAAGGTACAGTAGTCTGACTCGGCTTCCCATGTGGCTTACCCTGGTTATTTTGTGGTTTGGGGCCCTCTTTGGGATAGGAATTATTAGAATTCTCTTTGGAGTCCTTTTTAGGCTGTTTCTCCCCATCCTTCTTCTGAGTTACCCCAGAATCCTTGTGAGTAGCCCTGTTGGCAACCCACAAGTCAGCAGCCTTAGCTAGCTTCCTAGGATCTAATTCCTGTGAATCAGCCAAGTGTTGTCTGAGCTCAGGAGAGCAGGCATCATAAATAGTCTCCAACATAAACAAATTCTTCATACCTTCATAAGTGTTCACCTTGTAACCCTTAATCCATCCCTCTAAGTTTTTCAAACATTCACTCACCCAGGTAGCCCAATCGGTACCATCATGCTTTTTGAGGCTCCTAAACCTCTTAAGATACTGGGAAGGGGTCTTCCCAAACCTAGCTATCAAAACTAGTTTCACACATTCATAGTCCTTCCTATCCTCCTCCCCCATCTCCATTACCACATCAGTTGCAACAGGGGGAAGCCTAGAGAACAACCAGGTGAGTAAGTCATTTCCTGTGATGTTCTGGAGCCCATGATTATATTCAAACAGAGACAACCAATCCAACACATCCAACTTAGGCTCATACATACCAATCAATTCTTTAGGCATCCGGGGTCTTTTAGGACTGGAACTTCTAGAGGAGCCAGAGAGAGAAACATTCTCAACAGATAATTTCTTCATTTCTAAGTCATACTTGAGCTCCATTTCCCTTAGCCTTAGTTCTTTGTCAGTTTGAGCATTAAGTTTCTTATACTCCAATTCTAGCTTCATTTTCTCCAGTTCAAAGTACTGAGGACTAAATGTGGGACCTGGTAAAGGTCCAGTAGGTACAGCAGGTAGAGCAGGCAGAGGCCTAGGGGGGACAGTTACAACAGCCTCACCCTCCTCTTCTGACTCTTCCTCAGAATCATCAACATTTTGCTCCATGTTAACTTCAATACTGTCATCTACAGTGGCTGGAGTGGTAGGTTCCTCTGAACCATCACCCAGACTTTGGTTAGCTAACAATCTTTCAATCAGCTCCATTTTCTTGCCCTTAGTCAGGAGATCCTTATGTTTACAGAGCACTCTTAAACAATCAGCAGTTTTGGCTGCAAGGGACTCTTGACTATAGCTTTCTATAACTGACATGTTAGAGGATTACTTTTACAGTGCTAAGCTTTGTGGTTAGTTGCACTAAGGTATCTAAAGCACAATAAAATGTATACTCAATACAAATCCCACCGCTGTACACCAGTGTTAGGCAGAAACCTGTGCAGTTCCCTTGGGGAACACTGCAAAAGATTTAAGACTACAGGTATAGCAGTAAACCCACTTGGTAGCAGTCTGCACCACCCAGATTTACCTGGTAGCTGTGGCTGAGCAGTCAGACTTCCCTCAAGAAGAGTTAGGCAGTATGCAAAGTATACACAATATGTACTCAGACACAATAGCACAAGCAAACACTGACCAGAGCTTGGTTTCAAAAGTATATAGTTATTTATTTTTTTAAGAACACATAAGTTGAAAACACTCTAGCAAAGTATAGTAAAAACACTTAAAACACAGTTATAAGGAAAGCAGTTTCAACCCTTACTCCTATCTAGACAACTCTAAGTTAACCCCACATAATTAAAACAGAGGTGAGCGCTTAACGTTAGATGACACTCTAGTAGGTTTAAGGAAGGAATAAAAAGAAACAGAAATGGGTTAAACACACCACTCTAAGGTCCAGAACACTTGCAATAGGCTCAAAGAAGCACAAAGTCACAGGTGAGCAAAAGTCACTAGGCAGGGCCCACTCTTAGAGTAGCCGGAGCGAAAATGTGCCCAAGATCACACTGTTATTAGGGATTCAAAGTCTTGCAAAGAGTTAGAAAGAGTTTAGAGTGGCTTAGAAGTTTAGCCAGGGTATTCCAGGCACTCCCAGGTTCGAAAGCCGGGGGCTAAATCTACCCCGTACAGTCGGTGGCAATGGAAGCCAGGCGGAACACGGTACCTTAAGCGGAAAGGATCCTCCAGCGGTGGCAGTTGTTCCAGGCAGTGGCAGCAAGGCTCGACGTCGGTCAGGGGAGAAGAAGTTCTCGCAGAAGAGCAGAAGAAGAAGGTCGTTGCACTGCCCGGGAAGAAACCAGCCGCGGAGTCCTCCGGTCAAAGGGTTGTACCGACTTTCGTGGTTGGGGTAAAAGTGGTGGGGTTCCGGTTGCCGGGGTGCTTGGCACTGGCAAGGCGGCCACGAGATACCTCGAGAAGCGAAAAGAAGGCGAAAACTGGTTGTCCCCACCAGTCAAGGGAAGGAGCCACTCCGTTAAGAGTTCTCCTCGGTCGTCGGGAAAAGTGGTGAGACGGTTCAGCAGGGCTCCACCGGGTGGTGTCGTCGAAGCAGGTCGGCTCAGCTCTTCCCTCGTCGGATTCTTGGTCCTGTGGCGACTTCTAAAGTTCCAGTCCCCAAAGCCCTGCTTTTATGCAGCAAACCCCCATTCACCCAGCCTAGCTGTCACTCAAACATGCTAAGTGGTGAGCCGGCCGGCTCACCACTTGGGCCAATCAGGACGGAGTGCGACTTGAGTTACCAAGGTAACTCAGTCCAGGGTGCCTAAACCCCCCTCCACCCCTCCTAAGTACCCCAGACAGAGTGGCACCACTTTGGAGGGCTTCTGTGGAGAAGCCCGCCAAAAGTGGAACAAAGGGCTCCACTTTGGGTCAGAGTTACAGAGGCGAACGCCAACGCCATTTTAGAATCAAGTTTTGGCAAAAAGTCCCAACCGGAGTTATAATAATAAATATATAAACCGGCGGTATGTTTAAGGCTACCGTAAATAAATAATTAAATGTGTTAGCCTAAAACAATGGGAAATCCCATAGGAAAATATTCGCGGTTGAATATAAAACGTAGTTTCCACTGCCACCAGCCAAAACTCGATCAGGGGGGACGGAGACGTGCCCCCTCGACTAACAGACCCTGGGGCAATCGAATTGCCCCAGCCAGTACGTCCACAATATGATGGTTTGTACTGGTTCTGTTCAGGATTCAAGACTAGCAAAGTCTTTGGTGACTTTACATGCCCTGGGAGACAGTAGTCAGTCCCAGGGTATGGAGTCTATGTTGGGGAGTCCCTAGGACACCCCTGGGTCACGGCACAGAGGGTGCTGTGTAACCCACATCACAAAAATACATGAGGCCCTATGGAGTAAAAGACCCCATAGCCCATTCAACACAAGGTTTAACCAAGAAAACACACTTCAACATGTCCAAGAGTGAGGGTAAAAGAGTCTCACTCTTGGCAGGAGAAAAAAAGAAACCCCAGAAATCCAGCAAAGCTGCTGGGGGACTCACTAGGTAGGGAAATTCAGCCTAAACAGAGAATTCTCCCTAACACTCGCCCCCCCCAGACTAAGGCACAGGAGGATTTAATCCACTCCTGGATGAACCTCATACCTCTAGTCGATGATATACATCCTAGAGAGTCCATCAGCATTTTGATGGTGACACCTTGACCTATGCTTAAGGTAAAACTCAAAGGTTTTCTTTTGCAAGCTAAAGGACCTACAAACTCTTTGAGGAACATCAGTCTTTTTGTTATAGGGGATCTGGTTGACCAGTCCCTCAGAAGTTGGTACAACTTCTGAACCTAGGTTAGGCTTTTTGAAGGGGTCCTTATAAAGGATTCCCTTAGATCTAGAGGGGCCTCCAAGGTTCCTCACCACCTCTCTTGTGGGAGCAGGTTGGGTCTTAGGCCTCTTGGTTGGAGGGGTTGGGGTTAGGCAATGCACCTGCTTCCCCTTCCTCTTAGATCTACCCTTACCTATCTTAGGAGTTTCCCCCCTAATATTAGGATTTGAGTTGGGGTCTTCAGTAGAAGGTCCAACAGTCTGAAGGTTTTTGGCCTTAGACTTTTCTTTTCTGGTTTTCCACCAGCACTGAGAATTACCAGTTCTCTCAGGTCCAGATAGGGGCCTAGTGGGTCTATCCACCTCTTCCTCAGAAGCAGGGGGAGTCAGAGACTCTGAGACTAGGGGAACAATGATGGAGCTTGGTTGGGGCGCCCATGTTCCTAGCATACTATCCTGAAATGTGCCTGGGTTAGAGGTCAACTTACTAACACCAGGGCTTGTAGTGGGGTTCTCAGTAGAGGGTCCCACAGGCTTAGAAGGGTCCTTCAAGGTAGCCTTTCTAGCCAATTTGGTTAAGTTCTGCTTCTCCATACTGGGAGGCCTGGGGGTATGTGACACTACTCCTAGAGTTCTTAGGTCATTCCCTAACAGGACCTTCCCAGGTACCTCAGCCTGAACACTGACAGGGATCCTTACTGTCATGTTGTTACAGTGAATGAGGGCTGGTAGAATAGGAACCATTTGGACAGGGCCTCCAGACATCTTAGTGGGACCTTGGGGTGCTTTGGCCACATCCTCAGGCTGAAAGAAGCTTTCATCCACTACTGTTCTGCTGGCCCCAGTGTCTCTCCTGGCAGGAGTATCCTGGCCATTGACAAGAACACTGTCCACATAATACACCTTAGAGTTAACAGGTAGGGAGTTATACACAACCCTATTCTGGGGACTAACCAGACCCATAGGCTCTAAGTTTACAGTTGCTTGAAGACCCAAGGGTTCTTCAGCAAAGAGTTCAAAGTGGGCACTAGCCATCTGTACTTCATCCTCAGGAGTGAAGGCTAAGGAGACTGTGTTGATCCCTGCAGGTTTACCCTTGCACTTGGGATCTCCTTTGATATGGTCAGTACCCTGACAGACATAGCATTGTCCAAATGCTCTCTGGAAGGGTGGTTTGTTCTGACCTCCTTCTGGCTTGTGGCCAGAAGGTACAGTAGTCTGACTCGGCTTCCCATGTGGCTTACCCTGGTTATTTTGTGGTTTGGGGCCCTCTTTGGGATAGGAATTATTAGAATTCTCTTTGGAGTCCTTTTTAGGCTGTTTCTCCCCATCCTTCTTCTGAGTTACCCCAGAATCCTTGTGAGTAGCCCTGTTGGCAACCCACAAGTCAGCAGCCTTAGCTAGCTTCCTAGGATCTAATTCCTGTGAATCAGCCAAGTGTTGTCTGAGCTCAGGAGAGCAGGCATCATAAATAGTCTCCAACATAAACAAATTCTTCATACCTTCATAAGTGTTCACCTTGTAACCCTTAATCCATCCCTCTAAGTTTTTCAAACATTCACTCACCCAGGGAGCCCAAGGGGTACCATCATGCTTTTTGAGGCTCCTAAACCTCTTAAGATACTGGGAAGGGGTCTTCCCAAACCTAGCTATCAAAGCTAGTTTCACACATTCATAGTCCTTCCTATCCTCCTCCCCCATCTCCATTACCACATCAGTTGCAACAGGGGGAAGCCTAGAGAACAACCAGGTGAGTAAGTCATTTCCTGTGATGTTCTGGAGCCCATGATTATATTCAAACAGAGACAACCAATCCAACACATCCAACTTAGGCTCATACATACCAATCAATTCTTTAGGCATCCGGGGTCTTTTAGGACTGGAACTTCTAGAGGAGCCAGAGAGAGAAACATTCTCAACAGATAATTTCTTCATTTCTAAGTCATACTTGAGCTCCATTTCCCTTAGCCTTAGTTCTTTGTCAGTTTGAGCATTAAGTTTCTTATACTCCAATTCTAGCTTCATTTTCTCCAGTTCAAAGTACTGAGGACTAAATGTGGGACCTGGTAAAGGTCCAGTAGGTACAGCAGGTAGAGCAGGCAGAGGCCTAGGGGGGACAGTTACAACAGCCTCACCCTCCTCTTCTGACTCTTCCTCAGAATCATCAACATTTTGCTCCATGTTAACTTCAATACTGTCATCTACAGTGGCTGGAGTGGTAGGTTCCTCTGAACCATCACCCAGACTTTGGTTAGCTAACAATCTTTCAATCAGCTCCATTTTCTTGCCCTTAGTCAGGAGATCCTTATGTTTACAGAGCACTCTTAAACAATCAGCAGTTTTGGCTGCAAGGGACTCTTGACTATAGCTTTCTATAACTGACATGTTAGAGGATTACTTTTACAGTGCTAAGCTTTGTGGTTAGTTGCACTAAGGTATCTAAAGCACAATAAAATGTATACTCAATACAAATCCCACCGCTGTACACCAGTGTTAGGCAGAAACCTGTGCAGTTCCCTTGGGGAACACTGCAAAAGATTTAAGACTACAGGTATAGCAGTAAACCCACTTGGTAGCAGTCTGCACCACCCAGATTTACCTGGTAGCTGTGGCTGAGCAGTCAGACTTCCCTCAAGAAGAGTTAGGCAGTATGCAAAGTATACACAATATGTACTCAGACACAATAGCACAAGCAAACACTGACCAGAGCTTGGTTTCAAAAGTATATAGTTATTTATTTTTTTAAGAACACATAAGTTGAAAACACTCTAGCAAAGTATAGTAAAAACACTTAAAACACAGTTATAAGGAAAGCAGTTTCAACCCTTACTCCTATCTAGACAACTCTAAGTTAACCCCACATAATTAAAACAGAGGTGAGCGCTTAACGTTAGATGACACTCTAGTAGGTTTAAGGAAGGGATAAAAAGAAACAGAAATGGGTTAAACACACCACTCTAAGGTCCAGAACACTTGCAATAGGCTCAAAGAAGCACAAAGTCACAGGTGAGCAAAAGTCACTAGGCAGGGCCCACTCTTAGAGTAGCCGGAGCGAAAATGTGCCCAAGATCACACTGTTATTAGGGATTCAAAGTCTTGCAAAGAGTTAGAAAGAGTTTAGAGTGGCTTAGAAGTTTAGCCAGGGTATTCCAGGCACTCCCAGGTTCGAAAGCCGGGGGCTAAATCTACCCCGTACAGTCGGTGGCAAGGGAAGCCAGGCGGAACACGGTACCTTCAGCGGAAAGGATCCTCCAGCGGTGGCAGTTGTTCCAGGCAGTGGCAGCAAGGCTCGACGTCGGTCAGGGGAGAAGAAGTTCTCGCAGAAGAGCAGAAGAAGAAGGTCGTTGCACTGCCCGGGAAGAAACCAGCCGCGGAGTCCTCCGGTCAAAGGGTTGTACCGACTTTCGTGGTTGGGGTAAAAGTGGTGGGGTTCCGGTTGCCGGGGTGCTTGGCACTGGCAAGGCGGCCACGAGATACCTCGAGAAGCGAAAAGAAGGCGAAAACTGGTTGTCCCCACCAGTCAAGGGAAGGAGCCACTCCGTTAAGAGTTCTCCTCGGTCGTCGGGAAAAGTGGTGAGACGGTTCAGCAGGGCTCCACCGGGTGGTGTCGTCGAAGCAGGTCGGCTCAGCTCTTCCCTCGTCGGATTCTTGGTCCTGTGGCGACTTCTAAAGTTCCAGTCCCCAAAGCCCTGCTTTTATGCAGCAAACCCCCATTCACCCAGCCTAGCTGTCACTCAAACATGCTAAGTGGTGAGCCGGCCGGCTCACCACTTGGGCCAATCAGGACGGAGTGCGACTTGAGTTACCAAGGTAACTCAGTCCAGGGTGCCTAAACCCCCCTCCACCCCTCCTAAGTACCCCAGACAGAGTGGCACCACTTTGGAGGGCTTCTGTGGAGAAGCCCGCCAAAAGTGGAACAAAGGGCTCCACTTTGGGTCAGAGTTACAGAGGCGAACGCCAACGCCATTTTAGAATCAAGTTTTGGCAAAAAGTCCCAACCGGAGTTATAATAATAAATATATAAACCGGCGGTATGTTTAAGGCTACCGTAAATAAATAATTAAATGTGTTAGCCTAAAACAATGGGAAATCCCATAGGAAAATATTCGCGGTTGAATATAAAACGTAGTTTCCACTGCCACCAGCCAAAACTCGATCAGGGGGGACGGAGACGTGCCCCCTCGACTAACAGACCCTGGGGCAATCGAATTGCCCCAGCCAGTACGTCCACAATATGATGGTTTGTACTGGTTCTGTTCAGGATTCAAGACTAGCAAAGTCTTTGGTGACTTTACATGCCCTGGGAGACAGTAGTCAGTCCCAGGGTATGGAGTCTATGTTGGGGAGTCCCTAGGACACCCCTGGGTCACGGCACAGAGGGTGCTGTGTAACCCACATCACAAAAATACATGAGGCCCTATGGAGTAAAAGACCCCATAGCCCATTCAACACAAGGTTTAACCAAGAAAACACACTTCAACATGTCCAAGAGTGAGGGTAAAAGAGTCTCACTCTTGGCAGGAGAAAAAAAGAAACCCCAGAAATCCAGCAAAGCTGCTGGGGGACTCACTAGGTAGGGAAATTCAGCCTAAACAGAGAATTCTCCCTAACAGTAGTGAGCGGGGAGAATTTGAATAGGTCATCTCTTTCAGGTGGGGGTGTTTGGGTTACAAGAAGGGGTGCATTAGTGTCGGGATTCGTTTTTTGGTTTCTATTTTAGTTTGTAGGAGCTCAATTTTGTCAGAGAGAGCTTTCTGGATATTGGTGCACCATGTGAGGTCTTTAGTGCATGTTATGGGAGGGGTAGTGGGGGACTCTAGCTCTCTGAGGATGCAGAATAGTTCTTTAGGATTGGATTTTGCTTTGGTAATCTGGTCATTGTAAGAGTCACTTTTGGCTTGGATGATTGCTGTTTTATAGTTAGAGGAGGCTATTAGGAAATTAGTTTTATTGGTTATTGAATGGAGGCTTTTCCATGAGGCTTCTTCCTCTCTTTTGTCCTTGCGCAAGGTTCTGAGGTGTGGAGTGAACCAAGTGTTCAGATGCCAACGCGGTTTGGCTTTTCTCATTTTTAATGGAGCGATCTTGTTAATGGTAGTGTTGTAGATGTCCACTGGAGAGGTTGGGTCGATATTTGAGGTAGTGGGGTGAGTGATGGGTTGAAGGAGTGGGAGTAACTTTTGGGCAGTTATGTTGCACATGTTTCTTGAATGTCTAGGTGCTGCCACAGGCCTATCTAGATTGGAGTGAGTACCGTCCTGTAAGGTGAAGAGTATTATGTGATGGTCAGACCAGGCACAAGGGTGGTTGATAGGATGTTGATGTTGCAGCTGATGTCAGTGATCCAATCTAGGAGTCTGCCTTTGTTGTGGGTAGGTTTGGAAATGTGTTGTGTAAAGCCTATCTCTGAGATACTGTTGGCAATGGTTAACGCATTGGCGTTGTTATGGTCATATAGACCTAAATTGAGGTCTCCCGAAAATATCACTGGCGATCCTGGTTTGGAGGAGGCTGTGAGGAGTAGGGTTGTATCGTCCTCAAATGAGGATAGTGGGCCTGGAGGCCTATACATAATGTGAGTGGTAATAGTTTGTGTAGGTGACATAGCGATCTTGATGGAAAGGAGTTCTCCGGAGGGGAATGTTTGGTTAGGGATGGGTCTCAGGCCTAGCGCTGTTTTGGTGATGAAAGCGATGCCTCCACCTTTTGCAGACGTCCTATCTTGCCTGATAATGGAGTAATTGTCAGTAATGGTAAGTGAAAGCATGGGGCCAGAAGTGGTCTGAAGCCAAGTTTCTGTAATAGCAAGGAAGTCTAAGTCATTAGAGGTTATGAGGTCACAGGTGTCGAGGGCATGGGCTGCTAGAGATCTGGCATTAATGAGTCCTTCTTTGAGGGAAGTTATGCCGGTAGGAGCTGGTTTAGTAGCCGGTATATTGATGCATGGTGAGGCAGACTTTTTAGTCATATTGGCTTGCTTGGGTGATGTGGGTGTAGTTTTATCAAGAGTTTTATGAGTGCCCTTGGATGGAGGATGGATGACTCTAGGGAGTCTATATCCAAGTCTGGAATTTCTGATTGTAGTAGTGCAAGGCTGGTTAGGTGAAAGTCTAGAATCATATGGTTTTCTCAATTGAGTGGGTATTAGTGGCGAGGTGTGGGAAGGAGTGGGAAGGGTGTGGTTGTATCGTTTGGAGGCTGTTTGGAAAAGTTGTGGTAAGAAGGCAGTAGGTGTGATGCTGTCTGATGGAGGCAGTTTGGCAGCCATAGATAGGTTAAGAGTGTGTCTCCATAGTGGGGTAAGGGCTTTAGTTTGTAGATGTTTGCTATGGTTGGATGTAGTGGTGCCAGCAGGAGGAGCCGTCATTGCGCCTAGAGTAGGTGCAGTAAGGCTGAGGAGTATGCTAGTGAGAATTAACGTGGGCATGCACATGGCTTGGTTCTAATTGTTGAACACTGGCGCAGTGGATGGCAGAATCAGGTATGCGTAGGCTCGATTTGAGAGTCACATGAACGAGGTCAAGGGGTTACAGGCTAGATACAGTGATTACAAGACAGCGTGGGCTGGTGGTGATAATCATGTGGCAGAGGTTGGATGCGAGGGTTGAAGACCGTGGTCACAGTAGTTGGGCAGGCAGTGGGGCTAGTGGCTATGATTGCATGTGCATTGGTTAGTTGAGAGAATCACTGGGCAGTAACCGTCGGCATAGGTTAGAGGCAGTGATCACATGGGCAGCACAGGCTAAGTAGCAATAAGCAAAAGGCTATGGGCTAGTTGCAATAGTGACCTAAGTAACGCAGGCTAAGTAGCGATAGGCAAAGGGCTATGGGCTAGTTGCAATAGTGACATAAGTAACACAGGCTAAGTGGCAGTAAGCAAAAGGCTATGGGCTAGTTGCAAAAGTGACATAAGTAACAACGGCTAAGTAGCGATAGGCAAAAGGCTATGGGCTAGTTGCAATAGTGACATAAGTAACACAGACTAAGTGGCAGTAAGCAAAAGGCTATGGGCTAGTTGCAGTATTGTCATGAGCAGCACAAGGTGGTGGTAGTAGTCGGATAGTTGCAATGCAAAATACCTAACAATGCAGTACAATAATCGCATAGGCCGTATAGGCTAATGACAATGATCCAGAGGTTACAGTGCTGGACATGGTACTCACATGGGATAAGCTGATGCAATTGTCATTTGTGCACCGGTTGGAATGTAAGCATGAGGCACTATCTGGTTGCAGGAGATACAGACTGGGTGCAAAAGTCTCCAAGGCACCAGTAGTGGTGTTTGCCTTTACACAGTAAAGGTGTTATACGAGGAGGGGCACTGATGCAGTGTCGGGCGGTGACAGGAAAGACAGTAGGTACAGGGTTTACCTCCGTACTGGCGCTGGATTTGGGTGAGGTCTCCTCACTTCGCACTGACGCAAACAGGCGCAAACAGGGCCTTCTTCAGCAGTCCTTACTCAGAGGGCCGGCATTTCCGCTGCCGGTATCCTCTATTGGGCTAAAAGGACGCTTGTTGCTGGGCAACGGAGGTTAGTCCAACCTCTGTCTCAGCTGGCGTGTGTGCCAGCCATTTTGAAAGCAGGCAATCAGGATTCCAGCCGCCTTGTCCTCGTGGAGGGCGTGGCAGCCCCTCAGCCAATGAGGATGCTCGAAGCGGGGCCATCCCCGATCCGAGCCTCCCCACGGCTGAGAGGCTGCCTTCGCCCCCCCACCGGGGACTCAGGTAAGGCTTTTTTTTTTTTAAATATCCCCTTTCCTCTCTCCTCCCTACGCTTCCCACCCCACTTACCTTATTGCTCCTTCGTCCCCGGCGGGGGACGATGGCAGCCTCCAGCCGTGTGGCGACTCGGAGCGGGGCCATCCCTGCTCTGTGCCTCCACATGGCTGGAGGCTTCCATCGTCCCCCGCTGGGGATGCTGGTACGTATTATTTTTCTTTCTTCCCCTCCGTCCCAATGCCACTTACCTTCTGCTCCTTTCTTTTTTTCAGGAGAGGATGCGCTGGGAACACTTCTGTTCCCAGGGCGTCCGCTCCCGATGGCTGCCATGGAAAGGGAAAATGAAATCCGTTTTCCCTTTCCCAGCGGCCATTTTCCTGGTCGCTTCACTCGGGCCTATAACTATGTGCCCCGGGGCATTACCTGAGTCAGTAATGCCCCGCCGCGATGGGCATATTGCTTAAATAGAAGTGGATGCCAGAAATACACAGGATGTTCTTCTATTGTCACTATTTTCCCAGTACTTTATTTCAAGTATGTGTTGTTCTTAAAATGTTATAATTATTTGGACTGTACATGATTATTTTACCTATTATGTCTCTCTTTGACTGTCATTAAGAAGTGCACCAAGAAACGCTCTTTGTTGGTAGAACGGTAAGCTAGTCAAGCTATACTACCCTGAGAATTACGTTCTGTAGGGAGAGCTGTTTCCCTACAAGTTGTGAGGAAGCCACTAGAGAGGATGAAGGTGACAGCATGAGTGTTTATTGGACTTTATTCAGGTTCTCACCTCGTACAGCTCACATTCACATGAGCAAACCAGGTTTAATTGAAGTTCACTTAACACACTGTTTGCCATCGGATGAGCTGAATTTGAAAACACACAATAACAATGTTAACCAGTTAAAAGAGTCCAAGAGCCATACTAACCCCTGTATAAAATAGGTAACCAGTGTGTGAGTCAGGCTGGAACAACGTGCTAGTAGCCCTCAAGAAGCAGGCTAGGACTGGGAGGGAAATTTGCCTTTGGGGTTGCACTTTGTTTCCTTTTTGGATAAAATTATCTTTCTTTCCTTGAGGCTTAGGGGGATTATGAACAAACTCATGTCAGGTCCAAAGGCAATAAAGAAAAAGTGCACTTAAGGTTTTGTGGTAACAAAAACCAATCACATTTCAGGTTTCTACTTGGGGTGTAGAGTCTGATGCAACCATGGGTACACATAAACATATGCTGGGAATGGACCCTTGATGCGCAAACCCAAATGCTGTGCTGGCAACAGCTGATCCTGTCCACAAGCTTGAGATAGGCTGACTCAAAGGATGTACTATTATCTCCATAAACGCACACAATACAGACACTTTCCAATCTCTTTCTTGAGCTCCGCTAGGGCAAAACACCAGAACTCTGTCAGGCAAACCTATTTCTCTCCTAATGACAACAAAACATCTCAGCCGGCAGGTTTCAGATGTCTGGCCCCCAGGTTCTTGTTCTTGTTGCTTGATGCTCATTGTGCATAAAAATCCATTCAAGTAAACACCCCACCACTTAAAACTGTGCTATATATAGGAAAATCCATCTGGAGATTAGACCCATTTCAACCCCACCCAAGCACCAAAATAAACTCCCTGAATTGGAATTGCCAATTAATTTTACAACACTTCGAATTAGGCCCTAATAATTTGATGTTTACCTCACTTAGGGCCTAATTCACAGAAGCGTTTTATAATGGCAAATCCCCATTGGAAAAAGCTCTGTGAATTAGGCCCTTAAAGTGGTTCCAAAATTGATAATTATTACTTCCCGCTACAGAAACAAGGGCAGCTGCATCGCAACTGCTCATAAACCTGACAATCAAGTGTGGCTTCAAATTGTCTTTAGAGAACATCATCAGCATCTCACTGCTAGGGTTGGGATCCCATGACAGGGTCTGCGGCAGCGGCCCTGTAGTTATGATTAAGTTGCTTAACTCATAGGAAGAGCACTTTTTGGGTGGCTTATAACTTCACCCTCCCGCCCCTCGATGAATCCTCACCAAACTTTGCAAAAAGATTATATAGCCCCCTCAGATTGATTCTGCAAGGTTTGGTGAGGTTTGTCCAGGGAGGCAAAGTTATAGGGGGGTCCCAAAATTTGGGTGTTCATCATTAACGCAATGGAAAAACAATTTTGCTTACACCTACTGCCCAAACCACTGGACCAATTTTTACCAGATTTGTGGCAGGAGCGACAGCTTGGCCGTGGAAGGGTGTTTTTGTACATTTTTTGTAATTCCGTCCAGTCTTTTTTTTAAATACGGCCAAAAAGTACGTACAAAAATGTGTGATATCTGGGTTCGATCTGTGGATTCAGTTTCCTATTTGCTCCGCAGACAGGCCTCTGTGCCAATCAGAGAGTCGCCTGATGTCTGCAGACATTGAATGCGCCTACTGATTGGATGGAGAAAAATGCGAGGTGCGTCAAAACTTTTGAAATGGCCACCATGTTGGATTCGCGGATAGTGGCCTTTGTCTGCGGATAGCGCGGTGGGGTAAAAGTCTGGAAAACACATTTTGGGTTATTTTCTGGCTGAAAGAGGGCCTGGAAAGGGTGGGGGATTGGAATGAAGATGATATGTGGCTGTTTTTATACGTGGAAAAAGGGCATGCAGGTGCTGCCCTGTCTGCAGTCAATTCTGATGTCCGCGGACATAATTTCAATGGCAGGGAGTTAAGGGTGAGTTTTATTATGTACTTGTTATATGGTTTAATTATATTGTGGTGTTTGTGGCCAGTTATTGAAGGTGTATGCTGAAAACCTTGGCATCTGTGAAAGTATTGGATTGCAAGAAGTGGAGGTTTTGTGGCATGCAGTTTGTGGATTGAACTGGGCAAGCTTGCTGTCATTCTGTGAGAGTATGGCACACTTCAAATGTCCAGACATTATAGTTGTGCATTGTGGAGGGAACAGCTTGGTATATGTGACTGCAATGTTTTTTTTAAAAAAGTCTAATGGAACTGTTTCCTGCTACAATGATCCTTTTTTCTCCAATAAATCACAGGCAAACATGGAGATGTGTAAACATTTTAAGTGTACTAATGGAGAAATTGCAGCAACTAGTGAATACAGCTATATCTGCTTTTTTGTATGTTGCAGGAATGTCATCTTTTGAGAATGACAATATAAGGTCTGATGGTGCAAATCTTTTTTTCGTGAAGACGGAGTTCATTTCACAGATGTCAGAAATGCAATTTTTCTTTACAGTGTTAGGAATGCATTGAAACAGTTCATGTAAGAAAAGCAAGAAAATGAAAAGAAAGGTGTTTGTTAACAAACCCCCCAAAAAAAGGTTCTTTTCACAGCCAATAATAATTTTAGAGCCAATGAATAAATAATTGAAATTGATTTAAAACTCCCCTCACATTGAATTTGACATTCTGTCCGTGGACTTCACGGTAGTCAGCGGACACTGCACGTACCATCAGGGTCATTTAAGGATGCCTGCCATGGAAAGGGGGCTGTGGAGCCCGCGGACAGTCGTGCATGTCCGTGGATATTGGAGGATCAACCAATTAGGTTTCCTGGGTGTGGTGTATAGGAAGAGAGGGTAGCAGGACTTTTGTTTGCTGAGAGCACTGAAGATGGCTATGGCTTTGTGTTTAATGAGGCAGAGTGTATGGATTTTGGCGGACTCTTGGATCCATTGGTTGAAGGTCTATTCTGAGCACCATGGATTGGCTGAAAATCTTGGATTCCATGAACTTGAAGAATGGTATGGACTGTGAGAAATGAAGTGGGCTGACTTACTACCGTTTTGTAAGTGAAAACCCCCAGAAATGTCCCAGTTATTACAACAAAGTTGCATTACGAGTATCAGCAAGGACCTAAAGAAGGTTTTAGAAATCTGTCTTGCATTTTATTTTTCCAAAGTGTCAGAAAGTAAGTGGAAAAACTAGTGATTTAAATTTGGTATCGGGGTAGCATGGCTGGCCCTCAGCAACTGCAAATGTGTACTCTTATTTGTTTATTGGGGAATGCGGCATGGCCGAAGCCCATGTCCCATGGATTTGGAGACTGGCCATTGCTGAAAGCCATGAGCACTGGCCATTGGTCACGTTATTAGGGTATAGTGGACAATAAGCTAGGATGCAGGGTAGGTGCAGTGAATAATAGGGGTGGTTTGGTGGAGCTGGGGTCATGGTTGAGCCTCATAATCATAACCAATTCAATGATGATTTGCATCCACAGCATGCGCTGCTGATAATGATTGACGTAAGTATGAGTTGCAAAAAATATGTTTTTTAAAGGAGGTTTATCTTTCTTACATACATTTTAAAAGAAGACTTATTAATAACTTATATACAGTGATGTAACATCAAGAAACATTTTCACTTCAAGAAACCTATTCAATTGACAGAAAAAAGTTGTTAAAGGGAGGTTACGGTTAAGATGCATCCCACCCTTGGGACTCCTCCTCCCCAGCAAGTAGCCAGTGGCCACCCACCTTGGCATCCCTTGGCACTTTCCTCCTGGGCTCCCATGAGCACTTGCCCATCCGTACTACCCCTTCTATTTAAGCACTTCTCTCACTATACAATGCATATGTGCATTTGTTAAGTGGCAGATGGTGTGTGGAAGTTTAATATGTTGATAGGGTTATATATAGAGTTTTTGGAAGTGATGGTGAATGGATGTGTGACTGTTCAAAAGTAGACAATGAGGGAGTGTTACAAATATAAAAGTAAAAATGTTAGAAGGGCTGTCTAGTGCGATGGTGTGCACGGGCCAATCTGGTCTTTTAATGATGCATGGCATGGAAAGGGGACTGCGGTTACCGCAGATAGTTATAAAGGTCCATGGATTATGGTCCTTATTGTATGCTAGAAGAAAGTATTTGGGACAGAAAATTGTTTCTGTTCTTACCACTTTTCTCTAGTATGCAGTTGTCCATTATTTCCATTAGCATAATACAAAATGCTAATCGGAATGTCGGAGAGCCTTATTGAGTCGAACTACTTTACTGAGAAATGTAAAGTAGATGGAGACTATGAGATTATTTTATTTAGTTATATTTTATAACTGCAAGATGGATTCTAAAGCAAACTTTTTTTGTGGTGTTTAATTTAGTATTTCGTTTGTTTTCGTTTTTTTGTAGGAGAGGCCAGGAAGTAATGATGGGAGGGAAGTGAGGGAAGGGGAATCAACCACAGATAAGGAGCGGCAGTTGCATAGGGCAAGATGTTGGGTGTGCGTTAAATGTATGATTGGGGGCAGTTTTTCTCATGCTCCTTGATTACAGCCTCGAAAGCACTTCAGAACTGCTGCCCCTGCAGAGTGGTGTGTTGCAGTATATACAGATGACAGTTTTCTTGGAAAAATATGGATCAACAGCTTCTTTTATGGCTTGCAACATAGCTGGTGGGATCATCTATAAACAGGAATGGCCTCTGTGGTGCCAGTAGCGATTGAGGAATATAAGGTAGAGGAAGAGAGACTACTACTTCCTGAGAAAGGAACAGCTTTTCTAAGAGCATCCCGGTGGTTGGGGTTGGTGTGGCATTGCATGGAGGTGGACCTGTAGGAGTACTGCCCAGGTTGTCAATGGCTGAGTACTCAGTGCATTTAACCTTTATAGCCTTAGCCTTCGGTGCATCCCCAAAGGTAGGAAAAAGCTGTCACACCAATGATTCTCTCTGGGTGGTGTAGGTAGGCATTTCCTCTAATCTTCCTGGTCCTCTTGATTGTTTTGTACATTGATTGATTGATTGATTGTTTATTTGTATAGCGCCTATACACAAAGCACTTCAAGGAGGGAGGGAACATAGGAGAATACAATTACATTCTTACAGTCCTTGAAACAATTATAATGTGATCATAATCAGCCTGGCCACATTTCAGATTTTGCAAATGCAAAGGAACAGTTAAGGTGAAGAGGGGGGAGGGAAGAATGAGAAAAACCAGCAGTAACATTAGTATGCCTGACGACAATTGTTGTAGTGCATGAATAACAAGAGGAGGGGGAGGGGCAGGAGGCGGGGTGTGGAGAGAGGGAGGAGGAGAGGAACAAAGGTCAGAATGACGATTCAGAGTAGTGCTGGGGGAGTGGGAGAAGACAAGGAGGGAAGGAAGGGGGGGACAGACAAGCTACTATCGGAGGTCAAGGTACAAATGATAGAGTAAGTTCTAATGGACATAAAAAAGGGGGAGGAGGAGGAGAGAGGGGATGGCTTCAAGACAGGCATAGAGGGGAAAGGAGAGCGGGAGGAGAGAGGGGAAGGGTGGATGTGAAAGATAGGTGGATACAATTACTATTCCTAGCAGCAATTGGGGTAATACCTGACTTTAACAAAAGAGGGGGGTGGGTAGGAGAGGGAAGGTGGCTGCGAAAGACAGGCAGCTTTTTCTGTCGTGGAGTCCCTCTAGGTGGTGGTGGTGGCTCCAGGGGATGAGTGATGTGCATGGCTGGTGCCATTTTTGAAGTTAAATAGCATTTTTACTAATATTGCTCCAAGCATGTGCTTTCTCCAAGCATGTGCTTTCTCCTAGATTGAAGATGTAAAATCAGTAAGAATGGGTCTAGGATCTGTGCAAGGGTACATTTTCAACTTGAAACTTTCTAGATCAGCTGAAAATGCAGTTCTAACTGTTCGCGAAGTACAGACCCGTTCGTGAAGCGCTGATCTGTTTGTAAACACAATGGCACACCTCGCGTGCGCATGGTCACTTGACACTGTCCAAACAGTCAACGTTCATGTCAGACATCCGCATTCATTAGTGAACAGGAAACAGTGCTAAAAGGTTGCATAAAGTTAATGGAAGTGTTATTAATGTTGCTAGGAGGTGGGGAATGTCACAGTTTGTACTTGAAACATTCTAGATTGGCTGAAAATGCTGAAATGTTGGGGGTAAGTATGATATTAGGAAGTTGTAGCACATTAGTGTGCACTGGTAAAAACCTATGAAATTCTCAGAAAAACTTTGTTAAAGGGACATTATGGTTAAGTTGCACTAATAAAAACCCATGAAATTCATTGAAAAAACTTTATTATAAGGATGTTATGGTTAAGTTGCACTAATAAAAACCTATTGAATTCAGTGAAAAACTTTGTTAAAGGGACATTAGGGTTAAAAGTAAAAGTGACAAATCCCCGAAATTCGCCAGTTATGATAAGCTAAGCAACCATAACTCGCACCACCACTGTGCACTGCTAACACTAACAACCAGAACATCAAAGATGACATCACTGATGACATCACATATCGAGGCCACTTGTTTTTGTTCACTGATATATCTAGGCCAGGTGTTTTTGTTCCCTGACAGTCAGCATATTAAAATTGAAAAGGGTGCACTATATTTAGATGTTAACCTTGTATGTTCTAAAAGTACTTTCCTTAGGGTTTGGTCTCAGCTCATGGTGCACATACACAGGGGAATAAGCAGGTCTCAAACACACAATTGATTTTATAGATGAAGGTGAACTTTAATGTTATTGACATTTTCCGGTGATGTTGTTTCTTTCTTCCTTACTTTAGTTTCCCTGTATGTGCCTCTGATTTGTATGCATTGTGAGTCTTCATATGTATTGTTTGTACTCAAACAAGTGTGTAGAAAGTCTTGAATTGTTAGCTATTAATTCCATGTTTAACATTATTCAAAAACCTGATAAGGTAGCATTCATTATTTTACTATCCAAAATTACCAGATTAAAAATATTGTATTTCTAAGGTGCATAATGCAGGTATTGCCTATGTGTATGTATGAACATGGAAGTGGTAGTTGTGTAGTACTGCGGCGCAAAGGTCACTTAGATCTGATTTTCAAGACACAATATCATTCAGTGTCCGAAATACAACCATCCAGATTTGTGAATGGAGATTTTTATTGTGTTCGCAGCCGACACGTGTTTCGACCGAAGGGTCGTCCTCAAGGCAAAAAATAGTAGGGATATGTCCCTTAGCAGCATAGATTTGCCCATCACAAATTTGCAAGTGTAAACTCCTGCACAGATACCTATTAGGCATACTGTAATAGCCCCATGGAGGCGAAGAAATAGTCTCTTGGATAGAGTTCAGAAAGATGTTTCAAATGAAGGATTTATACGGTGTCAATACTTTAAATGTGCGTATAAAAGGGATAAAAGCCCTTGAATTGTAGGAGCTTCACATACTATACACATAGTACTATGGCCAGGTCCCCAAGAATCTGCCCACTGCACACAACCACCACAATATAATTAAACCATATAACAAGTAAGTACAATATACCTTCAAATGACAAGCCTCACCCAGGCCCCTGCCATCCAAATGATGTTCGTGGACTTGGCTGCACATGCACACTTTTTATCTAACTAGAAAAACAGCTCCATGTCAACTTTATTCCACTTCCCGACCCTTTCCAGGCCCTCTTTTGGCCAGCAAATAACCCCAAATGTGTTTTACCAGACTTCTTTCTCATGGTGCTGTTCGTGGTCAGTGGCGATGTTCGCTGATTCGGTGGCACCTGCAAACTCCTTTTTCACCAATAAAAACAGCTCCATGTCAACTTTATTCCACTCCCCCACCCTTTCAGCCACCAAATAACCACAAATGTGTTTTCAGACTTTTTCTCACTGCGATATCCGCGGACAACAGCGGCTGTCCGTAGAGCCAACATGGCGACCGTTTAAAAAAATATGACGCACCTCACGTTTTTCACCATCCAATCAGCGGTTGCGTACGATGTCTGCATGCTGCCACGTACTTGGCCCAGATGTGTCCGGAACCTCTATTCAGGAAATGAGCCCATGGACTGGACCCAGATATCACTCATTTCTTTTTACCTACTTTTTGGCCATTTTTAAAGAACTACTGGACGGATGAAAATCTGTCCAGTGGTTTGGGCTGTAGGTGTGAGCAAACTTTGTTTTCCATTGCGTCTATGATGATTTTCACACATTTTGGGACCCCCTATAACTTTGTCCCCCCCCCCGGATGAAACCGCACCAAACTTTGCAAAATTGTTCTGGGGGCCATATACTTTTTTGGCAGTTTGGTCAAGATTCGTTGAACGGCGCCAAAGTTATCAGCCACCCAAAAAGTGCTCTTTCTATGAGTTGAGCAAATTAAACATAACTACAGGGCCGCTACCGCAGGCCCTGCAATATATGCTCCAGTACTGACCTTGTACTATAAAAAGGATTACATGTAAAAGAATCTGTCTCCTGTTTTTGCAGTGAATGATGTGTTTCTTCTTTTGAAGCTTGTGCTAAATGTAGTGTGGAAAGCCTACATTCGCCCCTCCAGTTTCCAGCACTACCATGACGAAAGAGAAACTGTCTAAGATTAACACAGTGATAGCAAATGAACATCTCTTTGAACAAATGGGCATTTGGGAATCAATTTTACTGCAAGAAAGGTTTCCAAAAATGAATGTAATTTAACCTCGAAGTAAAGGTAGTTAGGCTCTTCAAATAGAAGTCTTACTCCAATTTGGATCATATAAAAAAATCAAATGACATTCATATTTTGATTTTAAAAAGTATTTCTTTTCGTTCCACTATGTACACATACCTCAATTGTGTGGCTAACATAAAGATGATATAAGGAAGTCTCATCAATGAATAATCGTTTTTTATGTGTCCTTGGAGTGATGCTGGCTGTCACATGCACCCGTTTACACATTGAGGGCCCGATTCTGAGGTGCATGCAAAAAATAGGAGAGTGTTCATCTGGACAAGATGAGCGCTTTTCCTTAAAAGCAGCGTATTCTGTTAAAGCGCTAATGTTACTGTCTGTCGTCAAAGCCACGACTTTTGCATGTGCCTGTTTTACTGCTCGCCAACAGCCTTAGTAACCATGACAAATGCAGGGCAGGCACTGTGAGGGGATTCTCCTTTCAAAAGCAGTGCTTTAGCACATCAAAAGAGGACTTAAAATACATCAGCTGTGAGGTGTCGTGAAACGCTGCTGTACACTTGTCTCTTTTTAAAAATAGCATTTCCTAAACGGCAGCACCACTTTTCTAGTTTTTCGAAAGCTTAAGAAAACGGTCTTAAAATTGAAAAGTAGCAGGAAATGCTCTCTGGTACACGTTTCCATCTAAACAATAGATTTAAGCAGCTTTCCGCTAGATAGCCTGGCATGTCCCATCCAATATGTCCGCCCATCTCAGCATGGTGGTGCTGGAAACTGGAGGGGCGAATGTAGGCTTTCCACGCTACATTTACCACAAGCTCACAATCAGGCCCTCTATGTCGTATTTTCGAGAAACAAAGCTAAAATATATGCAAACAGATGTATTCACCCCGCAAGTGCAGCAACCAATTGCATTGAGGGGAATATGTTTATTCTCATGAGTGCCAAAACAGGTGTTTCACTGTGAGATTCCAAAAACACTAAACGTTTTTTTAAATAAAACAGAAAGAGCACACTTGCTGTACTAAATCAGAAGATGATCGTTTGAGCGTGGATTACAATAATGAAAGGGCATGTTGTTTCTTTTTTTAACACATTAAAACCGGAGACAATGAGAAAATGAGAATAACTTAAATAAAGAAACATCGAAAAGCAAAGGGATGTCCATGCAGGGAAAAGTTAACTCATAAATCTGCAAATTATCTAACAAAAAATTGAGATGTGTCACTGATGTGGATGCCAACTATGTGCCCCAATCTATTGGTCCAAAGGCATTGCATACACGTGTGAATCCTCATTATAGCTGCATCAATAGATCATTGTTGAATTCTTGAATCGTTTTGATGAAACAATGATAGGCAAATTAGTAAGAGAAACATGTTTACCATGCCAAAGCAAAGTAGTGTAGGCAACCAAGACTTAAAGTTCCCTGACAACTTTTACATGAACGACAACACTGTGGAGTTTCTCACATCAAACTATCTCCACTAAAGCTGCAAGAAAACAAATATGGGAATTTTAGTGGTACTCTTTCAGCCTAAAATGATACAAAATTAAGTTATACAGTCTAGATGTGGACCCCTCGCTCACTGTGTTTATAGAGGAACAGTTTCACCCCATTGATGAGGCCCAACAAGGCTGAAACACGTGTCTGGGGTTGCTGTTGCTACTCTTGTTCAGAGGAGAATTGCCATAATTTTGCTGCTGGATTGCTCAAATGGGTGGGACCAAACTGATATGCAAATGGCTATTTCTCCTCTGTGAAAGGTACAGTGAGCTAAAACGTGGCTTTAAATCCTCCCCAGTACCTTCCCATAGAACAGGTTATTTGGTTGTGTTTGTTCTCGGTAGAAGGGCTCCCAGACCTCCTGTGTCTCTTTCAGTCAGATATTAGACTGTCCAACATCTGAACCTTTATACTTGAACAACTTCCCCATCCTTCTCTTGCTGCAAGAAGGCTCCATTTAATGTTTTATTTTCTGTTCTACTTTTTGTACCTTTCTCCCTGTCTGCACTCTGAGGCAATTGATGGCAGGATACAACACTGAAAAAATGCACAATCATGATTAAATTAACCAATTAAACAATCTTCCCCTTTCCGTGTTTACTAAAGAGTCAATTCTCATGCAGTCTGCCGTTCCCTCCTCCTTCATGTGTATCAGATTGAATGGATATGATGCGTTCTAACAACATAGTCAGAATTATACATTACACTGTAATAGCAAATAATTAATGCGACACAGGCAAACCAAAATAAAGACGAACTTCAACAGCCTTGCTTCTCTCAGAAAAACATGGTATGTTTCTAGGTTTTATCGAAAGAAAATGTAAATTTTTGGTTTTGGCTAATTTTTGTGGAACGAGCCACAAAATGTCCAAAACCGTTGTTACAAAAGAGAGACAGAAATGAGGTTCTGAACTAAGAACAACTGGTTGGCATAGCAACCAGAAATGCCACATAATGAAAAGTCCAACTCACTAAAGTTTCTTTTTCCAAACTCCTCTGCTGTACTACCCAATGAAGAGCTCCCTAACAAGTTTTGCTTCAATCAGTAACTGTGTAAGAAGCAAGTCATCCAGGCTTCCCATTTCCGAGCAGCATAGTGATATGCCTTCTTGGGCTATGTTGGGCAATTTCTTTTACAACTGGGCTATCCCCACTCTCTCTACCCCAAACAATACACCCACCCCAACTCCACTCTCTCTACCCCTACCCACCCAACCCCCGCTCTCTCTACCCTGACTGACCCAACCCCCAATATCTCTGCCCCACCCACCCTACCCCCACACTCTATACCCCCAAACCACCCATGGTACCCCACTTGCTCTGTCTACACCCACAACACCAACCCACCGCACCACAATCTCTCTACCCCACCTACCCAACCACACCCATGATCTATACCCCCATTCACCAAACTCTCTCTAAAAACCTAACTCTCTCTACCCCACCCACATTTCCCAACTCTCTCTACCCACATCCACCAACCTTACCAACTCTCTCTACCCCCACCCACCTTACCAACTCTCTCTACCCCGCCAACCCTACCAACACTCTCTATCCCCACCCCCACCCTACCCACACCCTCTCTGCCCACATAAATCCACCCTACCCTGTGTCTCTCAACCCCCACCCACCATCCCGCTCTCTCCACCGCTGCCCATCCTACCCCTCTTTCTCTGCTCAACCCTACCCCCTCTCTCTTTACCCCCACCATGCACCCTAACCCTTCTCTCTCTAGCCCCACCCACCCTATACCCTTTTACCCCAACATCCTACCACCTATATTCACCCACCCACCTTACCTCCTCTCCATATACCCTCTAATCCTTCTTCTCACACTTTTGCTTTATTTCTTACCCTCTCACTCTCAAACCTTCTCGCTCATATTTCCTCTTGCTCTACATCAATGGCATGGTCTGGCAATTGCCTCCTCCCTTGCTCTACTCACCTTCCCATTCTGTTGCACACCTGTGCCTTTATTGCATCCTCCTTTGAAACCTTGCACTCTCTGCCTTGCACCCTAGTGCCTATAAAAGCAAAATGCAAAGAACATCAGTAAATGCCAAAACTATTGGCATTGCTAATGCTTGTTCAATGTACCTATGCATGTTTTCTGCCAAGGGGAAAGTGAACATGGCGAACTCGGTAAAATAAACTTTAGTGCTTTACCAGGATATTATCAATAGATATTATCCAAAGAAGATTATTGCAAATGGCATAAGCAATCAAGTGTATCTCTGAACAGACCATCATTGTTTACTTGTCATTACAAGTAAGAACTGTGCACACATTTTGGATGCATGGGACAGAATATATCTCTCATGTTGCATTTAACCTGTAAAATTAAAATGGTCGAAAGTGCACATGTCATTCAGAAACATCACTTTTGTAAAACCAAAATGACAGATCCCATTAACATATCACTTTGAGCAATGCATGGAAGATTAAAGGCCCATATGTCCCCTAACCTCTCCAGGGACCATTGAGGGTGAACCTGCTGCTGGACTAAGACCTGCCTCTATGCCAGCCGCAGCGGTACCCATGACCTCGCAGTTTTGAAGAAATCATGCAGCTGGCAGCGTCACCCATGTTTGGAAGCCCGAGAACACATCTCGTCCCGAAGTCCCTGGAGTGGGGCACACAGTAACCTGAAGAGTGACTTGCTGCTGGACCAAGGCCTGCCTCTCTGCCAGCCACTGCGGCACCCAGGACCCCATCATGTTGAAAGACCCCTGCAGGTTGTGCCAGACTCCCTCGTATTCATGAGCATGAGCAAAAGACTCATCTTGTCCCTTAGCCGCTGGATTGGAACTAAAAGCATCCTGAGATGCAGGACAGCTGGGATACTAGTGTTTTTCACCATTGAACTGCTTAGAGGCATGTTTCAAGAACTGTTCAACACATTTGGACCACTAGGCCCCTCCATTGCTGCCTTTTACACTCTCTTGGTCTTGAAATTGCTCTCAGATCGCTAAGAAGCAGATTACCCTTTCAGAGATGGAATTACCTGCATCATTGTGCTGATTATTAAAAATGTCATACCCTTGCCAGATGGCAATTCATCACGCACACTGAAACAAAGATCTTACCTGGCAATGCTGTGTTAGACCAGAAGGTGAACCTACCCGCCTTGGTCCTTTGAAAGATGAACAGAAAGTGTGTACTGTGGCCCCAGAATATTTTGCCAAATGCCACAAGAATGAATTAAAAACATGATGCATTCAAAAGTATTTTTGGGAACCTTCTTTAAAAGCTATGCTACTGAAAGGTGAATGTAGTGCAATGTGCATGTGTTTTGTGATCTATACTGGAATTTGGCACCCTATGTAGCACCAATATAATAAGGATTTTCTCCTACAATTCGGTATCTCTGGTGGCATTAAATATCTCAAATTGCAATGTAGAATGACCAGTGTTCTGATTGGTCTCTTCCATAGTCAATAAAGTAATTGAAATGTAATCCTTAATTAGCATATTGAAAAGGGGTGTTGTGATGGTGACACCTGTTCCTTGAGAACAGTAAGAGAGTGTAATGCTTTTGAATTGTAATGTTTATGACTAAAACATGGACTCTGTGTGAAATGCATTCTGGGTGCACCCAGAATGAAGTAAAAGGGTAGTGAAAGGGTTAAATCATACCTCATAAGCCTTAGAAGAATTGCTTCTAGATAGCCAAGCTATGAGAAAAGCATCCTTGCAGAATAGAGATGCTATTGATTATTTGTTATTAAAACATAATTTAGGTTGTAATGCATTTGAAGGAATATGTTGTTTTAACTTGAGTGACCATTCCCAGTATGTGCAAAACCACATTAAACATATGAAGGACTTGACAAAACAAGTACCATTTTATCACAATGGGAAAGTGTTGGATTGGCTGTTTTCTGGGATTTCAGATGTTGGAGGAGTTTTGCTTTATGCATTTCCTTGTATATTTTATAATTAGTATTTTTTTAATGTTTTGTTGCTGTTGTGTTTCTAGTTTAGTTGTAATGCTTCATCAGTTTCCAAAGCCGACTTTAATGCCACTGAGTTATGGAAGTCAAATGTCCAAGAGAGGAATGTAATGGTTTTGAATTGTAATGTTGTTGACTAAAACATGGAGTCTCTGTGAAATACATTCTGGGTGCGCCCAGAGCAGCAATTGACATTTTGTTGCTCAGTGAGATCTGCATTTAATGTGAAGTTTGAACACTGCTTCACTGGCAAACAGGTTGATCAGTGAGGCTTACTACTTATATTATGCTGCATTGCTTCAAGGATTGTTTTAAAGAAAGGTGCCGGCTGGTGCCTGATAATGCTGCAGGAGCCGAAGGAAAGTTATGCTGTCTTTCGCACTCCCGTGACAAAGGGAAGAGTTTACCTCTTGAGGTTGCCATGGGTCATTCGACCAAGGATCCATGGGAACTGGCAACAGGTGGACTTGGAAAGCTAGAAAGTTCTGGAAAATGCCATTACGCATGTGTGTAATGTTTAAATCGACAAGCACCAAAACAGTCAGACAGAAAAGCTTTTGGGGAAAGCGTGGATGCACGGCTTTCCATGCCCATTGAAGGAAGTATCTGTTGTGTATGCCTGTTTTCGGAGCTTATCAGTGATACTGTCTAAGATGAGGAGGTGTTCTGCAGTGACCTCAAAGGTGAAGTGTTTCTAAACCATGTACCAATCATTCATCTATTTTCTTTACTGCATTTCTTTGTTATGTATGCTGATTGAGAATAATGGGGCCACAAAGAGCCATTAGCTATTCTAGCTGAGTGTTGTGAGTGAGTAATTGCCTCTCAACATACAAAGTTTCTTCATTCTGTGTGCTGGGGCTGTTAAATTATTTCGGTGCACTTTTGAAGCAAAACAGCAAGTTAGGAGCTTTGTCCCAGCAGTCCAAAGGAAACAGAACACCAGGGAAATCCAAGCCTTTACCATTATTTGCAACCAAATCATCATTACAACGGATACCAGAGAGTATTGACTCCCAAGCCTGGAATCAATAGTTTTAAATAACCTTTTAGATTTTAATCTGTCTAGGAATTGGTGAACTGTATTGTAAAGTATGCTTGCTTCTCTGACACCAGTACTCGTTAATGCTTTCGAATAAAGCAAAGTAAATGTTTCTGTTTCAAACTCAAATCTGGATACTGCTTAAACTTTTGCTATTAAGGGGTAGGTGAATTAGAAGCAAATAGTATGCTACACTGTAGGTTGATGGTTTAATAAAAAAGGAAATCAAAGAATGTTAATGTGTGTCCTTTATCGTGAGAAAATTGGGTACATTGTATAGAATAGTCATTTATGTTGGTTTTTTAAAGTTTTGGCGTTAAAGAGATTATGAAAAATAATATACTTGGAACAAAAAGGTTAGCGAGACAATAGAAAGCAGGTTGTGTTTTTATTTATGTAGACAAGTTGACTCTATTCATTTGAAGCAGTATGGGTGATTTCCACAGCGTTTTAATTTAGGGTACCACCTTGAATTCCTTGATTTATTATTTTAAATTAAACAAATATTCTGATATAAACAGCTTTCTTCTTACCCCAGATTGTGGGGCGGGACTGTTGCATGGGTATCATTAGATCATGGCTATTTCTCTGTAAGAAAGAATCAACCATGGGAATCATAAATATATTCCATGTATAGATCTCATTACAAGAGCTCAATGCTTCCGCCCACATAGAGTATGTTTGACCTGTGCAGCCATGTGGCCTCTCAATCTTCATGGGAAGAAACACTGTATTTATATTGTATTATATTCAAATAAACAAAAGGGCAATGCACCAATTATTACCTACCAAGGGATTAAATCCTTTTTGATCTTTTCTATACTTAAACTGTGAGACAAATATGTTATGACCCCACCTTGTGTATACCCATGTTGTGGGGGCAAATGTATATGTGTTTGTGTGGGTGTCAAGGAGTTCCATCCTTCTCATCTGAGTTTGATCTTTGCTGGATTTCTTGATTGATGCCTTCTTGCGTACTGCTCGAGTCTTGAATATGGCTGCACGAGTCTCTTCCGACTCCAGCGTGCGTTCAAGTACCGGGAAGCAGGGGTCCAGGAATCCAGGAAATAACAGGGTGCGCAACTAGTACACAAGTCCAGGAATCAAGAAAGGAAGGAAAGGGACTAGAACTGGGTTAGAGTGGAAGAAGCAAGGGAAACAATACCCCGAGCCACGGAGCACACGTCTGGTCTCTACTTCGCAATAGCATTGAGACGCGCGGGCCCGCGGGGGCGTGGCATATTTATGGAATGTACTACATCCGCCGTGAAGGCTGGTGCGAGGCGTGTCACGTGATACGGCCATGTTGGGAGAAACAATGAATGCAAGCCCCGCCGTGACAAGGACCAGGAAGTCCAGAAAGGGCGCGTTCTGTGGGTCATGACAGTGGGAGCAACTCAATGTATCAGGTATCAGGTAATTCCAAATCTTTTTCAACCGTATTAATATAATACTCACTTACAACTTTACTTGAGACCCTTTTAAACCCCAGCTCCAGAATCCAGCCCTTCTCGTATATCACATATGGAATCTGCACATTTTACCCACCTATTTGCCGATTTCACTTCCTTTCCCCAGCCTCTTGTGTCACTAACCATGTGACAGAACCTTCAGGAATATTCCAGAGTCTTGTAGCACCATCTCACCTCCTCTGACTTCTGGCAAGCTGCACCCATCTCTTCCTGTGCTCAGAAGAAAATGTTACATGCCATCCTTTCTTCTTACACTTCTGAATAATACATGTGTTCATTCTCAAGGCCTATCATCTAGTTACACTGTGCAAAGCAGGCTGCTCACCCTTAAAGTCTAACTTTCTGCTTTTTCTGTACCTAACCTTCGCAAGCAAAACTGTCCATGCAAGCCATGCAAGTGCTGTAATATAAATATGTTACTGCCTGATGCCCCCAAAGCAAACCTCCTTTGGTTTACCCTCAATGCCACACATCAGTACTAGTATCCTAAATCACACACATAGCACATGCACCAACATTAGCACTTTTAAAACTGGTTCACGACATATCTGTTGGTTATCAGTGGCATCGTGCAATTAGTGCACTCCAGTTTTCCTCACGGAACCAGGCCAAGGTACCAGTACACTATATAATAAAAGAACCCAGTCACATTTGAAGAATTGCAGCTATGCATGCCGGTTTGAAATTAACCTCAAGCAAATGGGTAGCAAACTCCCTATATAAGTGAATGTGTCATCATTGCTAAGAGTATCTTTACAGTCCTCAATAAATGTCACAGTTCAGTCCCAAAATAGTCTGTCTCCACTGCCCCTTTGTACTGCCTTTGCTGGGGTCCAGAAGGAGTTCCAGGCACAAGCATAGCAATGTAATTGTGTTTAAAGAAAAGCCATTATATCCCTTAAGCAAAGGGATTTGGTCGATTAGTTCTGCACCCACATCATAGGCCATGCTAGATTACACACTGTGGGCCACATTAGAAGTTTGTCAGAGCAGTAATAAAAGTGGCAAGGTTTCTGTTACTGCAACTTTATTTGGCCATAACGGAATTACTGACATTTTTGCTGCACCACTGAATTCCAGGTTTGATCTTAAAATGGAGGATTTAGCCAATGTTTTAAAGTCACATGAGTTACTGTGGCAGAATTGCCACTCACTGTAATTCTGCCAAAATCCCCATGGAGTCACATGGATTCCAAAAATGGGGACTAACTCAGTTGGGCCTTGATAAGTCCATGGGACCGAGTGGTAGTAACGGTAAATGAGTTCAGTGGTAATGTGGCATTTACCACTGGATTACCACCAAATTCAAAATGAGGCTTTGTGTGCCTTAAATAAGTCTCATCATTTTACACTATTTCACTGTGCATCCAGTTCCACCACCTCTGGGAAGCACACAGCCATTATAGGTTTTCTCCACAGTGTCCTCCTGTCTGTCAGTAAGACGTGTAGTCAGGAAACTGCTTTCTCCCCATGCCTCCATCTAAGACCCTGAATATATTACACCTGCATCTGTTTCTACATAATTTGGGGGAAAGCAAACGTCATTTTACCACATGGGAATCTGGCTGAAACCGGTCTGCAGTGGCAGTCAGATTTGGACAAGTATTACATCAGCCATCCAGAAACATCCAATAATTTAGTGCACTTTGATTAGTAAACCAGTGGCATTGGTTTGTGCACTGGGTGTACTGGCACCAGATTTAGGCAAACAGTGACCATTAGTGGCATAGATAGAATGTGTGTGTATAAAGGAGGGTAAGTCCCAATTTTTTGGTAAAGGGGGATTGAGCTGAAAACGGGACTTGGTTCTTACAGAGGGAACAAAGGGACACAAGCTCAATTACCCCTCTTTTTGTCCGCCTCGCAGTAGGGCAGGGACAGAGGGATTTTTGGATAGATATATTTCTTGTCTATCTGAGAGTCGCATAAAAATATTTCATTATTCAGAGGGTAGTCACAGTAAAAAACATATTTTAATAGTATAATTTATACACTTTTGTAGGTGGTTGGTGCTGTCCACCAGGCACCTCCAGACTTAGAAAACAATACATACAACTAAAAAGTCCAAACTAACACATACATATTCTGCTTGTGGTGTCTAGGTTAGTAGAGTGACAATTCTAATGATGCACTTTGTCAATTTTAATTTGTTGACTTTCGAAAAATGGGGAAACTAAGACATTCAATGTACAGCATGCAATTTTAAACGCTGCAAGAAAACACAGTTGTTTCAGTGTTAGGATGTCTACATATGTTTCGGCACATAATATGCATCAACACCATCCCTGGTGTTCTGCTATTTTAGTTGTGGCCCTCTTCAGGACAGAATGTTGTTTTTCGGAATGACAAAAAGTTCAGAAAAAAACCCCAGGTGTTCACGTTGTTTTTCAGTGCTGTAAAGGGTGGAAAATATGGAATTTGTGTTAGTGGTGTGTCTAGGACTCAACTTTGCATTAAAAACTCTTCTGATAGAAATTTATGCGACATGGATACAATCTTCTCCACATTCCCACTTCTTACTGACCTTTGTATGCTTTTGCGGTCGGACTTAAGATTATTATTTTTGTTCTAGGCAAGCGTCGAAATCGCTGTCATGCCCTGGATGTCATCATACAGTTGGTTGCCTATATCTTATTTAGGCTTAATGGTTGGTCCTTACGTCGAAGTAATTCAGACTTTCGAGCCTACGGACACAATTGAAAATTTAAAACAAACCGTTTGTTGCGTTTATGCGTGTTGGTATTTCAAACATAGAAGTTGTCTTCATTTTTTACTGACCTGAGAGTATCGTCAGAGGGTATAATTTAATTTGGCGCTAGTTGTTTTTGCAGAGATGCATGTCCCCTGCATGTGGGTTCCCAGGGGTACCTTCTTTTCCAGTTTGACAGAACCTGTGGGGGCAGATGGAATAAAACCTGCGTTTAGGAGGCCAAATCTCCACATGAGCCGTAATATACTTTTTTTCTTTTTTTCCTTTCGCTAGCGTGGTTTCGTAGTTGTTTTATGAAACATTAGCGTTTAGGTTTTGTTTACCTTCTATTTGATTCGATGAAACGATCTTTACGTATCGTAGTGCAGCTCCTCTCAGTTTCGACGTAGAGGTACCAACTTGTTTGAGTTTGGTGTTTCAAGAGATGAAATATATTACTTCCGTATTGCTTCCGTAGTTGCATATCATGTGACTGCCAAGTACGTCTTTCGAAAAACCCGTTCATTTCTTGGCGGCGCATGCGGCCATCTTGAAGTGTGTAAACTAAATGGTTGATCCTTTCTTTTTTGTAGGTTTTCACATAACGTAATTATGTTTTGTTCATTAAAATAAATATGGTGGTACATAGACACGCCTTGGCAGTGTTTTCATTGTTTACATACAGTATAGCCCGTGTATTTGTTATGGTAGAAACGAAGTCTGGGCTCCAGGGTCATATAGGCTCGAGATATTCTCTTCAGAAGAAAATTCCCCACTCTACTGATGAGTTAAGACCATTTTTTACTGTATCTAGGTCAAAAATCCATTTTTGTTCGCATTTGCGCAGAGCCAAATCACGGTCTCCGCCTCTGTTTGAAATTTGAACTGTTTGAATGATAAACCAAAAGATTTCACATGGTTTATGTTTTAGTTGGAGATAGTGGGCTACAAGAGGTTTATTAGGTGTCTGATTTCTGATGTTGGTCCGATGTTCTCCTATGCGTATTTTGATGTGTCTTTTTGTTTTCCCGATATACAGGAGTTGGCATGGGCATTGGATCGCATATACTACCCATTGCGAATTGCAGTTTGTGAACGATCTAAGTTGCCAGTCTCTTTCTTTCAATTTTATGTTTTTCATGTTTTTCGTGAGTGGGCAAACCGAACACATGCCACATTTAAAATGTCCTGTTACCGGTGGAAGGTCCCAAAGGGTGTTCTGTAAGTCTGTTTTTTTTGATTGAGGATATGTGTGGACCAAACTGTCTTTTAGGTTCTTCTGTCTTTTAAACGCAAATCTAGGAGGTGCAGGATTGAAGTCCTCCGTTTTTATGATGTGCCAGTTCTTTAGGACTAGTTTGCGTAGCTTGTGGCTAATCGGGGTGAAAGTTGTGATGCATGTCATTTTTTCCACAGTTGTTTTTCTGGGCGGGTTTAAACATGTATCTCGATTTTTATTTTTCGCACTTTTATAGGCCACATTTATATACTTTTTCGGATATCCTCTTTGTTCCAGACGTTTTTTCAGTTGTTTGCCATGTATCCTATAGTCTTCTAGATTCGTGCAATTACGGCGTACTCTTAGGAATTGGCCTATCGGAAGGTTGGTCTTGAGGCTTGCTGGATGGTAGCTCTTGAATTCGAGAAGTGTATTCTTATCCGTTTTTTTCCGATATAAGTTTGTGGTGAGGGAGGCATTTGGCTCTGTTCTGATTTCTAGATCCAAAAAAGGGATGCTCTTTGTGTTGTGGCACATAGTGAATTTAATGTTCACATTGCATTGGTTTAACCATTTTTGGAATTCTAGCAGGAGTGAATTGGAGCCTCTCCATACTAGAAAACAGTCATCGATGTATCTGTACCATGCGATGATGTTGGTTTTAAACGGATTATCGATGTGATAGATAGACTTGGTCTCTACAGAGTCCATATATAGGTTTGCAATATCAGGGGCAAATGTTGCACCCATACTGGTTCCATGTCTTTGGTTATAGAAAGAATCTCCACAGATGAAGTAATTCTCCATAAGGGCCAGTCTTGCGCATTCCAGGATGAAGGGGGTTGGAACTGTCTTGTTGTTCATAATTCGTTGGTTCAAGTATTGTTCCAGTATTTTTAAACATTCGAGCTGCGGGATGCTGGTGTATAGAGCGACTACATCTAGTGTTGCTAGAATGTCTCCTTGTTCCGTGGTTATATTTTCTACGATCTTTATCATACTCGTCGTGTCCTTAACATATGATTTCATGCGTGATACGAAAGGTCTGAGGAACCAATCGACGTAAATTGACAGAGGTTCGAGGATCGAGTCTATTGCCGACACTATTGGTCTCCCTGGGGGTGTTGTGCTGTTTTTATGTACCTTAGGGAGTAGGTAGAATGCTGGGATAGTAGGATTGGTTTTGATTAGAAAACATTTTTCATCATGATCTATCCACCCTTCGGCTTCTGCATGTTGCATTAGACTCGATATCTCCTCTTTCAGGCGTGATGTCGGATCGCCTTGTAGGCGTTTATAGAATTTCTCGTCTTGTAGATGTAGTCTGATTTCCTCGTTGTATGCGTTTTTGTTCCATAGGACTATTCCCCCTCCTTTATCTGCAGGTTTTATTACGAATAGTTCATTTGTTTGTAGGTCTTTCAATGCCTGTCTTTCCATTGGGCATAGATTGTCTTTGGAGAAATTGTTGGTGCATAGTAGTTTTTTAGTTCCTTCAATTATTTTATTTTCAAAAGCCGCGATCGCCGGGCTTATCATATTGTTCGTAGGGAAGAAGGTCGACGGAGGTTTTAGGCCCGTTGTGCTCTTTTCTTTTTCTTTGTTCCCTATTTTGGGGTTTCGGAAAAAATATTTTAGCCTGATTGTTCGGAAGAATTTTTGTAATTCGATCTCTGTTTGGAAGTTTTCTGCCTTTTTAACCGGTACAAAACTGAGGCCACGGCTTAATACCTTGATCTCACCTTCTGTAAGAACGTGAGTGGAGAGATTGAAGATAGGGATTACCAATTCTGCACAGGTCCGTTCCAGTTCCGTGTTTGCATCCGCTGTGTGGCTTGGGATCGGTTGCGGCCTCCTTGTGCCCTCCCTTGAAATTCAAGAGCTACCATCCAGCAAGCCTCAAGACCAACCTTCCGATAGGCCAATTCCTAAGAGTACGCCGTAATTGCACGAATCTAGAAGACTATAGGATACATGGCAAACAACTGAAAAAACGTCTGGAACAAAGAGGATATCCGAAAAAGTATATAAATGTGGCCTATAAAAGTGCGAAAAATAAAAATCGAGATACATGTTTAAACCCGCCCAGAAAAACAACTGTGGAAAAAATGACATGCATCACAACTTTCACCCCGATTAGCCACAAGCTACGCAAACTAGTCCTAAAGAACTGGCACATCATAAAAACGGAGGACTTCAATCCTGCACCTCCTAGATTTGCGTTTAAAAGACAGAAGAACCTAAAAGACAGTTTGGTCCACACATATCCTCAATCAAAAAAAACAGACTTACAGAACACCCTTTGGGACCTTCCACCGGTAACAGGACATTTTAAATGTGGCATGTGTTCGGTTTGCCCACTCACGAAAAACATGAAAAACATAAAATTGAAAGAAAGAGACTGGCAACTTAGATCGTTCACAAACTGCAATTCGCAATGGGTAGTATATGCGATCCAATGCCCATGCCAACTCCTGTATATCGGGAAAACAAAAAGACACATCAAAATACGCATAGGAGAACATCGGACCAACATCAGAAATCAGACACCTAATAAACCTCTTGTAGCCCACTATCTCCAACTAAAACATAAACCATGTGAAATCTTTTGGTTTATCATTCAAACAGTTCAAATTTCAAACAGAGGCGGAGACCGTGATTTGGCTCTGCGCAAATGCGAACAAAAATGGATTTTTGACCTAGATACAGTAAAAAATGGTCTTAACTCATCAGTAGAGTGGGGAATTTTCTTCTGAAGAGAATATCTCGAGCCTATATGACCCTGGAGCCCAGACTTCGTTTCTACCATAACAAATACACGGGCTATACTGTATGTAAACAATGAAAACACTGCCAAGGCGTGTCTATGTACCACCATATTTATTTTAATGAACAAAACATAATTACGTTATGTGAAAACCTACAAAAAAGAAAGGATCAACCATTTAGTTTACACACTTCAAGATGGCCGCATGCGCCGCCAAGAAATGAACGGGTTTTTCGAAAGACGTACTTGGCAGTCACATGATATGCAACTACGGAAGCAATACGGAAGTAATATATTTCATCTCTTGAAACACCAAACTCAAACAAGTTGGTACCTCTACGTCGAAACTGAGAGGAGCTGCACTACGATACGTAAAGATCGTTTCATCGAATCAAATAGAAGGTAAACAAAACCTAAACGCTAATGTTTCATAAAACAACTACGAAACCACGCTAGCGAAAGGAAAAAAAGAAAAAAAGTATATTACGGCTCATGTGGAGATTTGGCCTCCTAAACGCAGGTTTTATTCCATCTGCCCCCACAGGTTCTGTCAAACTGGAAAAGAAGGTACCCCTGGGAACCCACATGCAGGGGACATGCATCTCTGCAAAAACAACTAGCGCCAAATTAAATTATACCCTCTGACGATACTCTCAGGTCAGTAAAAAATGAAGACAACTTCTATGTTTGAAATACCAACACGCATAAACGCAACAAACGGTTTGTTTTAAATTTTCAATTGTGTCCGTAGGCTCGAAAGTCTGAATTACTTCGACGTAAGGACCAACCATTAAGCCTAAATAAGATATAGGCAACCAACTGTATGATGACATCCAGGGCATGACAGCGATTTCGACGCTTGCCTAGAACAAAAATAATAATCTTAAGTCCGACCGCAAAAGCATACAAAGGTCAGTAAGAAGTGGGAATGTGGAGAAGATTGTATCCATGTCGCATAAATTTCTATCAGAAGAGTTTTTAATGCAAAGTTGAGTCCTAGACACACCACTAACACAAATTCCATATTTTCCACCCTTTACAGCACTGAAAAACAACGTGAACACCTGGGGTTTTTTTCTGAACTTTTTGTCATTCCGAAAAACAACATTCTGTCCTGAAGAGGGCCACAACTAAAATAGCAGAACACCAGGGATGGTGTTGATGCATATTATGTGCCGAAACATATGTAGACATCCTAACACTGAAACAACTGTGTTTTCTTGCAGCGTTTAAAATTGCATGCTGTACATTGAATGTCTTAGTTTCCCCATTTTTCGAAAGTCAACAAATTAAAATTGACAAAGTGCATCATTAGAATTGTCACTCTACTAACCTAGACACCACAAGCAGAATATGTATGTGTTAGTTTGGACTTTTTAGTTGTATGTATTGTTTTCTAAGTCTGGAGGTGCCTGGTGGACAGCACCAACCACCTACAAAAGTGTATAAATTATACTATTAAAATATGTTTTTTACTGTGACTACCCTCTGAATAATGAAATATTTTTATGCGACTCTCAGATAGACAAGAAATATATCTATCCAAAAATCCCTCTGTCCCTGCCCTACTGCGAGGCGGACAAAAAGAGGGGTAATTGAGCTTGTGTCCCTTTGTTCCCTCTATAGATAGAATGTGGCAGCAGCTTCATGAAAGTGACTAACAATGTAATACTGACATATGTTGTGGCCAAGAGCATCACAAATATTTTGTAAAATTCTCCTGTGTACTGATGGTGACAAGGCATTGCCTGGATTTTTTTATGTATTACCCTAGAGAATGAGTTGTAAAGTGTTTTGATTTTTCACCCCATTTTCTCACACATTGTGCTGTAAAATAAACCCCATTTGAACACATTATTTTAAAAAAAATGTGTTGAGGAAGAACCCCTCTGAATTACCCTATTTTAGTTACGCCCCTTCACTACAATGGGCTGCTCATTCAAATTGGGAGATGTAAATGTCCCTGCAGTAAAAATAGTCAACTGCCACCACTAAACTTGAATCATTTACAATGGCAGTTATCAAAAACCTGCAGCTCATCAACAAGCAATCCAACAGGGAGGCTTGCGGAAAAAGTAGAGGCAAGGTTTTTTCCCATACATCTGTGCAGAAATGGGTCAAATAATCAGCATACTATTGCCAGTAACCTCCGGATTATCATAATGATGTATACAATGAGCCTTAGACAAAAAGTCAATATGATACATTTTGTCGGTTACATTAACAATAAGCTTCTTAATGCAACTCTGGTTTGACCTTCGGGAGAAAAGCTTTAAAGCACCGTCGGAGCTCAGTACAATTCCTCTCGGTCTACCAACATAACACAGACCACTGCCTCTAACGGACTTTCGATTATATATAAAAAGATCTAGCCACATACCCTGCATCCACATGACCCATTCTCAGGTAGCTAAACCTGCATCACAGAGCGGGGCATGTAGCTGGTTTGAATTATGCATCTGATAGAGACACACGCCAATCCTGCAGGTCTTAAGGGAACTTGTGTGCTTACCAACCAATCATCCCTTGCTCCACCCCACCTCCCTAAAAATTGTTGTGGTTGCTGTTTCACTTGCTTCTCTAATGGCTGTGGTTCTCCTCTGTCTGAGGATCATGTACATAACAGCACCAGAAACATGAGAAATAATAAGTACAGGTACAGTGGTATCAGTCATTATAATCCAACTATCATTACCAATTCATTTTACCCACGTCATCCTATCGCATGCAGCATCCAATGTTGTACATAGTCTGATCATTCAGTGAACCAATTCGAGGGCACATTTTTCTGGATTGTGCACGGTTTCAATCACAGACAATGCTTTGTTTACATCCGATAATGTTTGTATTGGTGTCAGTAGCTTGTTCATATTTTCCAATCGATAGAGGATTACATTAGTCCAGTCAAAAATGTTCTTGTACTTCATCCGGATATCACATTGTATTACTCCCTGAAAGTTCACTGCATGTCCCTCAGCTAGTCTAATCCGAGAAAGTGACATGTCAAATTAAAATCCATGTTTATAGGACAGGCAACAGTTATTTAAGAGGAACATGTGGGTAATAAGCGGGATCAGTGATTTGGCTGGTCCTCACCTGTGGACCTGGCCCATGACTCTCATTATGCAACCCCCCTTTATTTTCTCCACACATTTGATTTGCAGGATTTCTCTTATACTCTAGTCTGGTCCCAGTCCAATCCACTGGACTGGTTTTAGTTCAGATTTACACAACACGTATTGGTGTACATTGCTAGGAATCTGCACTTCCCAGATGTCTCTGTTCATTACGAACCCCAGATACAGCTTACTTAGATTCCAGTGCTCATCCGATATGTTGGAGCCCATATCGGCAGGTGCTGAACAAACATCCTCCTTCATCAATGTCAACGCACCACATTGGTCCATGGCCACAGCTTCGTTGGAACTCAGGCAACTTCCTTCAACACTTCTGGCCAGGACTGGTGAGGGACGTGATCGCTGATGGATCTCAGCTGGTTGTTCAGATAATCCTGTATGTCTCTTCAGGTGATGTTTCATTCTTTTTTTTAGGAATGCATCAGTGATGTTGAAAATGAGACATTACATATTACATTGTTTATGACACTGATCAAATCTCTCACTTTCAAATCTCCTAATAATCATATTTATGTCTGTAAATTGAAATCTGGTTACTAACCCCTAATATGTTGCCTTGGTCACCTAACTTTTCTTGATTGCCATTCCCCTTGTGGATAGACCTTTACTTTCCATTGGACGGCATATCTTTCTGCTGGGCCAGCCTAATCGCAGCACCTCTTGAGCAATTAGGAAAATAAGTGACTGGGACGTTGAATATTGATAAAAACGAAAAGCATTGTGCCAAACATTGCATTTAGCACTACTGCCCATCCTATTGTGAGCATACCCGTAGCCAGCCATCTTTGGGTGTATCATGGTTGCTCCTTTTCACTATTTAGGTTTGACGACACAAAAAAGCATATTTTGCCCATACGTACAAACTGAAGTCTTTTAAAGTGATATCCGAAATCGGCTTTGAATCTTACTATCTGTAACACAATGTTCTTCGGGTACAAATCTGGGTACACCACTATGAGGATGTTAAAACATGGACCCCCTGTTGCTTCATTCTCTGTGGGAGGCATATAGATGCCAGGCACTACCATAGTCTCTATTTTTCACGGCAAAGACATAGCATAACACAGCTCACCTGTGAAACCCTTGTTAAATCACAATAGCTCCTTACTAGTTGCTGAGGTCCATCTGTCATTAATTGTTTAATTCTTCTGTGCAGCTGTCCTTTTGTTTCTAGATACACATATTTAGCACAATATTATGTTAAATTAGTTTCTGTGTCAGCCTCTTCATTTCAATTACTTTTGATCTTCTTGGCATTTCTGTGTGTTTAGTTTTAATTTGGCGTAAACGCTTAATAAATGTTAAAAAAAAAATACGCCTAGGAATTTATGGTATTGGCTTTGTTCATTTATTCCCGTTCTCAAACAGCTCTTGTCTTAGCAAGTACCTCTCCTTCCCAGTTCTCTGGAACCCACTCTGCTAATGCCTTGCGCACTGAGGGCGTCTGCTCGTAAATACACTTTTCAGCTCAGGGATAAACCGGAAACAATACTTCCCCCTAAATTCCCAAAAGGATGTCCCACAAGTGCCTCCCTGCCAGGTCACTATGGGCCTTCTTTTCCATAATGGCCAATTGCTTATCTGCTTACTGGTTGTTTGCTGAACATTCCTTTTCCCAATTGTTATTGTCTATTTCTCCCATATAAAAGTTTCAAACTATTTCTCTTCTCCCGATACCCGGCTCACAAAACGAATGATTAAAGTAGTAGACATAACAGGACTGACAACACCATTTGCTGTGATGATCTGCGGTGCTGCTGATTTGCACTCTGTGGCCTGTACCGAGGTCGGAACATCTCAACAGTGGAGGCAGTCCCAGTACTCAGCAGAGCCTAGAACGGCCTAGCTCACCTTTCCGCCAGGCCGGCCCTTCTCTGACAGCTTTGGGCATAATACAAGTCACATGGTCGGAACCAGTGGCGCTGTGTGTGCTCTAGGGCTCTTGGGCAGAGCCTCCTGTACCTACTGATAGACGCATTAGACAGCGTTCAAACATGTGTGTAAAATATCCAAGTACTGAATTATCCATCAACAGCACTGTGTGTTTGTCCACAGGCACTGGTGGAGTATCTGGCAAACGCAGGTGTCCACCAGTGTGTATCTCGTATGGGCTCAACGCCGTTACTCTGCTAGCAGTATCTCAAATGCTCATTGGCGCTAGCACGAGTGCATCTAGCCACTTCAAACCAGCTCCTGCACATATCGTGGCTACATTATTTTTCATGCATCCATTTATTCATGCCACTTACCCCACAGATTGTGGATTGTATGGGCAATGGAGCTTCTGTTTTATGCGTATTACCATCCCGAGCTCATTTATCAATTTTTCAGTGAAGTGAGTGCCTCTATCACTGTTAATACTCACTGGCATACTAAACATAGGGATAAAGTTATGTATCAGTGTTTGAGGACTGCCTGTGTGTTCGCACTGTGAGCTGGGAATGGCTCCATCCACTGTGAAAGAAAAGAAACACGGATTACTACAGACACATACACCAGGCATGCCACTTTGACATATAAGTAAAGTAACACTGGAGTTGAGTGAAAGGTGTCCATGGAGCTGGTGTGCCCTGTAAGGGATTTCAATCAGGCACACACCCAAGTCTCGCCCAGCATGTAGTGCGCAAATGAAACCCTTATTTATTTTTGTCTAAAAATTCAATATTCTGAATGATATACCACTCATATCAAACCCTTCTCAAAATACCCCCAGATTACACTAAACCAGGAATCAGGCTAGCTGTAAAGGTAATTATGTATTTATTGACGTGGAAATTAAAATCACAATATATTTTTAATAGGTAACAACAATCACCAATGGGTGACAAGAACAATGAATAATATTGTTAATGCACTGGGAATCAGGTAATGAACACAAAAAGAGTGCAGCAAAGAAAAGAATACTTTCAGGTTGGTTTGGAATAGATAGCACTATGGTTAGAGGTTCCGCCTGCAACACCCCTCAACCCACCAATAGGCAATTTAAATAGATGTGAGGAGAGAGCAGGTACTCAGGAATAACACAGACCAACATAAGATCACTCCCACCTTTCCCCCTTAAACACAAGAGAAAAACAGATTCGACTTTTCAACTGCCAGAATGGCTTTGAAACTGGCTGAGCAAAAAAACTAAATTTGGTCAAAAATTCTTAAATGATTACATTTCTATGGGAGCCGCTTCGAACAGCTGTAACCAATCATAAGCAATGATTTCATCAAAAGAAAACATTTGGAATCTCAAAGTCAAAGTGGGAAATAATTTAAAGGCGATTCACATGTGTAAAACTTTTGCAAGACGTAAATTTGTGGCAAACTTTTACTTATGCGATTTTTTGATAAAAACGGGTCAACCGACAATAAAGACACGAATTTGGACAAGGACTTCAGTTTAAAATCAGAAAATATGGATATGCACTTACTCAAGACTAGAGCATTAAGACTAGACAACCAAGTTGGGACAAAGTAAGCTCTGAGACTGATTCATGACTTCAGTAACAGATCCCCATCACCTTCCCTGGTGGAACCAGTCCAAACACTCAAAGTGGGATTTTTGGATCAGAGTTACACAAATAAAAATGACTATGAAAATGATACTTATCAAATAGACAGGATAGAATAGCACTAAAGATTCTGACACTGTTACTGGTTATGGAAGTAAGGATAGTTCAGAGATTAGGATGGAACAAGATAATGCAAGGTAGACAATAGTTCTCTAGCGTCCTGTTAATACTCACAATCCACTGGGATTTAAGGTTTTTGGCCCGTCAATATTCTGGTCAATGGACCGGTCTATCAGGGAAGGACAGCACATCAGGCATGGGACTGGATCAGCTAGGCTGGTCACCGGAGCGGCACAGGATCTTCCCTTCTTGTTTCTGGATATTTCAGATCAGCGGGATTGCGAGTTCAGCAGGCAACCCTTTGTGGTAGCAAGCCCAATAGTTTCAGGATGCTAGTTTCAGGATGCTTTCCCACACCACAGCGCTACAGTGGGTTGTGAGGATAAATTGAGGATTACGGCCTTGCTGAAAATGGTTCAGCTATTGCTTGGCCTGGTCCTTGGCATCTGGATCTGGAAGGATGTTAAGAGCTGGATGTTGAATGCTGGATCAGAGTGCTTCACTGGACTCAGAAGAGTCAGTGTGTATGTGTTGTCAGATGTCTCTATGTATCCTTTCAAATGACATCACAAAAAAGGGTGTATGGTCCGGCTTCACTAAGCTTGGCCCTGTGAACTGGGATTGGATCAGAGCCTCATTTCTGCCTTGCACCCAAGTGATTGGATCAAGGACAGATGATGTCAAGTTTGAAGGTTTGGTTTTTACAATCCTTAGACCCTCCCCTAGCCACTAGTATCAGAATCGAATTTCATCCTAAATACATATTTATACATTTGTAACCTCTACAAAAATCACATACAAGGATTACATATATTATGGAGTATCTGTTCCTCAAAATCCCGCAGCTGTGAGATCTTGTTGAGCTTTTTGCTGCATTTTGTCCATTTCACCATGAAAACAATTTCTACAAATATGTGTGTTTGCCATAGGAATGTGTGTGCAAAGTTTAACAATTCTAGCATGAATACTGTTCCCATAAAACCACCTATATTGCCATTCCTGTTCAGAATATGCTACACAGTTCCTCCATGTCTTGAAATGTAGGGCCAAAAATTAAACTAACAACTCTGCCCTTTTTATATTTTTCACCATTTCTGATATCAAGTTCTGAGTCTCTAAAAATGTTCATTGCATATTCTTTAACAGCAACTGGTCCACCTTTTGTCTGTCTCAGGAGCTCAAGGAGTGGCTCCGACCCAGTGGCCAAGTTCACAACCTCTTCACACGTCCATTTCCTGGCCTGGAGGATCTGCCATTGTTCAGTCTCTAGCTGCAGACAAAAGTCTGTCCTACCCCACAATTATCATATGCCAGTGAGTATCTGCTGAGATGAATGCCCTCCCCCTGGGTGGGAACCTGTTTTTCAACTTCTGGCAGGCCCAGCCAGGCTAGTTTATTCTTAATTTCTTGACTTACTTTAAGCTTTAATCAGGAGAGCCTATTTGACAGGAGCTGTCATTCACAGGTAGCCCAGTGTGGCTGCACGCAGATTTTTGACAGGAACTGTCATTCACAGGCAATCCAGTTTTGCTGAGAAGGTGTATTGCTCTTAACCTTTCAGGAATTTGGACATTCACAGTGCTTCCTTAGGTTAAATGAATTTTAGCACCAAGCAAGATTTTGAGTTTTAGGAAGTGTTATGTACAGGCATTTTGGAGTTTCAGCAGTAAAGTAAATGTCATTTAAAGGCACATTTTGGAGTTTCACTGGCAAAGAGCAGCTGCTCCCTCGGTACCCCATGTTTACTTGTCATGGAGCCCACTGGCACTTTTTCTGCAGCATGTGCTCTGTTCCACCACACATGCACCATGGGTGGTAGGTTGTGCAGCCATCTTTTTGTGTGTTGAAACGAAGTTTTGGAGGTTTTGGCCCGCCCAAGGGTTTTGCTGCCATTTTACTGTTTCTTGCACCATAGATAGTAGAATGATGCCGCATAGCACAGCAGCGTGGCTCAATACATCGCACAAATCACCCCTCTCGACTTCGTTTTGACCTCAAGGCTAGAGGGAGTCGGGTGAGTGGGATGTTCTTTTCTGTCCATGTCAAAAAATTCAGTTACTTCTCCCGTCAGTGAATGAGGCGACACGCTCTCCTCGCCGGTTCGGGTTGGAATGGGACGATACTCCGGATTCCTTGGGTTTTTCCTAGCGGTCCCCGAGTGGTCCTCCTTGGTGATTCTTGGGATTTTATTGCCAATCACTCCACTAGAAAACAGAACATAACGCGGTTATGAAAATGTTCCCACTACTGTGCCCACACATCTTCGGTGGATCTCAGCATTGGGAAAGACACTTGCATTCCCTAACAATTGGCAATATTCCCCGCCTATGTTTACTAATGGTATTACAGGTGGATTCTGTAGGTGAGGCCTGGGATGGTAACCTCTCCTCCATTTTTGAAATTCTATTTCCTACCGTATCACTAGTGCTGACTGGAAGGCTTTCTTTAGGTTTGCCAGGACCCTGAGATTTACTCTCCAGTTGGGACCGGGCTTGGTAATAACTAGGGTCCAACTTAATCTCGAGTTGGTTGAGGATGTCACTGCTCATATAAAAGGTGGAAGGAACACCTCGCACAACACAACAAGTATGTACTATGCTTTTGTCATCCCTAAAAATTGTGATCATGCAACTGCTAAGCAGAGGATGTGTGGAGCGGGGCGTTTCCAGGTCCCATACCATTGCTGCACGGACTCTATGGCAGGTAGGATGGGAGTTTTTTTTAATAATACATTGCTAATGAAGCTTTCTTCGCTATTCAAGTTGTTTGTTTGTTTGTTTGTTTATTTGTTTGTTAATGCATGCCAAACCCTTAGGTAGATGGGTGCAACAGAAACAAGAAATCATATTGCTTAGTTACAGTACAAGGTAGCAATACATAGATCAAGTGAATGCAATAGGAACAAGATACAAAATACATCAAATACATAAAAGCGGTCTTGGTAAGTCAACATGTAACATGAGTATCAGTATATGCAGACATACATATACACATGCGTACATACTACCTTACATGTCTACAATGTCGTGTATCCATGGTACGTACATATATGACAGAGCAGAAAGCCATGCGTGCACGGTTAACCAAAGTACAGTATGATTTAGCAGAAGCAAGGGTCATGTATGGGCCGGAGAGGTGGAGGTGTAAATCATCAGTTAGGTGTCATTGGTGTGTAGCCAATTGAGTATCTTATGTCTAAATTTAGGGTAGGGTTGTTCTAGTCTAATGTCAACTGGTAGTTTGTTCCAGCATTGTGCGGCTTTAACAGGGAAACTGGTTCCTCTCGCTGTCGAACGTTTGAACCTGGGAATCTCCAACATAAATGAGTAGGGACGGGTAGCTGTACTCCTAGTAAATGTATCCGCTAAGTATGGAGGTGCTCGGTTATTCAGGCATTTGGACGTACGGGATGCTGTTTTGAGGAGAATTCTGTCTGTTATTTTCAGCCAGTTAACCTCTTTCCTGAATTCGGTAATATGCTCTCTGTGAGGGATGTTCAACGCTGCCCTCAGGGCGTTGTTCTGCAGTCTTTGAATTTTGTCTGTGATATATTTGTTGGCTCCTGAATATAGGGCATTACAATAATCTAATCTTGACATGATGAGAGCATTGGCTAGTGTGATACAGCTAGCACTCGAGAGGTATGGTCTGGAAGCTCTGATGAGTTTGCAAGTATAAGTTGTGGATGAGGCGAGGGAGTTGACTTGCTTTATGAGAGTGAGGGAGGAGTCCAGGTAGAATCCTAAAGTTTTGACTACAGACATCACCTTGATAGGGTTGTTATCATTGTTAAAGGATGTGTAGTTTGGGCTGAGTTTTTGAATGTTGGCTTCAGAACCTAAGATTAGTAATTCTGTTTTTTCGTCATTCAGGCAGAGGCCATTGGATGCCATCCATGCCTAAATGAGGGTGTAAATCTTGTTCACCAAGTCTGAGTCTGCCTCGAAGTTGCCCGAAAGGGGTATGAGGATCTGTGTGTCATCTGCATAGTTAGTGTAGGTGACACCCAGTCTGTCCAACTTGTCAAACAAAGGCTTGGTGAAGATATTATACATGGTAGGGGAGACGCAAGAACCTTGTGGGACCCTACAGCTTATTCTGATAGGGTCGGCAGCGGCTGAAGTAGAGAAGACTCTCATGGTCCGGTTAGCTAAGAAGGATTGGACCCAAGCTATAGCATCTTTGGTGAAGTTAGTGGCAGATTTGAGGTGGTTGCATAAAATACATGATCCACCAAGTCAAACGCTTGCGACAAGTCCAGTAGGAGTAGCAAAGCAATTTTTCTGTTATCCTTTAATTCTTCCATTTGTGTCTTAAGGTCTAGCAATGCTGTTTCAGTGCCATGGAGGGGGCGGAAGCCTGATTGTCGTGAGCCAAGTAGGTGGTTCACTTCCAGATAGTCCTGGATTTGTATGTAAGCAGCTCTGTCTAAGATTTTGAGTAGAAATGGCACGGTGGTGATAGGTCTGTAGTTGGTGGGGATAGGAGGGACCAGAGTTTGTTTTTTAAGTAACGGGAGGACCCATGATTCTTTAAGATTGGCTGGTACTGTATTAGATTTGAATGAGGAGTTTATAAGCTTGGAGGTAAAAGGGGCTAGGTCTCTAGCTGCATCCCTTATTATCTGTGCTGGGAAAATGTCTCCTTTACAGTTAGAAGGTTTAAGGGAGAGTATTATGTTTTCTGTTTCAATAGTGGAGATGGTCTTGAATCTAAAGGGTGTAGTTGTCCTAGTTGCCGCGGGTTGAGTAGTTTGTTGGTCAAGGGTAGCTAGTGAGGCCTTTTTTTTAGCAATTTTGCATTTTACGGACGTAATTTTGTTAGATAGAGCATTGTGTATGTTCGTACACCATGTTTTATCCTTTGGGGCATTGTCTACCGGTTGGATTGGGGATTATAGTTCACGGAGGATGGAGAATAATTCTTTGGTGTTGGATTTAGCTTTCTCGATCCTGTCATTGAAGGTGTTCTTTTTGGTTTTGGTTATTTCTTTTTTGTACATTTTAGCAAATTCCGTTAGAATATTTTTGTTATTTTCAGAGGGGGAGTGACGCCAAATAGATTGGAGTTTCCTTTTTTGTGATCTTAAGGATTTGAGATGGGGAGTGAACCAGGCATTCAAGTGCGCTATTTGCCTAGCTTTGCGCAATTTGACAGGAGTGATCATGTCCAGTGCCTTAGTCATAGCATTATTGAAGGTATTTACCAATGCGTCAGGGTTGTTACTTTCCATTCCAGAGAAGGCAGGAAGGAGGAGCAGGATACGTTTTTCAGCAGTAATATCCTTCTTACTTCTAGTTGGAAGAGGCGGTGCCATGTTGTTAGTCTTAGGGCTGAGAAGGTCTAATGCGGCAGAGAAGTTTATTAAGTGATGATCTGTCCAAGATTGTGGGACAATATCAGTAATGTTGATATTGCTGTTTAGTTCGGATACCCAGTCAAGGGTCCTTCCTTTGATGTGCGTTGGGGAGAGGACTTTTTGCGTAAGACCGTGGTCATTTGGTAAGGGTGCAATAGATTCAGCGTGTTTGTTGTCTGTATAATTAAAGCCTAGATTGAAATCTCCCAACAGTAGTGTTTGAGAGTGATCTTTAGTGTTGTCGGCTAGGAGACTGGTTAGATCATCTTCAAAGGTGTCTAATGGCCCAGGAGGTCTATATATCAAGTGGATGGTGAGAGTGCGGTTGTTGGAAAGGGGCAATTTGGCGGTGAGTACTTCACAAGATGTGAGGGGAGCTGAGGTGGCAAGTCTAATAGGGTAGGTTGTTTTGAAGATGATGGCTAGGCCACCACCTCTTGCATTAGGCCGGTCCACTCTAATGATTTGGTAGTTGTCAGGTACTGCTAGCATAAGAGTTGGTCCTGCGGCCTCATGTAGCCAAGTCTCAGTTATGGCCAGTAAATCGAGGTTGTCATTATTTAAGATGTCTGCAATTTCAGTAGCATGGGCTACCACTGATCTCGAGTTAATGAGGGACCCTGTTAGCATTAAGGTGCTGTCAGGGTTGGCTACTAGCGAGGTTTTGCGAGATTTCGGAGAGTGTGATTCTTGGTAGGAGTTTAGCCAGTGGTATTGGTAGTTTGTGTTAGTGTGGAGGAATGGTTCTTAGACCGGGTAATGGTTTGTTTATTAGCGTTGTTAGGGTGGTTTCTGTAGGGTTCATAGATAGGAGACAATCTAGACCTAAGTCTCAGGTGTGTATCCTTGGGTGGGTTTGTTTTGATGGCAGTGCCCATAATGGTTATGAAGGCACAGGTAAGTAGTGCAGTCTGGCTAGTTTAGTCGAACAGGTAGAGGTCATTGTCAAGCTATGCTAGGGTCATACTAACAACTAAGTGTTACTTCAGTGTAGGTGGGAGGGATGAGCTTCTGTGCTATACCTATCAGGTGCTAGTTAGGTGCTATGTGCTGATAGCTAATCACAGTCATAGTATGGGATGCAGAAAACGTTTTCAAGTACTAAGTCTGGGAGGTGCAAACATCTAGATTCGAAACTCAATGCACATGTGTGAGCAGTTTAGCAGCAAAAGGTTTGCCTGAAAGGTAAATCGCAGTTCAAGCCAGGATACAATGCACCAGCATGTAGCAGCAATAGTGGCAACAGGGTCAATCTAGTTTCAAATATCACAAAGCGGCCTAAAATTGATGTACAGTACATGTGTCATGATGTATTGGATAGGAAAAGCAGAGCATCAAAAGCAGTACAGCAGTAATTACAGTGCCTAGATTCAATTATCCAAAAAGGCAGGCAAAGGCTAAGAGATGGCAGGGCACAGGTAGGTAGCAGTACAGCAATAATTACAGTGCCTAGATTCAATTATCCAAAGAAGGCTGTTTGAGATGCAGAAGCAACTTCAATTACATACGATAGGATGTGCCAGGTATGCAATGCAGACAGGAGGCAGGCTTAGGAGTAGGCCTGGGAGAGAGTAATGGGCAGTTAGCAAGTACCGGCATGCAGCGTTAGAGGAGCTCCGTTGCTCTTTCAAAAGCATATGCACTCAGCTAGGGTGTCATGAAGGTGCTAGCCTACCAATGGACTTTAAGCAACCCGGGTGGCAGCTCTGGATAACAGAGTGTTGAAGTAAGTCTCATAGGGGTGATTCAACAGGGTTGCAGGTACATGGAGTCATAAAGGGCATAAGAATGTCACTCTGCCAGACTCACCTTGCAATGGTCGGTAGTGGCAGCAGTTGGTTCCAGGAAGACAGAGCGTAAGAGAACCAGCGCAGCCCGCAGCATGGCATGCTCAGTCAGCTCTGTCAGTGGCCTTTTTCCGGAGGCCGGCTCTCGCCTGCCGGCGAGTGTGGATTGGCTTAATAGGCACAGCCAATCCAGTCAGGCCAGTGTATGAGGCCTCTAGTGGGTGATGGTCGTCAGGTGCGGGGCGGCCATCTTGGAAGGGGGACAGCCACGTAGAAGCAGAAGCGCCTTGCTACGGCCAAAAGCGGCCAGAAGGATTTTGTTTTCCATCAAAAGTGGCTCAGATGCTATTTACTTTTAGAATTGCAGTAAATAGCGAGAAATAGCAGCGGAATGCCGCGTGGACGTCTGGGGGCAGGGGCAGCTGGATAAAATGCCCTGGGGCTAGATCAGCATCTTGCAGTATGCCAGTAGAGGTAGAGTTGCTCCGGAAACTCTAGTGGCCTCAGCTATGAGCTCCTGCTCTGCTGAGCATGGTCTGGGGCTGGAAGGCTCTGCCTGCAGCCTTTTCCTTGGCCTTCTTCTGGAGGCCAGCTCTCGCCTGCCAGCGAGTGTGGATTGGCTTAACAGGCAGAGCCAATCCAGTCAGGCCAGTGTATGAGGCCTCTAGTGGGTGATGGTCATCAGGTGCGGGGTGGCCATCCTGGAAGGGGGACAGCCACGTGGAAGCAAAGGCAGAAGCACCTTGATTCAAGTCAACTCGGACAAGGACAGACTCCTTCCCGTCATTTAACTGAATCAGGAGGTAGAGCTGTTCGCCCTTTTTCAGAATGCCAGCTAAGTTTTGTGCTGGTTTGATATCAATTTTGGCTATGGACTTGGGACTTTCTGATTGTACATTAGTATAACATTTCAATGTATCCCCTTCCAGGGTGGAATGCCACTTGAGACTGGAAGGTAGGCTGATTTGCAGAAATGGAGAGGAGTTCTCATCACCAGTTGGTTGTCCCACAGCTATGACAGTGACATCGGGAATGTCATTATTTTGAAAGTAGAACCTGATTTGGTCCGGTTTTTGTTTTTGTGCCATTGAGACTTACATGGTTGACGCTTTGTTTTAATTTAATTGGCCGGTGAGTCTGGGTCCAGAGTACCTTATTCACACAATCTATTATGGGAGACAGCCTACAGAGGATGTCATTCCCTAACAGACATGGGGTTCCTTCTTGGACCACAACTAGGACCGGACGCTTCATTTTGTGTCACCCAATTTTAATTTCCAGCTCTGCAGACCCTTCAACAGGAATTTCCTTCCCGTCAAAGTTTTGGAGCTGTCCAGGAAGAGGGGTGAGAGGAATTTGGTATATTTCCCCCCTTCCTGGTTTTAGCTGCTCAAAGATTCTCTTTGACAGCAAAGTTGCTTGGGATCCAGTGCCCACCAGTGCTGGAATTGCACATTGCCCTTGCACCTGAATGGAGGCGTAGAATCTACCTTCCTTCTCCTCCAAGGGGCAAAGGTAATGGGTGCCCTTGGTAAGCTTGATGGTCAATTTGCTCATTTCTGACTCTGACACCGGGATAGTTGGATCAAGAGACGGTGTAAGAGTTGAAAAATCTACCACAGAATTTTGACACACCGCTATTTGGGGAGTTTCAGGCTCCCCTTGTTCTGTTTCTGGGCTGCCCCCCCCTTTCTGGAGGCAGTCAACAGAAGTGGTTGGTGAGGTTTGGGGTTCATCTTGTGCTGGTTCTGGGTTGCCCCCCCCCTTCTAGGAGGCGGTCCCCAGAATGGAGTTGGGTGGTTTGGGAATCTGAACAAACCGTTTCACACTCAGTGATTTGAGGAGTTGCAGGCTCTTCCTTTTCTGGTTCTGGACCACCCCACCCCTTTTTGGAGGCAGTCCCAAGAATAGGTTTGGGCATGATCCTGTGTGGGAGCTTGGGAATCTGCAAAAAAAAATAGGACAGTTGGATATGGAGGGGAGTTTTGGACTCCGCTAGTTCTGATTCTGCCCCCCCTTTTTGGAGGCAGTCACCAGAATTGGTTTGGGCCAGGTGATTTTCTGGTGATCATTCTGGGGTTCAATGATTGGCGGTTTTGACTCAGTCCCCACATCTACCCAGTCTGGATCACGATCTCTCAGGACCCATTTTTCTTTGGGAGGAGTTCCCCCATCCCTGAAGGAGAAGACCCATTTCCCAGAATCCTCTGAGGACCCCTCTCCTTCAAATTGGAAGATTCTAACCTCCTCCACAAAATGGGTCTTTTTAGGCTCTTTATTTCTCCTACCCGCCCTCTGTTCCTTAGGTTGCAGACTTCCGGGGGCAGGAGATTTTGATTCCGGTTCCTGGGGCTTTTCACAAGTGGGGAAGGAAGCTTCCTCTAATGGTTTACACCCCCTTCCCCCTGTGCTTCCTCCCTGGAAACCGGTGGGTTGTCGGGGCTCTCTCCCCATCATTGCTCTGGAGTACCAGACCCTTGATTTGAGGGGTTCTGGGCCGCCATGATCATCTGAGGGTTTTGCTGAGCCCTGAACATGTGACCCAGATTCTGTGCCAAGTTCTGGACCTGGCGCTCCAGTTGGGACTCCCGCTTTGGCTGGTATGGGGTTCTCTGGTCTATCATAGGTTGATCACAGGAAGGGTAACTGTCCCTTCTCCCATAATACCCTTGGTTGGGATAGGTCTGGTACCCCTCCACCCTTGGCCTCCCCTCTCCCGAATTGGGCTGTCTTGGCTCAGGAAAGTGGGAAAGAAAGAAGGGTTGTTTTGGGGTTGATGTTTGGTGGGTACCGGGGTAAGAAACTCAACTCAGCACTTGGGGGATTACTGCCCTCCTGGGGGAAGTTAGGAGGGAAGTTTCCTGGGTTGGCAGCTGCCTGGTTGGATACCCCCCCATTGGGCTGGGGGAATCCACACATAGCCCAGGATGGGTCTGCTGCCCTTGTAACGGGGGCTGATATAGTCAGGGGAGTTAGGGTTCCCATTTGTGGGGTTAGCACAACAGACCCTCAGCTGCAACCGGAAGACAGCCTCCATCCACGAAGGCCTCCATTACAAAGGCCTATGCCTGTCTGTGCCCACAGCACAACGGACCCTCAGCTGGGCAGGAGCCCCCTCACCTTCCAGGGCTTCAGGAGCAGCGCCACTCAAAGACCGCCGAGCAGCTACAGCACTGCAGGGTCAGCATGATGCCTGCTCCCTTTCAGCTGTACCACTGCACTCGCCGCCTTCTGTGACTGCACGACGACCTCCCCATAACTGAGAGCCGTGCCACACTTGCCTGCCTCTCTGCTCCCCTCATTGCCACGTGGCATGATCCACAACCCCCCCGCGACCTAAGATGGCCGCCAGCACACGGATGCCTAATTTGTATATTTTGGTTGCCTAGCAACTGACGGAGCAACGGCTCCATAGGCCACCACCTGCAACCGGAGGCGGAAGCCGGCCTCCATCCACAACTCCAGTACAAGGGCCTATGCCTGTCCAGGACTGCCAGGACTAGGGCAATGGACTCTACCCCTTTCAGCATACCAGACGCCACACATCGACATGCCAGGATTCAGCTGTTGCAGCACCAAACATCACAGTTGTAACTCTAAATGTGAATAATCCCTGCTTGCACCCATACTACCACTAGCCTCCTAACTGATTATGCCTCTCAATTTGCCCATATTGTCTGGGATTAGCCCACTAGCTCCCCTTTATTGAATGCACCCATTTTTCCTGGGACTGCTCAGCCTAATGTTCTAACTGGCATGACAAGCATTCCCTCATCTAACATTCCCTGTTCATAATGTGTCTGCATTGCCATATCCTATGTATTGTTATTACCTATGATTGTCGTTATTACCTATGATTGTCACAGTCACCCTCTATCTACCCTACCATTTGACTGCTTTATGTAGCCTGCAGTGCTACATGCGTTGCCATTGGATAGCTACAATTAGCCTTTATTTGCCTTGCAATTTGATAGTTGCATTTAGGCTCTATTTGCCTTGCCATTTGATAGCTGCATTTAGCCTCTATTTTGCCTTGCAATTTGATAGTTGCATTTAGCCTCTATCTGCCCTGACACTTATCACATTTTGCCACCCAGACTCATTAGTACCACTCACACCCACCAGAATGTACCTACCAGGCATCTTCTCAGTACTGCTAAGAGCAATTCTCTACCTTTTCCACTCATCCAGCTACTCAAGCATCACTGTTAGCTTTGCCTCCATTTGCACCACTCTCCCTAACATCATGTCATATGCAGACCCTCTACCACCTACACTCACCATCACACCCACTCTGCCCCACCTATCCGCGCCTTGTAGCCCATCCACCAGAAATATCTACGAGCCAGACTACCCAAACTACACGAACCTCGTGCCAGGGATTCCACCCAGTCAAACTAACTAACCGGACCCCATTTAGGCACACTGTCACTCCCACCAACCAACCCATGAACAGACTTAAACATACCCTAACTAATACTACAGCCAAGTATAAGCCTCACAACATAGCCATTCCTACCCAGATGAAAACGATCACCCAGCCCATTAGAGGCGCCTTAATTAATGCACGCTCCATAGTAGCCCATACCTCAGATATAGCAGACCTCATTCTAGAAGGAAAACTAGACTTCCTAGCCATCACCACGCCCTGGCTCCATGCAGCCGCTGGCCCAGCTCTCTCGCTAGCTATCCCCGATGACTATACTATCCTCTGAGCAGACAGAACAGAATCTAGAGGCGGAGGTCTCGCCATAATTACCAAAACACACCTCAACATTAGACTGGACACCTCAGATAACCTAACATCTTGCGAATCTCTCTCAGCTAAGCTGCCTACCGCCAACTCCCAAACCATCACCATTCACTTATTCTACAGACCTCCTGGGCCTTTAGGCTCTTTTGTGGAAGACCTCACTACCATCCTTACTAACAACCTGAAGAACACTTCACAGAGCCTCATTTTAGGAGATTTTAACCTAGGCCTTAAAGACCCTGAAGACCCCCAGGCTACCCTCATAGACAATAACTTGTCAGAATTAGGCTTTAACCAAAGAGTGTCCACCCCCACCCACAACAAAGGGAGAAACCTTGACTGGGTCGCAGACCATAACTGTGTGGCCTCCATCATCGCCATCTCCCACCAACCATGGTCCAACCACCATCACCTTACCTTCGCCCTCGAAGCCTCAAGCCCCACCTCTAACAACCCTCTAGCCACAGCCATCCCTACTAGAAACAAGAAGAACATCACAGCGGAAAAACTTATCACTCTTATTCTCCCGACCCTGAACCAACTCTCAGTAACTTCCAATCCTCACCACCTCATAGAAGGTTACAATAAAATCATGAGATCAGCGCTAGATGCCATTGCTGCGCTAAAACAGAGAAAAAGCAAACCGAAAAAACACCTGAACACGTGGTTCTCTACCCACTTAAAAGCTCTCAGATCAGAGAAACGTAAAAAGGAACAAGCTTGGAGACAATCTCCCACAGACGACAACAAGTTGATCCTCAATAAAATAGCGGCCACATACAAAAAAGAAATCATAATCGCTAAACAAGAATCTTATAACCAGAGAATATCTCAAGCCAATTCTAGCACCAAAGAACTGTTTACCATTATCAAAGAGTTGGAAACACCAGTCCCTGTCCCAAACACATGTGTGAAAGATAAACATTGGTGCACCAGTGTCCAAAGCACCCTGTCCAACAAAGTCACAGGCCTACAAATCAAAAGAAAAAAGAAAAAAGAATCCCTAACCAACTCCACAAACTCTGCCAACACCCCCCCACCCTACACCCCTCAACCCCACACCCAACCCACTCTCCCGCTTCAGCTTCTCTAAAGTCTCCACGTTAGAAGTGGAAAAAATGATCCTTGGCCTCAAACTTTCTAACTGCCAGGATGACCCTTGCCCCTCACAAATCATTAAGGATGCGGCAAGAGACTTCTCACCATTTCACCAAACTCATTAACGCCTTCTTCTCATCAGGCATTGTTCCTACTAATATTAAAGAGTCCTGGGTTCTCCCCTTACTCGGAAAACCTTCCCTAGACCCATCTATACCTACTAACTACAGACCCATCACAACCGTCCCCTCCTCAAAATATTAGACAAGACAGCTTACCTACAATACAACAATACCTTGAATTAAACCATCTCCTGGGAATCTGGCAATCGGGTTTCAGACCCCAACACGGGACAGAGACTGCCCTCATCGATCTCAAAGCTCAAATTGACACCCTTAGAGATAACGGGAAAACTGCTCTATTACTTCTTCTTGATCTCTCTGCAGCATTTGATTTAGTAGATCATAAAATTCTCTGCAATCACCTTGACACGGCAGCCCATTTCTCCCAAGAAGCCATAGGCTGGATTGAATCCTTCCTGAACAACAGGTCTATGCGTGTCTTCTCTACCTCAGCATCCGCTGACCCCATCCCCAACACTTGCGGGGTCCCCCAGGGATCATGCGTCTCCCCCACATTGTACAGCGTGTTCAGGAAGCCCCTGTTTGATGATCTTGACGGTCTGGGTATCACCTACACTAATTACGCCGATGATACCCAGATCCTCATCCCGTTGACGGGAGATTACAATAAGAATTTGGCCTTGGTGAACAGGGTGTACCTCATCATCCAGGCATGGATGTCCTCCCACAGTCTATGCCTGAATGATGACAAGACTGAACTCATTATCCTCGGTTCCACCCCCAACCTAAACAAATTGGATCATAACTACACTAACTTCATCATAGATGGCAACTCTATCAAGGTAGCCAAGGAAGTTAAAACGTTATGAATTGACTTAGACTCCTCCCTCTCCTTCCACAAACAGGTTAGTTCCATGGCCTCCTCCACAGCGCACACTTGCAAACTAATAAGAGCAGGCAAACCCTTCCTTTCCACCCAGAGCTGCACTACCTTAGCCAGAGCCCTTATACTATCAAAATTGGACTATTGTAACACCCTTTACGTAGGAGCCAACAAATATGTTACAAACAAAATCCAGACTCTGCAAAACAAAGCTCTTAGAGCAGCGCTTAGCATTCCCAAGAGAGCACACATATCCAACATCAGGAGAGCCCATAACTGGCTCACCACCTCCGACAAAATCCTGCTCAAAGTATCCTCCTTAACTCATAAATGCCTCAACAATGCAGCCCCCCGCCACTTAGTCGACAGAATAAAAAGATACACCCCTAACAGACCAACCAGAGCCGCCAATGCCAACCTGCTCCTAGTTCCCAGGTTCAAACGAGCCAAAACAGGCGGCAACGGCTTCCAGGTGAAAGCAGCCCAACATTGGAACTCCCTACCACTCTTCCTAAGGGCACCGCAAACTTACCCCCTCTTTAGACGCAACTACATTCAGTGGATAAAGGACAATGACCATTAACTCACCTGCCTATCCCATGTATACCTGTAATATGTATATTTGTAAATTGTTTCTCAATATATGTGAATATGTACACTTGTAACTCTTTATCACCCCGGTAACTGTTGTACCTATGCTCACTGTGTAATTACTGTACAGCACTGTAACCAAGCTGAGAATAATCTTGCTGCTCCTGCGCCCTTATACCTCCGAGTCTGGTGCGCAATATACATAAGTAAACAAACAAAAAAATAAACAAACCTCTCTGACTACCTGTTTGGGATTGGCCTGAGGTCCTTCTGGGTCTTTGGTTAGGACGATTTTGCACAGGAATATACTTAGGTGCCCCCATCTCCAGATCTAAAATGGGGGTAACCTTCACCTTCGCCACCTTAGCAGCAGCAGGGGTGTTGGTTGGTTTGGGGTTTTGTTGGTATTTTTATTTTCTACCGGTTTCTGCACTTCATAAATGTGAGTTGCCTGCTCAATGACCCAGTCTAGTGATCTCTTCTCATGAAAGTCCCTCACCAGCTAAGTCATAATGTATTTAGGGAGTGCATGAAAGAAGGTATTGATGAACTCCCTACTGTCTGTGTGCACCCTCCTGGTGGTTTGCGCAAAGGCCCGTTTTAACTCTTGTACAAATTCTTGTGCGGCCTGGTCTTCCCCATATTGCAGATTGTGGGCTGCCTTGCGGGTCTCTTGAGGGTTTCCAAGTATGGAGAAATGCTTTAAGGTGGCTGCCCTGTAGGTGGACCATCTTGAGTGGTTCTTATCCTCCAGCCCGCAAAGAATCTGGAGTATTCCGGGGAAAATGTCCACTTGACATATTGAATGCAACTTTGGCGATCCTTGTCATGATGCCTACCCCCGGAGCATCAGGCCAGGCCCAGCACCAGCGGAAGCAGGCATCATGCCCTCGGGTAAAAGCCCAGCGGCCCCTTATAGGGACTCTTTGGACTCAGTCCTGGCACCTTTGGCGCCAGGCTCATGTTGGACATCAGTCCTGGCGCCATAGGCGCCAGGCTCATAAAGGGAGGTGTTTTGTGCACTTACCTGATGCAGACCATGCTGCACGCTTCAGGCCTCCCTGAGACCTGAAAGGGACTATTTTTTCACTCGGGCGTGGCCAGGGAAGGATACATACCTAGTTGGGGAAGGATACATACCTGGGACTTCTTTGGAAGGCTATTTAAGCCACGCCCAGAAAGCAGCTCATGCTTCGCGTTGTTCTGCTTCCTGCAGCTTAACGCTCACCGTGTCTGCTCCTGCTCCTGAACTACAGCCACGCCCGTCTTGAACCTGGAAGACCTGCAAGGAAGGAAGAGAAGAGAAAGGTGAAAACCAAGGATTATTTCAAGCTTCTTACCTGCATCCGGAATCTTCTCGCCAGCATCCCTGAAGGAAGACTTCAATTCAAAAGCATCGCGTTGCTCGCTGCAGCGCCACGCTTCACTCACCTGTCCTGTCCTCGAGACATCTCCCGGCTCCATCGCGGCTGTCAGCATCGGACGCCACATCTCTGCACCTAGGGGAAAAAGGAAGAAACAAAAGGTGAGCAGAAGGACACACAGAAGGAAAGCCTGATTAACAGCCATAATACTTACCGGCTTTTCTTCAACATTTCGGGTCGGCGCCGCCCCGTTGGCAGATACCGTACCCCGGCCCCTATGGGGAAAGGACTAGAGACATTTCAGAGGAATGATAAGGACATCTAGAGGGATCGCCCTCATTACTACTCACCTCGGCAGGTTAACCCCTCGACGCATCGCCTTCATTCTGCACCTGAAATAAAGGACAGATCACAGGTGAGAAAGACAGCATAAAGGGGGCTTCACTTGAACTTTGAACTTTCATACTTACGGCGCATCACTCAGGAAAGTCAAGTGGATTTTGCCAGCGCCATTCTGAAAACCAGTGAAGTAACTGGACGAACGCGCGCCCCTGCACCAGAAGCAGGATGGAGAATTCAACCTTCCAAACCATAAGATGAGCTTAAACCGGGTTTGGAGGGATAGAGAGGAACGGAGGGGGGAAGGGGGGAGCTAGCACACCATTCTGTAGACTGTTAATCCCCTTTCTCATCTGCAGAAGGATATTCCTACGGGCCAAGGAAGCACGATTTGGAGGTCCTGTCCAATCGGTGTTCCGGGTCCTGCGCATCACGCTAGAAGAGGCCGCAGTAATCCAGACTAGATCAGCGCCCCGTGGGAACCAGGTGGGCGTTACAATCCTTCAGTTGGAAAGTATCCATCATTTTCTAATACAACTCGAGGTGCTCCCAAACTGAATATTTGGCATTTTTATGATAGGGAGTCATAACGATCGTAATGGCCTTGATTTGTTTCAGGGGATCTTTCAGTAGGGCCCTCTTAATTTTGTTGGCCTTTTTTGTCTTAGTCACCCTTGTCCACGCATCCTCTGATTCAGAGGCACTGCTGCAGGAGGTGGCTATCTGATCCTCTAGGCTCGCCCTGATTCTGTGAGCTTGGGAATGGCTTGCAGAATGTGGGGGCCTAGTCTCTTGAGACCTGTGGTGCTCAGAAGAGTCTTCTGGCTCTCCCTTGCTCCCAAGATTGGCCCCCCCACTGCCCTAGCTGGGAAGAGGTTTTTTAAGATACTCTGGGTGGGTCTAGTTTCATGGAGTTCCCCACCAAATTTGACAGACTGATCCCTTGGTAGATGATATTTTTGAGGACCCCACTTCTGATTCTCCCCTCACCGGAGTCTTCCTGATCATAGAGGCTAGCCCTAACATTTGGGAATATGTACATCGATGCCCGCCCATCCATTCTGGGAGGCGCTGTTCTGTCAGTCCCATATTTCCCATTGTGCTGAAGACTACCATCCCTGTGGCCCTTGGTTCATATGAGGCAGTGGACATGAGGGTGGCAGAGTCCCTGGAACTGAACGGATTTAAGTTCCTGATGACAGGGGTCCTGAGGTTATGCTCAAGGGTTTCTCTGTCCCTTCTTACCTCATTTCTTTCAGCCCCTATTCTCTGATGACATGCCAAAATCTGACCCTTTTGCTCCTGCTCCTCTATTAAGTCCTTCCTGGTTTCAATGATTTGCTCCTGTACGGCTATCTGTTTGTGGAGCCTGTCATTCTTTTCACAGAGAGCCTCATTGTCTCTCTGTGCTTCCTGACTGGATTGGAAATATTGGGACAATTTGTTCTGCAGGAAACTCACCTCCTGAGTTTGGTCATAATTGATCCGAGTGTTCTTTTCCAGAGCATACTCTGCCCTCCTGGCGTGCTCTAGTAGCTTTTCATAATCAGTTTTAATTTCAATAAACTCCTGAAGGTCCAGCTTTCCTTCCTCTAACTTAGTTTTTAAATGGCTGACTTCCTGGCCTAAGGCATCCCTCACCTGAGTTACGGTGCCCCTCTGCTCAGCCAGGTCATCCCTCTGTTTTTTAAATGCACCAGATTTCTGGAACTTCTCATCAAATTCCTCTTGAGATGTGGGATGTCTTTAATAATTAATTGTTTTCCTCTTTTAATTTGTCTATGCAGTCTTGTTGGAGAACTAACTGTTCTGTGCAGACTCTGTTAAAAGTTAATTGCTGCTCGAACTTTTGTTGACTCTGTCTAACCTTTCCTGACACTCTTTTTGCAGTGTCTGTACCTGGGTATCTTGCTCTGCATTCTTTTGCTGCAAGAGAGCCATATCTTCCTTTAGTTTGGTGATATACAGCCTAGCCCCTGTTTCAGGTTCTTGGCTATCCCAGAGACTTTGCTCTGCAGAGTTCAGATTGGTCTGGATGTTCTGAAGTGCTTCCCCTTGTTTCTGTGCCAGAACTATATTGTCTGCTTGCTTCTCCTGTATGATTCCTATATGGAGGTACATGTAGGCCTCTATTTTGGCAATTTTGCACTGCTCCTCTTTTGTTTTTGGGGCCATGTACAGCTCGCTAAGTGTTTGATGTATGGACCCTTGTCCTGCCAGTATCACGGTCGGTTGCAGTGATCTGTTGCCTTATCTCCTGTAGCCATACCTGTTTATCCTATTCTGGCCACTCACCCCTGACAAACAGTTTGTGCAGGGGTGTTCCCTAGCAATATTAATTTCCACTGGGGTTGCCATTCTGGAAATATTAATTTCCTTACTTTTGCAAACAGGCCCAATTCTTTTGAGTATTTCTTTTGAGGGGTGCTTGTACAGTGTAGCACAGTATGCCAACCCAACAAGGTTTATGTACCCCGCCGTCTAGTATGCTGTGTTACACTGTCACAAGTGGTATGTCAAATTCAGGATCCCCATCACGAGCCCCCAAGCTGTAAGGGATTTTAATCAGGCACACACCCAAGTCTCGCCCAGCATGTAGTTCGCAAATGAAACCTTATTTATTTTTGTCTAAAAATTCAATATTCTGAATGATATACCACTCATATCACACCCTTCTCAAACACACCCAGATTACACTGAACCAGGAATCAGGCTAGTTGTAAAGGTAATTATTTATTTATTTACTTAGAAATTAAAATCAAAATATATTTTTAATAGGTAACAACAATCACCAATGGGTGACAAGAACAATGAATAATATCTTTAATGCACTGGGAATCAGGTAATGAACACAAAAAGAATGCAGCAAAGAAAAGAATACTTTCAGGTTGGTTTGGAATAGATAGCACTATGTTTAGGGGTTCCCCCTGCAACACCCCTCAACCCACCAATAGGCAATTTAAATAGATGTGAGGAGAGAGCAGGTACTCAGCAACAACACAGACCAACAGAATATCACTCCCACCTTTCCCCCTTAAACACAAGAGAAAAACAGATTTGACTTTTCAACTGTCAGGATGGCTTTGAAACTGGCTAAGCAAAAACACTAAATTTGGTCAAAAATGCTTAAATTATTATAAATTTCTACGGGAGCCACTTTGAACAAATGTAAACAATCATAAGCAATGATTTAATCAAAAGAAAACATTTGGAATCTCAAAGTCAAAGTGGGAAATAATGTAAAGGAGATTCACACGTGTAAAACTTTAGCAAGCTGTAAATTTGCGTCAAACTTTACTTATGTGATTATTTGATAGAAATGGGTCAACCGCACTGTTTTGCAATGACGTTGTGAGTTGTGGATGTAGCTAAGGGTGTTAGGTATAAGTGGGAGTTGAAATTTTATTTCTATCTTAAAAACTGAGGGAGTTATGGAGGTTTTAGTGAGAGGTGTTTTTCGAAAATAAAGACACAAATTTGTACACGGACTTCAGTTTAAAATCTGAAAATATGGCTATGCACTTACTCAAGACTAGAGCGTTCAGACTAGACAACCAAGTTGGGACAAAGTAAGCTCTGTGAATGATTCATGACTTCAGTAACAGATCCCCATCACCTTCCCCGGCGGAACCAGTCCAAACACTCGAAATGGGATTTTTGGATCAGAGTTACACAAATAAAAATGACTATGAAAATGATACTTAGCAAATAGACAGGATAGAATAGCACTAACGATTCTGACACTGTTACTGGAAGTAAGGATAGTTCAGAGATTAGGATGGAACAATATAATGCAAGGTAGACAATAGTTCTCTAGCGTCCTGTTAATACTCATAATCCACTGGGATTTAAGGTTTTTGGCCCGTCATGATTCTGGTCAATGGATCGCTCTATCAGGGAAGGACAGCACATCAGGCGTGGGACTGATCAGCTAGGCTGGTCACCAGAACTGCACAGGATCTGCCCTTCTTGTTTCTGGATATTTCAGATCAGCGGGATTGCGAGTTCAGCAGGCAATCCTTTGTGGTAGCAAGCCAAATAGTTTCAGGATGCTAGTTTCAGGATGCTTTCGCACAGCGCTACACTGGGTTGTGAGGATAAGTTGAGGATTAAGGCCTTGCTGAAAATGGTTCAGCTATTGCGTGGCCTGGTCCTTGGCATCTGGATCTGGAAGCATGTTAAGAGCTGGATGTTGAATGCTGGATCAGAGTGCTTAGCTGGAATCAGAAGAGTCAGTGTGTATGTGTTGTCAGCTCTCTCTATTTATCCTTTCAAATGACATCACAAAAATGGGTGTATGGGCCATCTTCACTAAGCTTGCCCCTGTGAACTGGGATTGGATCAGAGCCTCATCTCCGCCTTGCACCCAAGTGATTGGATCAAGCACAAATGAAGTTTGATGGTTTGGTTTTTACAATCCTTAGACCCTTCCCTAGCCACTAGTATCAAAATCAAATTTCATCCTAAATACATATGTATACATTTGTAACCTCTACAAAAAGCACATACAAGGATTACATATATTATAGACTATCTGTTCCTCAAAATCCTGCAGCTGTGAGATCTTTTTTCTCCTTTTTGCAGAATTTTGTCCATTTCACCATGAAAACATTTTCCGAACGTTCCCCAAATTTCTACAAATATGTGTGGTTTCCATAGGAATGTGTGTGCAAAGTTTAACAATTCTAGCATAAATACAGTTCCCACAAAACCACCTATATTGCCATTCCTGTTCAGAATATGCTACACAGTTCCTCCACATTTTGAAATGTAGAGCCAAAAATTAAATTACCAACTCTGCCCTTTTTATATTTTTCACCATTTCTGATAGCAAGTTATGAGTCTCTAAAAATGTTCATTACATATTCTTTAACAGCAAATGGTCCGCTTTTTGTCTGTCTCAGGAGCTCAAGGAGTGGCCCCCACCTTTGGGATTTCCTTCAGCAAGCCAAGTTTACGACCTCTTCACAGGTCCATTTCCTTGACTGGAGGATCTGCCATTGTGCAGGCTCTGGGTGCAGACAAAAGTCTGTCCTACCCCACAATTATCATATGCCAGTGGGTATCTGCTGAGAGGAGTGCCCTTGCCCTCCCCCTCCCCCCGGGTGGAAATCTGTTTTTCAACTTCTGGCACGCCCAGCCAGGCTAGTTTATTCTTAATTTCTTGACTTACTTTAAAGTTTAATCAGGAGAGCCTACTTGTCCTTCACAGGTAGCCCAGTGTGGCTGCACACAGATTTTTGACAGGAACTGTCATTCACAGGCAATCCAGTTTTGCTGAGAAGGTGTATTGCTCTTAACCTTTCAGGACTTTGTACATTCACAGTGCTTCCTTAGTTTAAATGAATGTTAGCGTCAAGCAACATTTTGAGTGTTGTAAAGTGTTATGTGCAGGCATTTTGGAGTTTCAGCAGCAAAGTAAATGTCATTTACAGGCACATTTGGGAGTTTCACTGGAAAAGCGCTGCTGCTCCCATGGTACCCCATGTTTACCTGCCATGGAGCCCACTGCCACTTTTTCTGCATCATGTGCTCTGTTCCATCACACATTCACCATGGGTGGCAGGTTGGGCAGCCATCTTTTTGTGTGTTGAAAATGGGGTTTTGGAGGTTTTGGCGCAGCCAAGGGTTTTGCCGCCATTTTACTGTTTCTTGCACCATAGATAGTAGAGTCATGCCGCATAGTACAGCAGCGTGGGTCAATACATCCCACAGCCCCCTATCTTACATTAGCCTGTTTTTCTATGTTCTGCTGCTGGCAGATCAAGCAGTGACAAGTCAAGTGTCCCAAAATTTGTAAAAAGCCTGGAGCATATTATTCTTTGTGTGTGTGTGTGTCACCATTCGACTGTACTATGACACGCAGAATTCGAGCAAAGAAAAATTGAAGAGCTTTGGTAAACCATCAATGTGATCCCATTTCGCTCCACATTGTTTCATATGGTGGTGTATCTAACTACCTTTGCTTTTGTGGGATTGCTTTTTCTGCCAAGTTCTCAAAGGAAAGGGCAGTTTCTCCTGCAGTTTTGGCTGCAAGTGCATTTCCTCGGCTGACATCATTTCGCCATGTTTGGTGAGCAGTTTTCCGAGTCACAGACCTTAAACCTGGTGCTTACAGAGATTTCCGAATCTGCCAGGTGATACATCCAAATGCCACGTACTACATGAAGAAGAGCAAGAATCCTGTCATGGTCTCATGATATTACAGGGTTGAGCAGAAGGGTACAGGACGCTGGCAATCCATTAATGCAAAGACGGTGTGGGATGACAACCTCATGCTTGTGAATGCAAACTAATCTGGTTCCACACATAACAGCTATGTCTATCGATACCCAGCACCTGCAAGCGCTTATCTTTAAAATATATATTCTCTACTGCAAAAGCATAGACAGTTCTGGTGTATATCGATGGTACTGTGGGATGTATTAACCCACTTATGCTCTGCGGCATCACTGTGTGCTGATGGTGAAAGAATTATCAAAATGGCCGCAAAACCCGTGGGTGCGCCAAAACCTATGGAAATCGCGCTCTACAACACGAAAAGATGGCTGCCAAATCTACCATGCATGTTGTCAGTGGTGGAACGGAGACCTCACCCCTGCAACATGTCATTGGGCTGCCCAACAAGTAAAAATGGAGCACAGAGGGAAAAGCAGTGCTTTACTGAAAGGAATCCAGAATCTTGTATTCAAATCTTTTTCTTGGTTGTAGAAAATACAGCATGCCGGTCCAAAACACCATCAAACATCCAATATTCTTGCTGGGCGTCACAAGTCACTTCTTTCAAGAAATCATTATGAACAGACAATGTCCTGAAAAGCTGAATTTGTCATCAAAACATTCACAGAAAAAAATGTGCCTGCCTGCCTGTGAAATCTGTCAAAATCTGGCAGGTTCTGCTGAAGCAGGGGGTACCATACTTCCTGGCGGCAGTGATTGTCCAACCATATTCTTGTAAAACTGCTGAGGTGATAGTGTTACTGCTGCATTTAAAGGCTACCGCCCAACTCGTGATGAGGCCCAATGTGTCAGAAGCAGTCGAGAAACAGTTGCACTATGCCAGTCCACTGCTTCAACCAACAATATTTATTTTGCTGCTAAATATATCTATCGCGCCTGGTTACATAGGATGACTATATTTAATGGTTGACTGTATTTTTAAGCCCAGGGTTATTAAGCCCAGAGTTTTTTTTATGACATTATGACATTTTATTTGTTCTATATTTGAGGTTGTTTTATTTTTTACTGTGAATCATGTAATTAATTGTGTATGTTGATGGTAAAAACAAAAATTGCCTAATAAAGCATTGTTTGACTTGACTTGACACAAAGGCAAACTTTGCCCTGGTTAAAAAATGTGTTCAAAATGTAACTTTTTTGAAAAAAGGCAATATTTGCCCTGGTGCTTATAACATGCCAAAATGCACTTGTGCCTGTGAAAAGGTTTTCTAATGTGTCGCTGTGTTTTCAAAATAGTGCTAAAACCGTGCAAACTTGCACTTGCACCGGTGCAGTTACTGGAATCTGGCCCTTGGTTGTCCTTGGAGGCTATGCTTTCAGCTTCCCAAGACAGTTTACCCCTTCTCAAGCTAGACACCGGTGCCAAACATATATTTGCTGGTTGCTTCCTGCTTTGAGTTTTTGAGGGTACCTGCAAGACCTTTGACAGATGCCCAAGAAACAGGCCGATTGCAGCAGATGCGCTGTCATATATCCACTTATTTCGCATTTGTTGTGGTGCATTTGGCTCTAACTTGAGCGCAGCCGTTTTTGATTGTGTTATTTTTGAATACGTGCATGACAAAGAGACGCACAGTCCTTCATGTACTTCTTTGACAATGCTCATCTCATCACCATGCACAGGTTTTTGTGAACCTGCCCCATATGTCATAGTATTCCACTATTCTATTGCACTCATGATATAACCATGATTGTTTTATTTTTCCAAAACCCTGTACGTGCTGCCCTTAACAACAGATCTAGGTTACAGTTATGCCGGGTTATTAGTGTAGAGGTGTGGATTGCCCGGTACACAGGTGCAAAGCTCATAGGCATGTAGGCGAAAGGGGTTTTATGATTGGAAGAATATGGGAGCTGTGGCGGACAAAATTGGTGCTCCTCGGCCGCAAATAACAGAAAGGGCTTCTGGATGTTTAACTCACAGATGCACACATTCAAGGGCCCTTCACTACACGTTGCCCTTGTGCAATTGTTCGAACCAGGGACTGGAAGGCAGCATCCTAATGCATTTCATAAGCACATCTCGAGTCACAAAGAAAAGCGCTGTGAAGTACTTGAAAGAGAAAGCGCCCCGCAGCACGTACTTGGAAGGAACAGGTGCTCGGACATGTGTGATGCATCCGATGTAATTGCTGAGTCTGGTGTGCACTTTTCTTAAATCGGGACTGCAGCAGTAAGGACCAGTGCTGCCCTGCTTGCATTTCCATCCCTCCATGGCATTATTTTTTCACACATTTCACGTTGACGGGCCATTTACGTGCCCATCACAGTGAAAAGTACCCCTCCCCTCCCCCAGCACCCGTACTGGTGTCTGGACAGTATCATACATCGGTTTTGGGTATGCAAGGCTGACACAAAGCCCCCTGAAAAATGTTAAAGTCGCCTTTGTGAATATGGGACGTTTCTCAGAATCGTGCAGTAAAAAGCCAAAGAAAGTGTATTTTTTACTTGGGTGATTTTTTTTCAGATTCAGCGCCTTTAATTGTACGCAACCCAAAAAGAAACCTATGCTAAGGAAAATAGCTGATGATTGAAAAGGACATTAAGATTACAGTCTGACCATAACCAAGATACAGAACCTGCAATGCTATATTATTTGTGATCACTCCAGAAGTACAAAGATTTCTTATCTGTTTTCCTGGAAACAGTAAACAGACAATATAGCTCTTGAAGGATTGTTCTATCCGCAGAGTGAGCCTGCCATCTGAAGTCTGAATTCTGAAGCCGGAACACTGATGAGGAAAGCCTACTTTCTATGAATGGCTACTTGATGTGTGCCAGTGACTGCGGGAGAGAACCAGCTGAGATGACAGCAGCTGAAAGCCGCAATCTGCTCGCATTCATTCTGACTGTGTGACTGAGAGATCCGAGAGCCAGATAATGACCGAAGATGAGGGAGGCGGAGATTGCTATCAATAACCCAAGCAATGGCAGCCATCCAGGTCCTGGGCAAACCCAGTGATTGAGAAAGAATGCAGAAATCTGAAGGAAGGTGCAACATGTTTCAGGGTTACACACTGCACAATGCATTAGATTAGTAACATTGAGAAGAATGGAAGAAACACTGGCATTATTGGCCAAAGTACTACTACGATCCACAACAGATAAACACGTACTGGGGGAATGCTGAGATGCCTGCCTGACCATGGTAAAGACAGGCTGGACTGTTCTACAGGGTACTCTGGAGATTTCCCGGTGGGCCTCTGCACACTGGGCCTCTTTTATATTTTATTTTCACATTCTCTCATCGGAAAAGGGTTGTGCTGGCTCAAAATGTGTAATATGGGGCCACTTTGACATTTTTTTCCAGGGCCCCTTTTGGTTCTCAGTCCACCCAGAGGGGAGATGTGATGTCATGTTCTGCATATGTATGGGATGCATGAATGTTAAACATACGCATGGAATGTACATGGATGTTACATCTGTGTCAGTTGGAGTGAGACTCGGCTGGAAGAGAACCTGCATGTTTGGTGTCATTCCACATAATACTTGACGATTGATACAACAATTTAACTCCTGGAACACAGTAATGGAGTAGCTTACCTACCTTGACTCCAATGCCTTCTTCAAGGAATGTACCTTGCTGAGTCCGCAATGGAATTCCAATGAGGCAGACTTGAACCCGAGGGAGAACCAGTGGACTTTGGACCCGCTATCCCTCAAGCTCTCGTTGCAGTCCTTCCTCACTAGCCGCCTTGAAGGCTGAACCTGCAGCTGGAAAGCGGGTCTGCGGCAACACTTCATGTGTGCTTGAGTTAACGCCTTATTGTCCAGAGCTGCAATTAAGTGTGAGGGTTTGTGGCCTTGCAGCCCAGGCAGAATTAAAGGAATGGTTTGGTCAACAAATGTTATTGTCCCTACGGGTCAGCCATGTGTTTTTAAGCCTAAGTCGCTCGATTTTAGAAAAATTTCCTGTGGACCTTACCCGAGTTTTCGTCCATTAAACGCACGCAAAAACAGGCACCAGGTTACTGCCATTTTGTGATAATCCTATTACTTGCCCCGTCCCCCTGGCTGACCTGCTTTTGTGGCACTAAATCATATCCCCCGCCTCTGAGCCTGTCATCAGCAGACGCGTACCGCCCATTTCACAACGCCAAAGCACGTCTCGTGTCAACAATCTCTGCGCTTCAGCTATTGATGTGTCGCCATGGAAATGGCAAGACGCCTCTTTCCTCAATAAGTATAAACAGACCGTTTCACAACACACAGCAGCAGATTTTCAATTCCATTCCTCTCTCTGTGTTACTTTGAGTATTCTGTGACTCGTTTCTGTGCTCTGGTCAGCTACCTTTGCCGCTTGTAGCCCGTGGGAACACTTGTACCATCGCTATAAATTATTTTAGTTTGTTTACCACACAATGGCTACAATAATGCCCTACATGTACGAGCCCGAGTATACCGAGGAGGAACTACTGGAAAGTGAAACACTCGAAAACGATGGGGCTTCGGACGGAAGTTGGCACGACAAATCAACGGATGAAGACACTGGACCTAGTCACATGGACGGTGTTTCCACCTGGTGCACATGCAATCGGTGCGAGCTAATGCCGACCGAGGAGGAGAACTGCTGCTGCTGTGAAAACTCAGGATGCGTGGCCTACATTTCAGAAGGCGAGCCACGACCACAATACATCACCGAGCTGCCAGGCTTCAGGGCAGCCTGCCTCACACAGTCCGTGTTGAGGATAATGATGGTGCTGATGCACAAACTTCGCGCAACTGTTCGTCCTCGTAATCCGAGTAACGAGTAAGTATAATCTGCTTGTGATACCACTACTATTTCATGGTCGTCTCCTATATCCAAAATTACATCTACATATCATTGTAACGCATGAAAGTCGTTCAATAGTGTGCAGTGTCTAGATAGCATTTGTCCGAGCAGAATGCCATTAGTTACAAGAATTGTCATTGACAACAAACGTTTAATCAACTTATCTTGGTCATTTAAAAACAGTTTGTATCATTATTTTTCACAGGTGGCACAGGCTGGTGGCCTATCGTTCCTTTACATGGTGGCTTCACGGGAGGCTTGGACACCGCGTTCCAAGAGTAATACCCGCCTGTGCCGTTCGTGCCATAAGAGAAACTTTCCCGAGTGACAGCGGTCAGTACAGGGGATTTTCCCTCGCTGTGCTGCAACCTGACCTGTACAATGTGTAAAGTTTTGTATTTTTGTGCCATCAGAAAAAGAAACAAAATAAAACACCACATATATTTTAACAAAGGTTGTTTCGATTTTTTAAATGAATCGAGTGTGTCTCCATTCAGCAGTCTTCCTGTGCCTTGTCTGCACGCCCACCAGCCCATCCATCCATCCATCCCCCTCCCCTATCAAAGGCGAAGTATAACTATATAAAGTTTAAAAAAGTGGTTAGTTTAACGAAAACAAAAGTCCATAACAACAAGTCCAGTGTATGTGCGCTGCCATTGGGGGCTGTCAGGGGCGCGAACGGCCAAGGTGCCAAACAGCATGTACACTTCAAAAGGTATCCCACGCCAAGGGGCCATCGCTCACATGGCCTCCTCAGACTCTGTGTCTCCAGGCAGGGCTCCCCCTTGAAGCAGGCCGCCCCCCTGCAATCCACATAAGTGTGTCTCTATTCAGCAGTCTTCATGTGCCTTATCTGCACGGCCCAGGCCCATCCATCCCACCCCCCTCTATCAAAGGCGGTTCGCGCCAGTGGATGCGCGCTGCCATGGGGGGCTGTCAGGGGCGCGAACGGCCAAGGTGCCAAACAGCATGTACACTTCAAAAGGTATCCCACGCCAAGGGGCCATCGCTCACATGGCCTCGTCAGACCCCGTGTGTCCGGCCAGGACCCCCCCTTCACGCTGGCCGGCCCCTGGCAAACCGTATAAAACCACGACATACACACGTCATTCATTCACAAACACACCCCTGTTTGTAATACTTTATAAACCACTTGATATGTCTCGTGAGAACATCTTTGTGCTTTGCAAGTCAACTCCTGAACGGGCTACCTGAGAACCACTGAGATCTATGCTAATCTGCTCGTCATCGTGCTATCTGTGAACTTCTGTGACCGCTTCGAGCAAACTCGTCATTGTGCTACCTGTGGCATCTACCTGTTCTCCTGCAACATACTGCTCTGCTTGCTGAATCCAACTTGTTGGTCAAGGTAAGGCCATGTATCCTAGTCATATTTCGCTGATTTTTAAATTTCTATCTATTTGCGAGTAGAGTACTCAATAGTGCTATGTTCATTGGTCTCATTGATATTGACTTGAGTTTCCATTGTTATGCTATCAATAGATCTATTTATTTTCATCTGTGTCAATTGTCATCGAATTGCATCCTTCGGGGGTCCAGTCTATTTTCCTTCTCGTGCAAGACAGAACATCCAAGGGACGAGTCACATGTTCAGAGTTTAGTCACATCATTTATACATTTCTGTAATTTATGCAAATTCTAAGCCTCACATGATGAACTGGTATAGTTCCTGCGACCAAAACAAACCTTGCATTGAACATTGTATGGTTCATTTACTTTTGTATCACATTTTTATTCATCAAGATTGTATAATAATGTCGATATTTACTTTTCAGAATTTTCAACAATGCCTGCCTGTTCGATTAGCAGTTGCCCTTCGAAGACCCATGCTAAATCTGAAGGCACTACAATGCATGTATTCCCGAAAACTGTTGATCGAATACGAGAATGGGTCAGACATTGCGGATATCCACTGGATGAGCTGGAAAGTAGAGTCCAACAAGTCTTAGAGGACAAGAGGGGTGATTGATACCGCATCTGCAGCCGGCACTTTTCCTCGAACTTGTACACACCATCTTGGGTAGCAAAGAAGAATAAACAGTGAACGACACGAAAATTGCTCTCAAACGCTATTCCCACTCTATTCGTCCACATTCCGCCACTGGTGAGTCAAGTGTCCGGATTTAGCTTTAAGCCTTGCGGTAGTGTCTAGTTAGCCGAATGGATTCATTGATATTTTAGGTGTTGTGTCCCTTGTAATACTTTCGACATTGATATGAGTGTATAGCTTTTTGAATAATGACATTTATCAATATATTCTTTTTCAATTTCATAACACACAAACAAAATCTATATATGGGCACAGGGAACTGTGCTATATTGCGCATTTTCAATAGCATTACTCTCAAGTATTCTGTCTCCTTACATGGCAATTTTTAATATTGGCATTTCATTATCAATCAATAATTTACCTTTATATTCGTTTACAACTGCTTGACTATCCCTTGAATCTGAAGCAAGAACATTCTACATCCGTGACATGCTCGCAGTTATCAACCACTTCTAGTGCATATCAGGTAATCTTACTTGGCTATTCCGCTACAGACTTGTTTTATGCATGTCAAGTAATATTTTTATTGTATCGTGTAATTATTTTACTGAATGTTTGGTTAGTGCTTTCCAATTGATATACACCTTAGTTATCGTCCACTGGTGTTTGTTTTCGGCTATGATTAGTGTTATCCATAGTAATGCAAGTACTGTCTTTCAGGGAGATGCTGAAGTGTCCACCACATTGACAACATCCCTAGATGTTCTTCAGCAGCACGAGGTATGGATACTGACAGCTCCATCGAACTAGATCATCAGAGCTGGAATACTTGTCGTTTGATTTTTCTACACAATGGCCCTCATTACAAGTCAGGCGTTAAGGGCTTAACGGCGCCGTCGGCGCCTTTAACCCTTAACGCCTGATTCACACTTTAACGCCTGCTTTTTGCAGGCGTTAAAGTCCAAGGCGCTAAGCGACCTTGGTGCTAATTACGGCACCGTAATTTACGGTGCCGTAATTAGCGCCGTCCCCATCCCCATTATGCTCTATGGGGCAAAAATGGGAATGGGGAAGGGCAAATGGTGAATGGGGAATTACCGCCACACTCACCTTGGAATGGGGCGGTAATTCCGCCATCCACCATGGCGGAATCCGGCATGGACCATGGTGCTAATAGCACCATGGTCCACCGCCTGACTTGTAATGAGGGCCAATGTTTCATTCGTGGTTAGCCATTGATATGTGATATGTACCTGTACGGTCGACCCCAAGTGTGTGTTATGTTTTCAATATTGTAATCCTTACTAATGCAAGTACTATCTTTCAGGCAGTTGATGGAGCCTCAACCCCTGCACTTGATGCGGAGCCTGACATTCAAGTAATTCCAGGGGAAGTGGATGCGGGACCTTGAGTATACGAATCGGCGCAACAGCTTTCGGAAGTGCGCACTACATTTACAACATCCCTACATATTCTTCGGCAGTACGAGGTATGGATACTGACAGCTCCATCGAGCGTCATCATATAACGTGATTCCATTTTCTATACTTTCTTCCCTATTGAAGCAAGTACTGTGTTTCAGGGAGACGACGGAGCTTCCACTACAATAACAACATCCCATTTAGATGATGCAGATGTAAATAAATCGGAGAAATAAGTCGATGAAATCTGATTATATTTAGATATTCCTTGATTCTTTTAGACAATGCATCATTTGTGGTTATCTCTTTATATGTACCTGTGCCGTCGACCCCAAGTTTGTGTTATGTTTACAATATTGAAAACCATACTAATGCAAGTACTGAGTTTCAGGGAGACGACGGAGCTTCCTCTACAATTACAACATTCCTTGTAGGTGATGCAGATGTAAAGAAATCGGAGAAATAAGTCGATGAAATCTGATCATATTTAGATATTCCTTGATTCTTTTAGACAATGCATCATTTGTGGTTATCTCTTTATATGTACCTGTGCCGTCGACCCCAAGTGTGTGTTATGTTTCCAATATTGAAAACCATACTAATGCAAGTACTGTGTTTCCGGGAGTTGCTGATGCCTCCTCTCCAATACAACCAATCATGGCAGTCCATGCGGAGCCAGAGGTATGGATACTGACAGTTGCATCGAAATAGATCATCAGAGCTCGAATACTTGTCGTTTGATTGTTCTACAGAATGTTTAATTCGTGTTTAGCTATTGAGATGTACCTGTGTGTTCGTCCTCACGTGTGTTTTATGTTTTCAATATTGTGATACATAGTAATGAAAGTACTATGTTTCAGGGAGTCGATAGAGCGTCATTCCGTGCCGTCTATGCGGATCCAGAAAATATAGACATTGCAGCGCAAGAGGAAGGGAAGACATGCAGAAACGAATCGAAGCAACAGCGTGCAGATGATGAAGTTCGAGTCAAGAAATGTTGCAAAGAAAAGAAACAAAAATAAGGTTAGTTACAAACAGTTCATAATTTTAGGAATTGTTTTGTGTTGGGGACTATATTATGTTTTTTTCCTGTCAATTTTACTAATAATAATCTGTCCTCTAGTTACCCGTGGGTGTACGAACTATACATACACACACACTGAAGCAAATGAGAGATGTTGCTTGCCAGACCATTTACAGTATGGGGAAACTATTAATTCAGACGCGGCGTGTTGAGACTGGGATGCTCATGTTCAATGGCCAGAACATGAATTGAATGTGTCCAGAGAATCTAGTAAAGTTGTATTGGACCATTGCTACAGTTCGACTGCACCACCAAAAGAAGATGATACTGAATGTATTGAAGATAGCTCTGAAGCAGTCGCAGATCAATTCACACAATCTACACCCGCCAAAAAGATGCCACCCAAAAAGCTGTCGACAATGTTGTGTTCTCCCATCAATGCTGAAGAAACAGATGTTGAAATGACAGAGAATGAACCAGCAGCAGCACCCAACGACGCATCAGAACTTTATATCAGCGATATTTGTTTCGAATTTGTTGATATGTCCTCAAAGGCACAATCCGAAACAACTTTCACGCCGGATGACAGTCTAATGAAAGAGGGAAAATACATAGAATTCGACAGTTGTTTGATGGATATTATAAGTATGCTGAAATGTGGGAATTCAGTTGGAGGGGAAGTATGTGGGGAACCATTGATTCATGTGACTCGTCAAAAACAAGGCAGTAACGTCAAAATACATGCCGCCTGTAGATTAAATCATGTGTTCTCATGTTCTTCACAACCGATGCTGGGGAAGCTGCCAGCAGGCAATCTACCGTGTGCAGCTGCCTCACTTTTTAGTGGGTCCAGTTTTAGAAAGTTAGAGTCTTTCTTTCAGTTTGTGGGACTCCATTTCATTTCTAAAACACAGTACTACAAATACCAACATGATTATCTGTTTCCGGCCATTAGTGATGCTTGGAAAATTGAACAATTGTCTCTAGCAAGTACATTCGAAGGGAAACGATTCAGGCTAGCCGGCGATGGACAGTGCGACAGCCCTGGATATTCTGCCAAGTACTGCTCCTACCACTTTCAGGACATGAATAGTAAGAAAATTGTGAGTTTGGTGGTCGTGCAGGTGTCCCAATGTAAATCCTCAGTGGCCATGGAGAAACTAGGATTTATAAAATCATTGCAATATCTACAATCGAGGGGAATGCACATCGACCTCATAGCCATGAACAGACACGTTTCAATTGCTAAGACAATGAGAGAGCAGTTCCCACATATTAAACATCAATTTGACGTATGGCATCTTGCTAAATCAATCAATAAGAAAATCTCGGCTGCAGGGAAAAAAAAAGGTTTTGAAAGTATTTCACAGTGGTCCCAGTCTATCAGCAACCATCTTTGGTGGAGCTCCAAAACTTGTGAAGGGTCAGTGGAAATCGTACTTGAAAAATGGCGGTCACTGATGCACCACTGTACCAACATTCACCGCTGGACAGAAAACCAACAATTCCACCAATGTGAACATGGCCCTTTGTCCACAGAGGAGGCACGGAAGAAGAAGTGGTTGATTGCATCTTCACCTACACACAAAGCCATTGAGAAGATTGTTTTTGATAAAACTCTATCAAGAGATTTGAGGGGACTGACAGAATTCTGTCACACAGGAGAATTGGAGGTGTTCCACAATATGTGCCTAAAGTACAGGCCAAAGCGATTGCATTTCAGCTTACAGGGCATGAAACATAGGACTCTACTAGTGGTCTTGGCCCATAACGAGAATGTGGGCCGTGAACAGTCTAGGACTACGGGAAATGTAGGGATGCATGTAGGATGGAAAAAGAACTAAGAAATGGGGGGTAAAACCAGTATATGAGGAAATGGAGTTCGACTTTGTTAAAGGCCTTATTGTTAGTGTACTAGAGAAGCACAGATATGGAATTCTGAGCGTTTCTGTGCACAGCACTGATGTATTGCCACCAAACATTGCCACTTTGCCATGTCCACCTAAAGCAGTGCTCATTGAGAAGTTCAAATCCCGGTTTAAATAAATCATTGTAATATGATTGTCTTTTTGAAAATAATGTTATTGTACAGTGTGCATACAAAGTATGGTAACCCTAAACCCTCCATTCACCATCCTGGGTGGCGAACAACATGGGTGTCATCTTCGACTTCTCTCTCTATTCACCTCATATCCCCGACCTTGTGAATATGTGTATGTATGTATTTTTGTTGCTGTAACTAAGTTTCGCAAGCTCATGTAAATGCTGCGCACTGTTAACCAAGGGGAGGCTTGCGTATTGCAAATAATAAAACAAATAAACAATAAATCTCACTTTCAACTCAACTCCTCGGGTACTTTATACTTTCCCTGAACTTTCCCCCAAAAAGTCAATGTCTCCATAGTTATGGTTCTCTAGGGCTGCAAAGCTTGCGGACAACGAGGACAAAATTGGGGGCCTTAGAACGCGACAAGCGACGCATTGCAGATGGGAGAGAAGCCAGTTCGCATTTGCACATTGAGGCCTAGTACAAACATAGAGTCGAAAATTCAAGTTCTCACAGATGGCTTTAGACGGGATGTTGCAAAGTAAGAATGTACGCTCATGCAGAGTGAAGGTCAGCGGCTTTGATTTTTTGTTCGCGGGCTGAAGAGGCCCGCAAATCGCACTGGCAGTATAAGGTTCTATTGTTTTTTGACCTTGAGAGACAGGGACCATGCCGAAAGGACTTCATTTGAAGGAGGGGGGCAATAACATAAGAGACGATAAGGCTGAAAATTCTGAAACTAGCCCGAGTTTCATGTTAGTTCAGTATATGAAAAATCGTTGGCACGAACACAGAGGGATTTACGGACTGCATTACACAGAGATACAATGGAAATGGCAAATATAATGTAAGTAACTCTTTAGATGCTTTTATACGGGAATGAATGAATGAATGAATGAATAGCAAGTACAACATTTGTCGGATTGTCTTTCTACCGGGCACATGGGCATGCATGTGCCCATTCGACACGCATGTAGACAAACAGTCGTTTCTCAGTGGTTCAACGGTAAAAAAAATCATTTGTTTGTGTGTTTCCCTCGATTTATTTTGTTAGTTTCGCATTGCTTTTAGAGCCGAACATACTCCATTGCACTATCCTCGCAAGCAAATAGTTTCAGCTCGCCCGTAATAAATAAATTGAATATTAGTAATAAAGATTGGCTGGTGAGACTGATTTCAATTTTTATGTTTTCTAAACAGGTACATCCTACCGTATTGCCACTGCCACCTATTCCAGACCACCGCAGATGGATTTTTCAACCGCCAGCTGCAGCTTGTTGTAAACAAATGCACTACATTGACCATTTTATGGGACGATCGCCAAGGAGCCATATGCCCTTACGCGATACTAGCGGCTAGAAGCAACATATCGACCTTTACGGTGGCCTAGTGCCTAGTTGATGGAAC